>NC_069363.1:13750000-14375000 GCF_021730395.1 Mercenaria mercenaria
CAAATTATCTCCCTTTATTTCAATTTAAAATTGCTATATCTCCATAACTAATGAAGATACTGATCTGAAATTTCATTTATGTCAACAGATTTATTTGGCAGATCCTTCTTTTGTTCACTTATGATATGTATTTTTTTTTTAATTACTTCCCTTTTACGTTACTATAAATAGCTTATTTTTAGTAACTTTTTTATTATTGGCCGTACGGAAAAACCGAGACCACTTTTCTGTGGTACAACATAGATGGTACCTCCCAATTTTTAGGTGTATTTTGACATATCTATACCTTGTAAGATTTTGTTTCTTTTTGGTTAAATTTCTTCCCTTTGTTGTTCCTGTCCTTTGGACTTAGATATTTTTTCTGAGGACCTTCTTCTCCTCAAGTGCAATGATAACAGGTGAGCGATATAGGGCCATCATGGCCCTCTTGTTAATTATCCTGTCTCTGCGGCTGAGTGGTTAAGGTAGCTGGCTTTGAATCACTTGTCCCTCACTGATGTGGGTTCGAACCTCACTTGTGGCAAAGAATTCTCTATGTGATTTAGCCATCCAGCTTGCTTATGGATCGAAGGTTGATGGTTCTATCCAGGTGCCTGCCCAAGGTGGAAACTATAATTGTGTCATTGTGATGTTAAACCCAACAAAAACAAAAATGTTTATTTAGAATGTCACATAAAAGTTTTGGTGTACTTTTACTCTATATATGATTTTACTAATGGATTAAATGTATGTTTGGCAACATCGCCTACATTATAAGAAACAAGGACCATCACTATGACAGATATGTCTTATAAATTATGCCACTTTTATTCTTAGAATTTCTGGTTAAAGATGCATTCTTAGTCTATATCTGTTTTTGTCCTTAAGTATTAACATGGTACTGGTGAATATTCTGTTTGTTTCTGTAAATAAATTTTACATGTCCAAACCTAAACAGCAATATAACTATTCGAAAAACAATGGTATAAATTTCTAAATTCACATTATAATATTGCTGTTATTGTAACAGATTTGTTACTATATATTTACATTTTTAGAAATATACAACTTTTAGCAAGTTGGCCTTTGGTCATTTGTAAATGCATCAGATTCAAAGGATGATTGACTGTAGTCAGTAGTTTGAGGGAGTATATAGGAGTGAGCTTGTCGGTCGGAATGTCAGTCTGTTGGTTTTCATGGTTTCCGGACAATAACTCATGAAAGATATGATGGATTTAAATAAATTTTGGTAAACAGGTGTAACATCATTCAATATAGGTCAAGTTTGACTTTGAGATCAGTAGGTCAAAGGTCAAGGTCACAATGACCCGGAACAGTTAAACGGTTTCCAGATGATAACTTGAGGACGCTTTGGCCAAGGATCATAAATTTTGGTACACAGGTGTAGTATCATAAAATACAGGTCAAGTTTGACTGAGGTTAGTAGGTCAAAGGTCAAGGTCACAATGACCCTGCATAGTTAAACAGTTTCCAGATGATAACTTGAGAATGCATGGGTCTAGGATCATAAATTTTGGTACACAGGTGTAATATCATAAAATACAGGTCAAGATTGACTTTTAGGTCAAGGTCACAATGACCCATAACAGTTAAATGGTTTCTGGATGATAACTTGAGAAGGCTTGGACCTAGGATCACCAAACTTAAAATGGCGGTTGATAATGACCAGCAGATGACACATATTGATTTTGAGGTCAGTAGGTCAGATGTCAAGGTCACAGTGACCCAGAACAATTAAACCATTTCTGGACAATAACTTGAGAATGCTTAGGCCTAGGATCATGAAAGTTAATAGGAAGTTTGATCATGACCAGCAGATGACACCTATTGATTTTGAGGTCAAAGGTCAAGGTCACAGTGACCCAGAACAGTTAAACTGTTTCCGGATGATAACTTGAGAATGCTTGGGCCTAGGATCACGAAACTTAAATAGGGAGGTTGACCATGACCAACAGATGACCCCTATTGATTTTGATGTTTGACTTTGACATTTGCTTATTTCTTTGACAAGGCGGTATTGTGGGGGTATAATTCGTCACTCCTGTGTCAGCTCTAGTTGTGTTTGGGGTCAGAAGGTCAAAGGTCAATTTCGCAATTACCTTGTTTCCTTTTGAAACAGAGTTTGGTCTAAAGTCATCAAACTTTATATGATGAATGTGTAAAGTCATCAAACTTCATAGGATGATTACCTTTTTCTTTTGGGGATCTGTCAGTTAAAGTTTAAGGTCAAAGTGGTATTGATACTGGATCACTAAAGAATGCTTCGGCTTTCAGTCATCAGACTTGATGGGATATCAGTTGCTATTAAATAAAGTTGAATTTGATGTCACAAAAGCCAAGAGTTCCCATGTGAATGACTTAGAGCCATCATTGCCCTCTTGTTTATTTAGAAATGTTTTCATGATGGGATGTTTCAGAAAAGTGGAAGCCTTTACTTTGACATTACAGATTTTTTTAAACATGCTTTACAAATACCTGAGCACTGGAATGATTTATTCTGTTACGTCAGGAATCTTATGTTGGGAAAACAAATGATAAAAAAATTTTAGCGTCACTGTTACCATAGAAACCATATCAGTAGGCAAGTTACTATTATTGTTTCCTCTCCTGAAGCAGTCTGTCAAATGAGTCAATATACCTTGGTAAATGTAGGGCTTAATTTAGTCATTTCTTGTCTTCTTATACACAGAGTCTCAGAGAACTTAAAATAATGTGAAGTTGAGTAGGTTAAAAGATAAAAATTCATTTTGGCATTAGGTGAGGTTGGTAGGATTTTGAAAGAATTGTATGTGATTTACAAATGCCAAAATTGTTCATTATACCCCTAGAATAAAAGATTTTGTGGTTATATAATGTCTGTTGGTCCATCCTTGTCCACTTCTTATCTTCTCAATCAGTTTGAATATTCTCATTAAACCAGCATCAACTGTTAACCTCATCAAAACTATTTGCAGAGGGCACAAGCAATATTCACAAGGCAAATGGTCAAGGTCACAAGAGGTCCAAGGTCAAATAACTTACTTTAAAACTGCTTAGACTAACATCATATATTAACCTCACCAAGACAATATGCAAAGCGCACAACCCAACTCACTAGGCACAAGATCGAGGTGAAGTCAAAGGTCAAATAATTTAACTTTGTGCCTGCTCCATATCTTCTAACTCCTTAAAATTAGCATTAATTGTTAACCTTATTAAGACTACACAAGTGTTTAACCCAGGTCACTAGGTCCACAGTCAAGGTCACAGAGATCTAAGGGCAAATAGCTGAACTTCTTCACTGCTCCTAAGGTCGAGGTTACACTTTGAAGTCAAAGGTCGAATAGGTTAACCTTCTGTCTGCTCAATATCTCTTAACTACTTGAAAGATTTTTTATAAAATTTACATTAGTTGCTCACATGCAGAGTTCATGACTCAGATCACTTAGTGTAAATTCAAGGTTACACTTAGAGGTCAAAGATCAAGTGGTGTTATTCATATCTAATGCATATGGTCTAAACCACTATAATTAATTCAATAAATTTACCTCATCCAGACAATATGCACATTGCACAACGAAGGTGAGTATGATCAAGGTCAAAATTACAGAGGTCAATGATAAAATGCCTTAAATTTGTGTCTGTACCATATCTTCTTAATAACTGGAAAGATTTTCATAAAACTAGCATAAGTTGTTAACTACATCAGACAACATGCATAATGTACAGCCCAGGTCAATAGGTCATGATCACAACAGTTTACTAGCATTTAGGATTGACCTGTCGCTTTTATTAATAGATTTGAAAGGTTACTGGAATAAACCACTTCAGTAAAGGGGTACCCTACCTCTTTATAACTTATTTTTATAATAAATATCTAAATGGCTGCTTCTTCGACAATTAGAAGCCGTGGTGCAGTGGTAAGCGTGACGGCTTTAGAATCTAACTTTAGTGAGTTCGAATTCCAACGGAGATCAATATTTCTTTTCATTTTTCATTTTTTATATATTTTTTTTCATTTTATATTTTGGTAACATACATTTAAAATGATAATAAATTAATTAATAATGTTAAAGATGTATCTGAATTGCATTACTTGTATCATTTTGATATTTTCGCATATAACATAGGTTTTTCAAATATCTTTTTGATTGTGAATTATTCAACGTGGCTGACATAGCTCTTGACAATTTGGTCATTCAACTGGCTGATGACACTGATTCGGAGGAAACCGACGCCGCCAACGAGTGTGAGGATTCTCCATTGGGCGCGTATATTTGAAATGTATTGGATGTATTGAAATCTTATGAATGAAATTAAAAATGGAAGTGAAATGATGAAATAAATGAAATGAAAAATATAAATAAAACAAATTCAATCATAAAACAAATCGCCCTGTGTGGGATTCGAACCCACAGTCTCCTAATCGCAAAAGTTAAATCACTAGCAAGATTCCTCAATTCTACCAACTGAGCTATCAATGCAGTTTCAATCTGTTTAATATTTGAAATATATTTATAGTTTTAAATAAGTCAAATATCTGTCAAACCCTTATTTGATAAATGGAACAGTCTGGAAAATCCAAATCTTAAAATAAAAGCGACAGGTCACTTCTAATTGCTAATACTTTCCCTTTATCAAAGCGGCATCTAGGAGTATTGATTGCCATAATTGATAGCTCTAGTTTAGCCCTGTTGTGTTGTAGAAAGTTGTGTACAGGTCAATATGAAAAATTTCTGAAGAAAAGTGAACTGTTGTTGCATTTTGACAATATCACAATAGCCGATGTAGCCCAATAATAGAAAAGATATCACATTTGAGCCTCGTCTAACATAATATTCAAAGAAAAGCCTCATAGATTTTATTTTTTAGCTCATAATAGCCAAAGGCTGAAGGTGAGCTTTTGTGACCACTTGATGTCTGTTGTGCGTTGTCCATCCATTAACAATTTCTGAAAAAAAGCTTCTTCAAAACTTCTAGGCAGATTTACACCACACTTCACAGTAATTATCCTTGGGTGGTCCCCTTTCAAAATTGCCCTAACAATTAAAATTTATGCAGAACTGTGGTTGCCATGGCAACCGAAAGGAATATCTTTAAAAATCTTCTCAGAAACTGTCAGCCGGATTACAAAATGATGTCTAGATGACCATCTACCAAAATTGCTCAAGCCGTTCTATTTGGTTAAAAAACATGGCAGCCATGGGGTGGGGCTTATTTTCCCTATATGGCTGTATTGTAAATTTTCAAAAATCTTCTTCAAAACCACTGGTTCCCGTTCAAAATAGCCCAAAGAATTACAATTCATGCAGAACTGTGGTTTCCATGCCAACCGAAAGGAAAATCTTTAAAAATCTTCTTCTCAGAAACTGTCGGATTTCAAATATATTTTGTAGAATTGATCTCTAGGTGACCCTCTACCAAAATTGCTTAAGCAGTTCTATTTCGCCAAAAAAAATATGGCCGCCAGGGGGCGCGGGGCTTATTTTCCCAATATGGATATATTGTAAATTTCAAAAACCTTCTCTGAAGCCTGAAGGCCTAGAGCTTAGATATTTGGGATGTTGCATTGTCTAATGGACTTCTACCAAGATTGTTCAAATTATAATCCAAGGGTCAATATTGGCCTGCGCCATGGTCCCTGGATTTTACATAGAGCACTATAGGAAAAACATGAAAAAACTTCTTCTCTGAAACCACGAGGGCACAGAGCTTACATATTTTCCATGTGGAATTGTCTAGTGGACCTTTAACAAGATTGTTCAAATCATGACCCAGGGGCTATTAAAAGCCCTGCCCCTGGGGTCACTTGGTAATTTTAAAAATTGAAGAAAATACAGTCAAAAGTTAAACCACTGGTCCAATTTGTCACAAATGTTCTTTAAGAGACCCTTTACTAAATTTGTTCAATTACACAATATGGCCCCCAGTGGACAGCGCTGGTTTTCCCAATATATCTGTATAGAAGACTTTGATAATCTTACAAAACACTGGCCTGATTTCAAAATAAATTTACACAACTATCAATATGAAACTTAAGCAATGGGACCTGGTCATTTCATAATACGCCCGAAGGGACAACTATTATGTTATGATGCCATTACTATTATGTTATGATGCCATTGTCCTTCCATCCGTCCATAGCACTTTCGTGTTCGCTCTGTAACTCTTGAACCCCTTGAAGGATTTCAAAGAAACTTGACACAAATGTTCACCACATCTAGTTACAAACTGACAGCCTCATATATAATGCCAAGACAATGTGTTTATTGTCTTAACATATTGTTGAATTAATGTAATGTTATGCACAGTACTAGATGTATTAAGTGAGTTATACTGATAAGGGAATTACTGAATAAGTTTGCAGATGAATTTGTGAAAACACATTAATTCAGGGAGGGCCTAATTGTCCCTCCAAGTCGTCATGTGGAATATCTGTATTATACCAGTATTATCAGAATGATTTTTATGAAGTTCATGTGGGAGGTAAAAGTACGTCACTAGGTTGTCATGGGTCTTTAAAATTTAAAAGAGAATTAAGATAGAGACGGGTTTGAGCATTAAGATTAAAATGGTGTTACAGTTTGGTAGCAATTTAAAAGTAGAATTTGCATGTCACTCATGTTATGCAAATATGACATTCATATATGAATATCATTACTGAAAATCTGATGTATTATGTGAACACCCGTGGCAGGCGAGTGGGGTCCAAAGCATGTCCACTCTCTAAGTCGAACAGTTTTCATCCGATCTTCACAAAACTTGCTGAAAATGTTTGTAGGCATAATATCTCTGCCAAGTTCGATAACCACCTAAGTCGCCCTAGGTACATTTGGATTATGGTCCTTGAATTAGGCAAAGTTCGTTGACGGGCATATTTTGTGACAGTCTGGCACTCTTGTTTTTAGCCCACCATCATCAGATGGTGGGCTATTCAAATCACTCTGCGTCCGTGGTCCGTCAGTCCGTCCGTCCGTTAACAATTTCTCGTTATTGCATCTCCTCAGAAACTACTGGGGGGATTTTGACCAAACTTTGTCAGAATGATGTATTGGTACCCTAGTTGTGTCCCCCTGAAAATCAGACTGGTTCAACAATTCTTGAGTAAGTTATGGCCCTTTGTTTAGTTTTATAATTTACATAGATTTATATAGGGAAAAACTTTGAAAATCTTCTTTTCAAAAACCACACGACCTAGGACTTTGATATTTGGTATGTAGTATCATCTAGTAGTCCTCTACCAAGATTGATCAAATTATTGCCCTGGGGTCAAATATGGCCCCGCCCCAGGGGTCACATGGTTTATATAGATTTATAGAGGGAAAAACTTTGAAACACCTCTTGTCCAAAACCACAGGGCCTAGGGCTTTGATATTTTGTATGTGACATCATCTAGTGGTCCTCTACTAAGATTATTCAAATTGTTCCCCTAGGGTCAAATATGACTGCGCCCTGGGGGTCACATGGTTTACATAGACTTGTATAGGGAAAAAACTTTGAAAGTTTTCTTATCCAAACCACAAAGCCTAGGGCTTTGATATTTGTAATGTAGCATCATCTAGTGGTTCTCTACCAAGTTTGTTCAAATTATCTCCCTAGGGTCAAATATGGCCCCGCCCCGGGGGTCAAATGGTTCATATAGACTTACATAGGGAAAAACGTTTTAGAATTTTCATGTCCAAAACCTACAACATTCAAATTTGGACCACATGTATAGTTTTGAGTGGCAAGATGAACCTTGACATGAGTTGACCTTGATCTTGACCTAGTGACCTACTTTTACATTTCTGTAGCTACAGCTTTCAAATTTGGACCACATGCATAGGTTTGTATACCGAAACAAACATTGAACTTGACATTGACCTAGTGACCTACTTTTACATTTTTGAAGGTACAGGCTTCAAATTTGGACCACATGCATAGTTTTGTGTTCCGAAATGAAATATAATCTTGATATTGACCTAGTGACCTACTTTCACATTTCTCAAGCTACAGCCTTCAAATTCGGACCACATCCGAAGTTCTGTGTACCGAAATGAACTTTGATCTTGAGATTGACCTAGTGACCTACTTTCACATTTCTCAAGCTACAGCCTTCAAATTTGGATCACATGCATATTTTTGTGTTCTGAATTGATATTTGACAGTGAATTTTACTTAGTACTTACTTTCACATTTCTCAAGCTACAGCCTCCAAATTTGAAGCACATGCATAGTTCTGTGTACTGAAATGAACTTTGACCTTGAAATTGATGTAGTGACCTACTTCCACATTTCTCAAGCTACAGCTTTCAAATTTGGACCACATGCACAGTGTTGTGTACTGAAATGAAATTTGACCTTGATTTTGACCTTGAACTATTCCTGAAATTTGGAGCATTCAAAAATGGCTCAATGGTGGGCGCCAAGATCTCTCTGTGATCTCTTGTTATTTGGTAGAAACAGTTTGAAAATATTTGCAATCCAAAGCTGTCAGAAATTTTATTTGTAGATTTTTGTAAAAAAAATAGATTTCAAGGTTGTACTTTAATTTTATAGATTTGATATTAATATCTTGGTAATAATACACTTTGATTGGATTCTTGTCAGCTGAAGACACCCTATGCAGAACCTATTAAAATCATGTTGGTTTAAGGTTAAGGTCATAGAATATGAAAAAAAGGAATAATCCTTTTTAGTTAGTCCAATCCTTAAACATAGTGTTTGTCAAGGTCATTGTCCAATCCTTGAACACAGTGTTTGTCCATATATGCTGTATTTTTGTTTGCTTGTATTTGGGGATACCACAATTTTCATAATGCCCTTATCTTCCTAACATTACCTGACATTATTTTTGATTAAAATAAATTATACACCTTATATGAACTGCAGTAAATAATTTATCTACTTCTGCTTTTATGTAACAGATAAGTCATAAAGACAGACTTAAATATATCTTAGAGGTTGTTTTGATGTTATCTTAATTTAGAAAACAAAACAATTTGGACTTGTAGAAATTTAAGGACTTTAAAGTCATGATGAAGAAATCTCTTTATGAGAGGAGAACTGGGGGAGATCGTAAAGCTAGCCGAGTGACATGGAATTTAAGGTAACTTTACAATCCTTCTGGGATAAGTATTTTTTCATGTAATTCTTGTAATCTGGAAACAGAGGAAATTATGGCTGTTGAATTTTGAATGAACATAGATTTCAATGAATTTTTTGACATGCTTTATGAATCTGGCAATATTTAGTTATGATATTATACTTTGTTTTCTGTGGCCACCGTTAAATTGCCGACTTGGAATAATTTACCTCTTAATATCCCATGTGGAATTATACATACCTGTCAAGTGTCATGCATTTCACGCACATATTAAATTTTCTCATGCAATTTAAAAAAAACAGAAAAATGTATTTAATTAAGAGCTGTTTCTGAAATTATCAAAACTAACCTAAAACAGCTAAATTTTATGGTTTTCAAAAGTTTTATCATATGTGTGATCCTGGTTAATGCCACACAACACGTCCGTGTTTATAAGCGAAAGTACAATCTCCTACGCAGTGATCTCTCTTACCTATAATGTAGAGATAGTGGAAGGGAAGTAACTCCTTAAGTCGGAATAAGCCAGATAGCTGATTCACTTTTTATACCCCCGAAGGGACGTATTATGTTATGACGCTGGTGTCCGTCTGTCTGTTAGCAATTTCGTGTCCACTCTGTAACTCTTGAACCCCTTGAAGGATTTCAAGGAAACTTTACACAAATGTTCACCACCAAGCTGATGTGCAGAGCGCATGTTTTGGATGTCTCGCTTCAAGGTCAAGGTCGAACTTAGGAGTCAAAGGTCATATCACTTTGTTTCGTGTCCGCTCTGTAACTCTTGAACCCCTTGAAGGATTTCAAAGAAACTTGACACAAATGTTCACCACACCAAGACGATGTGCAGAGCGCATGTTCCGGATGACTTGCTTGAAGGTCAAGATCACACCTAGGGGTCAAAAGTCATGTTAGTTTGTTTCGTGTCCGCACTGTAACTCTTGAACTGCAGGAAGGATTTCAAAGAAACTTGGCAGAAATGTTCACCACATTGTAACGATGTGCAGAGCGCATGTTCCGGACGACTCGCTTAAAGGTCAAGGTCACACTTAAGGGTCAAAGGTCATATATGACTTTGCTTTGTGTATATTGCTCTGCATTGCAGTGCTCTTGTTTTTATTTGGCAGATCTCTTTTTAGCCCACCATCATCAGATGGTGGGCTATTAAAATCACTCTGCGTCCGTGGTCCGTCCGTCCGTCCGTCCGTCCGTTAACAATTTCTCGTTATCGCATCTCCTCAGAAACTACTGGGGGGATTTTGACCAAACTTTGTCAGAATGATGTATTGGTACCCTTGTTGTGTCCCCCTGAAAATCAGACTGGTTCAACAATTTATGAGTGAGTTATGGCCCTTTGTTTATTTCTATATTTTACATAGATTTATAAAGGGAAAACTTTGAAAACCTTCTTATCCAAAACCACAGAGCCTAGGGCTTTGATATTTGGTTTGAAGCATCATCTAGTGGTCCTCTACCAAGATGATTCAAATTATTTCTCTGGGGTCAAATATGGCCCCACCCTGGGGGTCACGTAGTTTATAATGACTTATATAGGGAAAAACTTTGAATAACCCCTTGTCCAAAACCACAGGGCCTAGGGCTTTGATATTTTGTATGTGACATCATCTAGTGGTCTTCAACTAAGATTGTTAATATTATACCCCTAGGGTCAAATATGGCCCCGCCCTGGGGGTCATATGGTTTACATAGACTTACATAAGGAAAAACTTTGAAAATCTTCTTGTCCAAACCACAAAGCCTAGGGCTTTGATACTTGTAATGTAGCATCATCTAGTGGTTCTCTACCAAGTTTGTTCAAATTATCGCCCTAGGGTCAAAAATGGCCCCGCCCCGGGGGTCACATGGTTCATATAGACTTATATAGGGAAAAGCTTTTAAAATGTTCTTGTCAATAACTAAAGCATTCAAATTTGGACCACATGTATATTTTTGAGTGGCAAGATGAACCTTGACACAAGTTGACCTTGATTTTGACCTAGTGACCTACTTTCACATTTCTGTAGCTACAGCCTTCAAATTTGGACCACTTGTATATTTTTGAGTGGCAAGATGAACCTTGACATGAGTTGACCTTGATTTTGACCTAGTGACCTACTTCCACATTTCTGTAGCTACAGCCTTCAAATTTGGACCACATGCAAAGTTTTGTGCACTGGAAAAAACTTTGACCTTGATTTTGACCTAGTGACCTACTTTCACATTTTTAAGGTACAGGCTTCAAATTTGGACCACATGCATAGTTTTGTATTCCGAAATATAATTTGACCATGATTTTGACCTAGTGACCAACTTTTACATTTCTCAAGCTACAGCCTTCAAATTTGGACCACTTGCATAGTTTTGTGTACCGAAATGAACTTTGACCTTTACATTGACCTAGTGACCTACTTTCACATTTTTAAGGTACAGGCTTCAAATTTGGACCACATGCATAGTTTTGTATTCTGAAATAAAATTTGACCTTGATTTTGACCTAGTGACCTACTTTTACATTTCTCAAGCTACAGCCTTCAAATTTGGACCACTTGCATAGTTTTGTGTACCGAAATGAACGTTGACCTTTACATTGACCTAGTGACTTACTTTCACATTTTTAAGGTACAGGCTTCAAATTTGGACCACATGCATAGTTTTGTATTCTGAAATAAAATTTGACCTTGATTTTGACCTAGTGACCTACTTTTACATTTCTCAAGCTATAGCCTTCAAATTTGGACCACATGCATAGTTTTGTGTACCGAAATGAACTTTGACTTATACATTGACCTAGTGACCTACTTTCACATTTTTGAAGGTACAGGCTTCAAATTTGGACCACATGCATAGTTTTGTATTCTGAAATAGAATTTGACCTCGATTTTGACCTAGTGACCTACTTTTACATTTCTCAAGCTACAGCCTTCAAATTTGGACCACTTGCATAGTTTTGTGTACCGAAATGAACTTTGACCTTAAGATTGACCTAGTGACCTACTTTCACATTTCTGTAGCTACAGGCTTCAAATTTAGACCACATGCATAGGATTGTGTACTGAAACAAACTTTGACCTTGACATTGACCTAGTGACCTACTTTCACATTTCTCAAGCTACAGCTTTTGAATTTGGACCACATGCAGTGTTGTCCACGGAAATGAAACTTTGACCTCGAGGTAGTCAATAAGTCTTGAAATTTGGAACACTCTAAAATGGCACATTGGTGGGCGCCAAGATCACTCTGTGATCTCTTGTTTGTACTTACAATATATTTTTTTTTTAATTACTTCCCTTTTATGTTACTATAAATAGCTTATTTTGAAACTTTTTATTATTGGCCGTAGGGAAAAACCGAGACCACTTTTCTGTGGTACAACATGGATGGTACCTCCAATTTTAAGGTGTATTTTTACATACCTGTACCTGATAAGGATTTTTTTGTAGACTTTGAATATTTTATTTTTTTTGTGGACTTAGATTTGTTTTTTGAAGTTTTCCTTTTGTTGTTCCAGTCCTTTGGGGCTACAACAGTCAAGTTCTTAAAATTGCTCCCATCCTATGATGTAAGCCTTCGGGGGTATATTGCCCCGCTTAGCGGCGCTCTTGTTTGTTGTGATGTTTACTTGCATGATCATCGCAACAAAACTTTTAAAAACAACCGTCCGCACAGATCTAAGAAATAGCATTTCAAGATGTTCTCAAATATTTCCTTGTAATATTGACAAGTAGCATCAAATTTTGAACCAAGGGCCTCTACGCAACATTACCAGGTATCTCTGATTTTTTCAAGTTAATAATTCAAGTGCGACAAAAATAAAAAAAGTTAATATGGAGGGAAGAAATGAAAATCCAGGTCCGTCGTCGCCCAAAAAGGAAAAAAAAAGGTAAATTAGCATCTTTGAAGTACGAATGCCAAAATCAATCTCCTGGTGTCTACTGAGCTTCTGTGGGGCTTCCCTGCCCACACACGCGCACCCTAACCAACTGCCTGTTGGAACCCCATCTCACTCTTACAAACCTTCAGGCCTTGACAGCTATATATAGTTGAGCATGATGAATGTCATTTTTACATTTCTTTACAAGTTGTAGTTCATTGGAATTATGGAAGACTATCCTCAACTTTGTTTGTTATACCTTCAACAAGATGGTAGAATTTTCATTGGTTCAAAGATTATCACATGGTGACCCCCTATATTTCTATGGAGGGTCAGTAGATTTTCATGTGGAGTCAGGCTTACTATAAGTAGTTGATAGAAAAAACACATCAATTACAGTTTAAACTCCATATCTCTTAACTCGCTTATCTAAAAAATTTCAAGTCCTGTCCTGAAAATAAATGCACAAAATATTATTTTGAGTTGAATATCAGTTATCTCAAAGTAAAACATTTGATCCCTTGGAATTTGAGAATTTAGTGAGTATCAACTGTGTTAGGTTTGTTAGTGACTTCACAGAAATATTTTGGAATCAGTGTGATAAATATGGGGACTCAACTAAGGCCTCCCCCAGTTTCCATTTATCATACTGACCCCACACATTTCCAAAAGGGTCACTAGCAAACCCAATCATTAATAATGGAGATACTGTTGATATAAGGACATTGCCATTGATTAGTTTTCTCCTTTTTGTTCAGTTTCCAGATAAATAGCTAATTGAAAGGCTAAAGCTGAAGGTTTAATGACAAAAAACCATTTAGTGACCTTGTTTCATAGAAAATTTATTGCTGATCAAAGAGCATCAATCATTATTTTAGTAATAAATGATTTTCATTTTTTTAGCTTACTCATTAGTAGAACTTTTGCTTGTTTATCAACTGTAACAGACAACTTACCATATACATTGTCTGTGTCCATCAGTTAGAAATACTTCACATTTAATCTCTGATTATTGTAAAATGCTCTTCGAATCTGTGATTGCTGTCTCATAAGGCCTGTTCTTGCACACCGGACTGGCGTTTCCAGTGATTTTACCCATGCTGGCAAAACCCATCTGGCACCCCCCATGCCAGATGACTCCCGTGCTGTTAATGACAACTAGCGGTTCATGCAATGATAAGGCCATGCCAAATTGATATGTCGTTCGTCAGAACTACCGCATCAATAATTTCATTCCCGAGAAAAAAAAATAAAAATTACCCGCCCGCACGTACATAAAAATCTCCGAAAAAAGTTGTTTTTTTTTCGATTACGCGGTCCGGAATAATAACGGCAAAACAGGTTTTACCGCTGTTTTAATGCGTCAGAGTGATATTGATCGGATTTCATGCGTCCGTAATACATGTAGCTGATGATTTAAACTCAAAAAGTCAGGAATTATGGTGTTGTTCATCATTTGTTTTAAATCTGGAGTGTCTGTGCTAGTGCCACACATGGCCTTCGATGTGCCGGTAGGTAATGAAATAGGCACATTTTACTTTTGTTCAATACAGTGAAAAGAACGAAGCCCGACTTGTAAGACGTGCACGGGGATGCAGTTAAAAATATTTGGAAATATTGTTCAGATATAAAGTTTTCAAACCATTTGTTGTCAGTTGTTTAATTCAGCATGTTAGATCTAGTGCCCAAAGCTGAGGCCAACTACTATCTTAAAAAAATATTTGTTCACAGATCCTGACCGACCTATCACATTGTCTCGGCCCAAATCTTTTTGAACGTAACTTCTTTAGTACAGCAGTCAGATATTCTATCAAAACGCATTTAGTCAATTTAAAAATTGTTTAGCTTTTCAAATAAGTAGTGTTGATATGAAAATAATTTGTAACCCCAGTTTTGCCTGTTTGTACACATGACGCCAGGATATATTTAAAATTGGCTGTAAATTGATTGAACGAAAGAAACTGAAAAAAAAACAGACTTCCCCAGCTCTAACTTTCTAGTTCAGTCAAAGCACAACAAACAACACTTTTAAGGGTGGCCATATTGGGATCATTCTTTGTCCGTCTGTTATTATTTTTGAAATGAATCTCTACCACAAAAGCTTAAGTTAGCCTGATCATGATCTGTTAAGAAATTATTCCAAAGGGATTTGAGCAATGTCGAAGCATCTGTATGCATAACTCTGTTTGGTCTCACTGGTCAAGTGGTTTATTACTTCCCCTCACCTCTATGGGTTGGAGTTCCACTAGGGGCACAAATTTGTTCATGTGTCAAAGCCATCTAACTGTGTTTCAGAAGAAATGTTATTCCACACAATCATGTGCCTGTTTTGTCTTAAATATTCCTCATCCGGTGCCATTAAATAGGCACGTCTTCAGATTAATGTAGAAAAATCCAAATTAAAAATAAGACACCTATTCCTTAGTAACTAAAATTACAAAATAAAAAAAATAAAGTGATTCAGTGAGTTTTGGCATGAATTTATTTGCAAAATCATTCATGTAGTCTTTAAAACATATAGAAAAGCTATATACTGTGTTACCCATACTGTAAATGTTTGATTTCTGTGTTATTTCTAAAGAAATGTTAACTTTATATATAATCATAACCACCTCCTCAAGGGTTCAAGCTGGGGAAAAAAAAAAAAACGCCCGCTCGCTCCATGTAAAATCTACCCGCCTCTGAAAAAATCAAAATTGAGAAAGAAAAAAAATTTCGCTCGCCCGCTCCTATTTTTTTTGAAAATTTTCCGAAGAACTATTAATCAATTTGGTATGGCCTAATATATTTTTAATGTAAAATACGGAAAAGCAGGTACCTTGATAGTTTCTTTCCGTTCCTTATAGTATATTTCTCGATTCAAAATACGTTAGTTTACCGTAAAAACATAACGTTAAGCTACAAACGATTAAACTACAGTGGAACTTTGTCATTGTGCGTAACGCAAAACATTATGACGCCACTTTTGCTTACAGACGTTAATTTCCCGCGCTTTGTGTTCATTCTCCACTAGAAGAAAGAGTGCTAAAAAGAAACTATTTCTATCTTTTGTAAAATACGGTATGCAAGAAAAATAATCTGCCAGAATAAAATGCTAACATGTATACGATATGCAAGGAAAAATATCAGTCATGTGTTTACGTATCGTATGGAAATATCCGTCCCTCAGCCACCTGCCCATGGGTGGTAATTCGGCAAGCCTCGTTACCGCTCAATGCGCAGGTGCTCTCGGGATGGATATTTCTATCCGATTCGTAAACACATGACAGATATTATTATTCCTGTTTTACATAAAAATACTTCACGCTGCCTAAAGTCTTCTTCCAGTTTTCAAGGAAATAATTTCCACTGATTCTGTGATTATTATCAAAATTAATGACCTAGCTCTTCCAGTATATAAAGAAATACTTTCCCTTGTAACTGTCATTACTTTCAGTGTGCAGAGAAATACTTCACCCTAATTCTGTGGTTGTTGCCCAATGTCGTGAGACATGTTATGATTGTTGTCTAATGTCCTCTTATATTTACAAAGAAATACTTTCCCTAGAATCTGTAATTGTTGTCAAATGTCCACAGTTTACAAAGAAATAATTTCCCTAGAATCTGTAATTGTTGTCTAATGTCCACAGTTTACAAAGAAATACTTTCCCTAGAATCTGTAATTGTTGTCAGCTTACAAAGAATTACTTCACATTGAATTGGTAGTTATTGTCGAATGTCCTCTTTTAGTGATACTTTCCCTAGAATCTGTAATTGTTGTCTTATATCTGCTTCCAGTTTACAAGGGATTACTTTGTTAATCTCCCGCCGTGGTGGAGGGATTATAGGAATGGTCTGCGTCCGTCCTTCCGTCGTCCATCTTTCCATCCTTCCATCCGTAACAAAATCGTGTCCGGTCCGTATCTCCTAAACCTCTTGAAGGATTTTCATGAAACTTGGGTCAAATGATCACCTCATCAAGACGATGTGCAGAACCCATGAGTCAGCCTTGTCGATTCAAGGTCAAAGGTTTGAGCTTGCCATTTTGTGTCCGCTCTGTATCTCCTAAACCCCTGGAAGGAATTTTATAAAACTTGGGTCAAATGATCACCTCATCAAGACGATGTGAAGAACCCATGAGTCAGCCATGCCGGCTCAAGGTCAAGGTCACAACTCAAGGTCAAAGGTTTGAGCCTTCCATTTTGTGTCCGCTCTATATCTCTTAAAACCCTTGAAGGAATTTTATAAAACTTGGGTCAAATGATCACCTCATCAAGACGATGTGCAGAACCCATAAGTCAGTCATGCCGGCTCAAGGTCAAGGTCACAACTTAGGGTCAAAGGTTTGAGCCTTCCATTTTGTGTCCGCTCTGTATCTCCTAAACCCCTGGAAGGAATTTTATAAAACTTGGGTCAAACGATCACCTCATCAAGGCGATGTGCAGAACTTATGAGTCAGCCATGTTGGCTCAAGGTCAAGGTCACAACTGAAGGTCAAAGGTTTGAGCCTTCCATTTCGTGTCCGCTCTATACTCCTAAACCCCTTGAAGGAATTTTATAAAACTTGGGTCAAATGATTACCTCATCAAGGCGATGTGCAGAAATTATTAGTCAACCATGCCAGCTTAGGGTCAAGGTCACAACTAAGGGTCGAAGGTTTGAGCCCTCCATTTGGTGTCCACTCTGTATCTCCTTAACCCCTTGAAGGATTTTCATCAAACTTGGGTAAAATGATCACCTCATCAAGAACTCATGAGTCAGCCATGTCAACTCAAGGTCAAGGTCACAACTGAAGGTCAAAGGTTTCAGCTCTGTATCTCCTAAACCCCTTGAAGGATTTTCATAAAACTTTGGTCAAATGATCACCTCATCAAGACGTTGTGCAGAATTCATGAGTCAGCCATGTCAGTTCAAGGTCAAGGTCACAGCTAAAATCAAAGGTTTACCCTTTCACTATACATAGCAGTGGCGGGGGATTTAGCTGTCTTTCAGACTGCCTTGTTGTAAGCTTACAAAGAACTACTTCACACTGAATTTGTGGTTATTGTCTAATGTCCTCTTCTAGTTTACAAAGAAAATTGATACCTTCCCTAGAATCTGTAATTGTTGTCTTATATCTGTTTGCAGTTTACAAAGGATTACTTTCCCTAGAATATGTAATTAATGTCTTATGTCAGCTTCCAGATTATAAAGAAATACTTTCCCTGGAATCTGTAATTGCACATGTTGTCAAATGTCTGCAGTTTACGAAGAAATACTTTCCCAAGAATCTGTCATTGTTGTCTAATGTCCGCAGTTTACAATGGATTACTTTCCCTAGAATCTGTTATTGTTGTCACCTTACAAAGAATTACTTCACATTGAATTTGTAGTTATTGTCTAATGGCCTTTTCTAGTTTAAAAAGAAAATTGATACTAAGTTCCCTAGAATCTGTAATTGTTGTCTTAATATCTGCTTCCAGTTTACAGAGGATTACTTTCCCTAGAATATGTAATTAATGCCTTATGTTGGCTTCCAGATTGTAAAGAAATACTTTCTTTAGAGTCAGTCATTGCTGTCTAATGTCCTCTTCCAGTTCATAAAGAAATACTTTCTCTAGAGTCTGTAATTGATGTTTAATGTCTGCTTCCAGCTAATAAAGAAACACTTTCTTTAGAGTCTGAAATGGATATCTAATATCTGCTTCCAGTTTATAAAGAAATACTTTCCTTAGAGTCTTGTTTTTTGCTGTCTAATGCCTGCTTCCAGTTTACAAAAAGATATTTTCCCTAGAATCTGTGATTGTTGTCAAATGACCTGCTATAGTTTACAAAGAAATACTTTCCTAAAATCTGTGATTGTGATCAGTTTACAAAGAAATAATTCCTCCCATTGGACAATCGTGACTTTTTATTGAATCCTTACCTGCGATGCACGATGGTACGATGACGAAAACACAATAGCGGGATGGAAAAAAGATGAAACAACAATGGTACGATGATGAAAGCGCAATGATATGATGGTGAAATGACGATGTATATCGTGTTTTCAACATCGTACCATCGTGTTTTCACCATCATACCATCACAATTTCATCATCATACCATCTTACCATCGCATTTTCACCATCGTGCCATCGCGTTATCACCATAGTAACATTGAATTATCACCATCATAACATTGCGTTTTCACCATTGTACCATCACGTTATCACCATCATACCATTGCCTTCCAGTAACGCCTGCGTAATTCCGTGCACAACAATGGATGAATGTATCTCAGTGTATTTTGAAATAACTTCTGTATCCGAATCAGACAACATCCACCTGTTAGAAATACCATACCATTGCGCATGACCACTGGAAGGTGATGGTACGATGGTGATACAGTAATGACACGATGGTACGCTGATTAAAACGCAATGGTACAATAATGGCATGATGGTGATAACGTGATGGAACGATGGTGAAAATGCGATGGCACAATGGTATAATGATGAAATTGCGATGGTACGACGATCAAAATGCGATATTACATCATCATCTTACCATCATGCATTGTGGTTTAGGATTCAATAAAAAGTCACAATTATCCAAACAGAACACTGTACATATCTGACCACAAAAAAATTTGTTTGTTTGTTTGTTTTGGGTCATGTAACTGCGGGCAGTTAACCTAACCAGTATTCTTGGATTCTGTACCAGTCTAAACCTGTTCTCCGCAAGTAAATGCCAACTTCCCCACATGAATCAGAGGTGGAGGACTAATGATTTCAGACACAATGTCGTTTATCAAATAGTCACAGAGAACATACGCCCTGCCCGAGGATCGAACTCGCGATCCGTAGACCAACGCTCTTACCTACTGAGCTAAGCAGGCTGTCTTTGTTTTAGTCTGTATAAAACTCCTTAAATCAGGTGACACCTAAAATCATCAGATTTGGGGTTTTTGATGTTTTGTGTTTGAATTATTAATTATGATGATGAATGAAGTACAAAGTGCTGTTTACACTAAATGGTGTTTAAATGTTTTCAATTACGAACTACTGTAATTGAATTTAAGAAGCAGTTTCAGGAAGAAATTGGTTTGCAAAAGAAATATGAAAATTTTGTGTGCAAATATTTCTAAACAAAACACATGCTTTGTGCTATTCTAGTGCACATTATCTGATACAAGCTGCCAGAATATGAAAAAGAAACCAAGCATTTTATTCAGGAGAAAAGCACAGCCACTCTGAGGTTTAATGTTTCTGTAGAAATGAGAAATAAGTCTAGATTTTATATACCAACCTTTGAAGCAGAGGGGGTACAATATTTTGTTTTAACTTGGAAAAGTGACACTTTATGGCAAAACACACTTAAAGTTCAAGCTTTGTAAATTTAAGTACCCTGGAGTGTTTTTTATGTTGTTTTCATACAATAATATGGTTTGTTTTCATTTTTACATGTTCCTAATTTACTAGCTTTTCCATATAAATCAGAAGTGGAGGGCAAATGTCAGATTGCCTTGCAGAATAATTTTGCCTCACTGATCAAGGATCAAACTCTTAACTCTGTGGTAGTAATGTACAGTTCCTATTGACATTATTCAGGACACAAATCAGTCTAGCTAAACAGCTTACTAAGAAATAAAGAAAATGAATAGAAGGTCTTTTGAGTTGTATTCCCAGGTAACATCAGTTTTTCACTGGCACCCATCGAATATTACAGAAGTCTGAAGTTGTTTGTCGGCCTCATTTGCTTTCGTAATAGGGAAAACTGCCAGTTACCCCAGATTTGTCCTCTGACTGCCATATAGTGGAGAAAGTTTTCAGTGAAATTAAACTAAAAATTTGGCAATCACCTCTGCCTGTAATGGGGAAAGTTGTCATTTGCTCTAAATTTGTCCCCTTCCTCTGGTTCATAATGGGGGAATTGTCATTAAAAAATCGCTCCGGATTTGTCTGTTGCCTCTGTTTTGTAATAGGAGAATACTCCAAATTTGTCAGTCACCTGTGCCTTGTAATGGGAAAAGTTGTCATTTACTTCAGATTTGTTTCTTCCTCTGTTTATAATTGGGGAGGCTGCCAGTTACTCAAAATCTATCCTTTGCCTCTTGCTTCATAGTGGGGGAAGTTGTCAGTTACTCTAAATTTGGCCTTTGCTTCTGCTTTCAGTTGGGGGAAGCTGCCAGTTACTCCAAATTTGTTCTTTGCCTCTGCTTCATAATGGTGGAAGTTGCTAGTTACTCCAGATTTTTCTTCTGTCTTTACTTAGTAATGGGGGAAGTTGTCTTTTATTCCCTTTGTAATTGGAGAAATTGCCAGTTACTCAAAATTTGTTCTTTGCCTCTAATTCATAATGAGGGAAACTGCCAGTTACTCCAAATTTGTTCTTTATCTCTGCTTCGTAATGATGGAAGTTGCCAGTTAGTTCAAATTTATCCATAATGAGGGAAGTTGCCAGTTACTCCAAATGTGTTTTTATCTCTGCTTCATAATGGTGGAAGCTGCCACTTACACAGAATTTGTTCTTTACCTCTCCTTGATAATGGTGGAAGTTGCCAGTTACTCCATATTTATCCTTTGCCTGTGCTTCATAATGAGGGAAGCTGCCAGTTACTCCAAATATACTCTTTACCACTGCTACCTCTGCTTTATAATGATGGAAGCTGCCAGTTTCTCCAAATATACTCTTTACCACTGAAACCTCTGCTTTATAATGAGAGAAGCTGCCAGTTACTCCAAATATACTCTTTACCACTGCTACCTCTGCTTTATAATGGTGAAAGTTGCTAGTTACTCCAAATATACTCTTTACCACTGCTACCTCTGCTTTATAATGGTGGAAGTTGCTAGTTACTCCAAATATACTCTTTACCACTGCTACCTCTGCTTTATAATGGTGGAAGTTGCTAGTTACTCCAAATATACTCTTTACCACTGCTACCTCTGCTTTATAATGGTGGAAGTTGCCAGTTACTCCAAATATACTCTTTACCACTGCTACCTCTGCTTTATAACGAGGGAAGCTGCCAGTTACTCCAAATATACTCTTTACCACTGCAACCTCTGCTTTATAATGGTGGAAGTTGCCAGTTACTCCAAATATACTCTTTACCACTGCTACCTCTGCTTTATAATGGTGGAAGTTGCCAGTTACTCCAAATATACTCTTTACCACTGAAACCTCTGCTTTATAATGAGAGAAGCTGCCAGTTACTCCAAATATACTCTTTACCACTGCTACCTCTGCTTTATAATGGTGAAAGTTGCTAGTTACTCCAAATATACTCTTTACCACTGAAACCTCTGCTTTATAATGGTGAAAGTTGCTAGTTACTCCAAATATACTCTTTACCACTGCAACCTCTGCTTTATAATGGTGGAAGCTGCCAGTTACTCCAAATATACTCTTTACCACTGAAACCTCTGCTTTATAATGGTGGAAGTTGCCAGTTACTCCAAATATACTCTTTACCACTGCAACCTCTGCTTTATAATTTTGGAAGTTGCTAGTTACTCCAAATATACTCTTTACCACTGAAACCTCTGCTTTATAATGGTGGAAGTTGCTAGTTACTCCAAATATACTCTTTACCACTGAAACCTCTGCTTTATAATGGTGGAAGTTGCTAGTTACTCCAAATATACTCTTTACCACTGCTACCTCTGCTTTATAACGAGGGAAGCTGCCAGTTACTCCAAATATACTCTTTACCACTGCAACCTCTGCTTTATAATGGTGGAAGCTGCCAGTTACTCCAAATATACTCTTTACCACTGCTACCTCTGCTTTATAATGGTGGAAGTTGCCAGTTACTCCAAATATACTCTTTACCACTGCAACCTCTGCTTTATAACGAGGGAAGCTGCCAGTTACTCCAAATATACTCTTTACCACTGCTACCTCTGCTTTATAACGAGGGAAGCTGCCAGTTACTCCAAATATACTCTTTACCACTGCTACCTCTGCTTTATAACGAGGGAAGCTGCCAGTTACTCCAAATATACTCTTTACCACTGCTACCACTGCTTTATAACGAGGGAAGTTGCCAGTTACTCCAAATATACTCTTTACCACTGCTACCACTGCTTTATAACGAGGGAAGCTGCCAGTTACTCCAAATATACTCTTTACCACTGCTACCACTGCTTTATAACGAGGGAAGCTGCCAGTTACTCCAAATATACTCTTTACCACTGCTACCACTGCTTTATAACGAGGGAAGCTGCCAGTTACTCCAAATATACTCTTTACCTCTGCTACCTCTGCTTTATAACGAGGGAAGCTGCCAGTTACTCCAAATATACTCTTTACCACTGCTACCTCTGCTTTATAACGAGGGAAGCTGCCAGTTACTCCAAATATACTCTTTACCACTGCTACCTCTGCTTTATAACGAGGGAAGCTGCCAGTTACTCCAAATATACTCTTTACCACTGCTACCTCTGCTTATAACGAGGGAAGCTGCCAGTTACTCCAAATATACTCTTTACCACTGCTACCTCTGCTTATAACGAGGGAAGCTGCCAGTTACTCCAAATATACTCTTTACCACTGCTACCTCTGCTTTAACGAGGGAAGCTGCCAGTTACTCCAAATATACTCTTTACCACTGCTACCACTGCTTTATAACGAGGGAAGCTGCCAGTTACTCCAAATATACTCTTTACCACTGCTACCTCTGCTTCATAACGAGGGAAGCTGCCAGTTACTCCAAATATACTCTTTACCACTGCTACCTCTGCTTTATAATGGTGGAAGTTGCTAGTTACTCCAAATATACTCTTTACCACTGCTACCTCTGCTTTATAATGGTGGAAGTTGCTAGTTACTCCAAATATACTCTTTACCACTGCTACCTCTGCTTTATAATGGTGGAAGTTGCTAGTTACTCCAAATATACTCTTTACCACTGCTACCTCTGCTTTATAATGGTGGAAGTTGCCAGTTACTCCAAATATACTCTTTACCACTGCTACCTCTGCTTTATAATGGTGGAAGTTGCAGTTACTCCAAATATACTCTTTACCACTGAAACCTCTGCTTTATAATGGTGGAAGTTGCCAGTTACTCCAAATATACTCTTTACCACTGCTACCTCTGCTTTATAACGAGGGAAGCTGCCAGTTACTCCAAATATACTCTTTACCACTGCTACCTCTGCTTTATAATGGTGGAAGTTGCCAGTTACTCCAAATATACTCTTTACCACTGCTACCTCTGCTTTATAATGGTGGAAGTTGCTAGTTACTCCAAATATACTCTTTACCACTGCAACCTCTGCTTTATAATGGTGAAAGTTGCCAGTTACTCCAAATATACTCTTTACCACTGCTACCACTGCTTTATAATGGTGAAAGTTGCTAGTTACTCCAAATATACTCTTTACCACTGCTACCTCTGCTTTATAATGGTGGAAGTTGCCAGTTACTCCAAATATACTCTTTACCACTGCAACCTCTGCTTTATAATGGTGGAAGTTGCTAGTTACTCCAAATATACTCTTTACCACTGCTACCTCTGCTTTATAATGGTGGAAGCTGCCAGTTACTCCAAATATACTCTTTACCACTGCTACCTCTGCTTTATAATGGTGGAAGTTGCCAGTTACTCCAAATATACTCTTTACCACTGCTACCTCTGCTTTATAACGAGGGAAGCTGCCAGTTACTCCAAATATACTCTTTACCACTGCTACCTCTGCTTTATAATGGGGAAGTTGCCAGTTACTCCAAATATACTCTTTACCACTGCTACCTCTGCTTTATAATGGTGGAAGTTGCTAGTTACTCCAAATATACTCTTTACCACTGAAACCTCTGCTTTATAATGGTGGAAGTTGCTAGTTACTCCAAATATACTCTTTACCACTGCTACCTCTGCTTTATAATGGTGGAAGTTGCTAGTTACTCCAAATATACTCTTTACCACTGCTACCTCTGCTTTATAATGGTGGAAGTTGCCAGTTACTCCAAATATACTCTTTACCACTGCTACCTCTGCTTTATAATGGTGGAAGTTGCCAGTTACTCCAAATATACTCTTTACCACTGCTACCTCTGCTTTATAATGGTGGAAGTTGCCAGTTACTCCAAATATACTCTTTACCACTGCTACCTCTGCTTTATAACGAGGGAAGCTGCCAGTTACTCCAAATATACTCTTTACCACTGAAACCTCTGCTTTATAATGGTGGAAGTTGCTAGTTACTCCAAATTTTCCCTGCTACTCTGCTTCATAACGAGGGAAGCTGCCATTACTCCAAATTAGTCTCTTTGCCTCTGCTTTCATAATGGTGGAAGTTGCCAGTTACTCCAAATTTTCATGCTACCTCTGCTTTATTAATGGTGGAAGTTGCAGTTACTCCAAATTTCTTCTGCTATCTGCTTTGTAATGGGGAAGTGCCATTACTCTAAATTGTCCTCTGCTCTCTGCTTTCATAATGGTGGAAGTTGCTAGTTACTCCAATATACTCTTTACCTCTGCTATCTATATGATGGAAGTTGCTAGTTACTTCAAGTTATGTCTTCTGTCACTGTACTTGTTAATGGGGGAAGTTGTCTTTTACTCAAATGTCTTTGCCACTGCTACTCTATAATGTGGAAGTTGCTAGTTACTCCAATTATCTTTACCTCTGCTTCATTATGAGGGAAGTTGCTAGTTACTTAAGTTTTGTCTTCTGTTGTTACTTGGTAATGGGGGAAGTTGTCTTTTACTTCAAATTTGTCTTCTGCCTCTGCTTCATAATGAGGGAAGTTGCCTGTTACTCCAAGTTTGTTCTTTACCTCTGCTTCATTATGATGGAAGTTGCTAGTTACTTGCCTCTGCTTCCTAATGGTGGAAGTCGCTAGTTACTCCATATTTGTCTTCTGCCTTTACTTTGTAATGGGGGAAGTTGTCTGCTACTCCAAATTTGTCTTATTCTTCTGCTTTGTAATTGGGGAAGTTGCCAGTTACTCCACATTTGTCCTTTGCCTCCTACTTCATAGTAGGGGAAGTTGTCAGTTAATCCAAATTTGTCCAGTGCCTCTGCTTCATAATGGTGGAAATTGCTAGTTACTCCAACTTTATTCTTTGCATGAACACCATAATGCTGAAAGCTGCCAGTTACATGAAATTTGTCCTTTGCCTATTGCTTCATAGCAGGGGAAGTTTTCAGTTACTCGAAATTTGACCTTTGCCTCTGCTTCGTAACAAGGGAAGTTGTCAGTTATTCAAGTCACTTACTAGGTAACAATCTTTATTTAAGAAATAATATATTCTTAACAGTGATTTCTTGCTGAATAAGATTATTGTTTGGAGTTCAGATGCAAAGGAATTATATCACCGGGGCACAGCCAGAGTGATAAAACAATATGCATCTGAATGACAAACTGTGATTTTATTCAAGAGCAAATCACTGTTTGAGATATATTATTTCAATTCTTACAAGATATCAAGGATTATTATGTACATCGTTGATGACATTCATCAAATATTTGCCTGTTTCGTGTGGGGTTTCTTTTCCAGCACGCTGTGATTAGATGTGACACTATAATATAATCATTGTGACGTACAAACAGAATTGTAGTATAACGTCATACAATTTTCAGTCGTCTAAACAAATGGAGTCATGTTAGAATACATGGTATCATTTGCACAGGAGAAAATGCATAAAACAACTGTTGCATAAGGGCTGTTATGTGTGTGTGTAAGAATTGTGGTGACAGCTTATCAGTGAAGCATTTCAAAGATATATCACTGAAGAATACCAAACAGACAGCTGTATGTATGAAATATTATCTGTATGTAAATAAGACTTCATTTACATCATGCATTCTAAAATCAATCTTCATTGATGTCATAGTGTATTTAAGATATGTTCATTAATACAACTGTCAGGGTGTTTAATCATGTTTTGTTGGCACCACTACAAACTTTTTCAACATGTTTAATATGTAAATAATTGTCTTAAATCAATCTTCATCATAAAACAGATGTTTTTAGCATGTATACTGAACAATATTTGAGCAAACAGATTTGGCAGGCAACATGAACCCTGCTGTCTCCTATAAATGAACAAGAGCATTTGATTTTAGACAGTCCCTAATTCCATTTTGAATGAATTTGCATATCAAGCTGAAATAGTTGGGGGAAATGTCTTATGTTATATTTGTCAGTCTGCTTGTTTTGTTGTGTTTTTTTTTTGTGTTTATTGAGGTACTGTTTACCCTACCCCACCCCCCAGCACATCATAGAGAAAGCGTGTTTTAATTGTAATGATTGTAATAGAATTTATACATTTGGTAGTTCTACAACAGAGATGACAAAGAGAGGTAATATCAATTTTCAATGCAAATTTTTGGCAGATGTAATGAAATTGTTCTTAACTTCCTATTATTTCTTTTGCTTGTTAGTATCTTTACCAAACTAAGACAGTCCAAAACCGTTATCTCGACTTTGGTTATTTTGATATTTCGAAATCTCAAGTGGATTTTCCTGGTCCTGATATTTTCACTTCTTATTTCATATAAATCAACAACGGATATCCCTATTTGGTTATTTCGATTTTTTCAATATTTTGACTAAATTTTCAATCCCCAACTTCGAAATTTACTTTATTCTGACATCAGTTATCTGGAAAATACATTAATTGTCTGCCAAAAGCAAGGGCAAAAACTGCACACGTTTATATTCGCTCAATTTTCGTCTGCCGATATAGGTGTGAAAAACAACAAACAAAGTTATTTACTCAATGATCCTGTTTACTACCCGAACTGAAATAACCGGTGCGCACATGTCCTTAATTGTTTGCAAGGCAAGCTGTGTGACACACTGATTGAGTAATTTACATTGAATTTAATTGCAGTTAGGCCAAAAAAAATTAATGTTTAGTTTCTCAGGCCACTTTTTGCAAAATTTAATGTACATTTGTAAACTATAGGTTTTGTTAAAAAAAAAGGCGGAAACTTTCATCGTTTCATCAAAATGCTTCAGAAACACCTTAAAATCCACTTATTAAGAAATCTGCAGTTTGATAATTTTATATATATATTTCTAAGTCATTTGCTCAAACACTGAAAGAGTATTTTGTACCAATCTGCGGTGTATAAATGCCCGCCACACACCACCTCGTTGTAATTTGATTTAAGCGAAATCTAATATGGTGACCTATCAATTTTCTTTTTGTTTTAGATTAGGTAGACATAACCAAAGGTATGTGCAGAGTTTGATTAAATTCTATTATGTGAAACTCGATAAAATAGCAGAAGTACCAACTTAAAACTGACAAAAATATGCAAACATAGCCCTTGAGTCTGCTGAACAAGTATTCCTTTCTTTACAAAATCATGTTCTTTTGATTTCTCTGAGCATGTTTCAAATAGATATATTGTTTTCCGTTATAAAAATGCTTAGATAATCAAATTTATGCAGACAATTGTACTTTACTGAAATATATTTTAGGATTACAGAAATTTTGAAAAATGTTTAAAATAGCACCATATCTAGGGGCAAATTAAAATGAAACAAAGCTGGTGACCTAGTATTTTTATGCCCCCGAAGGGAGGCATATAGTTTTTGAACCGTCTGTCGTTCTGTCAGTCTGTCTGTCCGCAATTTTCGTGTCCGGTCCATATCTTTGTCATCGATAGATGGATTTTCAAATAACTTGGCATGAATGTGTACCACAGTAAGACGACGTGTCGCGCGAAAGACCCAGGTCCGTAGCTCAAAGGTCAAGGTCACACTTAGACGTGAAAGGTCATATTTCATGATAGTGCATTGATGGGCGTGTCTGGTCCATATCTTTGTCATTCATGCATGGATTTTAAAATTATTGGGCATGAATGTGTACCACAGTAAGATGACGTGTCGCTTGCAAGACCCAGGTCCATAGGTCAAAGGTCCTAAACTCTAACATCGGCCATAACTATTCATTCAAAGTGCCATCGGGGGCATGTGTCATCCTATGGAGACAGCTCTTGTTATTTCATTTTTCAATACATCATAACATGATCTTTTCATACAAAACATTTCATCAAAATCTATTATTGAGAAAAACATACGAAACTGTAGTGAGCGGGTCAATGTTGCAGTGAACAGAACATGGAAATCCATTTCTGATCAGTAACTTGAGAACCACTTGACCCAGAATGTTGAATCTTCATAGGATGATTGGACACACAGAGTAGATGACCCCTATTGATTTCGGGGTCACTATTAAAGGTCAAGGTTGCAGTGAACAGAACATGGAAATCCATTTCTGATCAGTAACTTGAGAACCACTTGACCCAGAATGTTGAAACTTCATAGGGTGATAGGACTTACAGAGTAGATGACCCCTATTGTCTTTGGGGGTCACTCTATTAAAGGTCAAGGTCGCAGTAGACAGAACATGGAAATCCATTTCCAGTCAATAACTTGAGAACCATTTAACCTAGGACCTTTAAATTTCATAGAGTGATAGGACTTACAGAGCAGATGACCCTTGTCATTTTTGGGGTCACTCCATCAAAGGTCAAGGTCACAGGGGGCTGAACATAGAAATCTCTTTTCAATCAATAACTTGAGAACCACTTGACCTAGAATGTTGAAACTTAATACGATGATTGGACATGCAAAGTAGATGACCCCTACTGATTTTGGGGTCACTTGATTAAAGGTCAAGGTCACAAGGGCCTGAACATGGAAAACTGTTTCCAGTTCATAACTGGAGAACCACTAGGCCAAGATTTGATTTGATAGAAACTTGCAAAATATCTTAAACAACAACAGATCTTGGATTCCATGATGATACCGGCAGATCCAATCATAGGTTCTAGAGTCACGGTCCCTGATTGACCCCTGAAAGAGCCAGAATTTGTTAATTTTTACCTTGTGAACACAATAGAAGTGACATTTTACATTTGACTTTAACCACACTTACAAACAACTAAAGTCACAATAAAATCTTGGTTCCTTTCGAAAACCAGCTAGATTTCATCATGGGTTCTTTAAGAGTTACTGTCCCTGAAAGGGGCAAAATTTTCTATTTTGGCCCTTTCACTGTCATATAGAGGTTGCAATCTTGTTATGTTTGTGTAATCTTGCAAGATTTTGTAGTCTTGCAATCTTGTTATGACTGTGCAAACTTGCAAGGTCTCAATTAAGATCGCTAGGGTTCCAAATGCAAGCGTGCGCAATCTTACAAGCTTGCAAGATTTTAAATGGGTTGCAGGAAGTGCGCAAGCTTAAATAATGGTTGCGATGGTTCCAACTGCAGTCTTGCCGCACTTGTTACAAAGGTCTCAGCCACTGTGACCTTGACATTTTACATTTGCATAAAGTACAGTAATGATAAATTTATTTTTATCATAGGATTTAAAATCAGAATGAAATCTTTATTCAAAATGTCATGGAAGCTTATGTCATTTTAATTGGATTCATGAATTCTGGAACTTAATCTCAATGAAGTCGTCAGTTGGTTTAAAAATTTACTTCAGGAAAACTCTTTTGAGGTAGTTGTCTTTACAGAGCAAGGAGCTTTAGGGAATAATAATTACGTAGATTAAACATTAAGAATCATGTCTGTTGCAGAGGAGTAGAAGTAGTATATATATATTATAGTGTGACTGTTGGAAAAATACTTTTGATTGTGGAAATTCATATTTGTGAGATTTTATCTATGGGAGCTTTTTGAGCTTGTGAGAGAAAAGCGATAACAGTGTAAACAATGGAAATACAGAATTTAATTTCAAAATAAATATTTAAAGAATACCGTATTTTCCTGAATAAACGCCCCTGGGGGCGTTACATTTTCCAAAGAGCCCCGTTCATTTGAGGTAAAAAAAAATAAAAAATGAAAATTTTTACAAAACTTAAAAACATCGTTCAAACCAACTGTTAAGTGTTTCTGTGTTGTTCAATTCCCCTAAAACGTAATTTTTTGGCATCCAATTTAATGCAGTGTGTCTTAGAATTATGCATTTAAATACGGTACCTCATGTATTCCGTGACACGCTCGCGACATTACACATTACGTCATCATACCCAAACAGCTGTGTACTCCGATAATATTTTCCTTAGTACATGCGGGTAGCAATATACAATGTCAGTGGTTTGGCACGCTGCTTATGTGTCAGCTTTTAAATTAAAAGTTATTAAAACTGCCGAAGAAAAGGTAACACTTTGCCGCAAATTTGTTTAAAGTCGACAGGAAGCTTGTGCACGGGTGGTGCAAAAACAAATCAAAAATGGATTTACCGTTTAATTTTCTATTTGATGATTGGATACGTACCGTACTTAGTATAAACGTTTTGGATTTACGGTACGTGGACTGTTTAAAAGTGTGCTTAATTCTTAATACATTGGATACTTACTGTAAATTACTTATTATGTGGACTTATAAAAATGAAGTAGGTGATTTTTTTTTCGTTCTTGTTGACTTTTTTCCTCCAAAACGGGTGGGGGCGTTAATTAGAGGGGGGCCTTAATTCGGGAAAATACGGTATCTAACACTTTAAATAATACAGTTTTAGGCTTTTTCTAGTGTATTTCTTAAAGCATTCAATACATTGTGTTGAATTTATGACATTATACTAGATAATGGTGTATTTTAGTTCTATTTTGTAGCATTAAACAATTTGGTATAATACTGAGTTCAGATTTTACTTTGATAAAGTAGGCTAGCACTTTGTAGTAATATGCACTAATTGTCAGTGTATGTTTATGAATGATTAATACAGAAAAGATAGAAGTTCCTCAGAAGTAGTTTTTATATCTGGAAGCTGTATGGTATATGGTATATATATGATTCTGTTAATGTTTTCTCTAAGAGCTAGCTTGTATCTGTGTCATGCCAATTCTCACCTGTTTGGATAAAGTGATAATTATTAATTTTGCTTCTGCTAAATTAAATTTACTATTCAGAAAAACATTATGAGGAAATTTTGGCCGTTGAAAATTGATTACGATGACGATGAGGTGTTTATAGATACAATTTCACTTGGAAATATCAAAACGTGTAAAAATGAGTATGTTTCGGTAATTTCTTCTGTTACCACGGCAACAGGAACTCCTTCAACTGATTATGTGGATAGCGGTATCCAAGGTGACAGTCTTTGTAAGAAGGTTGATAAATGGTTGGCAGGATCTGACGAAGATACTGTCTCGCCGCTTTTATCAAGGCAGCCTTCATGGGGATTGCGTCGCAATCGTTCATCCAAAAAGAAGAGAAATATTTTTTGGTAAAAGTTTTAAATAATGTTACACATTTGAGTTTGCTGACCACTTTCACCTTCATCAAGATTATTAAGCAGCCATAATATTCAGAATAAGGCCTCACCAAATTAAAAAGTTGTTCATTGGATTTGCCAGTCGTTTATTTTCAGAAACAAAAAAATTTTTTTTTTGTATTTGGATAAATTGCGCTCGCCCCATTGAAAGAAATCAAGCCAAAATTTGTTGGTCGCTACTTTTTACGGACATAACAGGGTACAAATGCTTATTAAATTCCAGTCCCAGATTGTTCTAAAGTGGACTTAAATCACAATAAATACATTTCTTCTGTAATATATCATGATACTTGGTAGCATTAAAATTATTTCCCCTTATGCAGTTACGCCATTTTCTTCGAATGTTTACCAAACTGAGTTCCTACAAAAATCAGATATATTTCATTGAAAATTGGATGAACACACACACTATTTTATTTGATAACATCAATCTACATTATTTTGGTAAGGATATATACGTATTGATTCGCATGCCACTTTCTGTTTTATGTTTTTCCTGTCCATTATGATCAGCATAAATTTTGTATATGAAAATGGGTGGGATGAAGAATTTACATTATGAGTTGTGTTCAGACCAATTTAGATCTTCAAATTTTACAATCCTCAAGTAGAATAATGTTAATGTATATTAATCTACATTTCAGACCTTAACTGAGACTTTGTTTCAACAAATTTAATCCGTTAAGAAAGTTGGAACAAGAGCTGTCCATAAGACAGCATGCTCGACTTTTCTCAGTGCTCAACTCTGAATTAGAGCTTTGCTAGTAAAAGGGGCATAATAGTCAATAGCTTTGAAAGTAACAGAGTTATTGGATGTTATATAAAACATTAACAAAAAAAATCTTTAAGTTAAAAAGGGGCTAACTCTGTCAAAATTCAAATCAGTAAATACTGTAGAATCTGGTAAATAAGCGCATATTCGAATATAAGTGCATATCAAAAGTAAGCGCATACGGCCTTACCGTTATTCCGTATGGGATAATAAGCGCATGTCATAATTTTGCCTCGAAAGTAGGCGCATATCCGATTACTGGTAAACAAACAACAGATGCAGCACCGTGATAATTGTTTATCACAAATACAGGTGACAAGTGTTCTTACCTGTTGAATAGCCGATGGGTGTTAAAAGATTTTAACGTCTATTGTCTGATAAAACGATAATTGTTTACGATAATCATGCTTTTTGAATAGAAAATGTTTTCAGTAAATGAAAGTAAAAGTTTGAATACCAGAAAAGTTGTTTGCGTTGTCATAACAGTTTGTCATTCTTTTGTAAATCTGTGAAAAGAATATGGATAAAATGCTAAAATCTTAGTGTTGAACAATTATTGAATGGTCCGAGAGATTGAACATTATTTGCACGTTATGTAATTCATTATGTATAAATACTGTAGGCCTATGCAATAAAAGGAAGTAGTTCACTGCGCACGTCCATGACCATGTTTTACTTTAGTTTTCTCAACCAAGGTAAGCACTTTTAATATTCCTAATATATTAAAAATAGGCGCACACAGCGTGTCTATAAGCGCATATCAAAAATAAGCGCATAGTTTTGGCTTAAGTATAAGCGCATATCAAAAATAGGTGCAAAAAAGTGTCACTAAAATTATTATAAGCGTATACGCTTATTTACCAGATTTTACAGTAATTATTTTAAGTTTTAAGTCAAAAGCTTTAATTATAACAGATATTTGACTTTATCAAAAACTTCGAAAGCCAGAAAAGTCGAGCTAAAAATGCTACATTTTCATAGCAGTAAACATAAAAGTCACATATCTATTTCATGATTATGGTTTAAGATTATGCATTGTTGTTACATTACATATTTTCTAACAGCATTTTCAAATGTATACATTATTTGATTACACTGTACTGTATGCCAATGTTATTACCTTTTTTCACCAGTTCGCTTTGTTGTGCACCTGCAGGTCAAAACGTACCCAAACCAAAATGTAACCAGTCTCAATCCCTGGTGAATTATTTATAACGTAAAAGGGCTTTACATTCTATTTTAAAACTCGCCCGCTTAGCTCAGTAGGTAGAGCATCTGTCTACGGATCGCGTGGTCGCGAGTTTGATCCTCGGGCGGGGCGTGTGTTCTCCGTGACTATTTGATAAAAAACATTGTGTCTGAAATCATTAGTCTTCCACCTCTGATTCATGTGGGGAAGTTGGCAGTTACTTGCGGAGAACAGGTTTGTACTGGTACAGAATCCAGGAACAATGGTTAGGTTAACTACCCGCCGTTACATAACTGAAATACTGTTGAAAAACTGCGTTTAACCCAAAACAAACAAACAAACATTCTATTTTAAGGTTTTTTAGCTCACCTGAGAACAAGCTCAGGTGATTATCTGTCGGCGTCCAGCGTCCGTCGTGCGTCGTCCGTCAACATTTGCCTTGTGAACACTCTAGAGGCCACAGATGCGACCCAATCTTTATAAAACTTGGTCAGAATGTTTGTCTTGATGATCTCTAGGTCATGTTTGAAACTAGGTCAGTAGGCCAGATCATAGGAAAAGCTTGTGAACACTCTATAGAGGCCACAGCTGTGAATCAGTCTTTATGAAACTTGGTCAGAATGTTTGTCTTGATGATCTCTAGGTCAGTTTCAGATCTGGGTCATGTGGGATCAAAAACTAGGTCACCCGGTCAAATCAAAGGAATATAGCTTGTGAACACTCTAGAAGCCACAGTTGTGATTCAATCTTTATGAAACCTGATCAGAATGTTTGTGTTGAAATCTCTAGGTCAAGTTTGAAACTGGGTGATGTGGGGTCAAAAACTAGGTCACTAGGCCAGATCAAAGGAAAAGCTTGTGAACACTCTTGAGGCCACAGTTGTGACTCAATCTTTATGAAGCTTAAGTCAGAATATTTGTCTTGATGATCTCTAGATCAAGTTTGAATCTGGGTCATGTGGGGTCAAAAACTAGGTCACTCGGTCAAATCAAAGAAAAGGCTTGTGAACACTCTAGAGGCCACAGTTGTGACTCAATCTTTATGAAGCTTGGTCAGAATGTTTGTCTTGATGATCTCTAGGTCAGGTTCAAAACTGGGTCATGTTGGTTCAAAAACTAGATCAAAAGGAAATCTTGTTAACACTCTAAGAGACCACAATTTAAGTTTGAAACTCATGAGAATTGGTCGGAATATTTGTCTTGATGACCTCTAGGTCAATTTCGAAACTGGGTCATGGGGGGTCAAAAACAAGGTCACTAGGTCAAATCAAAGGAAAAGCTTGTTAACACTCTATAGGCCACAGTTGTGACTTAATCTTTATGAAACTTGGTCAGAATGTTTGTCTTGATGCTCTCTAGAACTGGGGGCCTCCGTGGCCGAGTGGTTAAGGTCGCTGACTTCAAATCACTTGCCCCTCATCGATGTGGGTTCGAGCCTCACTCGGGGCGTTGAATTCTTCATGTGAGGAAGCCATCCAGCTGGCTTACGGAAGGTCGGTGGTTCTACCCAGGTGCCCGCTCGTGATGAAATAATGCACGGAGTGGCACCTGGGGTCTCTCTCCACCAGTAAAGCTGGAAAGTCGCCATATGACCTATCATGTGTCGGTGCGACGTTAAATTAAAAAAAAAATGATGCTCTCTAGGTCAAGATCGAATCTGGGCAATGTGGGAACAAAAACTAGGTCATCCAGTCAAATCAAAGGAAAAGCTTGATAACACTCCAGAGGCCATGTTTATGACCCTATCTTCATGACACTTGGTCAAAATGCTGATATTGGTGATCTTTAGCCCGAGTTCGAATCTGGATCTTCTGGTGTCAAAAACTAGGTCACCTGTTGAAATCAAAGAAAAACCTTGTGCATGCAATAGGGGCTGCATTTTTCATTTGATGTGCATGAAATTTGGTGAGAATGTTTGTCTGCATGAAATCTCAGACAAGTTTTTATCTGGGTCATGTGGAATCAAAAATTAGGTCACCAGGTCAATCAAAGAAAAAGCTTGTTTACACCCTAGGGGGCACATTTTGATTCTATCTTCATAAAACTTGGTCAGAATGTTTGTTATCATGAAGTCTTGGATGATTTCAAATCTGGGTCATGTGGGGTCAGAAAATAGGTCACTAGGTCAAATCAAAGGAAAAGGTTTTATACACTCTAGAGGCCACTTTTTTGCTCCAATCTTCCCAAAACTTTGTCAGAATGTTTGTTTTCATAAAATTATTGTCAAGTTCAAATCTGGGTCATGTGGGATAAAAAAACTAGGTCACTAGGTCAAATCAAAGAAAATGCTTGTTTACTCTCAAGAGGCCACGTTTTTTGGTCCAATCTTAATGAAAATTAGTCAGAATATTTGTCTCCATGAAATCACTAGGTAAAACATGTTTACACTGTTACGGTGTATGTGTTACTCAGGTGAGCGACCTAGGGCTATCTTGACCCTCTTGTATAGAGAGCCGAAACAAGACAAATTTATTTTTTCGCTCGCTCCTGATTTTCTCAAAAAAAAAATAAAATATTTGAATTATTTTCTCAACGCCGCTTTAATTTTTAGCTCACCTGAGCAATGAGTTTTTCTGATCGCTCGATGTCCAGCGTCTGTCGTCTGTTTGTCTGTCAACATTTAGCTTGTGTATGCGATAGAGGCTGTATTTTTCAACTGATCTTCATGAAATTTGGTCAGAATGATTACCTTGATGAAATCTAGGCCAAGTTCGAAAATGGGTCATCTGGGGTCAAAAACTAGGTCACTAGGTCAAATCAAAGAAAAACCTTGTGTATGCGATAGAGGCTGTATTTTTCAATTAATCTTCATGAATTTTGGTCAGAATGATTACCTTGATGAAATCTAGGCCGAGTTCGAAAATAGGTCATCTCTGGTCAAAAACTAGGTCACTAGATCAAATCAAAGAAAAACTTTGTGTTTGCGATAGAGGCTGTATTTTTTGATTAATCTTCATGAATATTAGTCAGAATGATAACCTTGATGAAATCTAGGCCGAGTTCGAAAATGGGTCATCTCGGGTCAAAAACTAGGTCACTAGGTCAAATCGAAGAAAAACCTTGTGTATGCGATAGAGGCTGTATTTTTCAATTAATCTTCATGAATAATGGTCAGAATGATAACTTTGATGAAATCTAGGCCGAGTTCGAAAATGGGTCATCTCGGGTCAAAAACTAGGTCACTAGGTCAAATCAAAGAAAAACCTTGTGTATGCGATAGAGGCTGTATTTTTCAATTATCTTCATGAATATTGGTCAGAATGATAACTTGAAGAAAATCTAGGCCGAGTTCGAAAATGGGTCATCTCGGTCAAAAACTAGGTCACTAGGTTCAAATCAAAGAAAACCTTGTGTATGCGATAGATAGGCTGTATTTTTCAATTGATCTTCATGAATATTGGTCAGAATGATTGCCTTGAAAAAATCTAGGCCGAGTTCGAAAGTGGGTCATCTCGGATCAAAAACTAGGTCACTAGTTCAAATCAAAGAAAAGCCTTATGTATGCGATAGATAGGGCTGTCATTGATTGGGTCTTAGGCATATCGACGATACCGATATATCAGAAGACAAATATCGACGATACATCGATATATTGATTATTAAGTTAGATTAACAATCTATTTGTTCGTATGCATACTTTATACCTTCCTGTAAATGCTATTTTTAGTTTTATTGCCTATTTTTCATATTACTGTTTGATTGTGTTGTATTTGTATTTATGAAATTAAAGAAAATAATAAAAATTAATAAAATCTTTCATTTTTATTTTGCCTCCACTTCTCTTTTACATTTATCCAAATTTACAACTTTGTGAACTTAATAGTTTTTGAGGGTCTGAGTGTTTATCTGGATAGTTTTTCTCTCTGTAAAATATCGATTTTTGAAAATGGGAATCGATAATCGATCGACAAAAAAATATCGTTGATACATCGATATCGTTTCTATCGATGACAGCCCTAGCGATAGAGGCTGTATTTTTCAATTGATCTTCATGACATTTGGTCAGAACGATTGCATTAATGAAATATAGGTCAAGTTTGAATATGGGTCACCTAGGGTCAAAAAGTAGGTCACTAGGTCAAATCCAAGAAAAACCTTGTGTATGCGATAGAGGCTTTATTTTTCAATTGATCTTCCTGAAATTAAGTCAGAATGATTGCCTTGATGAAATCTAGGTCGAGTTTGAATATGGGTCATCTGAGGTCAAAAACTAGGTCACTAGGTCAAATTAAAGAAAAATCTTGTGTATGTGATAGAAGCTGTATTTTTCAATTGATATTCATGAAATTTCCTCAGAATGATTGCCTTGATAAAATCAACGTTGAGTTTGATTATGGGTCATTGGACTCAAAAAGTAGGTCACTAGGTCAAATCAAAGAAAACCCTTCTGTATGTGATAGAGGCTGTATTTTTCAATTAATCTTCATGAAATTTGGTCAGAATGATTGCCTTGATGTAATCTAGGTCAAGTTCAATTATGGATCATCTGGGTCAAAAAGTAGGTCACTAGGTTAAATCAAAGAAACATCTTGTGTATGTGATAGAGGCTGTATTTTTCAACTGATCTTCATGAAATTTTGTCAGAATGATAGCCTTGATGAAATCTAGGTCAAGTTCGAATATGGGTCATCTGGGTTTACAAACTAGGTCACTAAGTCAAATCAAGGAAAACCCGTGTGTATGCAGTAGGGACTGCATTTTACACTGGATTTATAAAATTTGGTCAGAATGGTTGGCTTGATGAAATCTAGGTCAAGTTCGAATATGGGTAGTCTGGGGTCAAAAACTAGGTCACTAGGTCAAGTCAAAGAAAATACTTATTTATACTCAAGATTTTTTGCTCCAATTTTAATAATTGGTCAGAATATTTTTTTCCATGAAATCATTAGGTCAAACATGTTTCCACTGTTATGGTGTGTTTCTCAGGTGAGCGACCTAAGGCCATCTTGGCCCTCTTGTTTTAGAAAAAAAATCCGATGAACAACTTTTAAATTTGGTGTTTTTGGTAAATGTTTTAGACATTTTTTTAACTTCATTCATTCCACCATGCATCATCATCATGATTATTAATGTAGTTGTTTAAATAAGAATAATTCTGTATTGAACTTGTAATTTAGATAGAGGAGCAGTTGTCTAGTGGTTAGTGTGATGGTTGCTCCTCCAAGAAGTCATGGGTTAGAACCCCATAACTCATGACACCAGGAAGTGGACTCAAGAGTGGTTCAATTAAGCTTGAAGCTGTCTTCACAATCAAGCTAAAATAAATAAATGGAAACTAATTTGATAAAATGCAACCTGCATTTGGCTAGTACTTGGCACTGGTAGCTAATATGCAGGATTGTAGCAAAAAAAAGTTACGTTAATCTAGTGTTTTGTGGTTTTTTTTGTGTGTGTTATTTTGACAAATGATACCGATCTGTTTAGATGAGTGATACAGGAACAGTTGGTTCCCCGCATATAATTAAATCATTCTACATGAAAGTAGTGAACAAAATACTTTCTAAATTACTGTTAATGCTAATGATTAAAGATTATAAAATTAGTCCTTTTGCCAAATGAACTGTGTGCCTCTTGCTTATTTTTGTTAACTCTAAGAAAGACAGGTAGGTAATGATTGATAATCCAGTTGAAACCTTGAAAACCTTTCTTTCAGCTGTGAGGTGTTCCAGCAGCTAAATACATGGAAAAATACTTAAAACATCAGTTAGCATTCATTTATGTGTTTTTCATGGTGCTTTTATTGACATTTTCTGGTCAGACTTAACAATTCTTTTGTAGTAATGATGTTGTTAGACCTGTTCTTAAAAAAGTGGAAAAACTTTTCAATAAGCAATTTGCTTCCAGTTCCATCTCCACTGTCAATTTATTGTGTCATCTGTTGTGAATTATATTATCTTGAAATTATTGGCAGATAAATATGTTTAAACTAAAAAAGTTGTGTATAGTATGTACAGGTTTATGTCAAAATTAAGACATCTTTTAGTTTAAATATTGACAGTCCACAAAAATAGGTACAAATTAAAATATCAAACAGCGGTAAGTCAGATATCTTGTGTGATTTGGTTGTAGAATAGAACAAATTTGCTGTACTTCATATTATGCTCATAAATTTAAGTAATACTAATTTATTTTTAGGATATATCATTTAGAATTAAGGTTGCTATGATCTTGAGAATTGTTGCCCCTCAAATTACTTTTAGCAGAAAAATGACATATTTAAATTACCTTGATATCTTGGGCTTAAATTCTGCTGTCATTATCTTGGGGAGAGGACAAGCACTCAAAAGGTGAATTCATACCTAGAAATCTAAGCCAATTTGCTGGCTTATTGGCGAAATTGTCTCCCTTGAAAACAGGTTATCGGTTGTATCGATTAACCATTATCGGTCAATTTACGCCTATTGAAATACAGAAGGAGAAAAACTTTAACACATCAAATGACATCAAAAGCATCATCTGACAATATTTATTAAGTTATTGAAGTAATCTGCAATATTTGCACTTTCTTTCAATATAATTTTTAATAAAATAAAATATGATCTTCTTGCTTCCCTAAGCGTTTGAAATAAGTAACTAATTTTGATCCCGAGTCCCATTGATTTCTGTAGGAATTGACAGATTTTAAGCTTTACATGGTCTTTTAGAATGATTTATTCTTATATTTATAATCATCTCACAACGTTTATTAAGTTATTGAAGTAAACTAGAAAAGTTAATCTTTCTTTCAATGAGATTATTTTTAAATTATTTTTATGTCTTTTTGCTTCCCTAAACGTTTGAATATCACTGATTTTACTAATTTTGCCCGTCACAGTACACGTGTACTGATGACACCGGATAAACTGAATTAGATAGACATGTGTGTCAATCTAATTCCGTGTTTAATGTCATTACTTTGTCAGATTAAATAAAAATAAAGTTATTTTAAATTACATGCTTAAATAAAAATATTCCATTTTTTAATTCATTTAATACCATTTTCACTACTAGAATTATTTATTGCATTAAAACGTAACATAACATAAAGTTGATTAACATATAGAACTACATGTTCATATTTAAACTTGAGTATTGTACATGTAAATATAACAAGTCCATTGGGTCGGGTGTAAATTTCATGTTTCTTGTTTGTAAGTATTATAATATTGTTGTTAAAAAATTCTTATTTTACCTTTTTGTAATGATTATATATGTATGATAAAGTCAAATAACGTGTTTGACAATAAGTTAGCCGAATGCTGACATATTTCTGTTTATTACCGTTACTAATTGGATTAGTATCTGTTTGTCTGACATGCCCCGCGGCCTAAAGGGACAATTATTACGGCTCTTGCATAAACACTTTAAAGTTAAAATCTAAATTATGGATATGGAGTTATAAATGTTGATAAGTTATCTTACCGTTCAAAATCCAAATTCACATTATTGTAAAGTAAAATGCATTTATAGGCCACGGATCCATAATATTTAAAAACTTCTTTAACTTGAAAAGACACATTTTCAAGGAGACCCGAAATACACATATATTTCGCCCTCATAAAAATATTTTAAAAATTAAAGGGACTATCCTCCAGATCGTTCGACAACAAGAAAAAATACTTTTATAGATATCTGGAAATAAATGCTATGTTTTAAAACTTAATTACTGACAAAGTTTAACTATATATTACGGGAATACTTGAGAATTTGCTGTTTTTCTATATGATGAAAATCGAAAAGCGATCGTAACGCTTTACTCAAGGTAAACTGTCTCGATTATAAAAAAAAAATCTATATTTTGAAGTCATAATTCATTTATTCCGCTATAGCGCTATTGGTTTCGACGGAATATTTTAGACACAAAAACACATCTTCTAGTATTAACAAACTTTAATTTGAGAGAAAGATTATTTTTAGCCAAATCTGGAGGTCATTAAATACATATTTTAAAAATACGTTGAGTAATGGGATTTATATGCTTCCTGACAATTTTTAAACAAATTCAAGATTATCATTCAAAATCACCAATTTGAAGAAATAAGAATGTTATGTATATCAGGTAATAAACATGTACGTCGATCTCATTCCGTCTTTGTCAAATTAGGTTAAAACTGTTATTTTAAATTACATGTTTGAATAAAAATGTTTAAATTTCAAAAATTATTTTTTTATTAATTAACTTTTAATTTATGATTAACATATATTTTGCCCTTAAAAGATATAATCAAAAGTTTAAATACATATCTAAAATGGGAATATCCTTCCCGGCTCTCAATTTTGAAACAAAAACCCGCCTATCATTCAAAATCACCAATTTGAGGAATACACTGCAAATTGCCTCGGGCAAGGTATAAACTCCGCTTGTGTAAAAAGTTTCACAATGTTGTCGCAATACCCCTAATTAACAAAACCAGCGTAAGGTCAAGATTATCAAGATAAGAGAGATTAACAAAAGTCGATACTCGCGTTAAGATGGTATAAAGGGAAACAACCAAATTTAACCGATCTGGCTTAATAATCAAGGGACAATACTCTTCAAAACACGGTCTCATTTCTGGACATGGCAGGAGTAAGAGATAATGAATAAAAATTTGAAAAATGCTAACCATCACAGAACTTTATTGGAATCTGGTCTGCTTTACTGATGAAAGAGAAAGAATATTCACTAGGCTTGATGATTAGTAACACTGTTACAGAATTCTTCTACACCTGTAATCTTATGACATTAAAAGGAATTGAATTAGGATATGGAATAATGGACTTTCTGGAACAAGGGTGGTTAATTCTCCATTCGCCATCTTTTGTGGGAATACAAATTCTTTTTTCGCCAGTGAGGAGGTGTATTTTTGTATTTAAAAAGGATAGTTAGGATGGTTTTTACTTGTTTGTTGGTCAGAAAGGAAATGAATAGTATTGATTGGATTGTATTTACAGGAGCTATATCATAATAGGTTGACCTTTGCTGTACCAAACTTAAAGATTGCTTGAGCAAATTAGGTTGCTAAAGTGTCACTTTAAATACCTACTTATAAAAAAAGAGTTTATCTTAAATATTAAAGTGAGGATAATACTGAAATATTTGCAATAGTTTGAACAGTTTATCTCTGGACACATATGACCGGACTGGGAACACTATCTATAATTGGTATTGTAATTACATTTGATAACCAAATTCAGCAGACTTGTTGCAGTAATGAGAAAAACTGGTTACACACTGTGCTATCTAAAGGTGTTCTCTGCTGGAAGAAGTTTGCATGGATTTAACGTTGGTGGATGTGTAAAAAAATCATTTTCCTGTTTCAGTCAAGCAGTTCTTTCTAGAGACTAATTTAAATTTTCAAAAAAGTTATAAGAAATATCAAACAACCTGAATAATACAGTGCCTTTTCTGGTGGATTCTTAAAGCATACAAAACATTGTGCTTGATTACTGATACTAGATACTGGTATATACTAAGTTCAGTTTTATGATTTTAGAGTTCAGATTTCATTTTTTTGAAGTTGGAGCATTAATTGGTTTGAATATAATAAGGAGTTCAGATTTTACAGTGATAAAACATTATATAACTTTGCAGTAATACCACTATTTATCAGGTTAATTGTTTATGATAAATATAGAAAGTTCCTCCTCATATGTTTTTAGGTTAGATATCTGGAGGCTGTATAGTATAATATATTTAGTTTAGGCTTTCTCTAAGAGTGGATGTATCAGTGTTTTAAGCTATTTCTCACCTGTTCCGAGAAATCTTTACTGTATTTTTTAGCTTCAGGTGAATTATATTGAATAATATTTTGGGTAAAATAAATTATGAGGAAATTTCGGCATTATCCTGTTGAACCATTGAAAATTGATTACGATGATGAGGAGGTGTTTGTTGATTCAAATTCACTTGGAAATATCAAAACACCTAAATATCAGAATGTTCCGGGAAGTTCTTCTGTTACCACGGCAACAGGAATTCCTGCAACTGATTATGTGGATAGCGGTATCCAAGATGACAGTCTTTTGAAGAAGGAGGTTGATAAATGGTCGGCAGGATCTGAGGAAGATACTTTCCCACCTCTTTTATCAAGGCAGCCTTCTTGGGGATTGCGTCGCAATCGATCATCCAAAAAGAAGAGAGATATTTTTCGGTAAAAGTTTTAAATAATTTTACACATTTCAGTTTGCTGACCACTTTTACCTTCAGCAAGATAATTTTTAATTAATAAGCCAAACTATTCAGAATTATATGTATTGGACTTGTAAGTCTTTGCAATTAATTATTACAGATTTTTACTTACCGGTTAGAGTACATTGAAATGGGAAGGTATAAATGTCTGTAGAAAGCAACATGAATATTGATTAATCTGGTAAACAACTAATTTAAGAAGATTTAATATACCTGCACATTGTGTACCTTTTGGGTTGATAGTCTGCTTTGTGAGCACACACATTTCAAAATATATGTGCATATGTATATAGAGAATATTAGGTTACTGTCTTATAAATTTAAATTTATTAAGTGAGTCGGAGAAAATATAAAAGTCGAGGCTCTGCCGAGACTTTTATTTTTTCGTAGACGAACTTAATAAATTTAAATTGATAAGACAGTAACCAAATGTTCTATTTATCCTACCTTCTGATCTAAAATCATTCTTTAATTAAAATTCAAAATTTACCACCAACTAGATCCGAGTCTGTCTTGCACAGAAATTAATACGCCCCACCATTACACTAACAGGTCTTTAAGATAAAAATATAAAATATGAGCCGAAAAACAAAGGCTAACCTTGTTCTGCTTTGTGTCTGACTTCTCTGTTCTGCTGAACATTAAAGATTAATTCTAATTTGCTGCCAAGTGAAGTTTTGTCCGAAGTTCAGTTGAATGTCGGGTTGCCCATCCTCACCAAGCAAACGATTGACGAGACTTATATACACGCCATATCGCCGCTTGACAAAACAAATAGGCAAACCGTTTCCTCGATGATTTTATTCAATAACACTCCATTACAGATGCAATATGTTCCTAGATTGACGTGTAGAAAGCTAAAATTCTGAACAAACGCTATACATGAGTCACTTCCCGTTTCTCCGAGCGTTTCCGTTATAAAAACTTTTTGTAGTAATTGCATGTACGGTATGCATACACTATACATTTGTGATGGTCTCACATACCTAATAAAAGCGCGTTTATGAAAATAATTGCATAAATATGTCTTTTAGCAGTTATTCTCAAAAACAAGATGGCGTCGTTTTAAAAAAAAAATCCAAAAAGTAGTCCGCCAAGCTTTATTTAGTCACTGACCAGATAAAGCAAAATCTATCTGACTCCTTGATTTTTGCCTTTATTTTGCATGAAGGTAGGATAAAAGAATATATGCGCGCAATCGTAAATATTTTCATCCACGTGTATATTTTTGTTTGTTTGTTTTGTTTGTTTTGGGTTTAACGCCGTTTTTCAACGTGCCCAAAAAAGTAAATATGCATATATGTATTGACATGCGTGTGTAAACGTGCACTTTACCGATGCATGCTATTTTTATCCGTTCAAGTATGTTTTTAAATAAACATGCACAAAAAGAACACTTGACCTGAATGGTACACCATACCTGCAGTTATAAAATTTTTGTATGTGCAGGTATAAAATTGTACATGCAGGTTCAGTTGTATACCTGCACAACTATACTTTTATCCTGCAGGTACCTTTCTGATTTGTATCTGCAGGTGTAAAAGTATGATACCTGCACATATAGAACTGTACTTTTGGACCCAAGTGGTATATATGCCACATGTTTCATTTCACTATATGTACACTGTCTTGCAGGAGTTCTAACTTTTTCCTATTGTAGCTTAATCAACATATAAGCCACAGGAAACATTCTGGCTTCTGTAAACTGATTGTTCAACAAGACTTGATGTGTGGGAATATTTCAGTGATTTCATACATCTTCTGCTTCTGTACTAATATGAACATATTCAGTTAGGGTGGTTTTGTGTTTTTTCTGTATGTCCGTCTGACCAAATTTACCGTAGATACCCGTGTATAATGCACACCTGTGTATAATACGCACCTAAAATCTTGGGTAAAAAACATTTTTGGTCAATTTTGAGGTAGATTGGAAACGAAAGTAGTACTTACTTCGACACCAGTAATAAGTTACCTCCGCGGTGGAGAAAAAACTCTGCATTACACACGATTATCTATGGTATGTTGTGCATATCTCAAAAAGTGTATGGCCCAGAGTGATCAAATGTCATAAGTCATAGCAGGATTGTTATTCAGCATATGAAGTTGAGCACTTAACTTTTAATTGGGATTTCGCTCAGCCAAGCCAGTGTTATTGCCCTTGGCATGAAAAGATATTATAAAGGGTCTTAAAATTTGTGTCACATCTGTCTCAAAAAGTATTTGACCATTATAGGAAAGTTATGTAGCAGGTGAAGTTGTTCTCCTGCAGTTTTGTTTGGGATTTCACTAATCCAGACCATTTCTGACCCTTGACTGAAATTACAAACAGTAAAATATATAGGGCCTAAAGGTTTTGTGCCACATGTCTGGGATTTTGTTTTGTATTTCACTCAGCCAGATGACAGTTATGGCCCTTGACTTTGTAAAAAATCAGATTTAACCACACAAACAACAGTATTGCATGTTTTGAAATTGTGAAACTAAAATTTAAAATTTCCTCTGGTAGGAATATGTTTAATTCTATAGGGTGGTCTTGAACTGTTGTTTTGAAGCCACATTACTCAAAACTTTCAAACCAAAGAGTAAGTGCTGCTTATATTCTAACTGATTCAATACAAATGAAACTCTCTTTGGGTATCTTGGACATGCTTCAATATTATGCAAAAAAAATCTGGAAAAATCAAGAAAAAACAGCTCCATTGCCACCTTAGTTTTTTTCTTAACAAATGATACTGATCTGCTTGAGTTGAGTGATACAGAACAGTTGGTTATGTTATCAGACAGGAGTGTAGATGTCTTACCAGTCATGCTCATTAATCTGATTATAATGATAAAAATGCTGCATGCCTAAGCTCTTTTCACCAATGACTTTTTCTAACAACTAAGTTAACTCTTTTTATAAATGGCTTGGTCTAAGTACTAATCAGTTTGCATTTTTGGTTGCGGGTTTACCCCACTACCAAACTTAAAAGTGTATTTCTGACAATCATATAGCATCTTTATTTTATTCCAAATCACATCCAAAGGATGTTCATGTGCTACACAAAACCACCAGACATCTCAAGGCTTTGATTTGTGAATATTGCTCACTTCAAAAGTTCTGGGCAGTTTGTTTAAATGGCATTAGAAAAACTGATGATTTTCCTTGTAAATTTGTCATTCTTTGTCCAGAAATAGTCGAAATTTCCATGTTTAAAAAAGAAGCAAAGTTCCTTGCTTTGTGGAATAAACTTACAACACTATGAGCATTTAAAACATGTTTATCTTTAAGGTTACCATAAATTTCTCCACTGCACAGAAATTGTCTTTAACTGTGCATGAATATGTAACAATTAGGACCTGTCATTTGCAGGCTGAACCAACTTGTAGGCTCAATGAATCTTTTATCAATTAGTTACAAGAGTGTTGCTGTGTATTTTATGAAAATTTCTTTACAATCGATGAAATCTCTTAATGGTTAATTACCATTTTAGTGGAAATTTATGGCTTGGTAAAAATTCAGGTAAAGTACAAACTATTAGCATCATCTGTGTCGGTTGAGTGCGAGTGCGCAAACTGCAGCATGTATGATAAAAAAGTTATTGTTGAAAGCCATTACTTGAACCCAATGAATATTTGCGACCAATTAATTTTCGCTTTATTCGCGGATGGCACTAAAACACAAAAATTAGTTTGCGCGAGTAAGTCCACACGATTTCGCGAATGAATTGGTGAAAAAAGTTTTCTCTACATAACGTTTCTAGACATTGTTGAATTTTTCGAACATTTCGTAAACTTCTCCTGTTATAACAAAATGAATGAAATATTGTCATAAAACATTGAAAAACACAATTATAAGTAAATTTATATGCAATTGATATTTAATATCAAAAACAGTGTCATAGTGAGAATCCAGATATGTATACTAGTATATATGCATATTGAGGTGAAGTGTCTGAAGTGCCTAAACGCATTTAGAATAGAATCACTGTAATGAAATATTTTTGTCACATTCTTACTATATGTTCCATACAGACATTTACTACTTATTTATTTCAAAAGACCAGCTCTTTTCTACCTGAGCTGGAGGAGCTCTGTGTTGTCTTTCACAGGAAATAAGTGAAGTACGAGAGCAGAACGCTGGTTTGGCACAACCCCTGTGAAAAAGGTTAATGAACTTCATGAATTTATTCATGAACAAATTCATGAAATAGTTCATGAATAAATATTCATGAGAGACAAAATTTATGTTTCATGAATTTCGATATTTATGAACTTGTTCATGAATTCAAAATAATACATGAACAAGTGAATGAATATTGAAATTCATGAAACATAATTTTGATTCTCTTGAATATTTATTCATGAATTATAATTCATGAAAAAGTTCATGAATATCGAAATTCATGAAACATAAATTTTGATTTTCATGAATATTGAAATTCATGAAACATAAATTTTGATTTTCACGAATATTTATTCATGAACTATTTTTGTAAAGAAAAAAAAAGTTCATGAAATTATTCATGAACAAATTAATGAACTAGTGAAGGAAACCTGGTAGGAATGTAACACTATGAAACCTGAGAGATCTGCATGTAATGGAATTCTTTTAACAATTTCGGTAGAGCTTGATACAAGAAAAAATCCTGTAGGTCAAAGTGTTGTTCAGTTAGCCTGACCAGAGACTGTTTTTTAGTCTCTGCTGAGTCACTGTGACGATGACATTTTCCACCCTCGACAAATGACATGTTGAGTAAAACAGTAAACTAGAGTGGGATTGGGAGCATAATAAGAAGTAAACAATTGCTGTATAAAATACAAAACATTAAGTTAAACAATGTATAATTTACTTTAATCTCAAGATTGAAATTCAGATACATGTGATAGCTTTGTTTCAGGGTCGTGAAAACTTATGACATTTTAAAAGGATTTTATTTTTTTTAAATGAATTATTTATGACAACACCATAATTACTTATTTGATTTTCAGTATACTCATATTCCTTTTAAACAATTCCTAACTGTAGTATGATAATTATTTCTTATTCTTATTTGCTGCACAAACTTCTCAAAAATTGCTGAATCACATGTGCAAAAAATTTCCCAGCATGCAACAAAATAATGGAAACTGATCATGTGACATCATGAATTTAATATTCATGAACATTCATGAAAAGTTTATGAACTTATTCATTTATTGTAAAAGGTAATAAACCTAAGTTTTATGTTTAATGACTGAACAGTTCAGAAACTCACAATTGGGTTCAAGAACTGGTTACACTGAACTAGAAAAAGGTTTTGAATTTTAGTACTTTCAATGAACCAGTTGTTCATGAACAATTTTGGTTCTTAGTCTTAGTCTAGACCAACAGTAACTGTTCAGGAACTGGTAAAGTTCTATAAGTTCTTGAAATTTTGCAGTTTTTGAACCAATGTTCAAGAACTATCATTGTTCTAGAATCACAGTCTAAGAACTGGTTATGCTGGTTCAAGAACAGTTTTCTAAGTTCTTCAGAAGTTCTAGAACATTTTTTACAGTGTCATAACCCTGTAGTTCCTGAATCACAATTTCAGTCATTATCTGAATTTCATTTTTCAAGTTCATGAATTTCTTAAATCATTTAATGGATGTTCTGAAATGTTCATGAACTACATTTACAAGTACATGAAATAAAAGTAATATTCTTGAACTTGAGACTTCATGAATTTAAGTTCATGAACTTTTCCTTGTAGTTCATGAACTTTTTGATAATTCATGAATAAATGCATGAAGTTCATGAACCTTTTTCACAGGGGATATTATAATTTTAACGTTAACTTATGTTTTTTATACAAAACAGCAAAACACGTCATTTTTACGAACCCTTGGATTCTCGAATCCGCAATTTTTTTTTTTGGAAATGAAGAAAACGCGAAAATAGATATTCGCAAATATGCCGAAGCTTGGCAAAATGCGAAAATTTGTCTTTGTGAATATGTGTTGAGTTTTGAATTTTCTGTGGCAAAAGAATACCATACTTTGTGGATTTAGATAGTCCAAAGTCTGACAGTTAGTAGAAATCATGGCCATACTGTAGTGTGAGAGGGTCTGGATATGGTAACCATGGTTCAAACATGCCCCTGCGAAATGAAATGTTACAGTACATAAATAATTCTTGAAAAAGTTATGAGCTGTTCATATCCACAATTCATGAAATATTCATGAAATATCTTTGAAGTATAAATGAGACAAAATCCTTGATGTGTTCCTGAAAATGAAGTCTTAGTATGAACAGTTCTTCAAGTAATCATGAATCTTTAAAAGACTGTTCAAGGATTTATATCTTTAAATTACTCATGAACTGTTCATGAACTATTCAAGGATTTACATTTTGATTCCAGTTCTTGGATTGTTCATGAACTTGCATGTTCATGAACAGTTCAAGAACCATTTTGAAACACAATATCAATGTCTCATTTGTACTTCAAGGTTCAGAAATGAACAGTTCATGAACTAATGTGAATCCTTGAAATTACTTTAAAAGGCCAGATTGACCATAATAGGCTAGTGGACTAGTTTATTTGGATATAATTTCAACATTGCATTGAAATTATACTTCTACCATATACAGTAAACCCCGCTTATAAGGAACAGCTTGGGACCTCTAAAATTGTTCCTTATAACCGAGGTTCCTTATATCCGTATAGCGAACTAGTTCCTTGTAACCAAGGTTTGTATAATGAACACAATTTGTTTAACAAACACTATTTGACTGACGTTTGTAAAGGGCTTTGTGTTCACACTCCGGGCCGACCATGAATCTTAAATTTATGTGAGAAAGTTGCGAGTCTAGTGTACCGATCTTTTCCTGGAGTGATGGTAAGATAAACTGCCTGCATGTATATGACTGAAGTAGTGTTGAACATGGAGTTAGTACAAATGGAGCATCTGCTATAATTTTTACAATTGGAACCTCGGACAATTTCCTATTCAGATTGCCTATATAATGAAGTAAAAACCGACCTAGGCCTATAGACTTCTGAAATTGCATTATAACGATAGTTGAAGACCATTTCTTGACAAATGCGACTTAATTTTACAAGTTTGTTAACAAAAAAGAAGACTTTGTAGACATTTCTCATTCTCATTTCTATTAAAATATGAACAGAAATCATTATTACGTTTTAAACACCTTTCCCCCCAGTGACGCAACAAAATATTTCACATGCCTTTGTAAATAATCATTATATACGCATGCTGCAAAAATGGTACTTGGTCACAGGAGGGAAAGTGTTCAAAGTTGAAAAAGTCTTCATACAGGGTGTCAGCAAATGAATTTTACATTAATATTTGACACTTATTGCCTGTATTTCCTAAACCTTACATATCTACAGCTTTATTTATTTTTATGCCCCCGAAGGGAGGCATATAGTTTTTGAACCGTCTGTCAGTCTGTCAGTCTGTCGGTCTGTCGGTCTGTCAGTCTGTCCGCAATTTTCGTGTCCGGTCCATATCTTTGTCATCGATGGATGGATTTTCAAATAACTTGGCATGAATGTGTACCACAGTAAGACGACGTGTCGCGCAAAAGACCCAGGTCCGTAGCTCAAAGGTCAAGGTCACACTTAGACGTTAAAGGTCATTTTTCATGATAGTTGGGCGTGTCCGGTCCATATCTTTGTCATCCATGGATGGATTTTCAAATAACTTGGCATGAATGTGTACCACAGTAAGACGACGTGTCGCGTGCAAGACTTAGGTCCGTAGCTCAAAGGTCAAGGTCACACTTAGACGTTAAAGGTCATTTTTCATGATAGTGCATTCGTGTCCGGTCGATATCTTTGTCATCCATGGATGGATTTTCAAATAACTTGGCATAAATGTGTACCACAGTAAGACGACGTGTCGAGCGCAAGACCCAGGTCCGTAGCTCAAAGGTCAAGGTCACACTTAGACGTTAAAGGTCATATTTCAATATAGTGCATTGATGGGTGTGTCCGGTCCATATCTTTGTCATTCATGCTTGGATTTTAAAAATATTGGGCATGGATGTGTACCACAGTAAGACGACGTGTCGCGCGCAAGACCCACGTCCGTAGGCCAAAGGTCCTAAACTCTAACATTGGCCATAACTATTCATTCAAAGTGCCATCGGGGGCATGTGTCATCCTGTGGAGACAGCTCTTGTTTTTGTAAATATTTCAAGCATAGACAAGGAGCTGCATTCAATAAACGCTTGATGCCCCCAGTGGCATCCTTGTCGATAGATTTTGCACCTAAGTCCAAAACCAGGTCAAGGTCAAACTGAGGTCAGGTGATGTTTGAAGATGAGGAATGGTCACAGTTTACATCTGTATTAGTATCGATTCATTCTTGTAAGGGGTATTGATACTAGACAAAACGGTCCTATTTGGTTAACCAAGAGATGTCCTATATAAAGCAACCTAAGTCCAAAATGAGGTCAAGGTCAGGTGATGTCTGAAGATGAGGAATGGTCACAGGTTACATCTGCATTAGTATCAAGTCATTCTAGTAAGGGATATTGATGCTAGATGAAACGGTCCCATTTGGTTAACCTCGTACGGACAGACGAATGAACGGACAGACAGGACAATCACTATATGCCTCCCGCATCAGTAGATGCTGGGGGCATAAAAACACTAAACTAAATAAATAGTGGACATAGAAAGTCAAGCTAGAAAGCAGACTGATCCTTATAAGTATATCTTATGAATTTTTCAATCGGATCTGTTGCCTCTTGACAGTCTAAGTCTGTCGATTAATGTCATCAGGAACTTGAGACAACTGCGTCTGTCGTAATTCATGAACCAAGCAAGTGGCTTAGACATATCCATATATATGTGTCTTCAACATAAACATGACAAAGAGATATAGTCGAACTTCTATGGGAATAGTGCCACTTTGGTGTAAATTTTTTACCTGTTGCAGGACACAAATAAAGCGAACCTAGAATGCATTTTTTATGCCCCCGAAGGGAGGCATATAGTTTTTGAACCGTCTGTCGGTCCGTCGGTCTGTCTGTCAGTCTGTCCGCAATTTTCGTGTCCGGTCCATATCTTTGTCATCGATGGATGGATTTTCAAATAACTTGGCATGAATGTGTACCACAGTAAGACGACGTGTCGAGCGCAAGACCCAGGTCCGTAGCTCAAAGGTCAAGGTCACACTTAGACATTAAAGGATAGTGCATTGATGGGCGTGTCTGTTCCATATCTTTGTCATCGATGGATGGATTTTCAAATAACTTGGCATGAATGTGTACCACAGTAAGACGATGTGTCGCGCCCAAGACCCAGGCCCGTAGCTCAAAGGTCAAGGTCACACTTAGACGTTAAAGGATAGTGCATTGATGGGCGTGTCCGGTCTATATCTTTGTCATCGATGGATGGATTTTCAAATAACTTGGCATGAATGTGTACCACAGTAAGACGACATGTCGTGCGCAAGACCCAGGTCCGTAGCTCAAAGGTCAAGGTCACACTTAGACGTTAAAGGTCATTTTTCATGATAGTGCATTGATAGGCGTGTCCGGTCCATATCTTTGTCATTCATGCATGGATTTTAAAATATCTACGCATGAATGTGTGACATAGTAAGACGATGTGTCGCGCGCAAGACCCAGTTCCGTAGGTCAATGGTCCTAAACTCTAACATCGGCCATAACTATATATTCATTCAAAGTGCCATCGGGGGCATGTGTCATCCTATGGAGACAGCTCTTGTTTAAGAACGACATTTGCTTTAATTCAATCCGGCATCCCAAACCCTAACAGAACTACACCAGACACCAACTCCTTAACTGACCCAGTTGCTTCCAGAACTAACACTGACGCCCATAGAATTAATACTGACCCACCCAGAACTAACACTGACATCCCCAGAATTAACACCAATTTGCTCACACGTCTGAAACTTATTTCGAAGTCAACCGAAATACTAATGATGACCTCAAAAAACTAACACAGACATCACAAGAATATCTAGATAAGTGTTGATACTAGCTAGTGAAGTTCTGTTCCACTGATATAAAATGCTAAAAGTAAGGCACCACTGAACCCACAGTGGAATACGCAGTCTCCTGCACCCCTCAGTTTCAACTGAAAAAGGCCAGCTACGCCAATGTATGGCCAGCTACACCACTGCAAGTATTCAATAAATAATCCTCCACATAATGCCCAGTCAGTAAATGTACATGTGTAAATACAGTATAGCAATAGATGTATAGAAAACAAATAATAGGCTATGATCATGGGCACTAGGGTGGAAATAACTGAAGTACAGATATGGGACCAAAGTTTTGTTCCACTTTTATTTTTTCCTTTTCGTTTATTTTTAAAAATGTCAATAAAACTGATAATCTGCATGGTATAAGTTTATGTATTGTGTTAAAACATTTCATAGTAGACATACGTTAAATGCCAATGCTTATTTTAACTTGAAAAACACATTTTAAATTTTTCAAAAAATATTACCCTTAGTTACTAACTGTTTGAATTTCAAGAAAACAAATTATGAAATAAAATTATTTTTTGTGACAGTTTGATAGGAATATAACTTATTTATCAGTATTTGAAGCTGTTATATAAAACTATCAGCTACTGAAGTCAAGAAAAAACATTGAACTTAGGGCAAAATCCCTAGCATAATGTTCGATGTCCTTTGGTAAACTGGTCTAAATTAGCACATTTATTTAGGATGAAATTTTCAACAGACTTACGTCAGTAATATGTTGCGCCATCACTTGCTGATATTTGCGTTTTAGATTGTAAATTATTCCCTGATCACATGACTGCAACACAGACGTTTTGCAGTTACATTGTTATTCTTTAATCCTTTTTCTACCTCATTCAAACTTTCTTACTTAAGTACCGTGACCATGACCGTGACTGATTTCTGTTCACTATACCTAATACATGTAGCTCTTGAACATAATCTTGAGTAAATATTATAAGTCTACTATCGTCTAGTATTTGGTAATTGTTAATGATGATATTATATATTTTCTTTTTATCGTATCCATGAATTAACAAACTACTCCAGACGAAATGTTGACCATGAACTAACATCGACCAACAAATACCATGGTGAAAACATGGTCAGTCATGGTCAACAATGGTGAGATAAGATTGGCCATGGTCAGAAAAGACGATCAGTAGTTTGACCATGGTCTACCATGGTCAGCTTTTTTTCAACCATGGTCATGTTAGTGATTTTCACACTTGTCAAGTTTCACAATGCACCAAAGATGCCTGACTGCATTTTGGCTCCAAAGGTTTTCCTAATTATAGAATAGTTTTCCTGCATTTATAGACAGATTCAAAGGTAAACTTTCATAGTCTGATTATAATTTGTTGTCATCTTAGCTCTTTTATGACAAATAAATGAATGACTTGCAAAAATAGATATAGACTGCAATTGTCATGTATTTTCATAACCCTTTCAAATTCATATTTATACAGTTTTTGATAGTCAATAATTGCCATGGTCATGGACCTTGGTCAACCATGGTTGTCTGTGGTCCATAGCCATGGTCGACCATGTTCTTTGACCGCGGTGCCAATTACCACAGCCATGTTCAACCATGGTTCCGTGACCATGAACTACAGTGAAACACCGCTCGCGCGAGGTCGCAAGGGGATGAGCAAAATGCTCGAGTTATCCATGGTTTCAAGCGACCCAAACATTGACCAACCTACGAAGAAAATTGAAGTTTGTTTTACCAATTGTCATCAAGACCATTTGCAGAGGAAACGGTGATGCGTAATATATATATATACGTATTACAAACATTATTTATGATAGATCGTAATTGGCACATGTGAAGAAACAGCTAAGACATTTTTTTTTTTTTTTTTTTTTTTTTTTTATTTTTGAAATAATGTAATTGAATTCGCGATTTTCTTCTCCAAATTAAGATCTCATAATTATCGTCTCAATTTTATGAAAAGGCTATCTTATTTCCTTTATTTGCATGCAAACAACTGTTGATTAAAATATTAAGATCTCATAATTATCTTCTCAATCCCGCAGAAAAAAGTAATAATTAATAACAATTTTGATCAATAAATTTTTTCTTCCACCTTTCATCAATAATTAATCTCGTTATCAGATCAAATATACCGACAAACTAACATTTAAGATAGTTGAGGAATAGACCATGCAATTCTCACGGCGTGCGAAAAATTTTAATACCTGATACATTCTGACCGCCGAAGGTGTGAAAAATTTTGACATCTCTGCTCGTGTTTGCCATAAGCAACAGAGAGTAAATTAATACACAGGGACCAGATGTCATGCCCGAGCGATCGAGTTATCGATGGTCGACCCAGCCAAGGTAATTTCACACAGAAAATAGAAGGAAATCGGCCGGGACCACATTAATTGCTTGAGCAAGCCTGGGTGCTCCAGTCATCAATGCTCGAGCAAGCGGTGTTTCACTGTACCATAGTAAACCATGAATGATCATGGTACACCAACTGTCAATTTCGACCTTTTTTTACCATGGTCGACCACGGTTTGAGAGCATGGTTGACCATGGTAAAAAAACACACACACACACAAAACACCCTGTGCTGACCATGGTCTGATACCATGTTTTATGACCGTGGTGCCAATTACTGCACATGGTATACCATGGTTAACCATTGCCCCATGACCATGAACTACCATGGGAAACCATGAACTACCATGGTAATAAACTTATCAATATCGACTGGGCAAGATCATAGAAATGAAATAATTTGTGTTTATTCATGTGCATAAAAGCGTGTGAAAGTGTCAACGTTACTCTGACGTCATCAGTGATTCTCCAGTTTATTTCCAGTTTTCAATAATTTATATTCTTTATGTTGGCTATAACCGAGGGGTTTTCCATTGAATGTCATACTTTGGGACTAGAAAAAGCGTTCCTTATAACCAAGTGTTCCTTATAACCGAGGATTTTTACATTGAATAAAGAAGGAATCAAATCGGGGAATTGAAAACTGTTCCTTATAACCGAGTGTTCCTTATATCCAAGTTCCTTATAAGTGAGTTTTACTGTACTGCTAAAGTATTTGAAGTTTAAAAGTCAAAGGTCAAGGTCAGAATTTTATTCTACTCATAGGCCTGCCCATCCACAGCCACACCCTGTCAACCAAGCTTTAGCCAATGCTTTCTGTGACCACTGTGGTCAGCCATGGTTTTGACAGTATGCAAAACCAAGTATTGATTTGACAATGGCTGAATATGGTTTCCGTGGATTAAGAATGTCCTCACTTCAGATTTTACAAGGGTGTAATCCTGCAGCTATTTGTGGTCAGAGATGTTGCATTTTCTCTCCAATAAGAAAGCATTTTGTTGTGTAAGTTTCAGTATACTAGAAGTGTAGAAATATAGAGGATTTGGTTTCCCTGGCTACAGCTTTGTCTGTATATGATAAATATACAATCAGGTCCTATCTGCGTTCAGCATTCATGTATTATTTATAGGAATCATGTTATTTAAGAAATAATGAGTTCCCAAACGTGGTTTATTGTAGAATAACCTGAGTTTTGAGTAATTATGCGTAAGAATATATCACGAAGGCCATAGTTATTATTTCAATTCTAACATGACATACTTAGTATCAACAGTGTTAGAAAAACTGGTTACTACTTTTACGACCGTGCTACGCACCTGGATCGGATGACGTCATTGCACGCGAGTGGTTTATTGTAGAATAACCCGAGATAGATTTTGCTCTACATGTATGTAGGTTATTTGCTGGTCATGTTAGAATGCTCAATTGTGTCAACTACATTGTAGATTGTGAAAAAATGATGACAATAACTTTTTTGTAACTAATGTGAAGAAATGATGACAAGTTGTGGTGAAATGATGACTGATAAATAAAGCATGTTAAAATTTTGTGAATTTGTAATGTGGCTTGGCGCTGTCCTTTTATGTTGTCTGTTGTCTAACTTGAGCGATTCTTATCTAGTGTTCACCAAACTCTGTCACATTATGTTTATGGACATAATATCTCCTTGTCAAATGTGATAAACTGTTGGATTGTTGCAGTGGGTCAGGAGTTATGGCCCTTGGGAATTTGAAAAGTTCACATCCAGTGTTCACCAAACTTGGTCACAGTGTTTATGGACATTTATTAATATCTCTTCCAGGTTTGAGAACCATCCAGATTGTCCCAGTGGCTCTGAAGTTGAGTGATCAAGATGATACTCTGTTCTGGCAGAGTTACAGAAGTGTCTCAAAATATATAAAGGAAAATATTAATATTCTTCAAAATCCACATCCAGCTAGAGCTGGTGGAAAATTCTTAAAGAGGTTTATAAGATACCTATTTTCTCATTAAGGAAAGCTACTTCTGGCCATAGTCATTAAGAATTCATTAATTTGAATATCTCATTAGTTTGCTTTCCTTATCTGCCTTGTTCAATTAAAGTAATTGCATGACTGTGATACTGTAATTACATTTATCGTTTTGGTATATACAGAGACCAGTCTGTATTACAGACCTGGCAGTTTTGGTATATACAGATACCTACAGACCTGGCAGTTTTGGTATATACAGAGACCAGTCTGTTCTACAGACCTGGCAGTTTTGGTATATACAGAGACCAGTCTGTACTACAGACCTGTATGCAGAGATGTCCTTACTGTGTCATGTCATTATTCAAATGCATTATGTTTTTATATCATCTGCATGGCTGACAATCCCTTTAATTTGGGATAGTTCTTAATAAATTAATCTTGCCTCTATGATTCTCAATGCATGATGGCCATATATAATATGATAGTTTAACTCTTATGTCATTCACTCGGGCGGGGCGTATGTTCTCCGTGACTATTTGATAAACGACATTGTGTCTGAAATCATTAGTCCTCCACCTCTGGTTCATGTGGGGAAGTTGGCAGTTACTTGCGGAGAACAGGTTTGTACTGGTACAGAATCCAGGAACACTGGTTAGGTTAACTGCCCGCCGTTACATGACTGAAATACTGTTGAAAAACGGCGTTAAACCCAAAACAAACAAACAAACAAACTTATGTCATTAAGATCAAGTTCCTTAACTGTTGAATTGAGAACATTCTCTGAACTAAGGATATTACCAGTGTTGAAAGAAAGGACCTTGCGTTTATAAACTCACCCTATCAAGACACAAAATATGTACAATCAACAAATTTCAGAATTCATGATTTTATTTTCTTATAGAACCTTCTATGTGCTCCTTTTGAACAAGATTTATGAATGCACTAGCTGATGTGACAGTTTTGTTATATTCTAATAATTTACATTACAAAGTTAAATGTGAGATATTCCTTTCTTTTCACTGCCTCTAAGACTCTTTCAGTGCTTCTAGACATTTCTTCTAAATAATCTCTATGGAAATCAGTGTGGTATTTGGTATTAAAAGGAATATAAGTTGATAAGGTGATATTGAAGATTATATTATTATGTCAGTAAATTAGTTACCAAGCCAAATGTGGTATGTAATTATTGGCTGCCAGTGTTTCTTCTGATTTTCTTTGTTGCTGATGGTTGCCTTATATATAGTGCTTTTGTTTTTTGTTTTTTTAGGTTGAAAAGGAATTCAATGAACAACATTATTATTATTAATTTTGCATAGTTAATATGTATTAATAATAATTATGTCTCCCCCAGGAGACATATTGTTTTTGCCCTGTCCGTCCGTCCGTACGTCACACTTCATTTCCGAGCAATAACTGGAGAACCATTTGACCTAGAACCTTCAAACTTCATAGGGTTGTAGGGCTGCTGGAGTAGACGACCCGTATTGTTTTTGGGGTCACTCCATCAAAGGTCAAGGTCACAGGGGCCCGAACATTGAAAACCATTTCCGATCAATAACTAGAGAACCACTTGACCCAGAATGTTGAAACTTCATAGGATGATTGGTCATGAAGAGTAGATGACCCCTATTGATTTTGGGGTCACTCTGTCAAAGGTCAAGGTCACAGGGGCCTGAACATGGAAAACCATTTCCGATCAATAACTTGAGAACCACTTGACCCAGAATGTTGAAACTTCATAGGATGATTGTACATGCAAAGTAGATGACCCCTATCGATTTTGGGGTCACTCCATTAAAGGTCAAGGTTACAGGGGCCCGAACATTGAAAACCATTTCCGGTTAGTAACTTGAGAACCACTTGACCCAGAATGTTGAAACTTCATAGGATGATTGGTCATGAAGAGTAGATGACCCCTATTGATTTTGGGGTCACTCTGTCAAAGGTCAAGGTCACAGGGGCCTGAACATGGAAAACCATTTCCGATCAATAACTAGAAAACCACTTGACCCAGAATGTTGAAACTTCATAGGATGATTGTACATGCATAGTAGATGACCCCTATCGATTTTGGGGTCACTCCATTAATAGTCAAGGTCACAGGGGCCCGAACATTGAAAACCATTTCCGGTCAGTAACTTGAGAACCACTTGACCCAGAATGTTGAAACTTCAAAGGATGATTGGTCATGAAGAGTAGATGACCCCTATTGATTTTGGGGTCACTCTGTGAAAGGTCAAGGTCACAGGGGCCTGAACATGGAAAACCATTTCCGATCAATAACTAGAGAACAACTTGACACAGAATGTTGAAACTTCATAGGATGATTGTACATGCAAAGTAGATGACCCCTATCGATTTTGGGGTCACTCCATTAAAGGTCAAGGTCACAGGGGCCTGAACATTGAAAACCATTTCCGGTCAGTAACTTGAGAACCACTTGACCCAGAATGTTGAAACTTAATAGGATGATTGGTCATGCAGAGTAGATGACCCCTTACGATTTTGGGGTCACTCTGTGAAAGGTCAAGGTCACAGGGGCCTGAACATTGAAAACCATTTCCGGTCAGTAACTAGAGAACCATTTGACCCAGAATGATGAAATTTCATAGGATGATTGGTCATACAGAGTAGATGACCCCTAATGATTTTAGGGTCACTCTGTTAAAGGTCAAGGCCACAGGGGCCTGAACATGGAAAACCATTTCCAATCAATAACTTGAGAACCTCTCGACCCAGAATGTTGAAACTTCATATGATGATTGTTCATGCATGGTAAATGACCCCTATTGTTTTTGGGGTCACTCCGTTTAAGGTCAAGGTCACAGGGGCGTGAACATTGATAACCAGTTCCGATCAATAACTTGAGAACCACTTGACCCAGAATGTTGAAACTTCATAGGATGGTTGAACATGCAGAGTAGATGACCCCTATTGATTTTGGGGTCAGTCTATTAAAGGTCAAGGCCACAGTGGCCTGTTCATGTAAAATCATTTTTTGGAAATAACTTGAGAACCACTTGACCTACAATGTTGAAACTTAATAGGATGATTGGACTTGCAGAGTAGATGACCCCTATTTATTTTGAGATCACTTGATCAAAGGTCAAGGTCACAGAAGCCTGAAAAGTGACTTGAGAACCACTAGGCCAAGAGTGTTGAAATATAGGGGGATGATTGGACATGCCAAGTAGATGATCCCTATTGCAACCAACCATCAGTGTCTCTTTGACTTTTGCTCCTGACCCCTATTGACTTCTTGCCTATAGGACTTTGCATTGGGGGAGACATGCGCTTTTTTACAAAAGCATTTTCTAGTTTTGCTCTGCCATCTGGGCCTAAATTGAAGTGTGTTTGCCAGTTAAGCTTTATCTTTCGACCCAACCATTTTCCGGGCCTCAAAATATTTATGTTGCATTTTCAGAAAAGTTAATTTTTTTATTTAAGTTTATCGAGTCAGCTTGTCTTGGTTCCGTCCCAAATTTCAAGCTGTATCAAAATGTCCATTTCTCTCTTACCAGTACAATGACATGACATGGCTTAATAAAATTGGCTATATGAAATAATAAAATTGGCTATATGAAATAGGAGTATTGTCCTGAAACAGCTAAATTGAAACCAGTGGCAAAAACATTAGTGATCTCACAATTTTGTTTAAGAGTTAAATTAAGTCTGCAATTTTTGCAGATGTTCATTTTACCTTTACAGAAGTGACTGACCTCGAATATTTTCAGTAGGTATTGAAGGAAGCCAATCTATGTACATAACAGCAACATTCATTTATTCTGTTACAGGTTTATTTAAGATACAAAAAGACCCATTGCATTAGAGTAATTTAGACCCATATAACAAATCATGTTTATTTTAACTTTTTATAATTACCACACTTTAATATGAAATTATTTAAAAAGTGGACCAGCTATTTGTTTTGATTTGAATGTAATTTCTAGTTTCACATTTGCATATGTTGAATTTGGGATATTTCATTAAAATGAACCAAAAGGCGAGTTTTAAAACAGAGCGTTAAGCTTCCAAATTAATTTATTTACAATTTATTTTGGTTGAGACAGACGAAAGAAGGTAATAATGCTTTTGTAATGAATTTTGGCTGATTATATAATTGTTAGTCCAAATCCATGACAGTTGCCTGGGCTAATTAAGTGTGTTTATTAAAATTATATTCTGTTAAAATAAATAAATAACTCTAATATCATATTAAGATCCTAAGTAAAGAAGTATTAGTTTTGAAGGTAATGTTTTGTGTCAATAAAAAGCAATATCGCTAGTTTAATACAATCAGCACTAAACTACCGTAGATACCCATGTATAATGCGCACCCTCGATTTTGGCCCAAAATCCTGGGAAAAAAACATTTTTGGTCAATTTTGAAGTGGATGGAAAACGAAAGTAGAGTTTACATCGACACTGGTAATAAATCTTATTTCCCCGGCGGAGAGCAGCATCGGTCTCACGGTACTATCGATTTTTGTTTTCTCAAAAATAAAACCAGTAAGATATTGTTTTATTTGTTGTTTTACCTTTTTAATTAACTATTTTGAATAAATAAACAGCAGCTGATTCAATATTTCGGAATGGTATCTTTCAAAATGACATGAGCTTCTCAATTCAAACCAATAACAAAAGGTTTCATCAAAATACTTTTAAATTTATATGAAATTAATTTTGTTTGAAAGAAAATTAAACCATTCGATCTTTTACGGAACGTAACGGCAATCTTAGATTTTAGCGGTGACAGTAAGCGCGGGGAGTAGTTTCCCTTTACCAAAATGGCGAACATCATTAACAAACTTGTTTTGAAGTTGGAACATTGTCTATACCTGTGTATTATGTGCACCCATAATTCGGGGGTGGTCCTGAGGGTCAAAAAACTGCACATTATACATGGGTATCTACGGTATTCAAATTATCACTGATTTCAGGTGCTGTAAGAGTTATTGCCCTTTGAATGTGATTTTAACAGTTCTCCTAAGTCCTTAATTTCTAACTTATATTTGGACACTACCTTAGTCTGATTTTGGCCAAAGTTTGACTCATCATGCCTTAATATAATATTATGTAACATGGCCAGCACATTTTTGTTATCGAACATAAATACTATAATTTTTTGTTAAGTTTTATTTTCCATAATAAATGTACATACTATAATTGATGTCCTGTCTTCATGCTGTGTTAAATAAGTAATCAAGTCCAGTCAGCACACCACAATAATGAAGGAATAATCCCTCGGATAACTGATGGCTACTTCTTGATAGCTCACACCAATATATACAAATGTGGTGTAATTGGACTTCCTAAGTAACTGTTGTAGCCCTGGTCATCATTACAAATATTGAGGTTATTGCCCTATAGTCTTGACCAGATAGAATCTTAAATTTAATTTTTATTGAAGTATTAGTACCATTTTCAAAGGGAGCAACATATTTTTTATGTTGACCTTGTTTGCATACATTAATGGAAATGTTTGAAATTATTAACATTGACCTCTTCTATACTAGCTAGAATTAGTCTAAACCCACTGACTCAGTTGTACAGCATAGAAATGAAGACCTTGTTTGTATCTCAATTTTAACAATGACTGTGTGGAACTTTGTTAAATTTAACCTTGACATTTTCTGTTTTTATGCACCTGGGCATATAGCGATTGAACTGTCAGTCTGTCTGTAAAAAACAGATTATTACCGTTTCACCTACAGCTCAGATTAAGTTCATACTCGCATTCAACAATCCTAAATGTGGCAAGACGTACAAACTGACCTATATATATAAATGACCTTGACCCTGATATGACCTTCACCGTGAAACTTAAAGCCTTGTGAGGAATATTCAAAAGGTGTTACGAAAAAAGAAACAGGTTAAATTGAACCAAACTTACAGTATTTACTTTCCGCATTGATGATACTTAAGTACTTTTTTCACTTTAAAGTAGAGAATAATTAAAGGGAAGCTCTTCCATTATTATAAATGATGACACTAACTGCTGTCTGTCAGGAAGCAAAAGTAGTCATGCAAATATCAAGTGTGCCAGCACTATAATTATCCTTCTACTTCTGTAAATATACCTGCCTTACATACAAAAGCTTTCAAACTTATAATTGTATGAAGAAACATAATTTTGTTGAAATGTAAATCGAAGATACAGAAAAAATGTCTCTAGGAGTTCATTTGATGATGCTGAAATCTTGTGCGGAGTGTGTAAGCATTCTGTCAGGTAGTTGCAGAGAATCCTTTGATTTCAATAAAAAAAAAAACTCACACACAATATATAAAAGGGCATAATTTTGTAATCTGTATGTCAGAGTTATGGCACTTTGGAATGTGTGTGAAGAAGTTGCTGAGAAACCATTGCATTCACAGAAAAATGTTAACAAATATTTCTATGTTAAAAGTGGAGTAGTTTTGTTAAAATGTTAAGTCAAAGATAAGGATCTGATCTTCTTTATCAGAAGAGTCTGAAAGCATTCTGTTCAGTAGTTGCAAATGGCAATCTGCTCTGTGTTCAGACCCTCGTTTTGTTCACAGGAGATAACTCCTGAGGGTATTAAGATTTTGTATAATTATGTCCCTTTTCTTCTCAAAACTTAAGAAATTAGTTGCTGTCTCAGACAGTAAAAGCAGAGAGTAGAAAAAGAAATAAAAACTAAGAAGGATTATTTAGTTGGTGGCCAGTTAAATGTTAGTCATAATTATGTTTCCCACCACACAGTGGTGTGGGAGACATATTGATTTACTCCAGTCTGTCTGTGTGTCTGTCACAAAGCTTGTCCGCACTCTAAGTCGAACATTTCTCATCCGATTTTCACCAAACTTGAACAAAATGTGTTTAACCATGAGACCTCGGCCAGGTTCAATAACTAGCCAAATCGGTCCAGGCATCTTGGAGTTATGGCTCTTGAATTACCAAAAATCGGCCTTTTTACTCTTGTCCGCACTCTAATTCAAACATTTCTCATCCAATCCTCACCAAACTTGAACAAAATGTGTTTGACCATGAGACCTCGGCCAATTTCGATAACTAGCCAAATCAGTCCAGGCATTTTGAAGTTACGGCCCTTGAATTACTGAAGAATCGGCCTTTTTACTCTTGTCCGCTCTTTAAGTCGAACATTTCTCATCCGAACTTCACCAAACTTGAACAAAATGTGTTTGGCCATAAGACCTTAGCCAAGTTCGATAACTAGCCAAATCCGCCAAGGCTTTTTTGATTTATGGCCCTTGAATTACTGATTGGATCCACTCGTCCAGACCATCTAATTGAATCCACTCATCTAAGCCATCTAGAGACACTAGACATTTTTCATAAGGGCAGTTGTGGGAGACATGCGCTTTTCTCAAAAGCATCTCTAGTTACATTAGATTTCTATGAAATATCTGAAAGTTTACTTTGATGTAGATGATGAAATTTTATCCTAGAAGTCTTTATACTGAAGTCTGAACAAATACACAAGTGGAAATATTTGTATTTATCTGCCATTATTTCAGGCAATCTGATAAATACCAGTTGGCATAATGTAAAGTTTAGATGCATCTTGATAATCACAGCTAGATCAAAGATAATCTGTTGTTATATTGATAAATTCTACAAACTTGCCTAAATTTGAAGCTAAATAAATATAAATCTAGGAACAAGAATATTAAGCATTGATTTATGTCTGTTTTAAAAAGTACTTGTTGAAGAAATAGTTTAAACATATTTTTATTCAGAAAATCATCAAATATTTACAATATAACATTTCAGGAATTGGACAGAAACTATATATTAGCTTACAGTTGTCCTCTCCTTAATTGTTGAAGACTTAAAGACCCTTGATGAGGCAAGTTTAATATTAAATTAAAAAGTACTTGTTGAAGACTTAAAGACCCTTGATGAGGCAAGTTTAATATTAAATTAAAAAGTACTTGTTGAAGACTTAAAGACCCTTGATGAGGCAAGTTTAATATTAAATTTAACATCTGAATGGAGAATCTGATGCTTTCAGTAAAACAATGGCTCTTTCTTTGCTCAAAGACATTAAAAGGAAGCTAAATTGAATTTCTTGTTTTTATTGGTGTAAATTTGTTCAGAATTATTTCCCTTTAATATAATAAAATATTTCGTTACTTGATAAGTCTTCACTTCTGCTCAGGTTTTTCTTGTTTTTAACGCTGGTACTCTGGAAAACATTTATGCTAAAAGAAATAACATAGGCAAATGATGGGATCACTGACAAAGAAGTTTCTAGATGAAAATATATACCTTGAAATTATATGCGATTCAGATAATAAGCTTCACCCAGTGTTTGGAGATTTTACAGTTAAACGTTACAGTACCAGAAGAGCAAAGCGTAAATGAGTTACCAGATAACTGTTATTGTAAATGACTGCAGTTAGTGCATTTCTCATTTTGTGTACCAAAATAACGGTTGCTGAAAGTGCATCTTTCATTTTTGAATACCAAAATAACTATTGTTGTAACTGCAGTTAATGGATCACTTACTCTTGGATACCAAAATAGTATACTAGCATTTAGGAGTGACCTGTCGCTTTTATTAATAGATTTGAAAGGTTATTGGAATAAACCACTTCAGTTAGGGGGTACCCTACCTTTTTATAACTTATTTATATAATAAATATTTAAAAGACTGCCTTCTTCGACAATTAGACGCCGTGGTGCAGTGGTAAGCGTGACGGCTCTAGAATCTAACTTTTGTTAGTTCGAATTCCAACGGAGATCAATATATTTTTGTTTTCATTTTATATTTTGCTAACATACATTTTAAAATGATGATAATGTTAAACATGTATTTGAATCGCATTATTTGTATCCTTTTGCTATTTTCGCATATAACATAGGTTTTTCAAATATCTTCTTGATTATGAATTATTCCACATGGTTGACATAGCCTTGACAATTTTGTCATTCAACTAGCTAATGACACTGATTCTTAGGAAACCGACACCGCTAGCGAGTGTGAGGATGCTCCACTGGGTGTTTGAAATGTATTGAATTTATTGAAATTGTACGAATGAAATTAAAAATTAAATTGAAATAATGAAATAAAAGAATCATGAAAAATATAAATAAAACAAATTCAATCATAAAACAAATCGCTCTGTGTGGGATTCGAACCCACAGCCTCCAAATCGCAAAAGTTGAATCACTAACTGTACCAACTGAGCTACCGATGCAATTTTAATCTTTACATTATTTGAAATATATTTATAGTTTTAAAAACGTCAAATATCTTTCAAACCCTTATTTAATAAATGGAACAGTCTGGAAAATCCAAATCTAAAAATAAAAGCGACAGGTTACTCCTAATTGCTAATAAAACTGTTGGATTTTTTATGGTTCTATCTGTTTATATAAACCAGAAGGCATTGAACTGCTTTTAGGATACAATTTTCAGTTTCCTAACCGACCGTCTTTGGCTAAACAAATCATCAAAGTTAATTCCCACTGTGAAAATGGTTCATGGACTTCATAAATTTATTCATGAACAAATTCATTAAATAGTTCATGAATAAATATTCATAAATAATAGAAAAAAACGACGTCATACTCATTTCAAAACTGGGTCACGTGGGGACAGATTAGCGATTCAGGACCATCATGGTCCTCTTGTTTAGTCTCAGTCACTGTGACAATGACATTTTCCACCCTCAACAAATGACATGTTGAGTAAAACAGTAAACTATAGAGTGGGATTAGGAGCATAATAAGAAGTAAACAACTACTGTATAAAATACAAAACATTAAGTTAAACAATGTATAATTTACTTTAATCTCAAGATTGAAATTCAGATACTAGCTTTGTTTCAGGGTCGTGAAAACTTATGACATTTTAAAAGGATTTTATAGTTTTTAAAATGAACGATTTATGACAACACCATAATTACTTTTTTGATATTCATTATACTCATGTTCCTTTTAAACGATTCTAACTGTAGTATGATAAATATTTCCTTCTTATTTGCTGCACAAACTTCTCAAAAATTGCTGGATCACATGTGCAAAAAATTTCCCAGCATGCAACAAAATGATGGAAACTGATCATGTGACATTATGAATTTAATGTTCATGAACTTATTCATTTATTGTAAAAGGTAATAAACCTGTTTTATATTTAATGAATGAACAGTTCAGAAACTCACAGTTGGGTTCAAGAACTGGTACTGAACTTGAAAAAGGTTTTGCATTTTAGTACTTTTAATGAACCTGTGTTCATGAACGATTTTGGTTCTTAGTCTAGACCAACTGAGTAACTGTTCAGGAACTGGTAAAGTTCTATAAACTCTTGAACTTTTGTAGTTTTTGAACCAATGTTCAGGAACCATCATTGTTTTAGAACCACAGTCTAAGAACTATTATGCTGGTTCAAGAACAGTTCTTTAAGTTCTTCAGATGTTCTTGAATGTTCAAGAACTTAATACTAGTTCTAGAACATTTTTACAGGGGAAAACCATAACCCTGTAGTTCCTGAATCACAGTTTCAATCATTATCTGAATTTCATTTTCAAGTTCATGAATTTCTTAAAATATTTGATGGATTTTCTGAAATGTTCATGAACTACATTTACAAGTTCATAAAATGAAAGTAATATTCTTGAACTTGAGAGTTCATGAATTTAAGTTAGTTAACTTTTCCTTGTAGTTCATGAACTTTTTTCCAATAATTCATGAAATAACGAATTCATGAATAAATTCATGTTCATGAACCTATTTTACAGGGGTTATGTCCCTTTGTTAGTTTTGCTAGATAGAATATAGAAAAAAATCTTGTGTGTCCAACTCCTCCCACACCATTAGCCTGATTTGCTCAGACTTCCACAGATGAACAAGCTTGATGTATAGATGACCATAAAGGAAGGATTTTTTTCAGTGACTTATAATTTTTACCACTGATAGTTTTGGTTTTTTTTGATAGTTTTTGGTATATGGAATATATAGAAAATCTTTTGTCCAACTACTCCCACACTATTATCCTGATTTGCGTCAAACTTTCACAGATGAACAAGCTTGATGTGCAGATGACCATGAAGGAAGAATTTTTTTCTGTGACTATTTTTACCACTGTTTTGGCCCTTTGAGGCTATATACCAATAAAAGAAATTGTTCTTTGTTTCATATAAAATTCAACTACTTCAGAAAAAATTTCTTACCGTTTCTAGATTTTCACTCCGTCGTACACCTATTTTCCACAAGATATCCAAACATTTGCTTCAAGAAAACGAAAAGATAAAGGGGTGTTGAATAGTATGCAGTGAAATGCAAGTCAACTGAAGTCAGGTACCCTCATATTGCCACATTTCAGAAAGCGGTCCGCAGAATTAACACCGTACTTTAGTTTTCAAGTAAACAACTCGAAAACATGCGAATATTAGCATGAAAAGTGTCCTATTTCATGTAAAATTCATTCCACAGGTGAAATAATGCCCATTTGGCCCCCCCGATTTATGTGCAAATGCGCGAAAAATTGAAAATCTATAGATTTTTGAGTCGGCTAAAGGCTGAAAGCCTTTTGACGAGTCCTTGCTATCCAACGATTCTCTAAATGGACCAAATAACACAGTGAAGGGATGTAGTTCCATTAGATTTCTCAAACTTCAAACAGTTCACTGCATGAATGAAGTTAAGTTGTGTCAATTCCCTTTGCTATGACCAATATACGATGTTATCTGTCATATTTATGACTTGTAATTGTGCAATTCTCGAATGTAACTCATTAAGCATAAATGTGCATTTTAAGAATTGCGCAGGCTTACAAAGCTTGGGTAACATCCAGCGAAAGACAAAAAATAGTTCCAGCAGGGCTCCAGATAAGATGCGTATTAGCGTAAATTACGTATAGAAATAATGCAAATACGCATGTCTAATAATTTCTAAGCGTATAAAAACGTATATAAAATTACAGAAACGCACACAATGCTTTTTTAAAAACAAAATCTGAATCGTCTGGATGCGTTAGGTAACATAGCCGATCAGCCTTAATTCTCCCACATTGAACGTAAACACGCATCGTATGATTTCTATAAACTTTTCGTGGGTTGAATTTTGCAGTCAGTAAATGGATAAATTATCGGAAGAAGAAGCTCTTACTGGTTTGTTTAGTTACTACTGATATTAAAAATGATTTTAATTCTTATTTTTCGAGAAATAAACAAATCGGCGAAACATTAAATTGTATTTTCTTGTAGTTTTTGAAATTGAAAGTAGATCGTCTATGTTTGGTGAAACGAAACAACTTTTTTATGAAAAGATTTAAAAAAGAGGTAATTTAACCGTAAACTTCAATGTCAGGTACTGCCAATTGCTGCTAAATGTCTTCGTATCATCACAATTTGTAAAATATATTGTTCAAACTGGAGAAAAGTGTAATCGTATCCGGATATAATATTTTGGGTAAATATCGAGCTGTGTTATGAAATTTTAAGAAAAAAACTAAAAACAAACCGAAACTGGTAGACTATACTGTCAGTACATCAATCATTAGCCGACTCAGGCCATTCAGGCCTTTGATTTGTCATCTATGGTAATGTATTGTTATGTTAAATCTAACTGACTTCCATCGATGAATTGATTTGAATATATGTAATTTTAGTTTAGTTTTTATTCGAGTGAGATACTGTTCACCGATGATATGACTCAGTGTTAATAAAAACATTTTCATCCTACATTCATACAAAACAGTTATAACCAAAAAATCACCGGGTTACTTAGATTTACAGCATCGGCTTGAATTTTTAAAAACAACTTTTTACAGAATTCTGTAATGAAACAATAACCATTGTATGGTAAATGATATAACTAAGAAAATGAATGGTCAGATCAATGCTTTTTATCTAGAAACAAGAAAATTATAGACACCTTTCGAATCACTCAACAGCATTCAGGTAGACAAAATCTTTCCCACTTCTTCTTTATTATGTCTCCCCCCCCACCCTCCCTCTGGGGGAGACATACTGTTTTTGCCCTGTCCGTCCGTCCGTCCGCCGGCCCGTCCATCCGTCCGTACGTCACACTTCATTTCCGAGCAATAACTGGAGAACCATTTGAGCTAGGACCTTCAATCCCAATTGATTTTGGGGTCATTCCGTCAAAGGTCAAGGTCACAGGGGCCTGAACATTGAAAACCATTTCCGATCAGTAACTTGAGAACCACTTGACCAAGAATGTTGAAATTTCATAGGATGAGTGTACATGCAAAGTAGATGACCTCTATCGATTTTGGAGTCACTCCGTTAAAGGTCAAGGTCACAGGGGCCTGAACATTGAAAACCATTTCTGGTCAGTAACTTGAGAACCACTTGACCCAGAATGTTGAAACTTAATAGGATGATTGGTCATGCAGAGTAGATGACCCCTAACGATTTAAGGGTCACTCTGTTAAAGGTCAAGGTCACAGGGGCCCGAACATTGAAAAACATTTCCGGTCAGTAACTTGAGAACCAGTTGACCCAGAATGATAAAACTTCGTAGGATGATTGGTCATGCAGAGTAGATGACCCCTAACGATTTTGGGGCCACTCTGTTAAAGGTCAAGGTCACAGGGGCCTGAACATGGAAAACCATTTCCAATCAATAACTTGAGAACCTCTCGACCCAGAATGTTGAAACTTCATAGGATGATTGCTCATGCAGAATAAATGACCCCTATTGTTTTTGGAGTCACTCCGTTAAAGGTCAAGGTCACAGGGGCCTGAACATTGATAACCAGTTCCGATCAATAACTTGAGAACCACTTAACCCAGAATGTTGAAACTTCATAGGATGATTGAACATGCAGAGTAGATGACCCTATTGATTTTGGCATCAGTCTATTAAAGGTCAAGATCACAGGGGCCTGTTCATGTAAAATCATTTTTTGGAAATAACTTGAGAACCACTTGAGCTAGAATGTTGAAACTTAATAGGATGATTGGACATGCAGTGTAGATGACCCCTATTTATTTTGAGGTCACTTGATCAAAGGTCAAGGTCACAGGAGCCTCAACAGTGACTTGAGAACCACTAGGCCAAGAGTGTTGAAATTTAGTGGGATGACTCCAGGACATGCCAAGTAGATGATCCCTATTGCAGCCAACCATCAGTGTCAATTTGACTTCCGCTCCTGACCCCTATTGACGTCTTGCCTATAGGACTTTGCATTGGGGGAGACATGCGCTTTTTTACAAAAGCATTTTCTAGTTTTTGTCTGTTATCTGGATCTAGCATTACCAATTTCACAAAATATCAGGTAGTACCGTTACTAGAAAAAATATCAGGTAGTACCGTTACTAATTTCACAGAAAATCAGGTAGTACCGTTACAAATTGCACAAAACCTTATCTGGAGCTCTGATTATAACCTTGATAGTTTTTGGTATATGGAATATAGAGAAAATCTTTTGTCCAACTCCTCCCACACTATTAGCCTGATTTGCGTCAAACTTTCACATATGTGCAGGTGACCATAAAAGAAGGATTATTTTAACCAAATTATCCAGTTTTCACTGTAATTATGTCTCCCACCACAGTGGTGTGGGAGCCCGCCCGCTTAGCTCAGTAGGTAAGAGCGTTGGTCTATGGATTGCGGGGTCGCGAGTTCGATCCTCAGGCAGGGCGTATGTTCTCCGTGACTATTTGATAAACGACATTGTGTCTGAAATCATTAGTCCTCCACCTCTGATTCATGTGGGGAAGTTGGCAGTTACTTGTGGAGAACAGGTTTGTACTGGTACAGAATCCAGAAACACTGGTTAGGTTAACTGCCCGCCGTTATATAACTGAAATACTGTTGAAAAACGGCGTTAAACCCAAAACAAACAAACAAACAGTGGTGTGGGAGACATATTGATTTACTCCACAGGGTTCGCACAGGCTTGAAAAGTACTTGAAAATGAAGGGCAGTCTTGAAAAGTCCTTGAAAACAAAATTTGTCTTGAAAAGTGCTTGAAAATTGCCCAAAGACCTTGAAAAGTACTTGAATTTCTTATTTTCTCGTATGCTAGACAATTAAAATCTCCCTGAAAATCAGAAGTAAATCTTTTAGAATAAAATCGGCAAGTTTCGAGAAATGGGCAGAGCTACGAAAACGCTGTAATAAAAAAGGTCGAATGTGTTCGGGACGAAAGCGAAATTTGGGTACGAATGTTTCGTACTTTCTGTTAGCATTGTCTCCCCTGACTAAAATGGCGTCAATTCGTCACGGTAATCTGTGTAAGTATTATTTATAAATAAGTCCTTGAAAACTATAAGACTAGTGCTTGAAAAGTCCTTGAATTTGACTTGGCCTTGTCTGTATGAACCCTGCTCCAGTCTGTGTATGTGTGTCTGTCTGTCTGTCTGTCACAAAGCTTCTCACACTCTTTAAGACAAACATTTCTCATGTCCGATTTTCACCAAACTTTAACAAAATGTGTTTGACCATAAGACCTCGGCAACCTTCGATAACAAGCCAAATCGGTCTAGGCGTATTGGAGTTATGGCCCTTGAATTACCAAAAATCGGCCTTTTTACTCTTGTCCGCACTCTAAGTCGAACATTTCTCATCCGATCTTCACCAAACTTGAACAAAATGTGTTTGACCATGAGATCTCAGCCAAGTGCGATAACTAGCCAAATTGGTCCAGGCATTTTGGAGTTACGGCCCTTGAATACCGAAAAACCAGCCTTTTTACTCATGTCCTCATTCTAAGTCGAACATTTCTCATCCGATCTTCACCAAATTTGAACGAAAATGTGTTTGACCATGAGACCTCGGCCAAGTTCGATAACTAGCTAAATCGGTCCAGGCATTCTGGAGTTACGGCCCTTGAATTACCGAAAAATCGACCTTTTTACTCTTGTCCGCACTCTTAAGTCGAACATTTCTCATCCGATCTTCACCAAATTTGAACAAAATATGTTTGACCATAAGACCTTGGCCAAGTTCGATAACTAGCCAAATCGGTCCAGGCATTTTGGAGTTACGGCCCTTGAATCACCAAAAAATCAGCCTTTTTACACATGTCCACATTCTAAGTCGAACTTTTCTCATCCGATCTTCACCAAATTTGAACGAAAATGTGTTTGACCATGAGAAAAAAAAAACAACAAATAATGAATAGCTAACTTAAACTTGGTTTAACTAAAGCTGTGTAGAAAACAGCAGGCCTTTTTTTATGCTGATTTTAGGGCCGAAATTCGGCCCCATTCCCCAATCTAAAAAGTATACTTTTTTCCCCACCTTGGCCAAAAATTCCCCATGCAAAAAAAAAAATGAAATTAGTTTTGATTTTCAGTCCTGATTTTAACAACTTTTCAGCAAATATATTCCTCCAGACAATGATTTCGCGACGTAAATTTCCCCTCCAAAAGGGACCTGGTACCCTTCCCCAAATTTACAAAAAAAGGGCTGAACAGGCATGTCCGAGAGATAGAAGCTAGGACTTGCATGTTTGTACTTTTAGATCACAAGTTTCCACATGCAGTGTGATAGAAAATGATATGCACATTCCTTTCTTTTCTTGGGTTTATTGTCACACTGACACAACTTGTGTCATAAGGTGACATTTCAAGCTTGTGATGGAGGAAAACTCCATAGTCCCCTTTAAACATTTAGTCACGAAGGCTTCATTATACAAACTCAATAAACTCAATAAAATGGAAATAAACTAGAATCTTTCTTAATATTCCAACTTCAGAGGGAATTGTACAAGCTTATAATGTACAGCCTGCACCTAGATATGATTAATTAAAGTGACACTTAAAATGACAACAATGCCCTGTAACCTATCATAATATACATATAGCAAACATTTTTTGGCAGAAAATACAGACCTAAGCATCTTGTACAAAGTTCTCATAGACTTCCAACAGTCATTAAAGCCATGGAACACAGAAAATGAATTTCAAGCAGCTTTTCTATTATCTTAATAATAAACATTTCAGTATATATATTAGACATACAGATTAAATGTTGAAGACATTTAATGAATGTAAAAGGGAGTTAATATTTTTATCTCTTAAGTTTCATACTGATATTCCATTATATAATACAAGTTGACTTTTTTAAAACAAATAATTATTGTGGATTTATATTCATCTTCGGTCTTTTCAGTATATATCAGTCAGAAACTAATTATTGTAGTTTCCTCGTATACCAGTTTAAATTCAATAGTTTTTGTCATTAACACTGAAATCATTGCTGCATTGTCTTTGAAAATAGCATAGGGTGGAACTTTTGATGTGGGAAATTATGCTAACTATAAATGCTATGATATTTTTATTCTAGGTTCTAATTTCCATGCTTTTTGTTGACATGAAAGGACATGAGAATTTTAAAAGCTCTGTAAAAGAAGCTTTTTGTTTCATTTTCATCTTTATAATGGATTTAAAGCATTACTATTTCAGTGTCTCTCTCAAAATTTGCATAAAGAAGACTTTGGCACAAAATGCATTCTTTTGATGTTAGTGGAATGGTAATTAGTTACAGTTAAGTGAAATAAACCTCGAAATCTATAATATGCATGGGAGTATGATATTCATGTGAGTAGAATATTCATGGGGGTAGAATATTCATTTGATACCATATGCAATATTCATTCTTTGTTTCATCATTATCCATCACATTACACCTCTGCTTACAATGACACTTTATTAGACAGGTACAGAGACCTGTGAAGAATACTTCATAGTCAAAAGTGCAAACCTTACTTAAAACGTTTTTTGAGCCTTTACTAATTCAACAGTCTTTGCTGGCTACTATGTTTTAGGTTATACTGACGCTGAGAAGAGTTTATGTATTGTGTCAAAGGGAGAGAACACATTTTTTTGAAGTGATTCTTTAAACTGGCATTTATATCTTTATATTTCAGTTTTGATGTTGAAAATGGAGCAAGTGGTGGACGGGGGCCGTTGGAAGGGAGCAGTCCATCGGGTGGTCTTATTTTACAAAACCTTCCACAAAGACGGGAGTCATTCCTGTACCGGTCTGACAGTGACTATGACATCTCACCGAAATCCATGTCTCGCCATTCCTCCGTACAAAGTGAACAACCACAGTATGTACAATTACGATTATCCGTACTATTTTATGTATGGTTAAATTGTTGGGGGAAAAAGGAAAAAAAAACACTTGAAAATATGGAAAGAAAGCTTGATAAAAGTAGAAGTCTGCCAAATAATTTGTGTCAGGTGAAAATGATATCTATAACTGTAACATTGATTTTGTCAGAGGTGATTATAGCCTTGTTTATTATGGGGCAAGTCCAGACAGATCAAATACACCCCATGCATCTATAGCTGTTAATGAACTCCTTTAATATAGTATGGATCATTAGTCAAATGAACTGCTTGAATAGGATGAATGTAATCATAAGTCAAAGAACTGCTTCAACTTAGAATGAAAGTGATCACAGGTTAATACTTATTGTAGTAATAGTGATCGCAGGTCAATGAACTGCTTGAATATAGGATGAATGTGATCACAAGTCAATGAAATTCTTGATTAGAGGATGAATATGATCACAGGTTAATGAACTGCTTTAATATAGGATGAATGTGATCACAAGTGGATTAAAGATGAATATGATCACTGTCAATGAACTGCTTTAATGTAGAATGAATGTGGCCACAGGTCAATGAACTGCTTTAATACAGGATTAATATGATTGCAGGTCAATGAACTGCTTTAATACAGGATTAATATGATTGCTGGTAAATGAACTGCTTTAATGTAGAATGAATGTGGTCACAGGTCAGTGAACTGCTTTAATACAGGATTAATATGATTGCATGTCAATGAACTGCTTTAATACAGGATTAATATGATTGCAGGTCAGTGAACTGCTTTAATACAGGATTAATATGATTGCAGGTCAATGAACTGCTTTAATGTAGAATGAATATGGACAGAGGTCAATGAACTGCTTTAATACAGGATGAATATGATTGCAGGTCAATGAACTGCTTTAATACAGGATGAATATGATTGCAGGTCAATGAACTGCTTAATATAGGATGAATGTGATCACAGGTCAATGAACTGCTGTGATCACAGGTCAATTAACAGCTTTAATATAAGATGAATGTGATCACAGGTCAGTGAACTGCTGTGATCACAGGTCAATTAACAGCTTTAATATAGGATGAATGTGATCACAGGCCAATTAACTGCTTGAGTATAGGATGAATGTGAGGTCAATGAACTGCTTTAATATTATGATGAATGTGATCACAAGTCAATGAACTACTTGATTATAGGATGAATACTTTAATATAGGATGAATGTGATCACAGGTCAATGAACTGCTTTAATATAGGATGAATATGATCATAAGTCAAAATGAAAATAGGACAAACACTTTATCAAACTTGGTTTAATGAACTACTTAAATGTAGTATGAATGTGAGGATAGGTCAAAGAAAAAATTTGATATTATGAAGGCAAATTAAATGTTTATATAATCTGAAGCTTGAGTATACAGTAAATCTTACCACATGTTATATCAGCAGTTGAACAGTTTATCTGATAAAAACATAACAATTATCATGTCTAAATATTGCAATTATATTGTAACCATACATTTTTATCAAATATGCAGCAGCTGCTCTTCAGAATAAATATGTTATTTAGGCATAAATATTGAAATATTTGTTTTTAAAAGTTTTTTTTACAGGGACAAGGGATATACCAACCTACAGAAGGGTACTAGATGCACAACTTAAACAGAAATAAATAACAAATTTTAGTTTCAGAGGCTCTTGTGTATAAGAACAGCATGGCTGCCATGTTTTTAGCTCACCTGAGCACTGCTCAGGTGAGTTTTTGTGATCGCTCCATGCCCAGTGTCTGTCTGCCGTCTGTCAACATTTAGCTTGTGTATGCGATAGAGGCTGTATTTTTCAACTGATCTTCATGAAATTTGGTCAGAATGATTACCTTGATAAAATCTAGGCCGAGTTTGAAAATGGGTCATCTAGGGTCAAAAACTAGGTCACTAGGTCAAATCAAAGAAAAACCTTGTGTTACGATAGAGGCTGTATTTTTCAATTGATCTTCATGAAGTTTGGTCAGAATGATTACCTTGATGAAATCTAGGCCAAGTTCGAAAATGGGTCATCTGGGGTCAAAAATTAGGTCACTAAGTTAAATCAAAGAAAAACTTTGTGTATGCGATAGAGGCTGTATTTTTCAACTGATCTTCATGAAATTTTGTCAGAATGATTGCCTTGATAAAATCTAGGCCACATTCAAAAATGGGTCATCTGGGTCAAAAACTAGGTCACTAGGTCAAATCAAAGAAAAACCTTGTGTATGCGATAGAGGCTGTATTTTTCAATTGATCTTCATGAAATTTGGTCGGAATGATTGCTTTGATGAAGTCTAGGTCGAGTTGGAATATGGGTCAACTGAGGTCAAAAACAAGGTCACTAGGTCAAATTACAGAAAAATCTTGTGTATGCGATAGAGACTGTATTTTTCAATTGATTTTCATGAAGTTTGTTCAGAATGATTGCCTTGATGAAATCTAGGTCGAGTTTGAATATGGGTCATCTGGGGTCAAAAAGAAGGTCACTAGGTCAAATCAAAGAAAAACCTTGTGTATGCAATAGAGGCTGTATTTTTCCCTTCATGAAATTTGGTCAGAATAATTGCCTTGATGTAATCTAGGTCAAGTTCGAATATGTATCATCTGTGATCAAAAAGTAGGTCACTAGGTCAAATCAAAGAAAAACCTTGTGTATGCGATAGAGGCTGTATTTTTCCATTGATCTTCATGAAATTTGGTCAGAATGATTGCCTTGAAGGAATCTAGGTCAGGTTCGAATATGGGTCATCTGTTTTCAAAAACTAGGTCACTAGGTCAAATCAAAGAAAAACCTTGTGTATGCAATAGAAGCTGTATTTTTAGCTGGACTATTCGAAGAATAAGTAGAGCTATCCTACTCACCACGGCGTCGGCGTCGGCGTCGGCGTCACACCCTGGTTAAGTTTTTCGTACCAGTCCACATTTTGACAAAGTCTTTTGAGATAAAGCTTTGAAACTTTCAACACTTGTTTACCATCACCATGTCCAGTTATAGGCAAGAGTACATAACTCTGTCAAGCATTTTGACTGAATTATGGCCCCTTTTGACTTAGAAATCTTGGTTAAGTTTTTCGTACCAGTTCATATTTTGACAAAGTCTTTTGAGATAAAGCTTTGAAACTTTCAGCACTTGTTTACCATCACCATGTCCAGTTGTAGGCAAGAGTACATAACTCCATCAAGCATTTTGGTTGAATTATGGCCCCTTTTTGACTTAGAAATCTTGGTTAAGTTTTTCGTACCAGTCCACATTTTGACAAAGTCTTTTGAGATAAAGCTTTGAAACTTTCAACACTTGATTACCATCACAATGTCCAGTTGTAGGCAAGAGTACATAACTCCATCAAGCATTTTGACTGAATTATTGCCCCTTTTGACTTAGAAATTTTGGTTAAGTTTTTCGTACCAGTTTATATTTTGTGTAAAGTGTTTGACATATGGCTTTGAAACTTTTATATCTTGTTCAGTATAATAGTCTCTATCAAAAGGCAAGAGTACGTAACTCTCTCATCTTTTTTGGCTGAATTATGGCCCTTTTTGAACTTGGAAATTGGTTCTGTTTTGTATATGTCCATGTTTTGTCAAGACTATTTGACATATGGCTTTTAAACTTTAAACACTTGTTTATCATTATGATTTCCATCTGTAGGCAAGAGTACATAACTCTGACAACTATTTTGACTGAATTATGGCCCTTTTTGGACTTTGAAATTTGTTCAGTTTTTTTTTTTACAAGTGAGTGTTTTGTCAAAACTATTTGAACTGTGGCTTTGAAACTTTTAACACTAGTTTATCAACATGATTTCCATCTGTAGGCAACAGTACATAACTCTGTCAACTATTTTGACTGAATTATGGCCCTTTTTGGACTTGGAAATTAGTTAAATTTTTCATATAAGTCCATGTTTTGCCTAACATATAACTTAACATATTTGCCATCATGGTCACACATTGCCATTTAGTGCAAGACTAACCGAAATCCACAAATACAGGAACATTTTTTGTTTAATCCATTTTTTTGTTTAGTCTGAAAATCTATGGAAATATTTTGATCCCATTCTTCAATCAATTCTTCGAATAGTCGAGCGCGCTGTCATCCGACAGCTCTTGTTCAATTGATCTTCATGAAATTTGGTCGGAATGATTGCCTTGATAAAATCTAGGTCAAGTTTGAATATGGGCCATCTGGGGTAAAAACTAGGTCAAATCAAATAAAAACCTTGTGTATGCAGTAGAGGCTGTATTTTTCAATTGATCTTCATAAAATTTTGTCAGAATGATTGCCTTGATAAAATCTAGTTCAACTTTGAATATGGGCCATCTTCGGTCCAAAACTAGGTCACTAGGTCATATCTAAGAAAATACTTGTTTAAACTCAAGAGACCACATTTTTAGTCCTATCTTAATGAAAATTGGCCAAAATATTTGTTTCCATGAAATCACAAGGTCAAACATGTTTACACTGTTATGGTGTCTTTCTCAGGTGAGCGACCTAGGGCCATCTTGGCCCTCTTGTTAGGCTTGCTCTTGACAGTTTATGACATGTTTGGGAGAATTTATCTTATTAGTTATCTTTTTTCATCTAGCAGAAACACAACAATTCGGTACAAGTTTGTGTGAAACTAAAAAGTGTAAATTGAATTTATTAATTTCTAATGTTTGATTTAAAATGAACCAACTGCATGTAGAATATTATAAAATCGAACAACATTTTCTCATAAATGATTGAGAAATGATTATAGTGCCAATAGCAAAGATGATTATTGATTAGTCCGTTTTTGCCAACAGCTAAATCTTTAATGAAAGCGTCTGTGTAATTTTTCTGTTAAATCTTTGTGATTAAACATGAAAATTATGTGCTTTTTGCCAAAAGGAGAAGTCATTTCATTACTCTTCTATTTTGATGCCAGATACTCTCAGCAAAAATTTTGATGTAGGGATTTTAGGAGTTTCTCATTAAGAAGAAAATGACCTTGTTAATCTGACATTTTGCAAGTCAGTGTAATGTATTATTTTGATTATATGGTAAAGAAATATGAGAATTTTCAATACAACTGATTTTGGGCAGTATTGCGTCCCCTTGTTATCCCCCCGCCAAAGGCGAAGGGGATATTAGAAATGCTCTCCGTCCGTCCGTCCGTCGGCAACGATCTTTGTCCGGAGCATAACTCCAAAAGTACTGGAGGGATTTTCTTCAAACTTCATACACTGATAGAACACATTGGGAGGAAGTGCAGTGTGCAAGAACAATAACTCTACCTTGCCTATTTTTTGAGTTATTCCCCTTTATCATATTTTCTTAAAAAATTTTGTCCGGAGCATAACTCCAGAAGTACTGGAGGGATTTTCTTCAAACTTCATGCACTGATAGAACACATTGGGAGGAAGTGCAGTGTGCAAGAACAATAACTCTACCTTACCTATTTTTTGAGTTATTCCCCTTTATCATATTTTCTTAAAACATTTTGTCCGGAGCATAACCCCGAAAGTACTGGAGAGGGATTTTCTTCAAACTTCATACACTGATAGAACACATTGGGAGGAAGTGCAGTGTGCAAGAACAGTAACTCTTCCTTGCCTATTTTTTGAGTTATTCCCCTTTATCATATTTTCTTAAAACATTTTGTCCGGAGCATAACCCCAAAAGTACTGGAGGGATTTTCTTCAAACTTCATACACTGATAGAACACATTGGGAGGAAGTGCAGTGTGCAAGAACAATAACTCTACCTTGCCTATTTTTTGAGTTATTCCCCTTTATCATATTTTCTTAAAAAAATTTGTCCGGAGCATATCTTCTTCATGCATGGAGAGATTTTGATATATCTTGGCACAAATGTTTACCACCATGAGGCGGAGTGTCATGCGCAAGAACCAGGTTCCTCGGTCTAAGGTCAAGGTCACACTTAGAGGTCAAAGGATACAAGAATAAAAACCTTGTCCGGAGCATTTCTTCTTCATGCATAGAGGGATTTTGGCACAAATGTTCACCATCATGAGACGGAGTGTTGTGCGCAAGATCCAGGTCACTAGGCCTAAGGTCAAGGTCACACTTAGAGGCCAAAGGTCAGATACAAGAATGACTTTGTCCGAAGCATTTCTTCTTCATGCATGGAGGGATTTTGATGTAACTTGGCACAATTATACGTCATCATGAGACGAAGTGTCATGCGCAGTTCCCTTCTTTAGAATTGCTTCCCTTTGTTGTTACTTTAAATAGCTTTTATTGCAACTTTTTCATTACTAGTCGTAGGGAAAAATCAAGACCACTTTTCTGTAGTACAACAAGCATACTAAATCCAATTTTGAGGTGTATTTTGACTAATCTCTACCTGATAAAGATTTTTGTGTGGACTTGCAATTTTTTTTTTTATTTTTTTTAAAGATTAACTTCCCTTAGCTGTTACTATAAATAACTTATACTGTAACATTTTTATAATTGACTCTAGGGAAAAAACAAGACCACTTTTCTGTGGTACAACATAGATGTTACTCTCCAATTTATTATATATAAGGTATCTCTACCTGGTAAGGAGTTTTTTTGTGGACTTAAAAAAACAAAAGACTTACAATGAGTACTAAACAACCACAAAATTAACATTCCATTTGCAAATACAGCTTCTAGAGAAAAGAAATTTGCTTTGACGGGCATATATTGTGACATTCTGGCACTCTTGTTCCCTGTTAGCTTTCCATTCCGTCTTTTTACAGTAGCCATATAGAAAAACATCATAGCTATACTGTTCATGAAAATTAATAAAATTTAGCTACTACCTCACTACTGACTTATTCTTTCTTCCAGATCTTAAAACCCCTGATGCGGACCACAACTAAACGGTTCTTCAAAGCTTTCCCCAAAATTAATACTTTCAGACACTAACTTGCCAGGAACTTTAGCCTTCAATTATAATATGCCTGGCGGGGGGATTAGCCATGTTTAACATGGCTCTTGTTTCTTCTTATTTCTTTATCATAACAAATCAAACTGCAAAGAAGTCGAGACTGCAAAGTGTTTTTGCTTTTTTATGATAAAAAACATGTTTTATTTTTTCCAAATCCAATTACTAACTGTATTCCAATAAGTACAAAATGATAGGGAGTTTTATTTCTATGGAATTCTAAAAGAAGAAATACCATACATTGATTTTTATGTTTGTCCGTAATGCATTGTAAAATTGAGATTGATTTTGAAAACAAATTTCATGGTTAAGGGATTGTGAAATGTAAAGATGCCTATAAGAAGCAGGTTTCAGGAGAGTTTCAGACAGTTGCAGCAGATAAAGCGAATCTCGAGGTACATTCTGTGATTAAATGGCATCTGAAGATATTGTGACAGGAAAACTAGCAGCCTAACAAGTGCAAATAATAGTCTCAAATGTGTTTTGGATTCTGATGGGTGCAGCAGCTTCACAAACTGAAATAAGGTAAGAGATAACTCTGTTGTGACTGCATGCTAAATGAGGCAATAAGCCTGGAAGAGTATGCTTTCTTAGTTGGTTGTTTCAGGTGTGTAAGGGAGGCTACTTTGGTTCAAATTTATGAGTTAATGTTGAAGAAGTTACTGCCCTTATAAAGCTTTTGTCACATTAATTTTAAATTCAGTTAAATGTACAATTTATTTGCATGTTATTTTGCAAATGTTATATGATACATAGATCTTTATAAGAAGAAGAAAAAAACAAATTAATCCTTATATTTGCAGTAAGTTTAATGTTACAGTGTTCCATTTCAAAAACAACTTTTTTTCAGAGTTTTTGTGCACAAGACTATGTCCAATGAATAGGAATTGGTTTAGCTAAGTAAAAGTCAGTGATGCAAGTGTTTTTCCATTCAGAAGCAAGGCAGTTATTGCCCTTTTTCCAATTTTAATTCTGCCTTTCCATAATGTGTCATATTTTGTTGTGACCATTACTTTAATTCCGTTTCCAATTAAACAACTCAAATGGAATTTAGTTCCATTTCAACAGAAAAGTTATTTTCGATCAAACAGATTTTTTTGTAACTTAATTGCTAGCTGTAATTTTACAATAGAGCCTGAGTACTAATTTTCATAATATATATTATTCAACATGATAAATATAAATAGGACGTTTGCCTCATCAGCTTGGGATGTGTTATATATTGTCAACAAGAATCATTAAGACATTTCTGTATGCATTTATAATAAATATGAATATTTTAAGCATTTTTCACAGTGTTTACTCATTTAAAGAGGAAAGTGAACAATGACCTATATAATGTTTTGTTAATTAATAGGGAGGAACAAAAATTGTGGTTTACATCCTAAAGTGTGATAAGATGTATTTTTCCAGTGTCTGAATTCTGCATGTCTCATGGATTTGAAAATTTCACTCTAAAACTAACTCTTTTCATTCATAGTTTTATTATTGATGTAACTTTGTCTCCATCATGTTTTATATAGAACATCATCCCTAACAAAAATGGGGAAAAACTGCCAGTTGCTCATTTTATCATATTCAGATATTATAAAGATTCATCTTTTTAGTTGCCTTCTGGTGGAACATGGGATAGGACTATAGGAATGGCCTGTGTCCATCCATTTGTCTGCAAATCTTGATCCTGCAATAACTTAAAAAATATTCAAGCTAGGTCTGTGAATAGAGCGCAATATTTAGTGTATGCAGGTACATGACTTATGCTTGTAGGTTTAAGGTCAAGGTCACTGTTGAAGGTGAAGTAAAAATTGTTTCTGCTCTAATAACTTTTTTTATACGCATTGATGGGTAATCTTAGTACTTAATACACACGAACGTTCCTCATGATGAGACAATGTATTAAGTACATTATCTTTGCTTGCAGATCCAGGTCACTACTGAAATTCAAGTTGACATAGTTTTTGTTTCCTAGCTGCTTAGTGCCTGGAAGCATTTTTAGTCTCGATAGCCTAGTGGTAGAGCATCCGCTTCGAGTGCAGGAGGTCGTGGGTTCGATCTCCGGCCGCATCATACCAAAGACGTGAAAAATGGTACCAGTAGCTCCCTTGCTTGGTGCTCAGCATTAAAAGGGAAACTGGCCTCTTCTCTCATACCCTCGTGGCGATGGATTCTGTCAGGAATGAGGTGTCGAGAGTGATTAATATAAGTTGTAGAACTTCCTTCACAATCGACCTAAAATAAATTGTGTATAAACTAACAAACACTTAACTGTTTTATACCAGTAGGGGACTTCGTATTGCCACTGCAATATTCCGTCACTTGATATATACAGGATCTTGAATCAGATGTCACAGAAAATATCCAAAATTATATGAATGAAAACTGGAAAGAAAACAACAACATTACAGAACATTGTAAGTAAACAAAGGCTCCGATACTCAGTGTGTCTGAAGTCAGCTGATATGCTTATTAAAACATTTTCTAAAAAAAGGGGTGCACTGTGGCCAAGTTTGTTACTTCAGGTTTCTTGTCCTAGACAGCTGCTGACTGTGTTAGAAAAATAACTCTACATTCAGAATACTGTATGATGAAGCTATCCAGTTTGCTTGCAATAATTATGTTGATATTTCTACCCTAAAGTTAAGGCCTATACCTTCAGATTTCACACAGACCTTGAAAAACCCTTGAATTTGATGCTTGTCCTTGAAAATGACTAAAATCGTAAAAACCAGAAAAGGAACATTTAAATAAACTACTTAAATTTAATTCAAAATTCCTTAAAATGTTCTGTTAGTAACTTGTTCCATAGAAAATGTCATAGAAAAAGAATGAAGATAAATTTGAAAGAAAATAATGTTATTTTGTCACTGAACATAAGCATTAGTAGCTGCATCATGATAGACATCTACCATTTTAGCTTCATGATAGACATCTACCATTTTAGCATCATGATAGACATCTGCCATTTTAGCATCATGATAGACATCTACCATTTTAGCTTCATGATAGACATCTACCATTTTAGCACACTGTTTACACAGAGCACAATTTCTATCATAAAACTATTTTGAAGATGATGAGTTGATAAAAGTTGTAGAAACTACCATTCAATAAGACCTGGTTTTGAGAAAAAAAGTCTTTGAAAAGGTAAAAAAAAACACTTGAATTTGTCTTTGATGTTCTATTATATGAACTATATGTATCTAATATAATTCTCCTAGTGAATGGGATCTTCCTCCACTTCTGACTCTAGAAATTGCCTTATGATCTAAAGTTGTATAACATTAAAAATAGCATAATTTTTTTATCTTGGCCTTCAGCTGAGGATGTAATGAGATCTTAATTAATTAACCCTTGTTTGTACAATGACAACATAATTTACTTACTAAATTTTTAGCTCACCTGAGCACAAAGTGCTCAGGGTGAGGTATTGTGATCGCTCACCGTCCGGCGTCCGTCCGTCCGTCCGTCCGTTGTACGTCCGTCCGTTGTACGTCCGTCCACACTTTCCTTTAAACAACATCTCCTCCTAAACCAACAGGCCAATTTTGATGAAACTTCACAGGGATGTTCCTTGGATGGCCCCCTTTCAAAATTATTCAAAGAATTGAATTCCATGCAGAACACTGGTTGCCATGGCAACCGAAAGGAAAAACTTTAAAAATCTTCTTCTCAAAAACCAGAAGCCCTAGAGCTTAGATATTGGTGTGAAGCATTGCCTAGTGGACCTCTACCAAGTTTGTTCAAATCATGACCCCAGGGTCAAAATTGACCCCGCCCCAGGGGTCACTTGATTTTACATAAGAAAATCTTAAAAAATCTTCTTCTCAAAAACCAGAAGCCTTAGAGCTTAGATATTTGACATGTAGCATTGCCTAGTGGACCTCTACTAAAATTGTTCAAGTCATGACCCCGGGTCAAAATTGACCCCGCCCCAGGGGTCACTTGATTTTACATAGGAAAATCTTCAAAAAATTTCTAAAAATAAACCAGAAGGCCTAGAGCTTAGATATTTCACATGTAGCATTGCCTAGTGGACCTCTACAAAATTTGTTCAAATCATGGCCCCCGGGTCAAAATTGACCCCGCCCCAGGGTCACTTGATTTTACATAGGAAAATAATTAAAAAATCTTCTTCTCAGAAACCAGAAGCCCTAGAGCTTAGATATTTGACATGTAGCATTGCCTATTGGACCTCTACTAAAGTTGTTCAAATTATGACCTGGGGGTCAAAATTGACCCCGCCCTAGGGGTCACTTGACTTTACATAGGAAAATCTTCAAAAGTTTTCTAAAAATAAACCCGAAGGCCTAGAGCTTAGATATTTCACATGTAGCATTACCTAGTGGACCTCTACAAAATTTGTTCATATCATGACCCCCTGGGTCAAAATTGACCCAGCCCCAGGGGTCACTTGATTTTACATAGGAAAATCTTCAAAAATTTTCTAAAAATAAACTAGAAGGCCTAGAGACTAGATATTTGACATGTAGCATGCCTAGTGGACCTCTACAAAATTTGTTCAAACCTTGTCCCCCGGGGTCAAAATTGACTCCGCCCTAGGGTCACTTGATTTTACATAGGAAAATCTTAAAAAAAAAATTCTAAAAATAAACCAGAAGGCCTAGATTTTAGATATTTGACATGTAGCATTGCCTATTAGACTTTTACAAAGTTTATTCAAATCATGACCCCTGGGGTCAAATTGACCCTGCCCCATGGGGTTACTTGATTGTACATAGAAAAATCTTCAAAATTTTCTAAAAATAAACCAGAAGAGCTTAGATATTTGACATGTAGCATTGCCTAGTGGACCTCTACAAAAAGTTTTCAAATCTTGTTTTTAAAGTTACTTAAAGAAAATTTCAACTATATTTTCTCATAATTCTTTTGATTGATTTCTATTATGATCTTTTGACCTTGAAGACTTGTCCTTAAGTGCAATGATAACAGGTGAGCGATATAGGGCCATCATGGCCCTCTTGTTTAAAAACTTCTGTTGACACAGAATTGTAAGGATTTTAAAAGTGTTAGATTTTTGTTTATTTTCATCGACAGTACAGTTTAGTAGTTGTTCAGGAATGAATATGCTTGGATTTATTTATGTATAATATTGATGACAATCACTGAAGTATACATTACATGTGTGTAAAAATGAAAAAAAAGGTTTAAGTTGGATTTTTTTCTTTGTTTTAGGGAAAGAAAATAACTTTTCCATCTGTTTCACTTAATATCTGAGTTGAGCTTGAAGTTTTGTAAAAAGTTGTTTAGAATCACAGTGGCCACAGCTTCCATTTAAGCTGTGGTTTCAGTGATACAACAGTGAATGATTCATTACAGGAAAAATGGATAAATATGGCTCAATGGCAATATTGTTGCCATCCCTAAGTTTTCTGATTTTTTCGCTCTTATTTGGAAACTAGAAGTGACGCAGAAGTGAAATATGTTCTCTTCCATCCACTTACACTTGTTCAGTACAATTCTGTTCCATTAATACAACCATTTCTGTACAGTGTTGCTTTTTGTGGCATTTCGAATATAAATGGTAGAATTCTGTTTAAACCGACCCCATTTACATTTGAATCTGAGTATAACAGCATCATATTGTAACTATTTCTTTGTAGTCAGTGATTTGTCATTGTATGCTGCCAAAAACTGATTCCAACCCAGATAGCAGTGGAAGCAAGAATTGCACTAAACAATAATGGCTGGAAGGGAACTTATGTGCACTGTGCCTTGTCTTAGTTTTTGTATCCAGTCAAAACATAGGGTAAAACTCTTTTAGAAAACAAACTGATGACAGCAAAAGTACCCAGCTGTCATGGCATAATTAGAACTACTGCTTCTGTGAAGGCAGGGGGCCAGTGTGAAAATGATAGATGTCTATCATTACAGTCCTAAAACCAGGCAGCTCAGACTCCCTATGTAACAAAACTAGTACATACCAGTATATATATCCTTACTACACCATAGAAGTGGGCAGATATATCTTTCATTTATATAGATTCCCACAAATATACAGGGTTGACGATTTATATAATGGAGAATAAGGGAGGTTAAAGCAAAATATAAATTTCCAGAATGATAGAGAGTTTTGTCCCTTAAATAAAATAATGTCTCATCTACCATATGTGTGCTGTCCCACAAGAAATAACAGATTGGTTGCCAAACTGATTCAATAAATCACATTTTACTTCCTGCAACAATCTTTATGATCTTTCATAACAAGATATGCATCATAGAAATTGAGTTCTTTCAGACTTGAATAATAAAGTACCTGCAGTTTAGTAATAGTTTTAATTGTAATGAAATGTATTTAGAACGGATAAGTAAGAATGAGTGTTTTTATGCTGAATCTTGAGCATTACCTATATCTTCCTTAATGCACTGTTAATCAAGTTTTTTGTACCCCCTGAACAACAAAGTATAAAGGGGGGTGGAGGGGTATACTGGTTTGAGGTTGTCTGTCTGTCCGTAGACACAATCTTGTGCGCAGCACCTCTCCTCATCCCCTTGACACAATTTAATGAAACTTCACACAAGTTATCAGTAACAACAGTAGTTATGCATGGGGCATGTAAGGTTCTTTCAGAAAAATAAATTGCAGAGTTACGGGACTTTGTTTTTTGTTACTATCCTATATACATAGACACAATCTTGTGCACACCATCTCTCCTCATCCCCTTGACACAATGTAATGAAACTTCACACAAGCGAACAGTAACAACAGTAGTTGTGTATGGGTCATGTTAGATTCTTTTTCAGAAAAAAAATGCAGAGTTATGGGACTTTGTTTTTTGTTAATATACTGTCTGCATATGCAATCTTGTGTGTGCCTAATCTTCCGAACCCTTGCACACAATTACTTCACACGAGTGATCAGTACCAACCCCAGTTATGCACTGTGCATGTTACGTTCTTTTAGATAAATATTCTGCAGAGTTATGGGACTTTGTTTTTTGTTTCTATACTGTATACAAACAGTCCACATAATTATGCAATCTTGTTTGCGTCAAATTGCAATGTACTGTGTTAGTGGGGGGGGGGGGGGGGGTGTACATTCATCACCTTTAGTGATAGTTCTAGTTTTCTTTGGTCTTATTCATCACTCAACCTTGCTTAACCAGAAATTTTGTTATTAGGTCACCAGAGCCAGTCTCAATGTTTTCCTTTATCTGTTGTCCATTCCCCCAGCCAGATTTAGCTTGCCTTAATGATAGCATGTTCATTGGTCCAGAATTTCGATGAAATTTTTTATCTCCAAAAGATCTTTGTTGTTTTTAGCTCACCTGTCACTAAGTGACAAGGTGAGCTTTTGTGATTGCGCGGTGTCCGTCGTCCGTCCGTGCGTCCGTAAACTTTTGCTTGTGACCACTCTAGAGGTCACATTTTTTGTGGAATCTTTATGAAAGTTGGTCAGAATGTTCATCTTGATGATATCTAGGTCAAGTTCGAAACTGGGTCACGTGCCATCAAAAACTAGGTCAGTAGGTCTAAAAATAGAAACACCTTGTGACCTCTCTAGAGGCCATATATTTCACAAGATCTTCATGAAAGTTGGTCAGAATGTTCATCTTGATGATATCTAGGTCAAGTTCGAAACTGGGTCACGTGCCATCAAAAACTAGGTCAGTAGGTCTAAAAATAGAAAAACCTTGTGACCTCTCTAGAGGCCATATATTACACGAGATCTTCATGAAACTTGGTCAGAACGTTAACCTTGATGATATCTAGGTCAAGTTCGAAACTGGGTCACATGCCATCAAAAACTAGGTCAGTAGGTCAGATAACAGAAAAACCTTGTGACCTCTCTAAAGGCCATATTTTTCATGGGATCTGTATGAAAGTTGGTCTGAATGTTCATCTTGATGATATCTAGGCCAAGTTTGAAACTGGGTCACATGCGGTCAAAAACTAGGTCAGTAGGTTTAAAAATAGAAAAACCTTGTGACCTCTCTAGAGGCCATATATTTCATGAGATCTTCATGAAAATTGGTCTGAATGTTCACCTTGATGATATCTAGGTCAAGTTCGAAAGTGGGTCACATGCCTTCAAAAACTAGGTCAGTAGGTCAAATAATATAAAAACCTTGTGACCTCTCTAGAGACCATATTTTTCATGGGATCTATATGAAAGTTGGTCTGAATGTTCATCTTGATTATAACTAGGCCAAATTTGAAACTGGTCATGTGTGGTCAAAAACTAGGTCAGTAAGTCTAAAAATAGAAAAACCTTGGGACCTCTCTAGAGGCCATATATTTAATGAGATCTTCATGAAAATTGGTCTGAATGTTCATCTTGATGATATCTAGGTCAACTTCGAAACAGGGTCACGTGCGGTCAAAAACTAGGTCAGTAGGTCTAAAAATAGAAAAACCATGTGACCTCTCTAGAGGCCATACTTGTGAATGGATCTCCATAAAAATTGGTCAGAATGTTCATCTTGATGATATCTAGGTCATGTTTGAAAGTGGGTCACGTCCCATCAAAAAGTAGGTCAGTAGGTCAAATAATGAAAAAACGTTGTGTCCTCTCTAGAGGCCATATTTTTCATGGGATCTGTATGAAAGTCGGTCTGAATGTTGATCTTGATGATATATAGGTCAATTTTGAAACCGGGTCAACTGCGATCAAAAACTAGGTAAGTAGGTCTTGAAATAAAAAAAACCTTGTGACCTCTACAGGCCATACCCTTGAATGGATCTTCTTGAAAATTGGTCAGAATGTTCACCTTGATGAAATCTAGGTCAAGTTTGAAATGGGTCACGTGCTTTAAAAAACTAGGTCAGTAGGTCAAATAATGAAAAAAACCTTGTGACCTCTCTAGAGGCCATACTTTTCATGGGATCTGTATGAAAGTTGGTCTGAATGTTCATCTTGATGATATCTAGGTCAAGTTTGAAATTGGGTCAACAGTGGTCAAAAACTAGGTCAGTAGGTCTAAAATTAGAAAAATCTTTTGACCTCTCTAGAGGCCATATTTTTCAAGGGATCTTCTTAAAAATTTATCTGAATGTTCACCTTGATGATATCTAGGTCAGTTTAGAAACTGGGTCAAGTGCAATCAAAAACTAGGCCAGTAGGTATAAAAATAGAAAAACCTTGTGACCTCTCTAGGGGCCATATTTTTCATGATATCTTCATGAAAATTAGTGAGAATGTTCACCTTGATGATATCTAGGTGAATTACAAAACAGGGTCACGTACCTTCGAAAACTAGGTCAATATGTCAAATAATAGAAAAACCTTGTGACCTCTCTGGAGACCATATTTTTCAATGGATCTTCATGAAAATTGGTCAGCATTTTTATCTTGATAATATCTAGGTCAAGTTCAAAACTGAGTCACATGAGCTCAAAAACTAGGTCACTATGTCAGATAATAGAAAAAACGACGTCATACTCAAAACTGGGTCATGTGGGAAGAGGTGAGCGATTCAGGACCATCATGGTCCTCTTGTTTAAAATTACTTTTTTTTTTTTTTGGTTAAACAAATACAATTATAAATTGTGGCATTGTTTCATCATGGGCAGGCACCTGGGTAGGACCACTAATCTTCCATATTTCTTCACATGAAGAATTCTATATGCTGCCTGTTAGGCTAGAACACCCACAAGGGGCAGGTGATTTTATGTCAGCATCTTAACCAGTCAGCCCTGGAGGCCCCTACTTTCATTTGTGTTCACTTTTGCACCTTTCTTTTTGGATATTCACCAAACTGGGTCAAGTTGCTATGTGAATAGACAATTTCCTGTAACCAAATTCCACAAGCAATGAAGAATCCTGGCCTGAACCACTGCCCGGTTATCAGTTGACTGTCATGTATAATATATGCTGAAATAGATTAATTAGATGATTGTGGTGTTTGGGATGGAGTTTATTTAAAAGATATGTCATAGCTAGTTTAGCTACCCTGCTAACAAATTTCTTTCATATAAAACAAGATAACAATTGTCTGAAATATGTAATGCATAGAGTTTACTCTAGTTTATGGATTCCAGGTTCAGAATTGTTGTTATAATTTGCTGGTAAATAATTCAACCACAATAATTATATGGAACAAAAATACAGAATTAGATCTTATTTGGTGTTCTAGATATTTGAATATTAAATTATGAATTTCAGTTTCATTTATACTTTCTGCAAGTTAGTATCACTATTGTCTTTTTAACAATAATTTTTGTTGTTGATAAACAAGTTTTCTATGAAAAAATATTTGGATAAAAATGTTTATTGTTGCTATATTTGCTTAACAGACACTTGCAAATGTCTATGTTAACCAAACCCACCAGTCCATACTGAACCCATATAGCTATCTATATGGAGCCATGTTGGACTCTTACCCAGAATCCACCCATTTGCAAAGTCCATATGAGTACCATGTAAATCCCATTTTGCAAACCACAAACTCAGATGCAAGTGTCAAAATGTAAGGTCATAGTTCAAGGTAAAGTCTATGTTTAAAAACACTTATATGGACCAAAACTTTGTAATTTATGAATAACTTCCGCTGATGTTCCTCAAGACAGGTTGTCCAAGTCCCTCAGATCAGCAACCCAGGACCATCTGATCCTTAAATGTTAGTTATAGCAATGGTTAAACAATTTATGCTACCTGGTGGCAGAAATGGTTAATCTTGGTCAAACAATTATTTGGCATTCAGCTGAAATCTAGTATTAACAGGTTCTACTTACAAATGAAGTAACTGTTATTCTTGGTCATACACTTTACCACACTAGTATCTTTCACCCATCCTAAGGGTAATACAACTTTGGTACACTAGTATCTATCACATGACTTAAGGGTTACACAAATTTAGTACACTTGTATCTTTCACTCCACCTGAGGATTACACAACTTTTGTACCTAAGTACCTTTCCCTCCACCTGAGTGATATACAACTTTGGTACACTATTATCTTTCACCTCGGGTTGTACAACTCTGGTGCACTAGTTAATCTTTCACTTGACTTAAAGGGCTATACAACTGTGGTACACTTTTATCTTTGACTTGACCTGAGGGTAATAATCTTAAGTTTGGTACACTAGAGTCTTTCACTTAACCTGAGGGTTATACAACTTCGGTACACTAGTATCTTTCACTTGACTTGATGGTTACACAACTTTTGTACACTAGTAACTTTCACTCAACCTAAGGGTAATACAACTTTGGTTCACTATTATTTTTCATTTGACCTAAGGACTACATAACTTTGGTGCACCAGTATCATTCACTTGACCTTAAGTTACACAACCTTGGTACACCAATATATTTCATTTGACCCGAGGGTTGTACAACTTTGATACACTAGCGGTCAACATATTTTTTTGTCACACACTTGTTATAACAATCTAGTTACATTTGTACTATGTGTTTGTAATTTACTTCATAAATTTTGTACTACGTGTTTGTTATTGACTAAGTTGTTCAACCTAGTTACAAAAAATGTAGTTAAGTATGTATAAGATACATATGTTTTCCTTTTAAAACTTTAGTGTACTAGCCCTTGCAATACATCTTAAAACATTGGCCCAGTGGTAATCCTGCATTTGAGCCTCAAATTTTCCAACTAAAATTGCTGACATTGAGATAAGAGGCTTAAATTTACACCTGGCATGTTAAGAACCAGGGAAGCTTCTGGAATTGGAGTGTCTTCTGTATCTTGCACTTTACTCACATTGAAATTACTAACAGTTGTCCATATGGATTTCCAGTAAGGTGCAAACAGAAAAATTTAATTCCGCCCAAACGAAAGTACCACTTTATATGACAGTCAAACTTGTTGCATCAACATCCTCACTTGCTCTTATTTAGGCACTTGTAATCTCTCTCCAGAGAGTTCCACTGCCTGCAGAAAATGTTTACTTACTAGAATATTGTGGAATATATATTATGTTGTTATTAAAGCATTATTTCTAGCTTCGTACCAATATTTTAATGGAATATCTAATCCTTTTATCACATTTGAATTTTTTTTTTTTTTGGTTTTCTGAGAATATTGCTTGGAAATATGATGCATGAATTGATTGGTGAAATAGAGCCTTACCTGTGAGGATATTATCTTATTGTGGAAGTGATTCCTGATTGAGAACTCATTATTGACTGGAGATAAGCCGTAAAATTCATGGAAAGTGTCTTGTATTTTGTTGACATCAGATTTTCAGACAAGCTTTAAATGGTCTGATAAAAAAAAAAAAATTATATTTTGGAAAAAGTGGACTGCATTTTAGGTGCAGATTATACATGGTTGTGCAATAAAACAAAAACAAAAATATATATAATAATGTGGAAAACATGTGTGAAATATTACTTAATTGAACTTTAAATTGCTGGTTATTCTGTTATGCAGATTAGTATTACTTGGGAAGACTTTTGTTGGAATTTAAAGTTGCAAAATATTTTTATAAAGTTGAGGGAAATTTGGTGACTGAATTTTGTGAAAAATCTAGTACAAGTACACATGAGTGGATAACAACTTCTGAGAAATCAGTTCTGTATATTCATATGAAAAACTTGAAGGAAAATCTACATTCTGTAAGTACTCAAAAATTCCTGTTTTTTTTTTTCAGTCCATTCTTAACAATTCACACTTTTTAGACAAAATATTTATTCTCAAAACTTGATTAAATATGGGCACTGTGAGTCACCAGTGGTACAGGTTTATTGACACACAGATGAATTTTGCATGATAATCCAAAAACATTGTGCAGAGAATACAAACTGTAATAATGCTTTTCTGCTAGCATCTAACACTTGCTTTTCTCTGTTTATCATATTTCGATGTCATCAATTCTATGCTAAACTTGGTGAAAATTAGTATTTGAAAAATTCCACCCTATTAACTATGCATGGGTAGTCACTCATAGGAGCCAATACCTGTTTAAACAAGCAGGTATTTTATAAAATCCTTGATAAATTGACCTACTGTACTAAACTATATTTTAGTCATTCTTTAAAAGGTGTTCTTGAATTCGTAAAAAGTGACTTGAAAAATATCTGCCCTTTAAAGGTGGTCAGTCACATTTAAGCAACATTTTATTATGTTTTTCACTTTTTAGCTTGACTATTCAAAGAAAAGGTAGTGCTATTCGACTAGCAAATGCATCTGCACCTGAGATTTGGTAAAGTTTTTATCTCAGTAGCCACTTGTGGGAATGGATTGAAACTTCACACACTTATATATTCACTGTGATAAACTGACTTACATTGCACAGGTTCCATAACTCTATTTTGCTTTTTTAACAAAATTATGGCCCTTTTTTGACTTAGAAATTTTTGGTTAATGTTTTTATATGTAAGCTGGTATCTCAGTACTCACTAGGTGGGAATGGATTGAAACTTCACACACTTGTTTACTGTGATGATATGACATGCAGTGCACAGATTCCATAACTCCACTGCATTTTTACAAAATCATGCCCCATTTTTGACTTAGCAGTTTTTTATGCCCCCGAAGGGAGGAATATAGTTTTTGAACTGTCTGTCCATCTGTCGGTCTGTCCGCAATTTTCGTGTCCGGTCCATATCTTTGTCATCCATGGATGGATTTTCAAATAACTTGGCATGAATGTGTACCACAGTAAGACGACGTGTCGCGCGCAAACCCAGGTCCGTAGCTCAAAGGTCAAGGTCACACTTAGACGTTAAAGGTCATATTTCATGATAGTGCATTGATGGGCGTGTCCGGTCCATATCTTTGTCCTTCATGCGTGGATTTTAAAATTATTGGGCATGAAGGTGTACCACAGTAAGACGACGTGTCGCGCGCAAGACCCAGGTCCATAGCTCAAAGGTCAAGGTCACACTTAGACGTTAAAGGTCATATTTCATGATAGTGCAATGATGGGCATGTCCGGTCCATATCTTTGTCATTCATGCATGGATTTTAAAATAACTACGCATGAATGTGTGGCATAGTAAGACGACATGTCGCGCGCAAGACTCAGGTCAGTAGGTCAAAGGTCCTAAACTCTAACATCGGCCATAACTATTCATTCAAAGTGCCATCAGGGGCATGTCTCCTATGGAGACAGCTCTTGTTGGTTAAGTTTTTGTATGTAAGCTGGTATCTCTGAGTACCCACTAATGGGAATGGATTGAAACTTCACACAATTGTCCACTGTCATGAGCTGATGCGCAGTGCACAGATTCCATAACTCTACTTTGCATTTTTACAAAATTATGCCCCTTTTTCAACTTAAGTTAAGAAATAATTTATAGCACGATGGGTGGTTATAAGTCGGGTGGTCATACATCGGGCATAATAATTTACGAGGGCACAGCCTGAGTGAAATTATTTGTGTGCCCGAGTGTATAAATAGTGTTAAAACACGGTTTGCTATAAATTATTTCAATTTAATATGCCTTTAATCTAAAACAGTAGATAAAATATAGAATCACTCTTTTTTTTTTACTTTATAATAAAACAATTATTATTATTTCTCATTTTGTAGATTTAGGTTATTTCAGAAGCTTCCGAATCATGCACTGGCACTTCCATGCACTCGTACATTTTTTGTTAAAGAAAAAATTCCTTCATATTAGTGCCACACAGCAGTTGAGCTTGGCTTTGTTTAACCAGTCTTATAAAAAAAATACAAGTACCTCAGAGAAACTCAGGCACAGAAATCTATGATCTGCTTCAAGTCAAACAAACAACAGTTACTAACAAAGGATGCTTTCATTATTTTTATTTCTCTGGGATACAGGATGTATATTTATATAACATAATGTAAGTCTTAAACTGTAGCATTTTCAAGAATAATGCCTCATACACCAGCTGTATAGTTTCATAGAAAATTAGGAAGTGCTATGGTTCCAAGGTTGGATCAGAAAAAAAAGGAAGAACTAGTTTAGATTCTCCTCCTACCTGAAATTGAAAATACAAAATTAATAATGTGCATGCTTTTCATGTAATTATATCGATATAAAGATAAGTTGCTTTGAATTTTGTAGTTAACTTGATATATATTGAGACCATTAAACAGTAAGGCCACACCAAATTGATAAGTTGTTCATCGGATTTTTTCTGAAAAATTTGAGGCGGCGAGCGAAAAAATAATTTAAATATTTTTTTAGCTCACCTGTCACAAAGTGACAAGGTGAGCTTTTGTGATCGCGCAGCGTCCGTCGTCCGTCCGTGCGTCCGTTAGTGCGTAAACTTTTGCTTGTGACCACTCTAGAGGTCACATTTTTCATGGGATCTTTATGAAAATTGATCAGAATGTTCACCTTGATGATATCTAGGTCAAGTTCGAAACTGGGTCACGTGCAGTCAAAAACTAGGTCAGTAGGTCAAATAATAGAAAAACCTTGTGACCTTTCTAAAGGCCATATTTTTCTTGGGATCTGTATGAAAGTTGGTCTGAATGTTCATCTTGATGCTATCTAGGTCAAGTTTGAAACTGGGTCACCTGCAGTCAAAAACTAGGTCAGTAGGTCTAAAAATAGAAAAACCTTGTGACCTCTCTAGAGGCCATATATTTCATAAGATCATCATGAAAATTGGTCAGAACGTTCACCTTGATGATATCTAGGTCAAGTTCGAAACTGGGTCACGTGCTGCCAAAAACTAGGTCAGTAGGTCAAATAATGGAAAAACCTTGTGATCTCTCTAAAGGCCATATTTTTCATGGGATCTATATGAAAGTTGGTCTGAATGTTCAGCTTGATGATATCTAGGCCAAGTTCGAAACTGGGTCATGTGCGGTCAAAAACTAGGTCAGTAGGTCTAAAAATAGAAAAACCTTGTGACCTCTCTAGAGGCCATACTTTTGAATGGATCTTCATAAAAATTGGTCAGAATGTTCATCTTGATGATATCTAGGTCAAGTTTGAAAGTGGGTCACGTGTCATCAAAAAGTAGGTCAGTAGGTCAAATAATGAAAAAACCTTGTGACCTCTCTAGAGGTCATACTTTTCATGGGATCTGTATGAAAGTTGGTCTGAAGGTTTATCTTGATGATATATAGGTCAAGTTTGAAACTGGGTCAACTGCAATCAAAAACTAGGTCAGTAGGTCTTAAAATAGAAAAACTTTGTGACCTCTCTATAGGCCATACCCGTGAATGGATCTTCATGAAAATTGGTCAGAATGTTCACCTTGATGATATCTAGGTCAAGTTTGAAACTGGGTCACGTGCCATCAAAAAAACTAGGTCAGTAGGTCAAATAATAATAAAAACCTTGTGACCTCTCTAGAGGCCATACTTTTCATGGGATCTGTATGAAAGTTGGTCTGAATGTTCATCTTGATGATATCTAGTTCAAATTTGAAACTGGGTCAACTGCATTCAAAAACTAGGTCAGTAGGTCAAATAATAAAAAAGTTTTTTGACCTCTCTAGAGGCCATATTTTTCAATGGATCTTCATGAAAATTGGTCAGAATTTTTATCTTGATGATATCTAGGTCAAGTTCAAAACTAGGTCACATGAGCTCAAAAACTAGGTCACTATGTCAAATAATAGAAAAAAACGACGTCAGACCCAAAACTGGGTCATGTGGGAACAGGTGAGCGATTCAGGACCATCATGGTCCTCTTGTTTGGTTTTTGAGAAAATCATGAGCGAGCGAAGAGCGAAGAAATATATTTGTCTTCATTTGGCTCTCGACTGACTAATAAAAACCTTAAAATAGAATGTATAGCCCTTTTAAATTAAAAAGTAAGTCCCCAGGGATTGAGAAAATCTAACCCGCAGACGCACAACAAAGCGAACTCGTGAAAAAAGGTAATAACATTGTCATACAGTACACTGTAATCAAATATCGAATCGAATATTTACTGCTATGAAAATGTAGCATTCTTAGCTGACTTTACAAAGTTTTTGATACATCAAATATCTATGTGAGTGTTGCTAGATCTATTAAAGCTTCTGATTTCAAACTTAGAACAGTTATTTACTGTCAAAGTCTACACCAGGAGAAACAATACTCTTAAGTCTGAATCTAGAGGGAGTTATGCCCCTTTTTAACATAGAATATTTTTAATTAAGTTTTATATAATGACCAATAGCTCTGTACTTTAATAGCTTCTTCCTTTACTGGCAAAGCTCTGATTTAGAAAAGTCGAGCATGATGTCTTATGTACAGCTTTAATGCAACTAAATATAAGTATTATGATTTATTATAGACGATGTGTGCGTAGTATGTATTTATTTTGATTAAAATCCATTTGAGAACAATCTGGGACTGGAAGTATAAGCATTTATACACTTTTACGTCCGTAAAAAGTAGCGCACCAAAAAATTTTGGATTGATTTTTTTCAATGGGGCGAGCGCAAGCCAAAAACAAAAAAAATATTTTTTTTGTGTTTCTGAAAATATAGGAGCGGCAAATCCGATGAACAACTTTTTAATTTGGTGAGGCCTAATGTTAAATTCACTGAAAAAATACCACAATCCCCTTTATAATAGATATTTACAAATCTAAAAGGAAAAACATAAATCAAAGTAAAATTCAACCAAACAAAATTGTATTAATCTCATTCATTCTTTTGGAGGTTTTGTGCTTGTACTAAAACTGATTCTGTATCTTTTTATTAGGAATTGTGTTTTAGAGCTATTTCTTAAAAGTTCTCTAGAGACCTTTGATCCCATCTCAGATGAAGTGTTAAAATGAAAAAATTCCATGTCTGGTATGTGCCTTGAAAGAATTTTGAATGGATCAAATGACAATGCCAGATGAAAAGTGGTAGAGGAAAATGCATGCAAATGGATAGATCTGACTGATTTTATGAAACCTGAGGTAATAAAAACAAGTGTTTGCTTAATTTTTGTGTAATTCATTAATTAAACCTGACTTACAGTTTAATAGTGTTACTTTATTCCTGAATTTCTATTTTGCACATGGAATAATTCATGTCATTAATCTTACTTGATTTAGCAAATTTTGGTTTACACTTGTGTAAGATAAATTACTTGCCTAGAAATATTTAAATCTCATAAATTACAAATTAATAGAGTCTAAATTAAATAAATATATCTTGCATAAGTTTGATCACTTTAAAATCTAATAAATGATCTTATATTTAGATAATTATTTTACTTACAACCTGACAAGTTAATAGAATTGCATCTTACACCACCAAAAAATAACACGAGTAGTTCTCACTTCATTTTAATTTGATCAGATTTCTGCAGAACTGAACTTTGTTGCATTCTGTGTTTCCAAAGGATCTTCTAGATTTTATTTACTATCTAAAGTAAAAAGTCTCCCCTACTTGGACTCAGTGCTTGTTATATTTTCTGGCCCTTTGGTATCATTGAAGTCCATTCAATACTTGTGTGAATAGAATTCTGCTTATGCCAGGGCTAGGGTGGGGAGCTAGGGGACGCTTCTCATTACCTCTCATGAATAAACTCAATCAAACCAGAGTCTGCTATTATTTTGGTTCGTTGCATTCCGTGTTTCCAAAGGATCTTCTTATAGATTTGATTGTAACACTATTAAATTTTCATTTAACACTGAATGCAATTAACAACTGCCAAATGTTGCAAAGGGTTAACAGTTATGGTGATTATATATTGCTCTGACAATAGGTTTCACTTTGGCATGGACAGTGTAAGATGTACATACCCTTTGCAACATTTGGCAGTAACTTTTCAACTTTTAAATGTGTATACCGTCCATCTGTAATGTTGCGGTACTTAACATTTGAGGTAACGACATGAAGTAAGAAACAACACAACAGAGTATTTCTTGTCTTTACCATAATATTTCATGTCATATGCATCAATAACTGTGTGAAAATAAATCAGATATCATCCAAGAGACATCCATGTGTACTTCGAACAACAATAGTCCGCCATTGTCATCATGTGACGTCACATCACTGATTTGTCACATCACTGATTTCACCGTATAGGTCAACAATTGTGTCAATCAAACTATCATAGGTTAAAAAGCACTAAATATTACTCAAACATTGAAAAGCTATCTAAGTTAAACTAACAGGAACACTCAGAAGTCATTAAATGCCAATTTGAAGGTTTTATATCATCTGTTTACAATGGCACTATGAAGTTATTCTCTGGGCAGTGTACACACCAGATATTTTGCAAGTAAACCACAAGGTTGCGGGCGTGGTCATAATGTATCGAAGCCTAAGAATTGTACTATTACTGAATATTTTCTATCTGATACTTATCTAACATGTTCCAATTCACTGCTATGTATCATGGGTGTATTTTGAGGGAATGGTCGCAGGGTCCCCATCCCCTCCCACCCCTTATAATCCGTAGACTTTTTGATGTTTCACCTAATACTGATATTTCATTCATTTTTGCCTAGCTGGGGATGTTACATAAAATTTGGTGTTCTCTAATCTATAGGCGGGACTTAATTTGCATAATTAATGAGGACAAATGCTGAACGAGTGGTAGACAAACTTGTAAACATTGCAGATATTTGCTTAATTAATGAATGTTTTTGAATTTTTATGCAATAGATGGGCAAAAATACGCTTTTAATAAATATTAGCAGATACTTAGCATGGTAACTGCAGGTAAGAACGTTTTTCGCAAGCTAGCGTAAAATAGGTCACAAACTTTGACATGTAAACACCACGTAGGTATCGAAACTCAAATACCCCGAAATTAGTGATGACGCAAGATTAGTGATGTCGAGTATATAACATGTACATTTAAAATTGTAAATTGAATTTTCAAAATATTAGAGTGAAATATATATATATATATAATTATATATATATATTTTTTTTCACTGTTAAAAAACTATAAAATGGGTAAATTTAGGCAAACCATGAGATAAAAAGAATATTTGTTTGTTTAACATGTAAGATCAAAATATCTTTCATTCATGAACATCATATTTTACATTTTCACTTGTGGCTATATGCTGCTCATGAAAATATTGCATCTGGTGATCACTCATGAAAAATATTTCAATCTTACTCTGAAACAAACAGAATCTGATTATTATGTGTCTTTTTTCAGACAGTTATCATTTTCTCCCCCATTGACCTTACAGAAACTAAATATTTGTTGTTACTGAAATATGATGACTTATTGTCCTACACTTAATATATAGAATTAACAGGACCTTAGCTTGTTATTTCTAAAAACATTGCTTGTTGTCTGGTCTGTCATTACGGAATTATGACCTCTGATTACCCCTTTGATCCTGCAGAACCTTGTAGTTATTGTTCAGAAACGGCTTCTCAAATACAAAGATGAGATTAGTTACTTGCTTCCGTGTCATAGCTAGTCAAGTACACTTAGAAGCTTTTAGTATCTTCATATAATAGGAAACGGGTTTTTTTTATTCTATAGCAGAGGCCGAATATCGGCCTCGTCCCCCAGCCGAGGATTTCCCCCACAGCCAAGGATTTCCCCTACCGCAGTCGAAATTCCCCTACGTCCGAAATTCCCCCCTCCAAAATCGTAAACAAAGCAGTGGAGATTACTCCCAGCGATTTTCCCGACCGAATATCGGACCCGTTCACAATTGCAGACGGTCTTTCACAATTTTCAATGGGTGTGAAAACCTTTAGAGATAGTAGAAAAATGTTAGAAGAGCGTTCAGTGGACCCGAGGTTCCGGTTTTGACCAGCGAAAATCGATAAAAACTCGTATCTGACCCGCACATAATATGCCGTGGGCGTCTGCTTGTCTCGCGGTAATACTCTTTGATGCGTAACGAGTTCGAAAGCTCTGCCCCTTGTCAATCAAAATCCCAGTGAACTTCATACTGTTTGTCGACACCAGCGTAAGTATGACAGTAGGCGGAGCGTCGTATGTTAATTAGCTACTGACAGATGTCAATCACGCCACGCGCCGACTGACACGTGGTTATCATCAGTATGTAATATAGATGATTGATTAACAATGCAGAGTCAGATTATCGTGTTTGTACCTCTTGTTAATTAGCGGTAACAGCTTATGCTGTATTGTGTAATATGTGTTGTTAATTTAAAGTAATTATTTTATGTGCTTGATTCGATTAAATAAGCCGGTCGGCCGTTACGCAAATTTATTATCTTTGCCGACGTATTTTGCTAGAGCAAAATAAAATATAAATGTTTTAAGTAATCAGATATTATAAGTATGGAATAGTTCTGGTGAAAAGATGAAATTTAAAACGAGTATTTTATCAAGAATTTTTAATGTTTGCTTTCGTTTTTTCATATTTGTCACACGTTTTCGCGATCGTGATTTTCGGACTTTTTTTATCCTTTCTTACAAGATTTTCTAGTACAATTGAAATAAAAAGCCAACAAAAGTATGCATTTAATAATAATATGATGACTCTTGCAAAAGCAACTCTTATTTTAAAGCATTTTTTGTGAATAAAAGCATGTGACCTTTAAATATTGAATGATTTGAGCATTTCAACTCTCCCCACCCACCTTGTTACAATGATAAGTGAACATTAGTGCAAGTCCATCTATTGCTAAGTGACAGTGTGTATAGTTGCTAAAAGTTGCAAGAATATGTAATAAAAACATAGTTTAAAGTGTTTATTATGCATAATTGTAAATTCCCCCCTGAGTGAAAAAATCCCCCAAAACTGCTCGTTGCGCACTATTTTCTTCCCCCAATGACAGGCTGGGGCCTCTTCCCCCAGTCGTAAAATAAACCCCTGGGAAAACACTTAATATGGAATCGTTATTTCTTGAAATACATTTCCAGATAGGTTAGTCAGTATGCTGTGCTTTGAAATGTCAGGTTTGTGCAGGATGTAAATTGGGAGTCCTGTCAGTCAAATTCTTCTGTATTTACCAGTAAAATTATGTTTCCTCGGTAAGGGAAGATTACATTGCAAGTATATAATATCTGTTCAGACAATATCAATATAATTTTATGTATGTCAGGTTTATAAATTTTGTATATATATTTATATTTGAGGCTATGACCAAAAACACCAGCCCCTCACCCCCCCCCCCCCCCCCCCCCCACACACACACACACACCACACACACACACCCACCCATAAAAATTCATAATTATGGAAAACACTACAAGGCAGCAGAAAATAATACTTCTTAGACATTTTCATTCTATAATTCTCTATACAGTTTGATAAACTAGGCCCTTTTAAGATTCACATTAACACCTGAATTAATGAAGCAGTTAATGAAATTTGTTAAAAATGCAAGTTTCACAAATTTGATAAATCGTTAAACAGACATTTCATGTTATGAATTCAAGCTCTGAACTTTTCAAGACTAGCAGTTATGATCATGAGGTGGCACTGATACCCATGACTTCATGTTATTTTGTTACCGTAGACTGAGAACAAAAAACTAACAAAAAACACATCCTCAGAAACACTCTAAGCAATATTAATGTACAATAAAAAAAAGTGTTATGGCAACAAGTAGCTTACAGTCACTCTTACTGTTCATTGCTTCACATGAAAAATAAAACTGTATATAAAACCTACTTGTTGTTGTATATACCACACTTTGTTCTCTCTCTTAATCTCTCTCCAGAGAGTTTCTCTTCCAGAAAACAAAGTTGCAGAAAATGTTGGTGTGAATGCCTTGTTTACTTGAAGGAAAAAATAGTTTGTGATTGAATGATGTACTTTGTGGATTTATAATGTTTTAATGGAATATTTTATCCTTTTATCACATATGAATATTTTTTTGGTTTTCTGAGAATATTGCTTGGAAATATGATGCCTGAATTGATTCAATTGTGAAATAGAGCCTTACCTGTGAGGAAATTAATATCTTATTGTGGAAGTGATTCCTGATTGAGAACTCATTATTGACTGGAGATAAGCCGTAAAATTCTTGTAAAGTGTCTTGTATTTTGTTGACATCATTTTTTTTTTCCAGATAAATTTTTAAATGTCTGACTCTTTATATAAACAAAAATATATAAGTATAAGTAAAGTGTCTTGTATGCAAGTTTCATGCTCTTTTCTTATGTTGTGCAATAAAAGGGGAAAAATATATAATTCTATAAAAATGTGAAATTCTGTGAAATTTTATATGTGCTGCATCTGACATGTGTTCAATAATGCAGATTTTGATTTTGCGTGCTGTTTTAATGTTATATTTTAATGTAACTAGAAATCTATTTTGGAACTGGGAAAAGATCAGTGAATAAATTTTGTGAGAATTCCGATACATATTATAAGTGGATTACAAATAATAAGAAATTAATAAAAGTTAAAATAGGGAGAAAAAATAAAAGGAAGTTTCTGCATTCAGTAAGTATAATTATAAATTATATGTAAGTATTTTTTTTTAATGTTTTTGTTAGGTTTGTGAAAATTTATTTTTTCACTACGACTGGAAGAATGGACAAATTTGCTCCTCTAGGCACCCTGGGCCACCATGGTGATGAAAGTTCAGTTTTTGGGTCTGACTAGTATAACAAGAAAATATAAAAAAAAAAATTTCGTAAACGTAACACTTCAGGGACTTTTTACCTTGTCTGATTTTTGAAAAAAATCCATGAGGTATTGTCGCCACTTGATCATTGGTGTCAGGTAAAATATATGTTTAGGTCCACCTTTTTGTACTTAAAAAATTTGAGTTTCTTGGTTAAAATTTTTGTTTAGGTCCACCTTTTCTCAAAAACAATAAGAGTTACAGCTTTGAAACTTTGCACACATGTTAATCATCATTAGGTGACTATGTAGGCCAAGAACCATAACTCTATCCTGCATTTTGTCAGATTATGGCCCTTTTTGTACTTAGAAATTCTGAACTATAACAAAATTCTGAACTATAACTCTTTTCTTACATACTGACTTGCATTTGCAGATGAGCGATCACACCCATAGGTGGTGCTCGTGTTTCTTTATGTTAAGTAGTTAAGACAACTAATTTTTCATCATTTTATAGGTCAGGTTATTTCAAACAATTATTTGTATTGACCAATATCCAAATCAGGATATATTTGGATGCCAGCTAACTTTTTGCATTATGGCACAATTTTAGCTATAGACACTGAATTCCTTCTATTATATATAGGACCACACATTGGTTGTTGACTTGGTCTACCCTGTCCCCAGCTGAATTCATGATGTGCATTTCTCAAAAAGCATTTGACAGTGAGTCATGAAACATTATAGAATTCTTATTCAGTATGTGAATTTGTGCACCTGGTGTTTATTTGGGACTTTACACAGAGGTATGGCCCTTGACAGTCAAAATTATGCATAAAGGGCTGCATGTAACTTAAAAGATACTTGGCATAGAGTCATGAAACATTATAGGATTGTTACTCTGTACCATGCAGGGTTTAATTTGGAATTTATCTCTGTACTCCATCTGCCCCCTCACTCTTTCAGTTTCTTACATCCTAGGGTTTCTGGAAATTAATGGTTAATAATATCTACCCCCACCCCCCTTCTGATGACTCACACTTCAAGCCCAAAGTATTTTAGTATTGCATTGTCAAGAAGCAATGTAGAACCATACAGTGAATTTTGGAAGCACCGTGGGGCACCAGTGTTCTATAACAAAGTTGGCTGAGCTTTGTCTGTATTTTTTTTTATAGTGAACTTTAGGTTACCAGAAATATAACAAAACACAAGTTAATGTGAGAAATTCAAGAAAATGAACACCATGGAGAGCTATTATCTTCTTGGTGCACATTTTGATAGTTTGTATACATGTAAATCTAAACATCTTAGCATTTTGGAAAATTATGTTTCATTGTTCACCAGCTGTAGGGAGGAATAAGAAAACAGCAGTTTCCATTTTCCTGATATTCTTGCATAAATTGATTTTATCTTGTTACAGTAGGTTGTTTAGAGGAAAGATTGTTCTTGAGGGACTGATTGAAAAATCCATCCACAATCTTTGAATTAATTAGCTAAAACTGAAGAATACTTAATGTTGCACAGAAAATACAGAAAAAAAAGATGAAACAGCATTTCTTATGCTGGTACTGATTAATAGTTTTAGAAACTCCCAACCACACTATTAAGAAGTTTAGAGTAATATTGGTCAGTTGGTCCATTGCACAATTCTTCCATCACTTAAAAAGGATTCCAGTGATGAAACTTCCTACACAGTTGTCATAGTGATGAAGCATTACAGAGCTGTATCAGTTTTATACACTGCTTGGACAAATGGTCTCAGGTCTGCTTGAAATAAAAGTCTTGTTGCACTATAAATTTACAGAAATGATATTGTGCACACTTTTGTGTAAACATGTTTATGTGTTACATAAAATGATGAAATTAAAATCGATAAATAGATTTTACTAAAAATGGCAACTTTTATATGTATGTTGTTTACACATCAAAAAATGTAAATTGATGATTTAATCTGACAATCATTTACTTATCCTTTTCATTCTCTTCAAGGTTTTGAAGGAGAGTATGATGTTTTTGTCTGTAAAACTAATTGTATTTCTTTAAATTAGGAAGTTGTGTTTAGAGCCATTTCTTATTCCCTCTAGAGTCCTTTGATCTCCTCTCAAATGAAGTGTTAAGATGCAAAAATTTCATGTCTGGCATGTGCCTTGAAAGAATTCCCAATGAAAATGCCAAATGCTATGAGCTAAGAAGAAAATATACAAACAGTGTGAATGGTTACTTTAGGAAATTGGGAGATATTAAATACATTTTTACGTAATTCATTAAAAGTAAGCTTCAAATAATACTGCCTGGTTTTATTCACAATTAAAACATTTCTTATAAATTTAATTTAGCAATGTCTGCATACTGATTTTATTTTACACTACTTTATATGTCTAATTATATGATTTAATCTTGATAATTCAAGACAGAGACTTAACTGAATATACTCACTATGGCTACTTGCAGCTCCTTTGACCTTACAGAACTATGGCCACTTGCAACTTCTTTGACCTTACAGAACTGTGCATGACCACTTGTTATTTCTGTGGCCCTATAGAACTATGGCCACATACAACTCCTTTGACCTACGGAACTATGGCCACTTGCAACTTCTTTGACCTAACAGAACTATGCATGGCCACTGACCTTACAGAACTATGGCCATTTGCAACTCCATTGACCTTACAGAACTATGGTCACTTGCAACTCCTTTGACCTTACAGGACTATGGCCACTTGCAACTCTTTTGACCTTACAGGACTATGGCCACTTGCAACTCCATTGACCTTACAGGACTATGGCCACTTGCAACTCCATTGACCATACAGAACAATGGCCACTTGCAACTCCTTTGACCTTACAGACCTATGGCCACTTGCAACTCCTTTGATCTTGCAGAACTATGCATGGCCCCTTGTTATTTCTTTGACCTTACAGAAATGTGGCCACTTGCACTTTCTTTGACCTTACAGAACAGAAATATGGCCACTTGTTATTTCTTTGACCTTACAGAACAGAAATATGGCCACTTGTTATTTCTTTGACCTTACAGAACTATGGCCACTTGCAACTCCTTTGACCTTACAGAACTATGGCCACTTGCAACTTCTTTGACCTTACAGAACAGAACTATGGCCACTTGTCATTTCTTTAATTTAACATTGGCTTCAAGTTGCCATTCTCATCCATCAGATGTTCGTCAAAATCCCGAGACGAACCTCTGATTTATTTCTGTCATTTATTTGGAGAGCATGTGCACTCGTAATTACTACCAGGAGAAGTTTCAGCCAATCAATGTTCGCCACTATTTGGCACGCGGAATTGAAATTTCAAACAATATGTAAGCAAGGTAGTTGCTGACGATGGATAAAGGCGATATTCCATGATTGCGAATGATAAAGATTTATTTCTGTTATTCCATGTTAAGAAATTTACCTGAAGAAATAATAATATTCCTCGTAAGTCAGCATCGATATGAAAGGACGTGGTCACGCTTTTCACGGACGATTTTGATTGGTTCGCTACATTCTGTCGCGAAACGACGCTGATTGGCTGAAACGTTTTACCTGTAATGTAACCAAACCACAAATATCAGCGAAATGTGCCAGAGGTTCATCCGGGGAACCACGGTAGACCTCTGGTATGCGAGAATGCAAGTTGCATGTTCAGTTCCTATTAATATGGTGCACAATGTGATTAAGCCATAAAAGCAGATTAGCCCCTTCATTTATAGAGCAATAAAGGGTCATTTACTTGGAGAGACAGGTAATTATTGTTCAGAAATGGCTTCTCAAACACAAAGATGAGATTACTTGTTTGGCTTTTTGTCTCGTAGCTAGTCAAGTACACTTAAACCCATTTAGTTTCTTCAAATAATAGGAAAACACTTAGTGTAATAGACTTTATATGGCCTCACTGGTATATTAGTGTGCAGAAAAAAAGAGATTAAAGGCTGTAAAATTGTGAGACTGGCATCACCTGACAGATAGCTTTGAAATGTCAGGTTTGTAAACTGGTTTAGGAATATAGGAAATCTAGGATGGTTTAGATGGTGTTATTATAGCATTTGGCATAGAAATTGTAAAAAATAAGATGAAGCAATGTACAGAATGTGAAAAGGAATTAATGTTGCTGTGAAGATCCTTACTAGTATTATATCCACATTATAAAATAATAACAAAAGTGATGAAAGAAAATAAAATAAAGATTAATGATCAAGTCCAGGAAAATCAGAAAAAAGAAAATTAAGACATCTTAAAAAGTTTAGGTACCAAGAAGTTAGTAAATGAAAGGAAAACATTTCATTATTATAGAGAAAGTGCTAATTAGAAAATATTTTTATTAGTAGATCGAATGTAACAAAATAGGCCAGTACAACAGTACTAGGTATCAGCTCCTTTTCCCTGTTAAGAAGCTGTTAAGGAAATGTGTTTCATAAAACTTGTATGCTTATTATGTTACTGTTATGGAATACCATCCCAGAGGTGCAGTTACGACTTAAGTCATGGATACTTTGTGTTGTTTTGGTTACCATGTAAAATGAGACAAAAAGCTGACATTTATTGCCTGTTCTAGACAAACTCTTAATTTTTTCTTAAAACTTTGTCCATATTTAACAGATAAATTATGCTTTGTCAGTTTCAATGGCTTTCAGCTCAGCAAGTAAATTCAGGAAATAAAACACAACTAACTTAAGAATAAATTCAAACAAACTAGAACACTATTCAAACATTAACAAATGTTACTTGCTGACTAGAGAGAAATTTGCTGTCTTGTTTAAACAATCAGCTGTCAGAATTGTCAATATATAAATAAATTTAACCTCACCTTTGGCCACATATGGCAGTATTCTACTCACCAGAAAAATGCTGATGAAATACAACTGTAGTACCATGAGAGTGTTTTTTTTTGAACAGTTAGCTTTGACAGTTTTGACAATTATTTAATTTTGTTGGTATTGAGGTATGGCAGATGGTGGTTTTACTGGTTAATCACATTTTATTCATTTAAAGCCAGCTTAAACAGTTGTTCCTTTGCCATTGAATATTGACTTTTCTCTTGTGATGTGTTCATACTTTTCTCTGGTTGCTATAATGCTATTTGAACGCAGGTTGAAGAATTTTTTGGTTAGCTTCCAGGCATTGTTAACTGTATCATTACTTCTATGAACTCCAAATACTTATATAGCTATTTTATTAAGATTTTGTGATTGACATCAGATTGTAACATATGCAGTGGTTAACAGGATCTTGTTTACTACTTATGGTTTGAACATTGTTCATTCAGTCATTGTTCTCTGAGATTCTTATTATCTCATCTGCTGTTATCTTGTTCATTGTTCTCAAAGTTGTCTTTCTTTTCTATTTCCGCCTATATATCTTCCTTATGTTACCTTATTTTCCAACAAGACCAGCCTCAAACATTAGGTGTAAAAATCCATCTATGTATTATCAAGGTCAATATCACTAGCACATAAAGGGTCCATATTTACCCTTGCATCAATCTTTATGTCAGTCTCAGTATGAACTGTATATTTAACCATATCTGGTTACATGCTACCATAAAACTGCAATCACTTTTTTTGCAGATCCTTGCAATATGTCTCCTCCTCCCATACATTCATTGTCAACTATGACAGTTTTCCTTTTAGTGTACAACCATTCACTGTAATGGCTATATGGTTCCTGATTTTTGGCATAACATGTAACTATATTTGTGTTGTCTCATATGCAGTTTCATTTCCCACAAAAATTTGCCTTTTTTAAGAAGTTACTGTGCAGATGCAATCGGGTAAAAAGAATGAAGTTCTATAGTCACAGTTACTAGCAGCTTACCAAAGTTTAGGTGATTAATGACCAAATTGCCCCACAGAATTGTACTATTCTGAATTTGGCTTGTTTGTACTGATTAATTGAGTTATAATTGTTAAAGTTGGTCAGACATGCCCCAGGAAGCTCATGGCAGTTCTTCCTTGTTTCCATGAAATATATTAATATGTATGTCAATAATTGATGCCATTTGATTCAAAATATGTTTCCTTTTCTCATTTCAGTGGTTGACTGAGTGTCCATGCTGAGGTCTTCTGCATCTGCGAAAAGGTAAGATATTTTTTAGATTTCGTTTTTAGAGACTTACAGTGCCTTTTGTATGAAGAGTAAGAAAATACTTCATCTTTTACTTTTCTGTCAGTAGAAAGTTTTGGAATTCTTTTGAATATGCAGATTAAGCAGGATCAATTAAATTACCGCCTATATATTGATCAGACTGCATAAAATCATTCAATATACAGGAAAACATCTTTATTTCAAAGTTTATCCTTAAGGTGGCAGGGGAGTACAGATTTGCGAATTCCACATTGACGTGTGGGTACCAGTGTTGAAATATCCATAGAAATCTCGTTTTTGCTTATTCTTCTTTGAAACTACTACGGACTATTGCAGACACTATAGACTACATAAAGACGACCCTCCGGTCCTATGCACCTGTCGCTTTCCATGCCAGATGTAGTGAAAATTGGCCAAATCACCCAAAATTTATAGACCAAAATTAGCCTAACCGGGCCTCACTTTGAACTCTGCCATTCACCCATTTTGTATTTTTAAATCCAATTTCATAGCATATATGTATAGTGCGAACATAGATGCATACCCAGGTGGTGTGGAATGTGTCTCCCAACCACCACTTTATTTCCCTAATTTTCACTTGAAAAAAAGTGGATGGATAACAGCCGAGCGTCTGGTCGACTTTTTGTTCTGATGTTTATGTTTTAGCCTCAACCGGAAGTACGGAGCTAGGAATTTTAAAATACCCACCGTGTAGAATCATTAACCGTTCCTCATTTCCCAGATATATTAAAGAATTAATAATGATAAATAACCAGTAAGATAGATATGCCTTTATATCTACCCTGTCCTGTTTATACAGAAAATCGACCGGGGCCAAACTACGAAACCGCTCCCCTGCCACCTTAAGTTTTTAAGATGTTTAAATAAAATAAAATGTAACCTGTCCTGAATCCTAAGACACTTATAGTGATATCAACTGAACAAAAAGTGTTGCCGTACCTTGCAAGATAGCCGTGTGAATAAGCCAACAAAAGTGCCCACCCCTCCACGCAAAAATCAGCCAAAATTTGCATTCTGAATCAAAGTAACCCCGAAAAACTATTTACTGCCTTTAAAGTTAATTTCACATGATATTTACATTTTTTAAAGCCTTTCAAATGTTAAAACCATGTACTTTTAAACATAATTTTGGTATACAAATGCAGATTACCGTACTTATCCTATCGGGACACCCTTTAAAGGCCACCCATCCATCCTTTGGGGCCACCCCAGCCACTATATAGCTTAATGGCATTGCTAGATATAGACACATGTGTTGCTTTTAAACAAAATGGCATGAAAAGTCATTATCTAGGCACTAATTTCTTCTTTGGCCGTTTTATGATACGAATCCTACTGGCTGGGGGTCCTTAGCTTCATTATTATATGGCCACCTACTGCCATTTTGGGACTCGCTAGGCCGAATTTAGTACTCAGAAATGAATAAAAACCACTATAGGTTACAGTTCATTCCGTAATGGGTTTAAATACATGCAAAAAGTCAATATTTGAGTGGTTTGGAAATTTGTCTATTTTCCTTAAGGTGGCAGGGGAGTACAGATTTGCGAATTCCACATTGACGTGTGGGTACCAGTGTTGAAATATCCATAGAAATCTCGTTTTTGCTTATTTTTCTTTGAAACTACTACGGACTATTGCAGACACTATAGACTACATAAAGACGACCCTCCGGTCCTATGCACCTGTCGCTTTCCATGCCAGATGTAGTGAAAATTGGCCAAATCACCCAAAATTTATAGACCAAAATTAGCCTAACCGGGCCTCACTTTGAACTCTGCCATTCACCCATTTTGTATTTTTAAATCCAATTTCGTAGCATATATGTATAGTGCGAACATAGATGCATACCCAGGTAGTGTGGAATGTGTCTCCCAACCACCACTTTATTTCCCTAATTTTCACTTGAAAAAAAGTGGATGGATAACAGCCGAGCGTCTGGTCGACTTTTTGTTCTGATGTTTATGTTTTAGCCTCAACCGGAAGTACGAAGCTAGGAATTTTAAAATACCCACCGTGTAGAATCATTAACCGTTCCTCATTTCCCAGATATATTAAAGAATTAATAATGATAAATAACCAGTAAGATAGATATGCCTTTATATCTACCCTGTCCTGTTTATACAGAAAATCGACCGGGGCCAAACTACGAAACCGCTCCCCTGCCACCTTAAGTTTTTAAGATGTTTAAAATAAAATAAAATGTAACCTGTCCTGAATCCTAAGACACTTATAGTGATATCAACTGAACAAAAAGTGTTGCCGTACCTTGCAAGATAGCCGGTGAATAAGCCAACAAAAGTGCCCACCCCTCCACGCAAAAATCAGCCAAAATTTGCATTCTGAATCAAAGTAACCCCGAAAAACTATTTACTGCCTTTAAAGTTAATTTCACATGATATTTACATTTTAAAGCCTTTCAAATGTTAAAACCATGTACTTTTAACATAATTTTGGTATACAAATGCAGATTACCGTACTTATCCTATCGGGACACCCTTTAAAGGCCACCCATCCATCCTTTGGGGCCACCCCAGCCACTATATAGCTTAATGGCATTGCTAGATATAGACACATGTGTTGCTTTTAAACAAAATGGCATGAAAAGTCATTATCTAGGCACTAATTTCTTCTTTTGGCCGTTTTATGATACGAATCCTACTGGCTGGGGGTCCTTAGCTTCATTATTATATGGCCACCTACTGCCATTTTGGGACTCGCTAGGCCGAATTTAGTACTCAGAAATGAATAAAAACCACTATAGGTTACAGTTCATTCCGTAATGGGTTTAAATACATGCAAAAAGTCAATATTTGAGTGGTTTGGAAATTTGTCTATTTTCCTTAAGGTGGCAGGGGAGTACAGATTTGCGAATTCCACATTGACGTGTGGGTACCAGTGTTGAAATATCCATAGAAATCTCGTTTTTGCTTATTTTTCTTTGAAACTACTACGGACTATTGCAGACACTATAGACTACATAAAGACGACCCTCCGGTCCTATGCACCTGTCGCTTTCCATGCCAGATGTAGTGAAAATTGGCCAAATCACCCAAAATTTATAGACCAAAATTAGCCTAACCGGGCCTCACTTTGAACTCTGCCATTCATCCATTTTGTATTTTTAAATCCAATTTCGTAGCATATATGTATAGTGCGAACATAGATGCATACCCAGGTGGTGTGGAATGTGTCTCCCAACCACCACTTTATTTCCCTAATTTTCACTTGAAAAAAAGTGGATGGATAACAGCCGAGCGTCTGGTCGACTTTTTGTTCTGATGTTTATGTTTTAGCCTCAACCGGAAGTACGGAGCTAGGAATTTTAAAATACCCACCGTGTAGAATCATTAACCGTTCCTCATTCCCCAGATATATTAAAGAATTAATAATGATAAATAACCAGTAAGATAGATATGCCTTTATATCTACCCTGTCCTGTTTATACAGAAAATCGACCGGGGCCAAACTACGAAACCGCTCCCCTGCCACCTTAATTTTACCCATACTGGATAAAACTTTCATCCCTTTGATACAAAACTGCACTTATCAGACGAAAAGCACTGTGTGGTACCTTTCCCATTTTATTCCCTGCTGTAAAACAGCTAAGTTTCATTTTACTGGATCTACTGTAAGAATATATGTCATGTTTTCTAGCCTCTGTATTGGATTATATTCTTACTATGACATAATACAAAACAGATGCTTGCAGATGCACAGAGTCATTGACCTAGTATGATTCAGTTTGTTCTGAATTACTTCCCTTTATTACATGTTCAGGTAGTAAAATTAGTCATAAGTTTGTTTATTTGCGCATTCAGTTGAATATGATTATATAGTTTTTCTCTGACTTGTATAGAAGCCAGCAGCTTGGAAAAAATATTTTTGCTGGACAAGTTCTATGTCTTTCAGATCAAATCAAAATGTCAGCAAGTTGAAGTCTGCACTTTATGTATTATAGTAATTTGTCATGAAAAAAATTGTTTTCCTTATCTTTATTGTTTCACATTGTTAAAGATTTTTTGTTCTGTCAGTAATGAATGTTGTTAAATTGTATCCAGCCATTTTTCTAATGGTAATCAATGATTCCAACAATGATTCCCACATAACCCATATTGCTGTTTTCATTGTAACTCATGTTGAACACATTTTCTGCTGGTGCCTGTGCACAAATGTATGCAGCTCTAAATAAAATTAGTACTAGATTGTATTGGAATTTTTAAGTTTTAATTGTTTAATATTAATTAAGTAAATTAATGTAACACTAAAAATGCTTTTTCCAGCTATGTAATCTGTATTGTTCACCAACAATACATTATAACTATGATGATGATCATCTTTCAAAAATTAAATGTAAAAGAAACTAAAGAAATAATTTAAGCAATTTCAGAAAATGTTGTTAACAGTTATATAATTTGTTGGATCAGCCTGCAAGGATTATTTATTAACCCTTATCCTGTTAAATTTCTATAATTGTCCATCTACACTGGTTGCAAAGATAACAAGGCAGGTTTCACATGGTTAGTAGGAGTATTGCTTAAAGCAAATATTATTTTGACTGTTATGAAGTTACATACCTTGCATCTGGTTTCTATTTTACACATAGGTATATCACTGGAATAGTTTCCACAGAAAATTTCTTAGCCATTATTTTTGGAATGCTTTCATGCTTACTAATTAAAGAAAATCCTGTGATATATTTTGTCTTTTATTTGACATGAAGGAAGTATTTAAATATATACCTAAGACAAGTTTTAGCTCGAGTTGTTTCTTTTTCCACCCACAGAAATGGAAGGTTGTTGTTTACACAGGCTTTTTGTGGTGTAATTAACCATCGTGTACCTCTCATTAAGATCTGCACGTTTAGCTCGTTATAGAGAGCGCAGATCTACATCAGATCGCAGTCGACTGAGTTTGATTCCCGGGCAAGGTGTATATTTTCTTTGGCAATTTAATAGAAGATATTATGTCTGAAATCATTTGTCCTCCACCTCTGATTCATGTTGGGAAGTTGGCAGTTACTTGGAGAGAACAGGTTTTTACTGGTACAGAATCCAGGAACACTGGTTAGGTTAACTGTCCGCTGTTTTATAACTGAAATACAGTTAAAAAACAGCGTTAAACATCATTATATAGAGTATTGCTGTTTATATATTTAAAAAAAAATGTGTTTCATTGTCACTTCAGCAGTATTTTGTACAGTTGTGCTAATTCATGTGCCACATGATATGGAAGGACTGTTGTGGGCTCTACATGCTTGTGTACGACTTTTTTGTTCACCCAGTTCAAATCATAGAAAGTAAATTGATTATAGTTTGAACATGATGTGCAGCAGTAAATGCTCTATCAACATAGCATTAGTAATTATTATATGAAGTTTTATACTTGTGTTTTCAATGAAAAATGGTAGTAATAAAAAAGTGTATAAAAGTTTCTGTGACAAGTTACAATTCTGACAGATATTTATTTGAAAGTAAGAAACAATTTTCACCATTTGAAAACGTTTTGCAGCAAGTTGCCAGTCCAGCATCAGTGTGATCAGTGAGAAGGATTATGCTTGGCTGTGAATTTCACATTTTCTCCTGTTCAGTAATGCAGGCACCATACCTCTCTCTATAACAATAAATAACTTATAATCCATGTTCCAACCTACATATTCCATTGTTTATGTAGTTAAGTTTATTATGTACTTTTTAATGTGCCATCCTGATGCTCATCAAATAAGTTAATGCACAGTGTTTTAGAAACTTCATAGACTTTGACTTTGCTTTTTTACATTGAAAGTAAAATTTTCACAGTTGGTAATATTTTATTTTAGATAAAAGGAACCAAGTATCTCAGGTCAACACTACCTTGGGGAGTAAATTATAACAGCCTATGGCCTGAAAAGAATCTAAATAATAAAATAAAATCAGTAGGTAGTCATTGGGATGTGAGTAAACCACTTGAGCTATGTATTCTTGATATAATGATTACAGTCTATAATATTATTTTCTTAACTGATAAAATATAGAACATAGTTATTTATTATCACTTGATGAAAGGTCAAGGTCACAGGGGCCAGAACATGGAAAACTGTTTCCAATCAATAACTTGAAAACTGCTTGACCCAGAGTGTTGAAACTTATAGGATGATTGGACATGGAGAGTAGATGACCCTTATTGTTTTTGGGGTCACTCTGTTAAAGGTCAAGGTCACAGGGGCCTGAACATGGAAACCATTTCCAATTCATAACTTAAGAACCACTAGGTGCAGAATGTTGAAACTTAGTGGGATGAATCGACATGCAGATATTGCAGTCAACCATCAGTGTCTCTTTGACTTTCGCTCCTGTCCCATATTGACTTCTTGCCTATTACTACTATGCATTGGGGTAGACATGCGCTTTTCTACAAAAGCATCTTCTAGTTCTTAATTCAAGATCAATAGTCTGGTTAAAACATTAGGGGTTATGAAAGAACACAAGTTTTATTGCACCATACATTGATAAGCACAGAACTAGGCAAGCCTGAATGTAAAATAATGAAAAAAAAGTAACCGAAGTAAGAAAACATTCTGATACAGCTTGCAAAGTCTAGGCTACTCCACTTTGGCTTCAGGATCATTGACTGGTCAGAGGATATCAGATGGAATTTTTTGTGTCTAATAGACCTGATAACTCTCCAATGATGTTGTTTTTCATATTTGATTAGATATTTATGATAAACTTGATTCATTTATAAGATTCTTGTTACTTGAACTTTCTGTCTAATAAAGGTAACAGTAATGACATCTTTTTGTACATTATTGACAAAACACCATGACAGACATTTTGACATTAGACATTTGTCAAAAGTGGAATTGATAAGTTGAAACATGCAATCATGTCCCAAACTTTTTACATTCTGTAAATGACTGATTGTGTGGCTGATGTCTAGTTTAAGGTGATTTTTTGTTTGTTTTCCAGAGTGGAATAATCATAAATTATATCAAGATACTGTGAAATCATTAATATTCGTGGGGAACTAATTTTCTTCGATTTCGTGGTTCAGTCAATCCACGAAATTTAATCCCAACGAACAAGTAAGAAGTCCCATTAATTTTATGTTCAAAAGTTGATATTCACGAATTATACCCCCACGAAATTGCCGTTTTGACCAAAACCACGAAATTTCATACCCACGAAATTAAATGATTTTACAGTATAAGTTTGGTAATTGTATTAATATGTGTATCAGGTAATTGGTTTAATATGTGTATTAGGCACTGAATCAGCAGTAATAATTATCATACCTGACATTATTTCTGGAATTGTGAATATTCTCATGCAAGTTTAGGATTTCTGTTATTGTTTTTTTTCTTGCAGATATGTTCCTTGGTATAAATGTTTATGTTTTTTTCATTGAGGAAAACCTGTCCATAAAACAAGTTACTGATGTAGGGAGATCGTTTAAAGTTATTATTAGATTACACATTTCTGTAACAGTTAAATCAGCCTTTTGAACACACTAAGATTAGGATGAGTTTTACTTGCCTGTGGCAACATTGTGTAGTCTGATTTTTTAAGCATTAATCTATTTCCAGATATTGCCTTTGTTTTATGGTAGATATAAATATGCTTTCTGGAACATTGCTCTGTTGTTAACTGGAGTTTCTGGCTTCTGTAAAGTTCAGTCATTGATTTTGTACTTTGATTACTTTCTTTTCAGATTTATGGTCAAGTGCATTAGACAGTAAAGTTGATTGTATGCAAATTTCGTTACAGTGTTCCTGAAATATTCAGCTGAACCTATAAATGTTCTTAGAAAATGGTGTTAATTTATATATTATATAAGTTAAACCCTATATATAGCAGAAGTTTTAAGTTCAAGGTTACTGTATAGATACAAAAAACAAGAAGTTGTGTCAGGCATTCACAGTTGTTTATTTAGTGTTTTGAACAACAGTGCTGAATTTTACTGATAACTGTCAAACAACAGTGCTGATTTTCACTGATAACTGTCGAACAACAGTGCTGCTTTTCACTGATAACTGTCGAACAACAGTGCTGATTTTCACTGATAACTGTCGAACAACAGTGCTGATTTTCACTGATAACTGTCGAACAACAGTGCTGATTTTTAGCTCTCTTTAAAAGACTTCTCATGAATCGTTTGATGGACCTTCACCAAACTTGGTTTGTAGCATCATTGTAAGGTCATCTCCTAAATTTGTTCAAATGGGGACACTTTTAGGGGCCACTAGAGCTAAAATTAGAAATACCTTTAAACAACTTCTTGTCATGAACTGCTAGATGGATCTTCATCTAACTTGGTCTTTTAGCATAATTACAAGGTCCTCTCCCAAATTTGTTCCAATGGGGGCACTTTGTCCCTTTTTGGGGCCACTAGAGCTAAAAATAGAAAAACCTTTAATAGACTTCTTCTCATGAACTGCTTGATGGATCTTCTTCAAACTTGGTCTGTAGCATTATCATAAGGCTCTCCCAATGTTATTAAAAAATTTATTCAAAAGGAGGCACTTAATTTGCCCCTGTTATGGGCTGCTAGAGCTAAAATTAGAAATACCTTTAAATGACTTCTTCTCATAAACTGCTGGATGGATCTTCATCAAACATAGTTTGTAGTATTGGCCCAGTATATGACTTTTGGATCAACCCTTGTATTAGTGAAATGATAAAAGTCTTAATAGTTGTTCATACAACTTTTAATACAGTTGTGCAGAATATAAAGTTGATTTTACCTGTTTCTATTGATTTGAAGAATTGATTTTTACATTATGCTAAATCGGTTGTAACAGAAGGGAATGTAATTTGAAATTGAAATAACAGCTTAATTAATGTAACTTCTGTGTCCATATAGTCATTTATTGTTGTGGAAATCAATGTAAATCATGTGGAATACAGTTGTATACTGTTGTAGTAATCAATATATTTAAATCATGCTGAATACAGACTTATTTTTGCAGAAATTATGTAAGTCTTGTTTCTTTCTACAGTATTTTGGGAATATATTGGAGTCACATTGTCCATCTGTTGGGCGTTCCTTATGTCCCTCTGTCAATTGTGTCTACTGCAAATCTTAACCTCTGTGAAAATTTTCTTAAAACATCAAGAGATGTGCAGAGTCACTAACCACATCAAGAAGACCTGCAGGGTGTACAACCTAGGTCACTAGGTCCAAGGTTAAGGTTTTACTTAAAGGTCAAAGGTCATAATCACAACTTTTGAATTTCCCTTGTTTAGAAAGTTACCCTTGTTTTTAATGAAGAATGCCTAATGGTAATGAAGAGAAAACAAAGTGGCTATACATACTGTAGATTGGACAAGCACAGAATCATTTTCAGACCTGCAGGTTTTGACATATGAAAAATTGTGTGTGTATGTTTATGCCATAGAGCTTCTTTCAAACATCAAACAGAACTTGAATAATTGAAATTTCTTAAACTGATAACATTTAATGCAAATTTAATTCTCTAATAATATAATTGCATGTACTTCCAACAGACTAAATGAAAATAAAATGTATATAAAGACTTGTCACATTTTTATCAATGTTGCAAAACTATTTTTCCTTTTTATTCACAAGTGGTACTAATAGACATTTCTTTGATTTGATATTTCTAGCAAATGGTGCAGGATAAAAAATGTCAGTAATTTGAGTTGTTTATTGTTATTTTAAGTTGCAGGAATTATCAGGATTCTACCTAGCTGGAACATAAAGACAACACCTGTGTTAGAAATGATTTCAGTATCTGTTAGTGTAATAAAATAGAAAGAATGTAACCAAAAAATAGAGAGAAAATATGAGTAGGATTTGATTGTTTCAGAATGTTCAAAGGATTATTAAAGTACTTGAGTTCCAAGGATTATTATACAAAAGAATCTGTAAGCTATATTCCACATTAAATTGTGTATCAAAGTGTGGTATTGCCTGCATATACATCACAAAAAGTTTCAAGTTTTACTTGATTCTAATGATAGCAAGTTGTCAGGGGAGACGGAGCTAACTTCAAAGGCAAAGCATTGGACTCAGACTAACCTAGAGGAAGAAGGAACAAATCAAACTGCCACTAAAAATACTGTAATAATCTGTCATTGGTGGTTGATGCAGATTGGTTATACATTTGGTTTGAGTGTAAATGTTTTATTTGAAATAAGACTGTGCAGAAGTACTGCACAAACTATGTTACCTGAGAGCTGGATATCCTACAGCCAATGGCAGATAATTTTTCTCTGCATTTATTTGGTATTTCATGAATTATAGAATAAATAAGACAAATGGAACACTTTCTCTGTTGCACTTTTTCTATTAGTAGCATATTTAAACAAAGTGCAAGAAATTAATATATAAACAGAAATGAGGTCATGATATTTCAAAGAGGTCAACTACAAAGTTCATGGTTAGTTTTATCATTTTAATTTTTTAGCTGTAAAAGCAATCTTCCTTGAATCAAAAAATCTGCTGTAAGGGAAAAAGAGCAACTATCAAGGTAATTGATTTTTACAGAAGACAATACATAATCAATTCACAGCTCATCAGTTGCCATTAACAGCACAAGAGTCATCTGGTATGGGGGTTGTTAGATGCATTTCACTGGTAGAGGTAGAATTACAAAATACACCAGTCTGTTGTGCAAATAAAGAGATTTTCAGTGTCACATGCCAATGTTTAGTACTTGGAAACCTGCATCACTGAACAAAGCATGAAATTGGAACTTCCTCTGTAACATAAATAAATCTGTATTTTACTGTTTCTATATTTTCTGCAGATGAAAATCTATTCAGGCAAATTTTCCATAACAACATTATTCATGCAACAATGCTTTAGACACTTGTGTTGATACTTCATGAATTCCAGAAACTGACATTTGCAAGATAATGGGCTTTATTGAACAATGCTGCTGATTTTATCACCTAACAAAAACAAAATGTTGCTATTGGAAACTAAGCAGTATATATGATGTACTACATTTTCTCTTAAACTGTATTCCATTTCTGCACTGGTCTTGTGCACCCCAACCCCACCCTTCCAAACAAAAAATTGCCTTTGTCCGTCCATATCACAAAATTTGTAATGCACATGCATATCTCGAACATTATTCAGCCCGTAAAAGTTTGCATGGCATTTTAGATTCATGGCTATTGACGGTCAAAAAAGCACATAAAGGACCTAATTTTTTTTTTGTGGGATGTATCACTACAACTATTTGACCTACAGTCATGAAACTTTATAGGAATGTTATTCAGCTTGTAAAAGTATATATCAGGAGTTTTGCCTGGAATTTCACTTAGAACAGAGTTATGGTCCTTGACTTAATCAAAGTTCACTTAATCACAAAGTGGGGCACCTTTGTCCTCATCTAGTTTGATGAGTTACCTCTTTAGTTTTGATCTATATGAAAAATTATAAAGTTGCATTCTTTATTAAGTTCTTGTTATCCGTTGGTTTAGTTCCTGGCAGCAGTCATTAATGAAGTTCTAATTGGTACTGACAGATTGGTTATATTGACAACTATTCCTTTGAAGATTATACAATAGTCTGTATCATCCCAGAAAAATAACTTCTTTAAATTCAAGATGTTTACCACCAAGACTATAGTTAGTAAAAACTCTCATTTTCTGTCTTTTCAGTGTTTGGCAAGATTTTACATTCTTTTCAGTTTACTTGTTTCATAGCAGAACAAAAAACCCACAACTTTTTTAAAGTGTATGATTAAAGAGTAGAGTACAGTCTGCAACAATAAAAATTAGCAAAGTGTAAAAGAACTAGCATAATATCAAAGTATTAGATTATCTTCCTATGCCTTTCGTAGGAAAGAAGGCAATATTCAAACAAAGTTATTTTTACGAACTTTGAAGAACCAGAATGAAATTGCATTGCCTTTGGCAATTTCTTCAGTCTGATGTGTTTTTAATGTAATTCTGTTTCTACAAACGACTTTGTTTAGTAGATATAAATTTGCATCTTGGAATATTGCACTGTTGTTAGATCCATTTTCTGGCATCAGTTTCTAAAACTGTATTATCAGTACCCATATACAAGATGGAGGTCAGTGAGGTAGACAGCAAAAGGTATTATTACATACCTTATTATAAATAGTAACAAAATTACATCGGACACAAGTATATAACCTAAGGGCCACTAACAGAAAGTTTATGATAACTGGTTAATCCACTGCTCTGGATTGCTCTGTTTCATTGCATTTAAAAGTTCATTAATGTTAGAATTTTATATGATTAAATTAATGATTTAGATGATCAAGTTTCTCATATTACTGTGTTTTTAGTATATTACAAATGAACAGTTCATGGCAGTATTGTGACTTAACTTATTATGTGCACTTGTGAGCTCCCCCTGCGAGGAATTCAAGAAATAGTTCTTGAATCTAGTTCTAGAATAGTTCATGAACATTAAATGGCCGTTCTAGAGCTTCCAAGTTCTAGAACTTTTTCTAGAACTAAACCTAGAACGAATTCTGGAACTCCTAGTTCTAGAATAACAATTTAATGTTCTTGAACTATTCAAGAACTAGTTCAAGTATTAATTCTGCAATGATCTTGAACAGTTCAAGAACTTCTAGATATGATTACAGAAGTTCGATATAACTGAGTCCCTTCCTTTGACTATTCAAGAATAAATTCAAGAACTAATTTAAGAACCCTGTCGAAAATTTCATGAACCGATCTTGGCAGGGGCTACAAACAACATTTTTTTTGAGTCTACATTACTGTTATTTAGCAGACTGACCATCCTATGAAATCTGTCAATTATAGGTCAAAGTGATGTTCAGTTAGTGGCCAGAGACTGTGGTCTGTTTTTAGTCTCAGTCACTGTGAAATGACATTTTACACCCTCAACAAATGACATGAGTAAAACAGTAAACTAGAGTGGGATTGGGGCCATAATAAGAAGTAAACAGTTGCTGCATAAAATACAAAACATTAAGTTAAACAATGTATAATTTAATTTAATCTCAAGATTGAAATTAAGAAACTTAGCTTTGCTTCAGGGTCGTGAAAACTTGTGACATTTTAAAAGGATTTTATATTTTTTAAAATGAACAATTAATGACAACACCACAATTACTTATCTGATATCCATTATACTCATGTTCCTTTTAAACCATTACTTACTGTAGTTGATAAATATTTCCTGCTTATTTGCTGCACAAACTTCTCAAAAATTGCTGAATCACATGTGCAAAACATTTCCCAGCATGCAACAAAATAATGGAAACTGATCACGTGACATTATGAATTCTAATGTTCAAGAACATTTCAAGAACTTATTCATTATTGTAAAAGGTAATAAACCTAAGTTTTTAGCTCGACTATTCGAAGAATAAGTAGAGCTATCCTACTCACCACGGCGTCGGCGTCGGCGTCACACCCTGGTTAAGTTTTTGGTACCAGTCCACATTTTGACAAAGTCTTTTGAGATAAAGCTTTGAAACTTTCAACACTTGTTTACCATCACCATGTCCAGTTATAGGCAAGAGTACAGAACTCTGTCAAGCATTTTGACTGAATTATGGCCCCTTTTGACTTAGAAATGTTGGTTAAGTTTTTCGTACCAGTTCATATTTTGACGAAGTCTTTTGAGATAAAGCTTTGAAACTTTCAACACTTGTTTACCATCACCATGTCCAGTTGTAGGCAAGAGTACATAACTCCATCAAGCATTTTGGTTGAATTATGGCCCCTTTTTGACTTAAAAATCTTGGTTAAGTTTTTCGTACCAGTCCACATTTTGACAAAGTCTTTTGAGATAAAGCTTTGAAACTTTCAACACTTGTTTACCATCACAATATCCAGTTGTAGGCAAGAGTACATAACTCCATCAAGCATTTTGACTGAATTATGGCCCCTTTTGACTTAGAAATCTTGGTTAAGTTTTTCGTACCAGTTTATATTTTGTGTAAAGTGTTTGACATATGGCTTTGAAACTTTTATATCTATTTCAGTATAATAGTCTCTATCAATAGGCAAGAGTACGTAACTCTCTCCTCTTTTTTGGCTGAATTATGGCCCTTTTTGAACTTGGAAACTGGTTCTGTTTTGTATATGTCCATGTTTTGTCAAGACTATTTGACATATGTCTTTTAAACTTTAAACACTTGTTTATCATTATGATTTCCATCTCTAGGCAAGAGTACATAACTCTGACAACTATTTTGACTGAATTATGGCCCTTTTTGGACTTTCAAATTTGTTCAGTTTTTTTTACAAGTCAGCATTTTGTCAAAACTATTTGAACTGTGGCTTTGAAACTTTTAACACTAGTTTATCAACATGATTTCCATCTGTAGGCAGGAGTACATAACTCTGTCAACTATTTTGACTGAATTATGGCCCTTTTTGGACTTGGAAATTAGTTAAATTTTTCATATAAATCCATGTTTTGCCTAACATATAACTTAACATATTTGCCATCATGGTCACACATTGCCATTTAGTGCAAGACTAATCGAAATCCACAAATAAAGGAACATTTTTTGTTTAATCCATTTTTTTGTTAGTCTGAAAATCTATGGAAATATTTTGACCCCATTCTTCAATCAATTCTTCGAATAGTCGAGCGCGCTGTCATCCGACAGCTCTTGTTTGTATAATGAATGAACAGTTCAGAAACTCACAGTTGGGTTCAAGAACTGGTACTGAACTAGAAAAAGGTTTTGAATTTTAGTACTTTTAATGAACCTGTGTTCAAGAACAATTTTGGTTCTAGACCAGCAGTAACTGTTCAAGAACTCTGGTAAAGTTCTATAAGTTCTTGAACTTTTGCAGTTTTTGAACCAATGTTCAAGAACCATCATTGTTCTAGAACCACAGTCTAAGAACTGTTTTGCTGGTTCAAGAACAGTTCTTTAAGTTCTTCAGAAGTTCTTGAATGTTCAAGAACTTAATACTAGTTCTAGAACATTTTTTACAGGGGTTGCTATGCCCTCAAGTAAGTACTAAGGTTTAGTTGTGCTAAAAACCACTGAAGTTTGATCAGTGTAGTATATAATATACCTAAATTGGATTGCGAAGATCCAAAAACTATTACCTGTCCATAAGTATCATGTTTATTGGCTACATCAGATTTGAATGTGCTACCATTTATAGATGTGCTATTTTTAGATTGATAATTGCAAAGGTAAAGTCAGGTTGCTATGAATGTAGAAAAATTTCATGACCATTATAGTATTATAAAGAATGAAATAGTGTTAGACCACAGAAGTACTTACTCTTTATTTTAACAAATTAACATTGATTGGTTTATAACATAAAACATGTTACCAGTTCAAGTTTTACAGCTCATCCAACTTTTATTAGAAACTCATTCAATGAATTGGTTGTTACTTTTGATCTATTTATTGCAGGAGAATTAAAATTAAAAATGCAGTAGATAACGTTAAAACATGGTCCATGTTGTATTTGATTACTGTAAAAATATATGCTTGGAAGCTGTTAATGCTGTAGGCAGAGAATGATTTAATATCACTTTTTTAGGTTTTATTATGTTAGAACTCCGGAAAGGACTGTCAAAGATCTGTGCCTAGCACAGAACTTTCAAGCATGCTACATTATAAAATGGCAATGAAATGTTTCTTTGAATGGGCGTAAACAGTAGTACAGCATAAACTGGTAACAACTCATTTAGCAGTTTGTTTCAGTTCCAGGATTTTAGTCCACAATCAAGACAACACCTGTATTAGAATAGATCCCAGTATCTGTTAGTGTAATAAAATAGATAACATGTAAACAAAAATACATTTAGAGAGAAAGTAGCAATTATGAGATCTGATCATGAGGTAAACAGTTAATAAATACATCCATTCATTATTTAACAAATAATCAAGGCCTTCCAGTGGTTTATCTTCTAATTTACCATGATTCAGAGTTCAGATGCTAGGAATTGAACCACAAGGGAGTTGAGTTAGCGGAGTGGTTAACAATACTGAAGCATCTGAATGATGAACTGTGATAAATTAGACAATAAATTACAAGAAGGCCCTGATTGTTTTCATTCTGACATGCTCATTGACATATTTAATTAAACTTTATGCTGGACATCATTTACCCGAGGAGTAATGTATTGGACGTCATGCGGCAATTTGATGTCATAATTGACGTCATAATGCTCTCTTACCGGTCTGCGCATCAACCGTTGTTTAACGCAGAATATACAGAGCTTGATTTCCTTCTTTGTTTAACTGGAAATCAAATCAAGTCATGTTAAAGTGTTTAAGTACATTTAGAAGTAAAACAGACACTTAATATTTTCTCAGTGATACTTCAAGAAATGGTGTGGGTATATTGTTATGATTAGTGAACATTATATATACAAGGCTGTTGTCTGATGCACAGTGGTTCAAAACTGGTCAACCAAACCTCTAAGCCAGATATAACAGCTAGGTTTTAGACTTTTATGGAAAAGACCCTCACTCAGACGATAGTGTTAACTGTTTCTTGCAAAGAGTCCTTAGTATACAGAATTTACATTCATGAGTCTGGTTAAAAATTGTGAAGGATTTCCCAAAAATTGACTTAACTGGATATAATGTTGTATAATAATTCTATATGATGTTTAAATTATTGTTACTATTTTACCATATTTATATAACACTCTTAAATTTTCATACAAAAGAATATACATTCAAAAGTCCTTACAATAGAATGGACATACATGTACAATAGATAGTTATAAAAATAAAGCAATGATACGGATCAATTCTGCAAATTAAGATCTGTGTTTAACCCTTAGCCTGCTGCAGGCGAATTTAACAGCCTTTGCAAACAGCTTGGAACCAGATCAGACGCCGATTAAATCGGCGTCTGATCAGGTTCCAAGCTGTTTGCTACTCTGACAATATTTCTTCCAATTTTGGAGCAAATTGAATGAACTTAACAATTTTAGCAGACGACATTTCCAGCAGACGACAATTTACCTAGCATGCTAAAGGTTAAAACAATTAAATAATATTTAAAATGATTAAATGCTAAACACAAATGCAAGAACTGAAGAAAAACATTATGCATGTTGCATGGATACTTAATGCAGTAATTCCAGAAATAGACTTTGGTAGCATTCAACTTGAATCAAACACCTATACACCAAAACAACAGACTACTGTTGATATTACAATAATGTATAAATATACTTTTACTGATTTTAATTATTTTTTAATTTTTTTTTTATTCTTGCTGTATTTGTTCAGACACTTATAATATAGCCATCAATTTTGTCCTCCACTTAAACTTTATTGTAAAGTGGCCCTTTTTAGCTCGACTATACGAAGTATAAGGAGAGCTGTCCTACTCGCCCTGGCGTCGGCGTCTTTCCGTGTCCCCACCTTGGTTAAAGTTTTGGTGCACTTTCTCTTTTTTCAACTTATCTCTGTAATTACTTGATGGATTTGATTCAAACTTGAAATACTTATTCCTCATCATCATCCACATTATCTGACATAAGGGCCATAACTCTGGCACCAATATTTCATGAATTATCCCCCCTTTTCACTTAGATTTTCAGGTTAAAGTTTTGATGCACTTTCACTCTATCTCTGTTATTACTGAATGGATTTGATTCAAACTTAAAATAGTTGTTCAACATCATCACCCACATCATGTGACACAAGGTACATAACTCTGGCACCATTTTTTCATGAATTATTTCCCCTTTTTACTTAGAATTTCAGGTTAAAGTTTTGGTGCACTTTCACATTATCTTTATTATTACTGAATGGATCTGATTCAAACTTAAAACAATTGTTCAACATCATTACCCTTATCATATGACACAAGGTGCATAACTCTGGGACCAATTTTTCATGAATTATTTCCCCTTTTTACTTAGAATTTCAGGTTAAAGTTTTGGTGCACTTTTGCTCTACCTCTGTTATTAGTGAATGGATTTGATTCAAACTTAAAATAGTTGTTCAGCATCATCACCCACATCATATGACACAAGATGCATAATTCTGGCACAATTTTTCATGAATTATTCCCCTTTTTACCCAGAATTTCAGGTTAAATTTTTATGCACTTTCACTCTATCTTTATTATTACTGAATGGATCTGATTCAAACTTTAACAATTGTTCAACATCATTACCCTTATCATATGACACAAGGTACATAACTCTGGGACCAATTTTTCATGAATTATTCCCCCTTTTTACTTAGAATTTTAGGTTAAAGTTTTAATGCACTTCCATTCAGTCTCTGTTATTACTGAATGGATTTGATTCAAACTTAAAATAGTTGTTCAACATCATCATCCACACCATATGACACAAGGTGCATAACTCTGGCACCAGTATTTAATGAATTATGCCCCTTTTTGCTTAGGATATACTTATATAGTGTTTTGATGCATTTTATCTTTACCTCTCTTATTACTTTAAGTTGATATTTTTGACATAGACTCGGGCTTTTGTGCAATATCTTCGTCCACAATTGGAGTCATTAAACACTCCAGTGACAGCCCTAGTTTCCTCAGATGTGCACAGTTTCACTATCCAGCATCGAAATAGTCGAGCGCTCTGTCTCCTGTGACAGCTCTTGTTAAATAGTACACTCGGAACCCTTAATAACGCTATTCGATATACTGCAGTATTCGTTATAACGCGGTACGGTCTTGGCTCCCAAATTTTAAAAAGAACAAAAAAAAAACCTATTCCGCAGATGTTATTTAATTTGATCATAACCAGCATTCAGCTGCAGGTAAGTGTTTACTTAAACACCTTTGCCATGACAACTATGACAAAAAATCAATAACCGTCTGCTAGCTTACTTGTTTGTGTAACGCCTTGGTTAAATTTTGAATACATGTAGACATGTGACAATTAGGCAATCAACACCATGTCAAAATTAGATTGTTTGCATTGATAACAAGGGTGTAACATTGGTCAACTTTCAAGCCGTTTAAGTTTGCATCAATTAAGCAGACAACATGAAAATCTGAGTGAATAAAAAAATCAAACAACGTGTCCAGTTTTGTAATAAAATGCAGCCGTTTTTAGTTATCATCCCATTCTCATTTTTTTATTATTGTAGATCTAGTTTATATTACTATTTTTTTATCTTATTTTATCCATTTTGTAAAACTGTTCGCGTTTTTTCTCCTTCGTAACTCTACATTTTTATTTATTTTCCACGTGTTTAAAAACCCCGCGCTATTGTAATTTACACAACCGCACGCTTCTCACACAGCATTATATGTTTACTTCCGGGATTCAGAATTTCAACTTTCTTTTAGAATCACTATGAAATGGGAAGATGACACAGTGTTAAAAAATTTTAAATGTATTTTCCAGTAGCATAGTAGGTAAATCAATGTCCCGTTTATACGCTTAGAATTTGTTATTTAAAAGGAAGCAGCGTTCAAAATACGTCTAATGCATTACGGTTGGGTGGGGTATTGCGCAGTCGGCATATACGGCCAACCCGCGTTATAAATTTAACCCCGCTAGATCCACGGGTCTCGAACCTTGGACCCCAACGACAGCATTATAAAGCGGTCCCAGTTTATCTATATTTTGGTATGATTTCCTATTTCAGCGAATTGCATGGTAGGGAATGATAAAAGCAGAACTACTTTCAATAATGATGATTCTGATTGCCTAGTTAGTTAAAACTATTGACTTCCTTTGAAATGATACCATATTGGAAGGTCTGTGCATGAAAATATCCAAGGAACTATCAATTAAATTCTAGCAAATTTTATTGCTGATGGTAATCAATGATTTTCAGGAAGGATTTACAAAACGTTATTATGAAAAGATGAACCAATTCCTTTGAGAATAAAGTCCTCTTTTGTCCACCAAACTAATAATTGGTAAGAATTACTTGTCTGAGTTTTTTTCTGTAAGACTATATCTCCCCATATGAATGCCACAACATCACTATCCCCATTTACAAACAAAAAAAATACGCAGGCCCCCTCCATCCCCAACAAAAAATTCTATTTCTGTAGTTATTTCATTAGTGAATTTCAGCATTACATCTGTACAAATGTTAAAATTTATTTGTTAGAAAGGGCAAAATTTAAGAAAATAATTGTGAATTGGGACCCCTTCTGCAATAATTCAGTTCCCCAAGGCTTTTATTTGAGATTTATATTGAAGTTGAAATATGTGGGTTCTTCACTGCAGGATCAGAGGAATTTCTTATATGAAAATTGTGTAACAAGCATGATCTCGAGATAACCGAAATTCAACTTAAAATGATATTTTGTGCATGTCTATTTGGGATGGGACTTGAAAATGTCTTTCGAGATAACGTAACCAGAATTTTGAGATATCAAGTTTCAGATGCTTGGAATTAAAATAATGGACAACACAATGCTTTTCCAGAAAATTTGTTTATCGTTTACACCATCTCCTGAATGGTTCTGCCAGTGTAAACAGCAGCTGGTGAATGAACTAGTCCCTATCGTCCATATTTAGGTTAATTCTGTTGTCTTGGAGTAAACAGGCCAAAAAGCTTACCATTTATAGTAGTCATTTCATCACCATTAAGCTTGATCCATGTCTGTATGGTCTTTGCTAAAGCTTTTTTATGAGCTTGATGTTAATTGTTAATCAATGATTTACTTGACCTACAAGATAGAAAACAGAGGAAGCTATAACCAATTACATACTCAATACAAGGCCTTTGTCAAGTGTTTTTCATTTATTGACATTATATGTTATGTCATGTGTTCTGTATTACATCCGCCTTGTTTTACTGAAAATAGTGTTTTATATCCTTAATTAGCATTACAAGCGAAATATTATTAGCAGTCAATGTTGTATGGAGTTTTGGTTGTATCATTATCAAGTTATTGTTTTATTATCAGTTTATTATCAGGAGTTGTGTTAGTGTAATTTTTGGAAAGCACCTAGATCAAACTTACTGTTAGTTCAATTATCATGTTAGTGCTTAAATTTTGGAGGCTGTTATTGATGACATAAGTTATTTTATCACATACTGTATACTTTTGGACTTTAGGTGTTGGAAGCTTTGTTTATTTGATTTTATCTGGAAATGGGATTTGATATGCAGAAACTATTGTGCAGCATAAAATTGGAAATTGCGCAGAGATTTTTGAACATGAACAGAGAGATACCCAAATGTGTACAGAAATTAACTTCCAGAAATATTCTACAGTAGCTGATAGGAGGAACTGAGTGCATCTCATCAGGTAATTTGTCAGCTATAAATGTCAGAAATCTAATTATGTAAACATCTAATACTAAACATTGTACCACTTTGTAAATTATAGGAAAAATTATAGGAACAAGATAATGTACATCAGTTTGAAAAATTAACTTGTCTACTGTTTGACCCACTTAATCTGTAACAGAGTTTTTCATTAATTGGGGCTGTACATTGTTCTAAAGGTCGCTAATTTTTATTGTAAGGGTGGCATTAAGGTCTTCTTTTAATTTTAAAGTGGTCTTTAATATTGTCACTTTGATGGCCAGTAATGTATTTTCCGACAGTTTTGAAAACATACATTTTTTAAATTGACAAAAAAATGCATGCAAGTATTTCTTTTGTACTAAATAAGATGTTGTGAATTTTTTTTAGTCCATTTCTCCATTCCTACCATCAAATTAAAATTGAAATAAAACATTGCTGAAATTTACAATGGAAAATATCCCATCACAATTTTTTTTTTGAGAATATGAATTCGAAATTTCAATAAGGTATGAGAAAAATACAATTTTGTTTTCCTGTTCCTCCCCTGCAGTTCTTTCAAATGATGTAAAAAAAAATGAATGATATCGTCTTATATTTAAAGAGAAATCAAGAAAAGCCCTAAATGTTATGGAAAAGGTAAAGCAAACAATAAATCTAAAATATCATGGTCGCCAAGAAATTAAATCTTCCAAATCTATGTTAAGTCAGGTTTTGAGTAGATAATGCACATATTAAAAACAGTTTTTGAATTTTGCATGACATTTTTGACAAATATTGTTTCAAATAATCATGTTTACAACAATTTAAGAATTACATTATAATGAAAAATATTATATAATTTCATCTGAAAGAATGAACCATATAGACTGAAATTTTAGATGAAGGTTTTAATACTATTTTGTTTAATAAAGTCACAATGAAAACAGGAGGTGTGTACTCCCAGACAGTCCTGTACATTGTAGTCTTATCTAGATGTAAGATCTGATTCTAGAGGTAGGAATTCATACCTGTAGACACTTACTGTTGCTGATTTTGCAAATATGTTATAAAAGTACAAATTTACAGATAAAAGATAAGTCTATAGAAGTTACAACTACTTTTTTCTTTGTAACATTATTGGCAAACTGCTTCTTAATGGTGCGTTCTTCATGTTTCCCCAAAAATTCAGTAAGAACCCGGTTCTTATTTCATAATTTTTAACTGACAGGTTTATTGGGAAGGTCATGATAAGACCACAATCAAGTGATAAAGGCAATTTATTTATCAGACTCATTTATTTGTGGTGTACTTTACAGGAATGCAGTGACATACGACATATTATGAAGTGTGACAATATTTAATTAACTTTACAAACACAGAACAAAGCCTTATAACTCTTTTACATAACACTGATAAGTGATAATCAAATCAATAATCGTATTGGCTGATACAGGTTTGGGCCCTTATCTGACAAGAGGATGTTGGCATTATTTGTGTTACACACACTTATGTTAAAAATGTCATTATTTTAATATTTTCTGTAAGTTTGACATTATTTTTGTCAATATAAAGTTTATAGCAATTTAAATTCTCTTTCCGATGATACAAAATTTATTGTAGTTTCTCTTTGAGTTTCGAAGATATAAAGTGTTAAAGTACGGAATATATATTTTTAGGCATAAAATTCTGTTTTGGATTACTTTCACATTGAAATTCATATACAATTTCATTTTGATGCTTGAAGTTTGATTTATAGTTAATAGACTTATCTTCCGAATCGGAATCGGTAAGTATTTATATAAAAAAAACAACCATATCAAACTGAATAACACTACAAAAAAACGGATCATAAATTTCTGAAAGTGCAAAAAGATCGCCGAGATCGAGACTCGTAACCGACTACAGTATTCTTGTGCTAAAAATTAAAAATTTTAAGATAATATTACGTAATATTTTGATGATCAAACGTCGGTAACATCACGGGTGACTTCCGCAGCAATTAACTCTTGGGGTGTCATAAAATATTTGAAAGCCGCGGTCCTTCTGTTTTGATTAACACTTCCCGTTATGTAAGGCCATAAATTCCAAGCCATCGTATACACAGATTGTTGTTTAGGGGAAATCCGCATGTATCACGCGTGACCTTCATGACCTAACACATTTAAAAATACTTAGATGTTAAATGGTTGTTATTTTTAGAACGAGGAAAGCCCGCGAACCGGCCAGTTGCAAGCAGTTTTCTCAGTAATTTTCCATGACGTAGCGTCGTGCACATGTAGGAAAAAACCCCGGTGTCTTTCTTTGCAAAGTACTCGATAAATTTAAATAGTAACCACATGATCTTGTACGTAAATAATGATGACGAAATCCCATATTTTGAGTTAGTAAACATCCGGAATTTGTTTCTTTAGGAAAAGAACGAAAATAAAGCGATTGATTATGAGACACGGGATAAAACGATTCTGTTCAAATGGCCGTTAATCGGTATAATACGTTTCTATCGGGGAACCGATAGACTCGGGTCAATACGTTTCTGTTCGGTAATCGATAGATACGGTGATAAACGTATCCATGTGGGAAAGGGTTAAGCATTTCACTAAAGGAGCTAGCTAGGGAACAAATGACTCTTTTAATTCTTTGCTCAACATAATCCTTTGAAACAAACTGAAAACAGTCCGTCATTTTGCTAGACATTCACATCTGTTTTGGCTCCAAATTACAGACAAAATAAATGATGGAATTCACACTCAGCTTACCTCTGAAGACACAAATTTGTTTGACAACAGCAATTTCATGGTTAATTAGGAAGGTCAGATTTCTTAACCCCCACATATTTGCCAATAAGTAGGTAAGACGTTCTGATAACCGGGCTTTGCCCGGTTATCAGAACCTCTTACCTATACTAAGAATTACTTAATCAACAAAATCAAGAATTACTTAATTGCAGTTTTGATATTGTTTGTAAAATTACTACCTTTACTTTAGCTAGTTGGTAATGAACCAAATCTATGGTAGCTACAAATTCTACTGTTAAACCAGTGGAAGTATCCAAGTCTTAATTGTATTAAAAAAGTTGATATGATTTTCTTAATAATATATGAACTAACTAATAGAAAAGATATTGGTATTTGAAGGTATAAATACAGCAGGATATTCATTAGATACACTAATTAGACAGTGAGTAATTGATCCTGCAGTTATCCTGGAGGTGTTGAACCATTCAAGATCTTCTAATGATTAACTGCTTTGATAATTTGGTAAGAAAAGCTTGTGGGAATACTTATTAGTTATTACCTTCTTCAATATATTTACTGGGAGAAATATTTCATCTTTTAAACTTTAATGTGAAGTGATTCTGTTCTTCCTCCTTTAATATCAAAGCTTTTGCTGAGCTAGATGAACTACATCTTTTGACAGAGCTTCTGCTGAGCAAGAAGAATTGCATCCTTTGGTAGAGCTTCTGCTGAGCTAGATGAATTACATCCTTTGTCAGAGCTTCTGCTGAGCTACATGAATTACATCCTTTGTCACAGCTTCTGCTGAGCTAGATGAACTACACCTTTTGTCAGAGCTTTTGCTGAGCTAGATGAACTACATCTTTTGTCAGAGCTTCTGCTGAGCAAGATGAATTACATCCTTTGTCACAACTTCTGCTGAGCTAGATGAATTGTAACATCCTTTGTCACAGCTTCTGCTGAGCTAGATGAATAATACACCCTTTGTCGGAGCTTCTGCTGAGCTAGATGAATTACATCCTTTGTCAGATCTTCTAATATGAACTAAGGCAAAGCCTCAAAGAGAGCTCAAAGAAATCGGATTTATCTGAAAATATTATGCATCATTTATTTGTCACAAAGAAACTATTCACTAGTCACAAGAATTCAGGAGAACCTATTCACTTGAATAAGTGTACATTTAGTGTCACCATGCCTATAACAGTGAATATCATACGTTGCAAAATTTATGGGAACCGGTGTCACGGTGACGTCATTACCGCGTTCCCGTTTCTTTCTGCTTATTAATGACATTTTTTCCATTTTCTGGCCGATGCTTGATCTTTTAAATGCAAATATTTTTTTTTCAAACAACTGGAAATCATTCTTTCATTATTGTTGAGTGATGAATAATTTTTAGCAATTGAATGAAGTTCTGTATTCACTCCGGAAAGAAGTACTTCCTGTGAGCACCAGTCCGCTAGGGTGCGCTTTTTTAAAACTTCCGACGAAACTTTTCAAATCCATCACCAAGTGTGAAAGTATACTTGCGTTACCGTAAAGCTCAATTCTCGAGCTCGCTATTACATCCTTTTTCAGAACTTCTGCTGAGCTAGACGAATTACATCCTTTTTATACGCCCGAAGGGATGTATTATGTTACGGTCCTGGTGTCCGTCCATCCGTTAGCAATTTTGTGTCCGCTGTGTAACTCTTGAACCCCTTGAAGGATTTCAAAGAAACTTGACACAAATGTTCACCACACTGAGATGACATGCAGAGCGCATGTTTTGGATGTCTCATTTCAAGGTCAAGGTCACACTTAGGGGTCAAAGGTCATATGAGTGTGTTTCGTGTCCGCTCTGTATTTCCTGAACTGCTTGAAGGATTTCAAAGAAACTTGGCACAAATGTTCACCACACTAAGATGACAATGAGAGCGCTTGTTTCAGATGACTAGCTTCAAGATCAAGGTCACACTTAGGAGTGAAAGGTCATATATGACTTTGCTGTGTCCGCTCTGTAACTCTTGAACTGCTTGAAGGATTTCAAAGAAACTTGGCACAAATGTTCACCACACTGAGGCGACGTGCAGAGCGCATGTTTTGGGTGACTCACTTCAAGGTCAAGGTCACACTTAGGGGTCAAAGGTCATATATGACTTTGCTTTGTGTACATTGCAGTGCTCTTGTTTTTATTTGGCAGATCCCTTTTTGTTCTCTTACAATAATTTTTTTTTGAATTACTTACCTTTTTTGTTACTATAAATAGCTTATTTTGAAACTTTTTTATTATTGGCCGTATTGAAAAACCGAGACCACTTTTCTGTGGTACAAAATGGATGGTACATCCAATTTTTAGATGTATTTTGACATAACTTTACCTGGTAAGAATTTTTTGGTGGACTTAGAATTTTTTTTTTTTTTTTTTTTTTTTTAATTTCTTCTTTTTGTTGTTCCTGTCCTTTGGGCTTCAACAGTCAAGTTCTTTAAATTTTACTCCCATCCTCTGATGTAACCCTTCGGGCGTATATTGCCCCGCTTGGCGGCGCTCTTGTTCAGAACTTCTGCTGAGCTAGACGAATTACATCCTTTTTCAGAGCTTCTGCTGAGCTACTGGTGAATTACATCCTTCATCAGAGCTTCTTCTGGGCTAGATGAAATACAGCCCACTTAACTCAATAGGGAGAGTGCAGATCTATGGATTGTGGGGTCTTGAGTTCGATCCCCAGGCGGGGCGTATGTTCTCTGTGACAATTTGATAAAAGACATTGTGTTGGGAGTTACTTGCGGAGAACAGGTTTGTACTGGTTCAGGACCCAGGAACACTTGTTAGGTTAACTGCTGGCTGTTGCATAACTGGAATACTGTTGAAAAAAAATTTTTATCAGAGCTGCTTCTGAAATATAACCATTGAACATTAATTTTGATCAAAACTTTGAGTGACCTTGGCCTTGAACATGGTTCTACAGAAATGAAGTGCTTTCTGTTTTGCTTTTAATAACACCACATTTGAAAAGTACTATGTTGCTCTGTCTTTTAAGAACACCAGGTTCAAAAAGTTGTTTTATGAATGACTTGAACAAGAATCGTTCCTGACCATAAGGACCAAATTAAGCAGAGGTTGTCTAATGTCAACATCTTCTAAAATTTGCTGCCAATTTCGTTCTTTTCATTAAACTGTCTGGATGGGCCCTTTTAATTTGCTGGCCAAGGTTAAATTGTATAAAAAAATTCTTATGTAGTTAATACTATTATAGAACACTTCTAAATTGAATTCAGTATTAAAATTGCATATTCTAAGACATGTCTGATTGAGTTTTTATGTTTGAAAAGGATGTGCACAGAAGAATTTTGCTATTGCACTTGAATCTTTAAGAAGCTGCGATTGGTTGATTTATAATCACTCTGTGCACACAGGAGATGAATTTTGTGTCTTTTTTTGAATTTTAAAGCGGTTTTAGAGATCTTGTGTTGTTAATTGCATGAAAATTGAATATCTTCACTAGAATCTGTCATGATTGCAAGGCTCAGACAAGAGAATAAAATCTTTAAGCAAAAAAATTTTTCTGAGTCCATTAGTTGCAGGCAGTAAGGAAGCTGAGATAATATCTCCATATTTATAATGCTGTCAGTTTTTTGTGAGTCATACTATGTTGTTGTTTTTTTTTCAAATTTTGGACTGCGCAGTTTCATAAATTTCACTGATCTTCTTTAATGAATACTTAATTCTGGAAACGGATTCAGTGCTTCATAATTGGCAATTATATGTCCCCTGCTACATTCTTAAGCTTTAACCCTTTCCCACATGGATACGTTTATCACCGTATCTATCGATTACCGAACAGGAACGTATTGACCCGAGTCTATCGGTTCCCCGATAGAAACGTATTATACCGATTAACGGCCATTTGAACAGAATCGTTTTATCCCGTGTCTCATAATCAATCGCTTTATTTTCGTTCTTTTCCTAAAGAAACAAATTCCGGATGTTTACTAACTCAAAATATGGGATTTCGTCATCATTATTTACGTACAAGATCATGTGGTTACTATTTAAATTTATCGAGTACTTTGCAAAGAAAGACACCGGGGTTTTTTCCTACATGTGCACGACGCTACGTCATGGAAAATTACTGAGAAAACTGCTTGCAACTGGCCGGTTCGCGGGCTTTCCTCGTTCTAAAAATAACAACCATTTAACATCAAAGTATTTTTAAATGTGTTAGGTCATGAAGGTCACGCGTGATACATGTGGATTTCCCCTAAACAACAATTTGTGTATACGATGGCTTGGAATTTATGGCCTTACATAACGGGAAGTGTTAATCAAAACAGAAGGACCGCGGCTTTCAAATATTTTATGACACCCCAAGAGTTAATTGCTGCGGAAGTCACCCGTGATGTACCGACGTTTGATCATTAAAATATTACGTAATATTATCTTAAAATTTTTAATTTTTAGCACAAGAATACTGTAGTCGGTTACGAGTCTCGATCTCAGCGATCTTTTTGCACTTTCAGAAATTTTATGATCCGTTATTTTTGTAGTGTTATTCAGTTTGATGGTTGTTTTTTTATATAAATACTTACCGATTCCGATTCGGAAGATAAGTCTATTAACTATAAATCAAACTTTCAAACATCAAAATGAAATTGTATATGAATTTCAATGTGAAAGTAATCCAATCTGACTAAAGTACATCTCCTATTACGCTACGCATAGGATCTGAAAACGACCTATTCATTGCCTCGTTCTGACGGCCCTTTCACTAGCCAATCAGAGCCTAGCTTACAAAATCTTGCAAATCTACCTGTAGCATTGACTTTTGATATTTACAATTCTTATGTCGTAATGTATCAGATAGCCGGTTAGCTCAGTCGGTAGGCCACTTGCTTTGTAAGCGAGGGGTCCCGGGTTCGAGTCCTAGAATAACGGCATATTTTTCTTACTCTTTGACAATCGAACAAGTCGTCTGATTGGATAACATAAAAATAGCAATAATGGAAATCCAAAATATACAGAAGACGTATGTGAATGGGTCGTTCTCAGATCTTCGTTTAGAAGATCAAGTACTTTAGTCAGATTGAAAGTAATCCAAAACAGAATTTTATGCCTAAAAATATATATTCCCGTACTTTAACACTTTATATCTTCGAAACTCAAAGAGAAACTACAATAAATTTTGTATCATCGGAGAGAGAATTTAAATTGCTACAAACTTTATATTGACAAAAATAATGTCAAACTTACAGAAAATATTAAAATAATGACATTTTTAACATAAGTGTGTGTAATCATAAAATAATGCCAACACCTCTGTTCAGATAAGACAGTCACCTTTATCAGCCATATACCGATTATTGATTATTGATTATCACTTATCAGTGTTATGTAAAAGAGGTTACTTTGGCTTCTGTTCTGTGTGGTAAAGGGTTAAGCTGCTTTCTCATTATACACTGCGTAACTGAAATTAACAAAGCAATCCACATACATTCGTTATTAAGGTATTTCATTATTATCAAATTTTCACCACCTAAATGATTGCAGATGACCAGCTTTGATCTTTTTAAAACACATACATGGACTTACAAAACTTTATATAGGAGCAATGAAACTGAGGTCCTGGCACAGACTTAGATTATTATGAATTAAGACCTCTTCATTTATTTTTTTCAACATACATGATTATCTTTATACCTCATGCTTGACAACAAAACCCATATAGGTCAAAATAAAACTGAGGTCAGGTCTCTGTGCATACACATCACAATAAAACTGAGATCACATAATTACATCATTAAGACAACTTTATACAGATGCTTTAAAGAATTAAACAATAATAACTCTGAGATGGTTTAATTTATCAAGCAGGATGCTTTTTTTTGGGTGACTATTAAAAGAATAGGTAGAGCTATTGGACTTACCCGTGAGTTGGCGTCCATGTCCCCATTTGGTTAAGTTTTTGTTTGTAAGCTGGCATTCTCAGTACCCACTAATGGGAATGGATTGAAACTTCACACAGTTGTTTACTGTCATGACTTGACATATATTGCACAGTTTTCATAATTCTGCTTTACATTTTTACAAAATTATTCCCCTTTTTCGACTAAGCAGTTTTTGGGGGCAATGCCCCCAGATTTAACAAACCGTCTTTCAATTTCAAAACAGAAAACAAGTTCCAAAGTATTTGCCAAACATAACTTTCATATTGCATTTTGCAATTATATTTTTGATCCAGATATAATTAGATAGATCTACACATTTTATATTAACAACAGTATGTGAAGAAAACTAAACTGCATTATAAATATAAATTATAATAGATCTTCTTAAGCGTAAGAATAATAAAGACGCTTGGTTTGATCACGTGATCGCTTCTGAAACGGACACTTGTTTTGATCATGTGACCTATTCTGAAATCCAATAACTAGTTTCAATACGTTAAAAAAATGTGTTCATGATTCTATGTGAAAATAGCAACTACTAATGAATTGCAATGCCACTGATAAGCCGATAGATTATTGACTTTTTCATGCTGTGCCTCGGCACTGTTGTGGATGTGTATTACCTTATTTAGAAACTTGATCAATTTGCGGCGATCAGTACCGTTTATCAGAAGGCGAATCGATAAATATGCGGCAACATCCTATAGATCTGTTAAAATATCTTTTCTGTGCAGGTGTTATTTCTAAAATATTATTTCAGAAAATACAGTGCTGAAATGAAATACTTTTCGCATGTCTAAGAAAATATTTTCAAGAGATATGTTATTTATAATAATTAATACTCTATAAAAGATAATAATAACAAGAGGGCCATGATGGCCCTATATCGCTCACCTGTTATCATTGCACTTAAGGACAAGTCTTCAAGGTCAAAAGATCATAATAGAAATCAATCAAAAGAATTATGAGAAAATATAGTTGAAATTTTCTTTAAGTAACTTTAAAAACAAGATTTGAAAACTTGTTGTAGAGGTCCACTAGGCAATGCTACATGTCAAATATCTAAGCTCTTCTGGTTTATTTTTAGAAAATTTTGAAGATTTTTCTATGTACAATCAAGTAACCCCATGGGGCAGGGTCAATTTGACCCCAGGGGTCATGATTTGAATAAACTTTGTAAAAGTCTAATAGGCAATGCTACATGTCAAATATCTAAGATCTAGGCCTTCTGGTTTATTTTTAGAATTTTTTAAAAAGATTTTCCTATGTAAAATCAAGTGACCCCTGGGGCGGAGTCAATTTTGACCCCGGGGGACCAGGTTTGAACAAATTTTGTAGAGGTCCACTAGGCAATGCCACATGTCAAATATCTAGTCTCTAGGCCTTCTAGTTTATTTTTAGAAAATTTTTGAAGATTTTCCTATGTAAAACCAAGTGACCCCTGGGGCGGGGTCAATTTTGACCCAGGGGGTCATGATATGAACAAATTTTGTAGAGGTCCACTAGGTAATGCTACATGTGAAATATCTAAGCTCTAGGCCTTCTGGTTTATTTTTAGAAAACTTTTGAAGATTTTCCTATGTAAAGTCAAGTGACCCCTAGGGCGGGGTCAATTTTGACCCCCGGGTCATAATTTGAACAACTTTACTAAAGGTCCACTAGGCAATGCTACATGTCAAATATCTAAGCTCTAGGACTTCTGGTTTTTGAGAAGAAGATTTTTTAAATATTTTCCTATGTAAAATCAAGTGACCCCTGGGGTGGGGTCAATTTTGACCCCGGGGGCCATGATTTGAACAAATTTTGTAAAGGTCCACTAGGCAATGCTACATGTGAAATATCTAAGCTCTAGGCCTTCTGGTTTATTTTTAGAAATTTTTTGAAGATTTTCCTATGTAAAATCAAGTGACCCCTGGGGCGGGGTCAATTTAGACCCCGGGGTCATGATTTGAACAATTTTAGTAGAGGTCCACTAGGCAATGCTACATGTCAAATATCTAAGCTCTAAGGCTTCTGGTTTTTGAGAAGAAGATTTTTTAAGATTTTCTTATGTAAAATCAAGTGACCCCTGGGGCCGGGTCAATTTTGACCCCAGGGTCATGATTTGAACAAATTTGGTAGAGGTCCACTAGGCAATGCTTCACACCAAATATCTAAGCTCTAGGGCTTCTGGTTTTTGAGAAGAAGATTTTTAAAGTTTTTCCTTTCGGTTGCCATGGCAACCAGTGTTCTGCATGGAATTCAATTCTTTGAACAATTTTGAAAGGGGGCCATCCAAGGAACATCCCTATGAAGTTTCATCAAAATTGGCCTGTTGGTTTAGGAGGAGATGTTGTTTAAAGGAAAGTGTGGACGGACGGACGGACGGACGGACGGACGGACGGACGGACAGACGGACGGACGGACGGACGGACGGACGGACGCCGGACGGTGAGCGATCACAATACCTCACCCTGAGCACTTTGTGCTCAGGTGAGCTAATAAAAATAAAATAAAAAACAGTGGTTTACTTGAAATAGAATAGGTAGAAAAAAATTCATTTCTTATTTGTCAGTTTGAATTTATGACTTATTTGGTTCGGGGAATTAATTTGACAGTTTGATTTATTGTAATTATTATCTAATCTAATAATCGTCAGTAGATTTTTTCTCTCATTGTTCGAATTCGTAAAGTCAACTATCAACAGATTACAGTTGTACTTTACACCAACTATTAAGAACATTTTAAAGCTTAAAGGCATATTTATGTACTTGGTCGGACCGTCCTTATTCGTGATTGTATATTATGTATAATTATATATTTTGATCTCGAAATCAGCTGTAAATCGTTAATCAAAATGTCTTGTCCACAGAAGTTGCATAAAAATGAACTGAATTTCAAATAGTTACTAAAATTTAATACGCAATAGCACGATGCATATCCGTATCGGCAGACTCTTTGCGAAATATGCTTTATCGGCGGTTTCTTGCGTGGGCACCGGCGATTCTTTGCTATAAACAGGTTGGCAGTTATAAAAAGTCAGATAAACACACCAAATTAATTAAGCTATAATGTTTCCAGATAGTCATTAGCCTAGAGCCTCTCTGTGCGTAATGCAGAAGGCCTGCCTGTGCAAAAAAGAAAACAAAAAACAAAAGAAAGTATGCTGAGAGACCGCCGGTGCCACGACAAAACCGAAAGTAAGTGGTTTTGAAAAATTCCATTTACGTTTCGGCCTATCTATCTTTATTATTTGGAAGAATATTGATAAATGAATACAAATAGTGTGCTTGATATGTATGATATCAAAGCAAAAAATGGTTAAAGACTGTGGAAAAAACGGGCTAGTGTTCCATGTCAGTACACCATCAACAAATTTCATCGAGTTGCGAGCAAAACCGCTGATTAACTATACAACACTATAAAACATAGAAGAGACAATCTTATGTTCCGTGCTCTATTTATTTTTGAGCAGCATGCCTATGATCGTGGATGGCAGCTCGACTTTTCGCCTCCCATACCAACCTGGGCACTGTTTATAGCAAAACATAGCCGGTGTCGACGCAAAGAAACCGCCGATATAGCAGATTTCGCAAAGAGTGGATATGTACTGTGAATTGGAGAGTATCCTGAATATACATGTCATCTAGGGAAGGTTTGAATCCATGGAGATGTTGTCAAAAGTTATGGCATCAGAATCTTGCGGGCATGCAGTAATTTCAATAGCAACCACCACGACACGGCAAATCAGGGGAGATTTTTTTTTACTTTTTCCTGAAATCCGACCTCACTGTAGGGCCAATAGAAACGCACTTATTCTGGAAAAGTACAGCATTTCCCAAACTGAACATGTACCCGATTCTTTAGTCTAAAGATCAGAACATTATGTACATGACGTGTTTAACATATAATATTCGAGAAATCCTTGAAAAAGGACCAAAGAAAAAATTCATTCCCAGATTTTTATATTAAAAAATAAAAAGGGCATATACGCTGATCAAACTGGTATTTATCTGCAGAAAAATTATCGTTTAACGTAAAAAGTGCGCTAAATACTGTTATAACTGCACGTACATATATGTGTTTCATCATTTTTCAGACCGAGTAATTTTTGCTATGGGAGGTAATCCGCAATTCCGCGATGATAACTTGCCGCAGGTGCCCGTTATATTTTGGCCTCATTTTCTTGGTAATTATCCCTGCAGATGTACTTTTATGTTACCAGTTTAATGTATTTCATCTATCTGAGGGTGCAAATGGTTTCTGATGGCGATATTCGAAGCCAGAACCACCAGAAATTTTGTTCTTTTTTCACGGGCGTTTCGTATCCCCATTTTCCTGAACCTAACTGTATACGCCAGTTCGGTAGGTTCATTGATATGACGAATCACGGTTTTCATAGTGTTTAATCTATTTTTTATATTATGATATTGATAGTTTGAAATACAGGTGTATATCAAATAACCTAAAATTGAAACAGACAATGTTATTTTGATCAACAAACAACAAACAAATGAATATTAATATCATCATATATCATCTATGTTTTTAAGAAAACCGTTACTGAACTTTAGCAATAGTTGGAATGGAAAAAAGGTAGATCTGTAAAAATATTTTTACAGGTGTTTGTGTGTTAACTAATGACGACTCCTTATTAAAATGATGCTTATTTGTAACAAAAAAAAAACAAAATTCCTGACTTTTCTAATTGATAACTATTGTACACAATAGAAAACATAGCCTAGATTTTTTCAATGTCAGTTCAAGGAAATCCTGTTCCTTTGAACTTTTACATATTGGACTATTTTGACTTTCTTTCCAAACTTTCATAAAGTGTAACAAAGTTTGCCTGTTTCTGTTAGACTGTCAAGAACACATGATATTAGGACATAGAGTGCAAACAGAAGTATTGAAGAAATTGAAATACATTCTATAGTTTTATCTTTTTCATTTTATCAAATCTGGCAACGAAAGTTTTTTGTTTGTCGATGAACAACTGCTATTGAACAAGGCTAGATTTTTTATCTTTACCTTTTGAACAAAATATAGAAGTGTATTGAACACAAAGTTAATAAATGTTATTGTTGTGCACTGTTAAAGTTGTGACCACTCCATTTCTTGCCACACACAAGTGCATTACATAATGTCTGCTTGTACTTCCCTGGCATGAATGGGTTACATCAAGTCTTGAAACTGCAAAGCATTGCCCCCATCAGTCCTCTCAGTACTTTGATTATGTAAGCTGGCAGGTATCTCAGTACCCACTACTTTTGAATAGTCTAGCATTGCTGTCCTCTGACAGCTCTTGTTACATATACATATCTCTTTATACTTGCATGCATGACAACTGGGATATCCATATACTCACATGCATGACAACAGAACATGAAGAAAAAAAAAACAGATCCATCATTCATGATGTTTTATACCTATATACATGATGACTACAGCTGCAGCAGGGAAATCACATCCTGTGTTTTATAGTTTCTTCAATACATGGAAACATTTTTTGAATGAACAGTTATTGATTGAACATGCAATTAAGTGATGATAGCACCCTGATGACTTTTAGGCATGTAATGCATTGAACAATTTACCATTAGCTGGAAACATTATCACCAAGATAACAGGCTTCAGATTAGTGTTATTAGACATATCTCTCAGCTACTTTTTCACATAATATTAAGGTTCTTTCTGCTTGCAAAAGATTAACTAAAACTTTATAATTCCAGAAGATTATGCTATGGTTTGTTGTATTCATGATAGTGTGGAAGGTCATGAAACTGAATCTTGAGACCACTCTTAGAAATGCAGCATTGTTATTGTTTCATTTCAAAATTGAGCTCAAAATATCAACCAATCAGAGGGAGGGAGGGGGGCAATTTAATGGTTTTTAGATTGATCTCAAAATGTTACACTTTGGGCTCTGAGGGTTATAAAGCATGTTACACTTTAAGTTCAGGATTATAAAACATGTTACACTTTGGGCTTTGAGGATTATAAAACATATTTACACTTTAAGTTCAGGATTATAAAACGTGTTACACTTTAGGTTCAGGATTATAAAACATGTTGCACTTTAGGTTCAGGATTTTAAAACATGTTACACTTTGGGCTCTGAGGATTATAAAACATGTTACACTTTAGGTTAAGGATTATAAAACATGTTGCACTTTAGGTTCAGGATTATAAAACATGTTACACTTTGTGCTCTGAGGATTATAAAACATATTACACTTTAGGTTCAGGATTATAAAACATGTTACACTTTGTGCTCTGAGGATTATAAAACATGTTACACTTTAGGTTCAGGATTATAAAACATGTTACACTTTAGGTTCAGAATTATAAAAACATATTACACTTTAGGTTCAGGATTATAAAACATGTTACACTTTAGGCTCTGAGGATTATAAAATATATTACACTTTAGGTTCAGGATTATAAAACATGTTACACTTTAGGTTCAGGATTATAAAACATGTTACACTTTAGGTTACGGATTATAAAACAATTGTTACACTTAAGGTTCAGGATTATAAAACATATTCCACTTTGGGCTCTGAGGATTATAAAACATGTTACACTTAAGGTTCAGGACTATAAAAAATATTCCACTTTGGACTCTGAGGATTATAAAACATGTTACACTTTAGGTTCAGGATTATAAAACATATTCCACTTTGGACTCTGAGGGTTATAAAACATGTTACACTTCAGGTTCAGGATTATAAAACATGTTACACTTAGGTTCAGGATTATAAAACATATTCCACTTTGGGCTCTGAGGATTATAAAACATGTTACACTTTGGGCTTTGAGGGTTTTAAATCTGAATCTTTAGATCAGTCTTGAATTGTTTTTTTCTGCAAATTTGAAATAGACCAATGGCAAAGCCACTTTCTGACATTGATCTACAAACTCATTTTTATTACAATTTACCCTAGACAAGATTGTTGCTGAAACTTTCCATAATGTCATTTTCTGATCCAGAATTATTTACAAAGACATATTTCTGATATATTGGAGACTTGTATAATTGTATGGTATTGATATGGAGGGAACTGATGATGTATGACAAAATTATTAGATTCTGCCAGATTTGTATGCAATTTCCTCCACTGGTATATGATGTTTGTCTTTTTTATGCCCTCGAACGGAGGCATATAGTTTTTGAATCGTCTGTCGGTCTGTCCGCATTTTTCGTGTCCGGTCCATATCTTTGTGATCAATGGATGGATTTTTAAAATAACTTGGCATGAATGTGTACCACAGTAAGACGACGTGTCGTGCGCAAGACCCAGGTCCGTAGCTCAAAGGTCAAGGTCACACTTAGACATTAAAGGATAGTGCATTGATGGGCGTGTCCGGTCCATATCTTTGTCATCGATGGATGGATTTTCAAATAACTTGGCATGAATGTGTACCACAGTAAGACAACGTGTCGCGCGCAAGACCCAGGTCCGTAGCTCAAAGGTCAAGGTCACACTTAGACGTTAAAGGTCATTTTTCATGATAGTGCATTGATGGGCGTGTCCGGTCCATATTTTTGTCATTCATGCATGGATTTCAAAATAACTACGCATGAATGTGTGACACAGTAAGACGACGTGTCGCGTGCAAGACCCAGCTCCGTAGGTCAAAGGTCCTAAACTCTAACATCGGCTATAACTATTCATTTAAAGTGCCATCGGGGGCATGTGTCATCCTATGGAGACAGCTGTTGTTTCTTGTCTGTAATTGTGTAATGATAATGGTACCTTGGTGCATCGGAACTTGGAGCATTTTATATTATATTATGTTTTAAGCTTGAGTACATTTATACAATACTATTATTTGAACTGCTTTGCTTTAATCCAGATAAACCAGTCTGTATTTTAAACTTTAACCAATTCGGATCAGTTGATTTTCACCTTTGTATGTGTGTGTGTGTGTGTGTGCGTGCGTGCGTGCGTGTATGTGTATAAAATAATGGCCTTCAGTAACAGGAAGTAAAAAATAAATATTCACAGTAATTCATGTAAAGTGAAGTTTAAGTGGATGCAAGCAAAATTAGTGGAAAATATTTATGGAAATAGTACTTGCAATTGATTTTTTTGAGAACAGTAATGGGAGATATATTTTTTATATATGAAATTGTGTTTCAGTTATAAGGGAGCTACCATTGAGTTAAGTAGACTTCGTGGCCCCAGAGCTCACAAGCATTTTACTCTGCAAAAACTGTAAGTAGCAGTAAAAGTTAATGAAAACAAAAGATGTCTGTTTAGATTCTAACTAATTTGACAGATTATGTCTACTTCCTGTTATTATTGTTGGCAGTAATGAAGTTATTAGTACTATATTAGTTTGATTTTAAACACAGCTTGAAGTTTCTTTGCTTGTCTGTTTCTATTTTATGTTTATTTGAGAGTAACTGATAGCTTAAAGGCACTTCTTTACAGAAAAATGGTGAAAAATAAAAAAAGTCATGTTCATGGTAATTCGGCTTTAAATTTATATTTTATTACACCAGATTTATGTAGCACCCTTTTCATGATAAAAATGTAGAGCATACATACATTTAGGCAGCCACTCAAGGCATCAGATTAATCCTTTCTAGTACAGACAAGAGTTATCTGACATGAGGGACAGAATGAGAAATACGGTATCCCACCATCCCACCAGAACAGAAAGAGAGAAATCTTTTAAAAACAGAATGGCTTAGCCTAAGCTGTTTAAGCCAAAGCTGTTTAGGAACAGACAGCATACAGAGTATAGCACTAACAGTCTCTTAAAACTGTCATTCTTTGGAAGAACCAGTGGCATTAAGAAATCACAATAGTAGTGAATAGTTGTATTAAAACCAGTGCAGAATTTTGATTTTCTTTGTCATTTCAAAAGGCTCTTAACTTACTTAAAAGCATTGACTTTTGTACTTTAAAAGGGCATATTATGCTGACAAATTTATAGCAAAAGCCACTTCCACAATATACATGTTGTACTTCAGTTAAATTTTATATTTAAAAATTGTGGAAGAATCACGGTAAGAAAAGAGCAACTGTACGACAATGCATCTAAAAATAATACATGAAGTGAATTATATGCCGAACTTGAAACTGCTCCGCTTTAAACTTCCAAGAGACTTCAAAGTTACATCATTAAATCTTCCAGTCATCAGTAGCTATCACATGAATTATTTGTATGGCAAAATCATTAAATGCTTTTATCAAGGAACTATAATGTTTGTTTATGAATCAATAAACTTACAATTTCTATTAAGGCCATGGCAGGTCATGTGTACATAAAATGAAACAAAACCAAACCAAAGCTTCTTTTCAGAAACACATGTAGATAGTTACATTAGAACAGTTCAAAAATCTTTACATATAAATGATGGTCCAAACTCCTCTCCTTGACACTAGAGTACATTGAACTGTATCTTCATAGCAATTAAGTTCATCTTTCTAAACTGTTTTTCACTGTTGTAAATACTATTATTTTCTTCTATTTGTTATTTCTATCAAGAATTTTGTTTGTTCTGTAGATATTATGCATGTAAATATCTGGAGGCCCACATGGAAGATTGGGTTACACAAATGTGTAGCCTCTGCAAATAAAGATGTTATTACTGTTATTATGTCTTTTTCAGAATCAGTTAGTATCTTCACATATTAGCTGAATTTTTATATGGATCTATGGGTGAAAATATACACTATTTGAGTGCTGAAACGTAGTTACGTGTAAAAGAAACAAAATAAATATTATAGGAAAAGGCCAAATTTCATTCCCAAAGAATTTCAAATTTTATATGCTTTTGTTTCATTTTCAGTTTTTGTTTCAGCTTAGTAGTCCAACTAATTTGATGCGATCTTAGGAAATATTGAGATAATTTTTTTCATATGGGCAATATCCCCACTCACGTCACACTCGAAAGACCAAAATGAAGCAATTTCCAATGAAATTTTCATCGCTGCCGACGCTTTACATGCTATAGGTTTAAATGTCGATTATTTCACGAATTGGCCATAAACTCAAATAAAACTTACATCTCACGAAATATTCAATTCCTCATTGATTTATGTAAAAATTATCAAATAATGTCCAAAATTACAAATTTTCTGGTGATTTAAACCTATATATGTATTACTACACACGATTAACGTTTACCACGTGTCTACACGCCAATATGCGCAAGCAATAAAACCAATAACTTTACATGACTGTGTACCGTGATTTATCCTCCATTATTTTGGTCCTTCAAAGTTTTGACGTTTAGATTGCCCATAACAAATATAAAACAATCTGAACATCGAATTATTTTGACTAGCTTAGTACGTGAAAAACCTTGTTGAAAATGTTTGTTTATTCAGTTTCTTTTCCTGTTCAGTTTCATTGCATATTATATAAAACTGTATTTACCTTTATCATGCTGGACACAATTGATTCTGCCTTTGCGACCAGTGTAGATCATGATCTGCACTGATTGCTATTCAGCTAGTATCTTTTTGGTAAGCACTAGGGGTGGGCGATAAACCGCGGTAGACAGGTTATTGCGACGTTTTTTCCGACAATACGATATTGCGATATGATTTTCGAATACCGGTTATTTTATAACATTAAGTAACACTCACATAAACCAAGAAGATTCACACAAAAAAATCCTTTTCTTGCCAGCACGATTCAACTTTGTTTTCATTTTTCTCCTTTCATTTCCGGTGCAGGTAGCAGACTGGTTTACAGCTATTTTACGGACCCAATTCCACATAATAAAACCAATAAGAAAATTTAGATAAATATAATTTCGTATTTGTCAGAGACTCATTTGTAATTTTTCTATCAACTAGAATTTATTATTCATACAACAGCTATACCACTTTCCTCATTTATAATCAGTGAATTGAGCAACCTGTGTTATATGATTGTATCCGTAAACCGAATGTAGTGCACAATAAACTAAATAATATTTTGACGCAGTCTACTTTCGCTTTTGAATATCCGGTAATCGGCATCATATAGCAACATGTCGGACTTCGAGATTGTTGAAAATAAAGGCAAAATCATCAACAGTTAATAGTATTTGTGTATGACAAATTGACAATACTCCCCATAATCTAGTCAAAACTTTTTATTTTTTTGTTTACTGGTATTTTTATTTCTTGAGAAGGTGGAGCAAACACTTGTGTTGTTGATACTAGTCATTTTACTCATTTTTAATTGAATAAATTTGAAAAAAAAAAAAACAGTATGATTCATCATGTTTTTGTTCATTAAATAACTGGTACAATATATGGGTGGTTTTCAAAATAATGAAGCTTTTTCTTTTCTCTCACCTTACTTTAATTCAGTTTAGTTTTAGAATGTATATTGGGACAAATTATATCCAACTCAATGTAGTCAATAAATGTGTGCAATTTCAGCTTAATGACTCAAACAGTTTTAAAGTTATTTTAAATTATATAGCTAATTTTGTCCCCTGTGCACCCAAAAAAGTGTGACATTTTAAATGAAGTATAGTTTTCAACTGTGGCTTACTTTTTAAAACCATGCTTTATTGTTACAGCTTTGGCTTTTTTGTGTAACTTAAACTCTGCACATTTAAATAAAATACTTCTTTTCATTACCTACATCTTATTGTTACCAATATTTCACATCTTGTGATGGAACCCCCTTCACAAAAAATAGTGAAAAAAATAACTAAATTTAAATGTTGAACACTACAATTTCATAACCCTATTACTTTTCTAAAGTCTTAATGTTTTTCTAAGATCTTTATCCTTTCAGCTGTGAAGACACAGTATGATTTTTTTCTTTAATAAATCAACTTTCTCAGAAACTTGATGGATGTCTATACACCTAAAAATGTCCCCTGTGCACCTTTTCAGTTGTTAAGAGTCAGATTTCTTTTATTCTTTAAATAAAATGGGATTTTACTTTATTTTCCTTGAAAGGGAGTAACAACAGATACAAAAGCAGCGTTCAACTTCACATATTACTGACTGTTAAACATTCACAGAGCCAAAAGTGATGTCCCCTGTGCACCCTTTTTTGACATATATCAATTATCATAGCATTACAGTAATTTGTGGTGGCAGTTCTATATTCTTAGCAGTGTGAATGCAAAATTTAGGCATTACTTTATAATTTAGCATTATATAAGAAACCCTGGACAATTTAAAATTCATTGTTTGCATTTTCTTCTGAAGTTGCCAATTTTCAAGTTTAAAAGTGGAAACATCAATTTTATTGCTTCTTAAGCTCTTAAGTTTACCTAAATATGTAATGTTCACTAGTAAATATTGTGTAGTTAAAAGAATTTTACTTACCATGAACATATTCTATGAATAAATATTTTGATACAATTTGTCCCCTGTGCACCCTTTTTAGTAACATTATAAAGTATGTATGAATTTTACTATTCCATTTTATCATGCATGGCATTTTGTCATTTTTCTACTATGAATAAGCATTGCATGTAAACTAAATGATTTCAATGTGTTAGTTATGTATAAAGTCACTTATTTTTTCATTTAAAGCATTACATTCTGTTGAATTTTCATGTTTTTGTAGTGAAATTTTTCAATTTTGTAGTTATTATATGGAATAAACTATTTTTTAATAGTATTTGTCTAAAGTTGATTACCATTAGTCTTTTTATGAATAGAAAACTAATAATGGATGAATATTACACTGATCTTCAGTATGTGTCCCCTGTGCATCTGTAAAATAACTCAATTTTGAGCTGACAATTCTAGAAATTAGAATTACTGGACATTCTTGAAATTTGGCATGTGGTTTATAAACATGCAAAGTGAGAGAAAAAAATAGGTTTTATAATTATATGTTAGTTATTTTGCATTCAGCAACAACTTTTCTAGGTAAAGTTTTATTTTCATGTCAGATTTGTGCAGAAAGGGTGATTTTAAAAACCAATGTCCACAAACATATGATTAAATAAGTTTCAAACCATACACATACACCCATTACTTATCATTTATGTTGAAAAAATTACTGTTATACATATTTCCTTGTCATAAAACACTGCAACATTTATCACCCATCTTATGGGAAAATCACTGAACTTTCAAATTAAAGGCTGAAATATTTTCTTATTGGCATGTCTCAACACTTTCTGAGAGTTATTTCCTTCAAATTTGAAGTATTTGCTATCATAAAAAATAGGTGACCACCCTAAGAAATAAGTTTGAATTTTCAACCCCTATGTCACACTTTTGCTTCATTATTTTGAAAACCACCCATATCCCAGTATATTGCAATATCCACATACAATATTGCAATATATCGCAATACCAATTTTCGTGGCAATACCCACCCCTAGTAAGCACCCCTATTAATGGTTAATGGTACTGTCCAAATTGGAAGATGGACAAGTTCATTATAGAAATTTAGCAGAGTAAGGGTTAGACCATGCTAGAAACAAATTATCAGCTAATAATAGAGCCTGCAGGTTCAGTGCTAGGTGAATGTTCTACATGGCCTTCAACAGTTACTGTACTTGTTTTACATCTTCCTCCATAAATTAAGGAATTTGTAAAATACAATTAGATGCATGATATGTAAGATACTGATTCAAATTATATTTTAAAGTTGGGGTGTAGAAGTCTTTCATGTAAGGAACCTATCGGTGGTTCTACCCGGGTGCCGGCCTGTGCCTGACACAATGCCTGAAGGGGCACTGGACTTCCTCCACATTGAAAAGCTGGAAAGTCACCATAATTATGTCCTAAAATTGTGTCTGTTTGATGTTAAATGTATTATGTTAAGCTCAACAAAAAAATGCAAAGGACTGAAGCCGAAAAAACAGCACCTATCTAGAGAAAACAGAAACAGAGAAAACCTGACAAAAGTGACTGCAGCAGATGCTCTTGTTTAATCTGTGCACCAATCTACATATAAATAAATTGCTCTTTATTAAGATGGGATAATAACTGCCAACCATCAACCTATTGGAAAATAAATTTGATAGTATCATTCAAATTGTCAGACTTATCTACCTTTTGCAAATGAATAAAAACATGTTAATTACTTACTGACATCATTAATGACAATCTGTTTGCTTGAAGAGGAGTTTCATATCAACAAGTAAATACGAAACTGTTTGTTTTTGATAGAAATAGTTAATTTCAAAATTTCCTGCTTATGATATTTGATTGACAGAAGATAAGAACATTAGCACATGTCATTAATTATATCACTGAGAGCTTCATAATTACAAAAGAGTTTTTTGTTTCAAAGACAGCATAATGGATAGAAAGAGGTCTGTTTATTAACACCTTTACTGACGTTTAATATCTCAGATAGAGATTCTGATGAAGGTGGTGATTATTTATGCAAAAACAAAAATATTTAGGTATGTTCTAACTTAAACATATGTAATATTAAAGAGAATATTTTATGCTGACTAATAGCTAAACATTGAAGCACATTCCCCAAAGTTCACAACCAGACTGATCATTTAAAAATATAAATGCAGACATCTAAACTAATTACTCCTATAAGATGAATCTTGGGAGATTTTTTGTACTGTTGCCCATAAATCCTAAATAATCAGATTTTCTTTGGCAGTGATTAAGTTACTCTGTATATACATATAATATTATATTAAAGTACAAAATGTATGTTTAAAACATCAAACTAAATGAGCAGCATTTCTAAGGTGTGATATAGCTAGATGTTTTATTACCGTATTTTCCCGAATTAAGGCCCCCCCTCTAATTAACGCCCCCCCCACCCGTTTTGGAGGGGGAAAAAAGTCAACAAGAACGAAAAAAAATCACCTACCTCATTTTTATAAGTCCACATAGTAAGTAATTTACAGTAAGTATCCAATGTATTAAGAATTAAACACACTTTTAAACAGTACATGTACCCTAAATCCAAAACGTTTAAGTACGGTACATATCCAATCATCAAATAGAAAGTTAAACGGTAAATCCATTTTTGATTTGTTTTTGCACCACCCGCGCACAAGCTTCCTGTCGACTTTAAACAAATTTGCGGCAAAGTGTTAACCTTTTCTTCGGCAGTTATAATAACTTTTAATTTAAAAGCCGGCACATAAGCAGCGTGTCAAACAACTGACATTGTGTATTGCTACCTGCATGTACTAAGAAAAATATTATCGGAGTACACAGCTGTTTGGTGATGATGACGTAATGTGTAATATCGCGAGCGTGTCACGGAATACATGAGGTACCGTATTTAAATGCATAATTGTAAGACACACTGCATTAAATTGGATGCCAAATAATTACGTTTTGGGGGAATTAAACAACACAGAAACACTTTACAGTTGGTTTGAACGATGTTCTTAAGTTTTGTAAAAAAATTTATTTTTTATTTTTTTTACCTCAAATGAACGCCCCCTCTTTGGAAAATGTAACGCCCCCGAGGGCGTTTATTCGGGAAAATACGGTAAACCCCAACCTTTGCTATAAAAAGAAGTGGGAGGAGCCAAATTTCAAATGGTGGCTGTTTTTTGCAACAATTTTCATCAGAGAGAGTTTTTTCAGGAATTTGATAGAAATAAGTTGTATTCATTTTTTAAAAAAATATGCAGTTGTGGGGACATGTTTTCTGTACACAAAAATGCATTCCTTCCACAAATAATCCATTGAATAAATTAGATACAGCAGTTACAAAATACAAAATATCAAGGTATTTATTGAAAATTTGAATCTGAAACGACCTTTGACCCAAGTCATGTGATGTAAACAACCACAAGATGTATATAACCCACTTGTGTGTATGGAGCAAGAACTATAGTTCACATCATAACAAATGTGTTTACTTTAGATTATGGCAACAATAATTAACTAAGTATGATTGGGGAACCAGAAGACAAAGGATGGTTGAATCTTTTTTTTTTTAATTTAACGTCGCACTGACACATGATAGGTCATAGGCGACTTTCTAGCTTTAATGGTGGAGGAAGACCCCAGGTGCCCCTGCGTGCATTATTTCATCATGAGTGGGCACCTGGGTAGAACCACCAACCTTCCGTAAGCCAGCTGGATGGCGTCCCCACATGAAGAATTCAGTGCCCCTAGTGAGGCTCGAACCCACATCGATGAGGGGCAAGTGATTTGAAGTCAGCGACCTTAACCACTCGACCACGGAGGCCCCTTGATTGAGGAATCTGAATGAACTCTAGAATATGTTACCAGTTCATTGATAGGAGATTTCAATGGCAATTAGTAGTATTATTTGTCTTACTGTCTATTCTTCTACATATTTTATATCAAATATCAGTTTTGTGGCTAAATAATTGCTGCAGTTACCAAGGTGAACAACTACAGTAATATCATAGACATAATTCCTAGTGACCACCAGGAAATCTGATAGATGCTAATCAGACATATGAGAAATGTTACATGTAGTAACAAGTGATTCAGTTCATATAGTTTTCAGCTCCACTGTTTCAAATCTCTAAGTATCAGATTTTTTTATTGCCACCCTTTTGCTGGCTGCAGTGGCAGCATCATCAGCGCTTCTCAAAACTTTCACATGTAGACAGCAAAAAAGTATTAGGCCATATGCTTTCAAACATGTTTTTGAAATCATGAAATGACCTCACAGAGCAAGTTACATAACTCCATAACTTTAATTTGTTAAATTATGCCCTTTTTAGCTCACCTGAGAACAAAGAGCTATTGGGATCACCTTTCAGTGTCCATCATCATTGTGAATCGTCAACAGTTTGACTGTAACACTCTACAGGGCACAATTTTGGCAAAGAGTGCAACCCTCAATAAATTCTGGTGAGTTTGTTACTGGGTCATCTTGGTTCAAAAACTAGGTCGACTAAGGTCACTACGCCATTTGATAGGAAAACCTTGTCAACACTTAAGAGACCATATTTTCCAATTGATCATATAAAACTTTGTTAGAGTGTTTGTCTCTTTGAAGACTTAATGTATCATTTTCAAAACTGGATTACATGAGGTAAAAAAACTAGGTCATTAGGTCAAATCATAGGAAAACATTGTTATCATTCTAGAGGTCAAATTTTCTAATTGATCTTCATAAAACTTCATTAGAATGTTTGTCTCAATGAAATCTAGATCAGCTTCAAAACTGGATCATTTGCTGTCAAAACTAGGTCACTAGGTCAAATATAAAAACCATAATTAAAACGTTACTAACACTCTAGATACCACATTTTCTACCTTATTGAGTCGGCTAAAGGCTGAAAGCCTTTTGACGAGTCCTTGCTGTTCAGTGATTCTCTAAATGGACCGAATAACACTTGAAGGGACGTAGTTCCATTAGATTTCTCAAACTTCAAACAGTTCACTGCATGAATGAAGTTAAGTTGTGTCAATTCCCTTTGCTATGACCAATATACGATGTAATCTGTCATATTTATGACTTGTAATTGTGCAATACTCCAATGTAACTCATTAAGCATAAATGTGCATTTTAAGAATTGCGCAGGCTTACAAAGCTTGGGTAACATCCAGCAAAAGACAAAAAATAGTTCCACAGGGCTCCAGATTAGATGCGTATTAGCGTAAATTACGTATAGAAATAATGCAAATACGCATGTCTAATAATTTCTAAGCGTATAAAAACGTATATAAAATTACAGAAACGCACACAATGCTTTTTTAAAAACAAAATCTGAATCGTCTGGATGCGTTAGGTAACATAGCCGATCAGCCTTAATTCTCCCACATTGAACGTAAAAATGCATCGTATGATTTCTATAAACTTTGCGTGGGTTGAATTTTGCAGTCAGTAAATGGATAAATTATCGGAAGAAGAAGCTCTTACTGGTATGTTTAGTTACTACTGATATTAAAAATGATTTTAATTCTTATTTTTCAAGAAATAAACAAATCGGCGAAACATTAAATTGTATTTTCTTGTAGTTTTTGAAATCGAAAGTAGATCGTCTATGTTTGGCTGCTTTCACGAAACGAAACAACTTTTTTATGAAAAGATTTAAATAAGAGGTAATTTAACCATAAACTTCAATGTCAGATACTGCCAGTTGCTGCTAAATGTCTTCGTATCATCACAATTTGTAAAATATATTGTTGAAAACTGGAGAAAAGTGTAATCATATCCGGATATAATATTTTGGGTAAATATCGAGCTGTGTTATGAAATTTTAAGAAAAAAACTAAAAACAAACTGAAACTGGTAGACTATACTGTCAGTACATCAATCATTAGCTGACTCAGGCCCTTCAGGCCTTTGATCTTTATAAATCATTTTCAGACTGTTTGCCTCTATGAAAGATAGGCCACTTTAAAAACTAGGTTAAGTGAGGTCCAAAACACCATCACTGGCTCAGATCTTAGAAAAACCTTGTTAACATTCAGGAGGCCACATTGATCTTCATAAAACTTTGTCAGAATGTTTATCTATATGCAATCTATGTCATGTTTTGAACTGGGTTACCCAAGATATTAAATTATTTCACCAGGTCAAATCTTAGAAAAACCTTATTAACACTGTAGAGGCCACATTTTCTAACTGATCTTCATGAAACTTGGTCAGAATATACATTTGTTTAAAATGTAGGATAAATTTATAGCCGAGTCACTTGAGTAAAAAACTAGATCAACTCATTGAAAAAAAAACTTGGTAAACTACATAATACATGGTCAGAATGTTTGTCTTTGTGAAATCTAGGCCAAATTAAATACTACATAATACATGGTCAGAATGTTTGTCTTTGTGAAATCTAGGCCAAATTAAATACTACATAATACATGGTCAGAATGTTTGTCTTTGTGAAATCTAGGCCAAATTAAATACTACATAATACATGGTCAGAATGTTTGTCTTTGCAAAATCTAGGCCAAATTAAATACTACATAATACATGGTCAGAATGTTTGTCTTTGCGAAATCTAGGCCAAATTAAATACTAATAATACATGGTCAGAATGTTTGTCTTTGCGAAATCTAGGCCAAATTAAATACTAAGTATAATATGGGGTAGGAACTAGGTCAGGTGAGTGATACAGGACCTTTATGGCCCTCTTAGTGAAAGATTGCATGAAAACATTTTTCTCAGAAACTACTTGACCAAATGTTTTCAAATTCTACAGACATCTTTGACATCCTATCACCAAGTTGCAGTTTACTAAGTTATGTCCCTTTCTTGACGTAATTAGGCAGTAGGGCTTCCAGTATTTGAGCACACTGTCATTAGACAGCTCTTGTTTATGTAATGAAGGCTTTTTGTAATATAAGAATTATACAGACATACAGACAAACAGATAGACAGATATGACATGTGAGAATAACTTTCAAAGAAACATTATAACTTTCAAAGGAATACATAAATGGATTTGTAGGAAGTTTTTGTGGATCAATGTACCAATGTTAAAGATACACAGAGGAACTAAACTGGATTATCTTTGCATGTTATTGCCATCCTGATGTAATAAACTGGTTCATGATAAACTTAAATCTAACAGAATACGTTTCATTTCTTTTCACATGGGACAATACTGGAACAATATCTGTATGTCATTTAAATGGTTATGTTTTCTCCAGATTTTGCTGGTACTATTTTAATCATCAGTTTCGTATTGTAACTTCAGGCTGTTTGGAGTTTCTAGTACAAGCTTAATTATCATTTTGTTTTATTTCAGAGAATGTAATGAGACAAGTATTTTCATTTAGCTTTATTTCAAGATCTAAAGAACATAACTTATTTCAGACATGTAAGTTTGTGAAATGCTTATCAGAGAAATTGTTACAATAATGATAGAATAGCTTTTACATTGTTAGCTTAACATCAGCTGATGGAATGTTGAATTACAAAACACACTTTTCTTTGGCAACAGTAAAGTCCATAATATTTATTACATGGATACAATTTATATGTAAATTTAAAGTAGTTTAAATTTTCAACATATGTCATGTTTTTCTACACCTATTTTCAAACTTTAGAAAATATTTTTCTACACCTATTTTCGAACTTCAGATAATATTCTTAAAATAATAAATTGGTGTTAAACTGGATGAACTGCCCTATCACATAGAACTTAACCTTTCTGACAGAGTTTTTAACCTTAAATTACATTACTTATCAAAACAGTGGCAATATATGCCATAATAATTCTATTTATAGCCCTTGCTCTAATAAACACTTTTCTCTAAAAAAAAGGCGTTTTTTTTGTTTTTTTTTCAAAAAAAAATTAAAAAATACGATGTTATCTAATGAGCGCCCATCCTATAAATCCAATGAAAATAATCCTACCTTTTAACAGTTAAAACAGCAAGTTTACTTATTTCCATTCTGATGTAAAATTGTACATCACTTTTCTTGTCCTAATTCCATATATTTTATATGAACACGGTATTTCAATGCCCCCTCCTTGCACGAATGTTCCTCCGGATGAAGACTGTGGTTCCCCAAGCACTTCAGCTGTTATTTCCATAATAAGTCTGTCACAAAAAAGTTTTGTCACAGGCGGACACAGTCCCTCTGGTACATGTCCGACAGTGGACTCACCGTACGTAACAACAATAGCACTATCACTGTGTTTTCGTTTTCAGGTTCTAATATGCATGTCAGTATAGTTCCGACAGGATGATTATTTTTATAAACATGATAACTTTAACAGAAACTAACACACATGCCGCCATATCATATATACATTTAATATGTATCGACCCAGGTAAATATGTGCTGATGCAAAGGCGCATGCTTTTTGTAATTATGTCACGTCACTAGTCTGGCATTTTGAGACAGGTCCCGCGAGGGAAATTTAATCAATTTTGGATTCAAGGTGCTTTGATCTAAAACATTTTATTTGCTTGAAATTGACAGAATCATGAACAAAAATACTTCATACTATATTCCTGACTTAATCATGTATTTTGTGAGTTTAGCTTGGTCGCATATAGCACCCATCTAGTACGGCCGTTATCGATTTTTGTGCGACTATCACATCATAACTTTCTTATAGTCACTGGTATGTTCGAAAATAGATATTACATCAAGATTTTGAATGATTGCTATTGATTTGTCTCTAATATTCGCAGGGGCATCCCTAACTTTTGAGCCGACCATGTTTCTAATAAACGTCGCCCGAGCTATAAATAGAATTATTACGGTATCCAAGACAACTTTAAACTGTAGCTAAAAGAATGGTTTTGCAAAAAAAAGGAAGAAATAGAAAAAAATGAAAATGTAAGACAATAGGAATCTACAGAAATAAATGTTTGATCTAAATATTCCACAATGCAGACCATGATCAGCTTGCATGCCGATGGTCGATTGTCGCAAAGCAGGGCAGAATCAATTGCCGCCAGCAGGCTAAAGGTTAATGGCTAGCCAGGAAACTGTACTAAGAATTAAGAATTTCTAACAAATTCTTACTGACTTTGAATGATTTTGCTGAATCCTTAATACATTTCCTTAAAGATGCCATTTTTTAACTGTTTGTTCTGTCTTTTATGTAAAAAAGGTTTTTCTTTTATTTCTCTTTATATGAAATGGCATTTGAAATAACTCTAAGGGTGATAATAAAAACTTTTTTAAATGTTCAAGTATCTTAATCCACAACAATTTTGGAGGGGCACTAATCCATTATAACAGCCTGACATTTTGGATAATAAGTTTTATTTTGGCTTTATTTGTTAATGGATTGGTAAGCATTATAAAAAACAACATTTAGACTTAAACATTTTATAAAATTTCTTAAAAAGATAATACAAAATTATAATTTTGACTGACCTACAATAGGAAATGTGGTACATTTTTGACTATGAAGTTGATATTCTTAAATAAATAAATATAATCTTACTGTTACCAATGGAATGATGTATGATTTATATCTGGATATTGTAGAAGAAAGCTGTAATAATATGAAATACCCTGAAACAGAATAGGAACTAACTGAAGAAAACTAATTCACAGTGAACACAGAATGACACAGTTATCCCGAACACTTCTGACAAAGTTGTTGTTTTTGTGTAAACAGAAACCTTCACAGAAAGAAGATTTATAGACATTTCTAGTTAACATCAAAGGAAAAATGGTATTTTGAAAGTTTTTCAATGTCTTTATCAGTGTTTCAATGTTAAAGATACAGAAGAAAGTAAATTGGTTTATCTTTGCCTTTAATTGACAGTCTGTTGTGATAAATTGGTTCATGATTGGTTCAGATCTAATAGAAAACATTTCATCTTTTACCACATGGGGCAATGTTTTATCTATCTATCATTTAAAAGATCTAGTTTTTCTTGCTGTTTTGCTGGAACTAATGCATATTTGTGAATCATTTAATATTATACAAGTTTCTGATGACTTTATGAGAGGGTTGCATAAAGTGTATTTTCACTTCCTGTATATATATTTCTAAAGAAGAGAAATTGATCAGTTATTTTTTCCCCTGTGTTTATTCTGTTTAATGTGTCAACAGTTCTTTGGTAAAGGTTACCTGAAAATTTACATAAATATTCTTTTCTTTTTTTATTATTATTAATTTCAGTACCCCTTAAGGTTTAGAGTACATCATCAAAACACAGAAATATTTGATAAATGAACAACATCTTTACCAACAATCTGTCTGACCATTACATGTTTTGCCATTATTACAGTCCCATACGGTGGATATTTAAGATATTCTGAAAAAGTTGTCCCCCTTTGAAAGTAAATGTCATTTGTAAAGAAATAAAAAAAAAAAATAAACAATTGCTGAAAACAACATTCTGCCTAGTTACTGTGAAATCATTAATATTTGTGGAGGACTAATTTTCGTGGATTTCGTGATTGAATCAATCCACAAAATTTAATCCCAATGAACATGTAAAATTCTCATTCATTTTATGTTTAAAAGTTTAAATCCACGAATTCATATCCCCAGGAAATTGCTGTTTTGACCAAAACCACGAAATTACATGCCCACGAAATTAAATGATTTTACAGTATGTGAAATTTTAGCACTCCAGGGATTATTGCAAATGCATCAAAATGAAGATATGTAACAGTTCTTTGAAAACGGTGAGTTTTTAAAGGCATTGAACTGTCTGAAAGTGTGGCCCCTTCATGCAGCCCTTTTCTGGAATTCAATTTATATATCAGTATACTGACAATTTATATATCAGTGTACTGACAATTTTTTTATAGAGTATTAAATATACATGATTTATATGCTGTTTGATTTTCATTTTAAACAACCGTTTCTTTCTGTATGATTTGGTGCTGTTCGAATTTTTTTCTCCAAATGTAAGGCTATAAGTGTTAAAGAGGTCTGTAGGCCAAAGATTGGCTGGAGATTAAAAGCACTTTAAGGTTTTAATGTGATATTGATTTCTTGGAAGGTTTCAATAGATCAAATGTTTTACTTACAGAAAACATAATGGGGCAATGTTTCATGTGTTAAGTCTGCTTTCATCAATTTTGCTGGAATAATTTTTTTTTTTTTTTTTGCATCATTCTACAGCTTCAGTTTGTTAGTTTTTATGATCTAACTCAAGTTTATCACTTTGTTTTATTTCAGACAGCAATGAGACACATAATTTTACTTTATTTCAAAATCGTGGAATGAGCTGGTTTCTGAAGTATAAGTTCATGAAAGGTAACCAGAGAAAAAGAGAAAGAAAATGTTAACCAAGAAAAAAAGTCACAGCTTTTTTAGTTTCATTAAAAACCCTTTGTTGCTTTGTAGTTCCAAAGGCAGTAATATCTGTAATACAGAAAACGGAAAACAACTATAAAAAGCCCTTGATACCAAGATCAGTGTATGAAACTGTTGTAACTATTGGAAAGACGAAAACACACAAATTTGTAATAGCGTAAATAGCAAAACACGATCTGGAAAACTAGTTATGAATATTTTAATGTGCATGAAAAAGGTATCATTTTATGCAGTACGTTTATTGATGATCCTGTCTAAGTGATATTGTCTGTTTGGCGTACAAGAAGGTTAGTTAGCTGTAGATAATTGTGGCTTACAAAATATTGGCAGTAGTTGTATTGAACATTTGCCAGAGTGGTTGTGTTTTGGGAATATACTTCACAACTGACAGTAAGGATATTCATGTACAGTGGAAATATTTTTTTAAAAGTTGTGCTGGTTTTGGAATAAATATAAATATAAAAGGATGCTTTTAAATTCATAAATATTAACAGGTTAGTTTTTATTATTAAAATGATTTTTGTGTTCCCCTAAATTTTTATAGGGAGCCAGGCACTTACATTTGCCTTTGTCTGTCAATCCATCCATTTTAAAGCCTGTATCCTGCTTATTTCAATATGTTTTTTTACTTAAAGTCACCAAAGAAGTTGTGCACCTAGGGTAAATGTTTGGGATTTCACTCAGTACCCAGACCAGTTTATGTAGTTGGAATATTTTTGCTGTCATTCATTTGCACCCACCTTTTTATGAAAATATCAAAGTTTGCAAAGTTTTATCATTTCTGTTATGTTAAAAACAGGATTCGATCTCGATACATTGAGCAAAAAAAGGCACTACTTGTCACTAAAGTGAGGCAGAGGGGATTTGTCATTGCCCACTTTCTAATCAGTTTAAGTCAAGTTTAAGCTGGTACAGAGGGTTTAATTAGCTATGTCTCCAGACTCCTTTTGTATGTGTATTTGATTTGTCAGTCTGTAGAATGGTGCTTGATTTGTCAGTCTGTCACTTAGCATTTGTCAGTTAATGAATTTGTGAGTATTCATCTTATTTCTAAGTACAAATGTTTGTAAGATTTTTAAATTGATGTATGAATGATCTAGCTGTCATCAGATCTGACATCTACAAATAAATGTTTATTTCATTATCAGTTAGTTAGCCAGGCATATGTAAATTAGTGTCTGATCTGACAACTGCATATCAGTGTTTATTTTGTCATCAGTATGATAGTGTTTGATTTGTCATCTGTAAATTACTGTTTGATCTTACATCTGCAAGTAGTCTTATATAGTGTTTATTTCATCATCAGTATGTTAGTGTCTTAAAGATTAGTCATCTGTAAATAAGAGTGTCTGATCTGACAACTTATTTCATCATCAGTATGTTAGTGTCTGATTTGTGATCTGTAATTAGTGTGCAAGTAAGTGTTAACATCTGATTTGTTGTATGTATCTTGAGGAGAGATTTCATGATCCGGCTGCAGCACTTAATTTGATTGCAAGATAGAAATTACAATTTTCAAGTTGACATAATGCATTATGAATGTCACACTGATAATTTTATCAACTGCAGGAGGCTTTGTACATCTGCTGTACTTCTGTCTAAATGCTTTGTCTTTTAATAGATAACACACAGTAGGCGGACTCATTTGTTCAAGCTTATTTGTCCTCAGTACAGGACTGGAACTTATTTCAATCAGGTTAGCAAAACTTTTTTTGTGAAAGGATGATTTTCAGTAAGGAGAATGCAAAACTTGCCCTAGCATGCAGATTGCAGGTTTGATAGATTTGAAGGCAAGCAATAAATCTTTAAATAATTCCATGCTGGGGTCACCTTTGATGTATTTAAGGAAATCGTTGTTACTAGGTTATTTTAAAAAATGTGTAAAGCCTAGTACCAGTCTGTACAGCCTGATCAATGGCTTAGACTACCTGATGGCTGAGTACAATAAGCTTTTGTACATAAGATTCAGTCAGATAGGGTCAGAGTATATAATAATATAATGTTCTTGTTATTACTAACAGAAAAAAATTTAACACATGTAATTGCTCAAAATAACCTGCAAGAAGATTATCTTGTAGATATAATAGTACAAGACAAACTGTTCCAAGAGAAATTCCATTATGTTGTAAGACAGTTTGTTTTTCATCTGTCATTTTCATTGATGTTGATGTTTATACTTTCTGTTTTAGCTTGTTTAAGTCTGTGCTTCAGTTATAGATTGCCTTCCAGGAAGTGCAATGTTAAACCATATACTTGACTAACCCTGGGAGATTTTGTCACTTGGCTTGCTGGATATAATCAGCATTTATGCAAACTTAACATCTGTTTTATCACAAATAATGAATTGATCATTTAATAATGTAATAGGTAAAGAAAACACAAAAATTCTTAGAGACACTGCAGTTTGTTTCTTTTAATAAAAGAAATGTTATAGTTATCAGAAAATAGAAAATGTACTAGGAAAATGTATGCTACAATTTCGTAACACAATGTCAAGTGGGAGACCAGTTGTGATTCTAATAATTGCGAATTACTACTTCTGTGATTTGTTTCATCTAGTACTCCTGTACATTATCAAGGATTAAATTACTTGTAAGCTTTTGATTGGAAACAAATTTGAATGTTCTTTCAGAAAGTGCGTTATAACTTTGTTTACAGCTTGATTTAGGGTCTTCTGTGGCCAGGTGGTTTATGGTACTGACTTTGAATTACTTGCCCCTCACTGATGTGGGTTCGAATCTTACTTTGGGCATAGAATAGTTATACATTAGGGCCACCTGGGGTCTTCCTCCTTCATCAAAAGCTGAAAAAGATGCCATATGACTTGTTAGTGTGACTCTAAACTAATAGTCTCTGAAAATAAAATGGTAAAGTTAAATTATGCCAGAAGTAGGTAACATAAAATCTGTAATTTCTGTCTAACAATATAATTTTATACATAATTTAATTGTAGAGTGTGTAATAAACATTTTCTAATGCTATTAAGTTTTATGGTTCCAAAGCTAATAAACAGTTGACAAATAAATGTATGGGACAATCATTTAAAAAATGAACCCACAGAAAAAGAAAATTGTAGGATTTAGGTGTACCAGTTAGGTTAATAAGTCCCCATAGTGTGTAAGCTTAATATTTATAAAATTGTAGGTGCACATGCAGGTAATCAAAATATTGCCAATTTGTATATTATGCAAGTACATTATATTATGCATTTTTACATACACTTCAATTTACTATCAAATTTTAGAAATTTTCTTGTACAGGCATAGAACGTGCATATTGACATAACCATGCAGGCATACTGGACTTTTTACCAGACTGGTACACCGTATAAGTAAGCATACAGTAATTCCAGTTGGAGTGCTTTTGCCAGATACAATCCAGTCGGCATGAAATGTAGTGCAAAAGATTAATAAACCAGCACTCATAAATGCATAAAATTTCCATTTTGTTTGCATTTAAATAATAAAGTTATACACTCCAGAGTATTATAGTTATTATAAGTTAGGGATCAATACAAGCAGTTGTAAAGCACAAATCGAGGGCTGAGCGCAAAACTGTTGTATCTTGTTCTTTATTTATATACAGTTACAATAGTTTCGCGCTCAGCCCACGAAATATTTGTATGTATTTGGTTACTATACAAACCTGTCACAAAGAAATGGTTAGACATAAATAAATCTAGCTACCCTATGAGTCATTGAAACAAAACAAATTCCAGTTTGAGCAATTTAATTTACCAGTGAGGAACAGCGAAACGAACTGTCTCTAAAATAAAAAGCAAGATACTGCAAATAATGGTTTATGCAGAAATGTTTCTGTAATAATGTTGTTTGTTTCCCGAAAATGGAGAGATACGATTGATTTTGTTGGGTCAAAAAGACGTAATAGATATTTACTGAGTTATCATCATGTAGAGAGTTGTTTTAGATAATTGTCTTAATTTGGATGTTGTGAATGACAGACTGGTTTAAGGCCACATTTCCTTTATTGGAGAACTATGTAGTTGAAGAATAATTGCAAGACTTTTCTGTTTTAATATCACACAGAAAACGAAAGTTGGCCAGCTATTTAAAAAAAATTCAAATTAAGGTTAAAATTCTTTTGAATATCCCCTCAAACTCATCAACTCGAATTTACTGGTTTTTACAACATTGCGAAACTAACAACTATAAATGACATCATCTTTGTTCCAACTTGCCTTAATTTGATTGAAGCATTTTGTTAAAGTCCAAAGTTCTCTGCAATTCTTTCTGTTATGATGTTATATTGCTTGTTCCCTGATCCAGATAATGATAATTGCTCAGCCTTGTAAACAGAATCACCACATTCATATTCTTGCAAAGTTCTTGCTGCTGCTTAATGTGTTGAGTTACAAACTGGTGTCTTTGTCACTTTTCATATTTCTAGCTTAGTCAGGGACATCATATAAAGGAAGTCCACTTTGCATAGTTTAAAGAGACAGGTAGATGTACAGATTGCTGCGGGGGTCAGAGTGAGGTGTTTGATGTCCATGATGATAAAAGATTTTGTTTCTGAAATAATTTGTTCTCCACATGCGATTCATGAGGTAAAGTTAAAAATTGCATTCGACCAACAGGTTAGTACTTGTACAGAATCGGCAGGAACACTGGTAAAGTTTACTGCCCACCATTAATTGCATAACTGAAGTAATGTTGAATAAGAGCACTTGTAACCACCCCTTCATCCTCCCCTGCCCCCACGTCCACCCCCACCCTTGCCTCTGCACACAAAGCCAACTAAATAAATTATTCAGGGCTGAGCGCGAAACTATTGTATCTTGTTTTTTATTTATATACAGTAACAATAGTTTCGCGCTCAGCCCACATAATGTGAAAACCACAGTTACATATTTGGTGGAGCGATCGATGTATTCTTTAAAATGATAATCTGATTTTCTGAGCTAGTAGAGAAGCATATAGATAATTGCAAATGCATTCAGTGGGGATGCAACCTCAGTTTTGTTAATTGACTTTTCATGAATAATTGGTCATGAACATACTTTATGAAAAGATCATGAGCAATTCATTAACAGTTCAAAAACTCTTGCATTTCATCTTGGCTGGTATTCAATGCTGGTATTCAACACAGACTTTTTAACCAAAAGAATTTTTAGGAAGTGCAGTTAACTGGGCCACAGAAAAGATGCTTGAGGGAGATGGTGTGGATTTATTCCTACTTTTAGCTCACCTGAGCAATGCTCATGCTCAGGTGAGTTACTGTGATCGCTCAATATCCGTCGTTGGCATCTTCTGTTCACAATCAGCTTGTGTATGCAATAGAGGCTGCATTTTTTTACTTGATCTTCATGAAATTTGATCAGAATGATTGCATTGATGAAATCTAGGTCAAATTTGAATATTGGTCATCTTGGGTAAAAAATAGGTCACCAGGTCAAATCAAAGAAAACCCATGTGTATACAATAGGGGCTGCATTTTACACTGGATTTTCATGAAATATGATTAAAATGTTTGTCTTGATGAAATCTAGGTCAAGTTAGAATATGGGTCATCTGGGGTCAAAAACTAGGTCACCCGGTGGAATCAAAGAAAATCTTGTGTATGCAATAGGGGCTGCATTTTTCGCTGGATATTCATGAAGTTTGATAGAATAATCTTCTTGATGAAATCTAGGTCATCTGGGGTAAAAAACTAGGTCACCTGGTCAAAACATAGGAATTTGAACCTTGTGTATGCATTTTTCGCTGTATATTCGTGGAATTTGGTCAGATTGTTTGTCTTGATCAAATCTAGGTCAAGTTCGAATATAGGTCATCTGGGGTCCAAAACTAGGTCACTCGGTCAAATCAAAGAAAAGTTTGGTGTGTGCAATAGGGGCTGCATTTTACATAAGATATTCATGAAATTTGATCAGATTGTTTGTCGTCATGAGATTATTCCAGATGTTCCTCAGGTGAGCGACCTAGGACCATTTGATCCTCTTGTTTTAACATGAAGCTCAATTTAGGAGTCTAACTTTAGAAGTAAGCACATGAACAGCTGTCTGGTAGGCAATTTCAATGACTATTTTATCCCTTCGAATTAGTCTCAATGGTTACTATAATATTGATAAATTACAAGAAAAATGCAGTAAAACCAAAATCCAACAGGAACAAAAAAGTTTCTGAAAGTGTGTTTCAAGAAAATCAGGAGCTTATGATAATTATGAACTTACCTGACATGTTTCAGTTATTATGGCCTAGCATCATAGTGAAATATCTTCATAATTTCCTGTCAGTCTGGGGAATGAGAGAACTTCTTGGAAATTAACAAAATCTACAACAGTTATTGTAAAGAACCTGTCTCATAAATTGTATTAGATATAAGATAAACCAATTCTTGTGTTAGTGCAGCTGTAAGTTATGCAAATGAAGAACATTTCTATTATTCAGCTAAGTTAGTGTAGCAGACCGTTATTATAATCATTTCTCAGTCTTGAAGCCATAGGTGTGGGTCCCCCACTGTTTTAGATTAAAGCTATTCTTATAAGCAAATTACCATTTTCTGTGCACTAAGATATAGAAGAAATAGACTACATATTGGCTATACGAAGTAATTAGGAGAGCTGTCCTACTTGACCCGGTGTCATAGAATTTCAGGTTAAAGTTTTGATGCACTTTCACTCTATCTCAGTTATTACTGAATGGATTTGATTCAAACTTAAAATAGTTCAACATCATCACTCACATCATAATGACACAAGAGCCATAACTCTTGCACTAATACTTCATGAATTATCCCCCCTTTTTACTTAGAATCTCAGGTTAAAGTTTTGATGCACTTTCACTCTATCTCAGTTATTACTTAATGGATTTGATTCAAACTTAAAATAGTTGTTCCACCTTATCATCCGCATCATATGACACAAGGTGCATAACTCTGGCACCAATTTTTCATGAATTATGCCACCTTTTACTTAGAATTTAAGGTTAATTTTGATGCATTTTCGCTATATCTCATTTATTACTAAATGGATTTGATTCAGACTTGAAGTATTTGTTCCACATCATCACCCACATCATATCACACAAGGTGCATAACTCTTGCACCAATATTTTATGAATTATGCCCCCTTTATGCTTAGAATTGTACTTATGTAGTGTTTTGATACACTTTATCTTTATCTCTCTTATTACTCAATATTTTTTACACAGACTCAAGCTATTGTGCACAGTGCAATATCTTCATCCACCATTGGAGTCATTAAACACTCCAATGACAGCTCCAGTTTCCTCACTATCCAGCATCGAAATAGTCCATCACTCTGTCTCCTGTGACAGCTCTTGTTAATACTCTCAGGTCCAGTGTTACATAATATGAGCCTACTTCAAAGATTGTGATCTATTCTTTATACTCCAGTAATTACATTTAAACATGGCAATGCACCAAACCTGTAGTAAGATGTAAGTTCTTCATATAACAGCTTTGTAACTATTGATGCAAATTTGTGGGGATAATTTTTTTCTGTTTTCAATAATGCCTTTGTTTTCAAAATACAACATTTTATTTCAGTTATTTATTGGAATACTATAGTAAATGTCTTGTATTTTCACTGGTAAGAAACATTGTAATGCATAAAATTTAAAGAAAATTTCATTGTTTTGAACATCAGTCATTAATGAACACCATATCAAACTTTTCACTCATGGATGCTTAATTTTACTTTATGAAAGACATTTGATTTTTAACACCAAAATAAATAGTTAATATAATAATCCTCTATACCTTGAAAAATTAGCCAGATACTGTACAGTTTAAAACTGGAAATTTTAGTAGAACCAGCAGGAAATGAAAATAGAATTACCATATGCCATTTTTTCACAGGCCATTTAAGTTAAATTGAGGGGCAAGTGATAGACTAAACTTATTCCTTTTTGACATTTACTGTTATCTTTTCAAATCTTTTAATCTGTTTTTGAATGGTTTGAAGAATTCTCTAGATTTTGTCTTGAGATGTAGTCATCCCATTCTTTTCCACTTAGAAAAGTTTCATAAAGTCTGTAAGGTTTCTGTCAAATCTAGACTGTATTTATAATGGAACTTATGCTCTGCATAAAGCTTGGAGTTTCTGTAAAATTGTTGGTTTACTTATAAGACATTGCGTGTACAGTCAGACTCGTACTGTAGACCACAAATTTTTAATAACAACAATATCTGTCAAACCTGTCTTGGAAGGCCACCACTTTCTCTTCAATTTATGCATCCTCTTTAATCGCATGCCTCCGTAAATCTGGGCAGATTCTTTTGAATTCCAGTACAGTTATAAGTCTGCCCACTTTTACGGTTGTATTTCTAAAGAATCTGCCCACATTTACATATTGAATCTCTAGATCAAACATATATCTGCCAACTTCTATGGTATAGTAAATATATATATATACAACATTACATGAGTTACATTATATTTGCCTTCTGGTTTTGTTTATACTCATCAGGGCAAATAATACAATATGGCTCCTACTACACATTACACATTTGTTGGTGCCCTATTGTATTTTTTGCCCTGATGAGTATAAACAAAACCGGTAGGCAAATATAATGTAACTCATGTAATGTTGTTTATTTTTTCTTTATATATATATATATATATATATATATAGTTTCAGACTTAAGATGTTGATGAATATGTTCCCTGGTTTGGCTGTGATTTTCCCTAGAATTTCTGAATATTGTCCTTTCTGGATTTGATTAATATCTTATTTGGTCAAGAAGCCGTAATAAGGATTTACTGAGTTATCAGAGACAGACTTGCATTATATTTGTCTTAATTTAGATTATGGGATTACTGATGGGATTTGGGAAGATTTTGGTGTCTGCAAGTTTATATTAGGAGACTTTGTGCATGGACTATTCCATTATTTGATCATTAGTAAAACACCTGAACACAAAGTAAAAACATCTTGTTAACAGTTTGATGGAGTTTTTTTACCTGATCTTCATAGAACTTTGTAGAGTGAAACCTGTATTAGGAGTGACACAATCTAGCTGTTTAAAGCAGGTGGCTGGGTCACAGACATGTCAAAATAAGAATTTGATGCACTTTTTCTTTTTCTCTGTAATCTCATGATTGATTTGCTTTAAATTTTAAATAGACTTATTCCGCATCATCACCCACATCATATGGCACAAGGGTCATAACTCTGTCACCAATATTACATGAATTATTAGCTCACCTGAGCTATTGTGATCCCTCACCGTCCGGTATCTGTCTGTCCGTCCGGCATCCAGCCACACTTTTCTTCAAAAAACCTCCTCTAAAACCATAGGGTGCAAGGATGTTCCTTGTGTGGTCCTCTTTCAAAGTTGTTCAAATGGTTCTGCTTCATTGCACATAGGGGCTGCCAGAGTTAAAAATAGAAAAAACAACATCTTCTCTTAAACCGCTGGTCTGATTTCAAAATGATTTCACACCCTTATATAACCTTCTGTCAATAATTTTCAACTTATTACGATTCATCAAAAAACATGGCCACCAGTGGGTGTGGTCACTTTTCCCAATAATTATATAGTGGAAACTTTCAAAATCTTATATGAAACTGCTGGCCCATTTTGAAATAAATTCAAACAAAATAAATGGTCCTTGTGTGATCCTCAACCAAGATTGTTCAAATTATTCTGATTCCTCAAAAACATGGCTGCCAGAGGGCGTGGTCACTATTCCCTATATGTATATAGCAGTCTTCTTGTATGAAACTGCTGGCCTGATTTTGAAATAATTTATTCCAAATGGTCCTTGTGTCACCCTCTGCCAAGATTGTTCAAATTATTTTGATTCATCAAAAAACATGGCCGCCAGGGAGTGTGGCCATTTTTTCCCTACATGTATATATTGGAAACTTATAGAATATTATTGTCAGAGACAGCAGGTCCAATTATAAAATAATTTTACACAAATGTTTCTTGGGCAACCCTTTACAAAGATTGTACAAATTATTCTATTTCATTAAAAATCATTGCCACTAAGAAGTGTGGTCACTTTACCCCTTATTTATGTAGTGGAAACTTAAAAAATTCTTCATGTTGATATATTGTCATATCACATCATTCCCCCAATGTCTTACCCCACCTCTGGCAACAATATGTTATGAATTTCAGGTTCAAGTTGTGATACATTTTGCTATATTTCAGTTAGTACTAAATAGATTTGATTCAATTGAAATAGTTATTCCACATTATTAGTCACATGATATGACACATGATAAATTACTCTTGAAAAACATTTCTATGAATTATGTCCTTTTAAACTAAATTAATGTTTTATTACACTTTACACTATCTGTGTTATTTCTAAATACATTTGACATGGACATAAACTATATTCCAACATCTTCATTCACATTGGAGTCATTAAACACTCCAGTGACAGTTCCTGCTTCCTCAGATGTGCCCAAATTCACTATACAGAACTGTAATAGTCAAGGGCGCTGTCTCCTGTGACAGATCTGGTTGTTTGTCTAGCCTTTGTTTTAACAAAATGCTTTTTCCTTTAAGAAATCATTGCAAAAGCTTGTTCTGTGCAGTTTCTCTTTTTTCATGTTGGTTCAGCAAAATATAAAGCACTGACGTCATTATATAAACTTTTTGTAAAATTTTAAGATTTTGGCATCACACAAACAATACATTTTAATAGAATGAGAGAAAAATCTCAAGAAAATTCTTATCAGTGATTCAAACCTATGGCTTTATACTTATTTCTGCAGGTACAGAAAGATATGTAATACTATTCTTCTATAATACAAGATAATGATGCTGTATTGAGTTTGTATTACAAATTATTAGTTATTATTTTTATCTAAGGATGTTTAAATTAAAATGTAATAAGTAGTTGTTGACATAGGAAGGAAACTGTGCTGGATGGCAATTCAGCTTGTCTGCAAATTCCTCGTCGTCAACAATTTGACTGTTAACACTCTACAGGTCACAATTTGGCCCAACCTTAATGAAGTTTAAATTGGTCAGAATGTTACCCTCAATAAAATCTTGGAAGAGTTCAATATTGGGTCATCTTGGGTCAAAAACTAGGTCACCAGGTCAAATCAAAGGAAAAGCTTGTTAACACTCTAGAGGTCACAATTTTGGTCCAATCTTAATGAAACTTGGTCAGAATGTTACTCTTAATATAGTCTAAGACGAATTTGATATTGGGTCACCTGGGGTAAAAAGCTAGGTCACCTGGTCAAATCTAAGGAAAAGCTTGTTAACACTCTAGAGGCCACATTTAACATTGTATCTTCATGAAACTTGGTCATAATGTTAATCTTGATAATTTCTAGGTCAAGTTCGAATCTGGGTCATGTGGGGTCAAAAACTAGGTCACCAGGTTAAATCAAAGGGAAAGCTTGTTAACACTAGAGGCCATATTTGTGACTATATCTTCATGAAACTCAGTCAGAATGTTAATCTTGATGATCTTTAGATCATGTTTGAATCTGGGTCATGTGGGGTCAAAAACTAGGTCACCAGGTCAAATCAAAGGACAAACTAGTTAACACTCTAGAGGCCACATTTATGACCATATCTTAATGAAACTTGGTCAGAATGTTAATCTTGATGATCTTTAGGCCAAGTTTTAATCTGGGTCACGTGGGTCAAAAACTAGGTCACCAGGTCAAATCAAAGGAAAAGCTACTTAACACTCTAGAGGCCACATTCATGGCCATATCCTAATGAAACTTGGTCAGTATGTTAATCTTGATGATCTTTAGATCAAGTTCGAATTTAGGTCAAGTGGAGCTTGAAACTAGGTCACCAGGTCAAATCAAAGGTAAAGCTTGTTAACACTCTGTAGGCCACATTTATGATATATCTTAATGAAACTTGGTCAGAAAGTTAACCTTGGTGATCTTTAGGTCAAGTTTGAATCTAGGTCATGTAGGGTTAAAAACTAGGTCACCAGGTCAAATCAAAGGAAAAGCTAGTTAACACTCTAGAGGCCACATTTATGACCATATTATAATGAAACTTGATCAAAATGTTAATCTTGAAGATCTTCAGCTTCAGTTTCAATCTGGGTCATGTGGGGTCAAAAACTAGGTCACCAGGTCAAATCAAAGGTAAAGCTTGTTAACACTCTAGAGACCTAATTTTAAATTTGAAACTCATGGGAATTGATCAGAATGTTTGTCTTGATAACCTTTAAGTCAGGTTCGAATCTGGGTCATGTGGGGTCAAAAACTAGGTCACCAGGTCAAATCAAACGTAAAGCTTGTTAACAATCTAGAGGTCAAATTTATGACTGTATCTTCATGAAACTTGGTCAGAATGTTAATCTTGACGATCTTTAGGCCAATTTGGAATCTGGGTCATGTGGGGTCAAAAACTAGGTCACCAGGTCAAATCAATGGAAAAGCTAGTGAACAATCTAGAGACCACATTTATGACAGTATCTTTATGAAACTTGGTCAAAATGTTAATCTTAATGATCTTTAGGTGAAGTTCCAATCTGGGTAAGGTGGGGTCAAAAACTAGGTCACCAGGTCAAATCAAAGGTAAAGCTTGTTAACAATCTAGAAGTCACATTTATGACTGAATCTTCATGAAACTTGGTCAGACTGTTAATCTTGATGATCTTTAGGTCAATTTGGAATCTGGGTCATTTGGGGTCAAAAACTAGGTCACTAGGTCAAATTAAAGGAAAAAGTAGTTAGCACTCTAGAGGCCACATTTATGACCTTATCTTAATGGAACTTGGTCAGAATGTTAATCTTGATGATGTTTAGGTCAGTAGGTCAGGTGAGCAATACAGGGCCTTCATGGCCCTCTTGTTTTTACGTAAGATTCTATCTAAACCAATTACAATACACTTTTTTTGTTTTAAAAATAAACAAGAATATAAAACAGGAACACTATTTTCATCAACATTTCTGTGGTTAATATCATGACACTAACATAAAACAACAGGACCTAGTTTCTATTTTTAGTACAGAAACATATGCTTAGTAAGAAAAGCATGTTACACCTACTTGTATAAGATAAACTTTTTGTAATGTTATGGTTTTCCAGATGGTCTTTGGTAAACAATAATTTTACACTTGTATCATTAAAGGAGGATAAATATCAGTTAAATGTCTGACCCACAATCCTTTTCTGTTTTCAGGTTGGAAGTAACAAAGGTGAAGAATGTGACATGAGTAGTACAGAACACTGAAGCATATCAAGGGGCATATATAACACAGGTACTTAATCATCTTTTTAGTTTCTTTTCCATTGGGCTTTGGTGTATGAACAATATTCATCCCTTTATTAACTTTGATTTTGCAACAACTGTACCGCCTCGGTAGCCTAGTGGTAGAGCGTCTGCTTCGAGTGCGGGAGGTCGTGGGTTCGATCCCCGGCCGCGTCATACCAAATACATAAAAAATGGTACTAGTAGCTTCCTCGCTTGGCACTCAGCATTAAGAGGGTAGTGCTAGGACTGGTCAGCCCGGTGTCAGTATAATGTGACTGGGTGGGGTATCATGTCACGTGTCTAGGGCGTGATATTCCAGTGAGGCAGCACTATAAAGTTGGGCATTGTGCTCACTGCTACAAGTAGACACCGTTGTTCATATGACTGAAAAATTGTTGAAAAAGACGTTAAACCCGAACACACTTTGCAACAACTATGTCACTGATTGTCCTTTCTCTGATGAAAAGATCATGGTCAGGAGGCAGTAACTTTTGTTCTATCTTCATGAAAAGATACAATAACTTTTTAACTGATCGTCCCAATAAAGAGGGGCTAGTATTTAATCATAATTACACTTGAACTAGTATTAATAAGATATCTCCTATTGTGGATCCATGTAAAAGTCATGCTACTTTCACCAAGGTCAAGGTCAGTAGAAAATATGGCTCTTTGATGACTATCAGATCATTTAAGTATTGATAATCATTTTATGCTATGCAATATGCTCTTGGTCTTTGCTTTTGTTTTCAAGGTCAAGGTCAGCACAGTTTTCCTCTTAAAGTGGAATTACAAATATATTAGCCTGGCTCCCTGGCTGCATGGTTATCTTTTATATTAATGTTGTAAACATTTTATAAGAAACTTTTAAACCTCTAAAATAGCACAGTTTTATCTGATGGCTGAACTATGTTCGGAGCCAGGGGCAATAAAAAAAGTCAATGTAGAAACAACCTTCTGGAGTTATTTCCCTCTTAATGAAGAAAACTGATATACGTAAATAAGAACAAACATAGGGACGGGAGCCAGTCTACAAATATATAAACATACTTCGCAGTGAGTTTGACAGTTTGGCTCTCTTGTTTCAGTATCTTCTCTGTCAGTGATTTTAGCACTTAAATCATGCATGGTAGCATGATAGCAGTAAATATTGTACTGACAGATTGGGAAGCCTGGTAGAATGCAGGATCTTCTATTTACTTGTCTTCTGCTTTGACAGCGCCAGTCAACAATGGTCGATTAAGTGTATTTGTTTTGTCTTTAGAGTTGATTGAAGGAAAACCACTGTTTTCTGTCATGTGATGTGGTGAAATAATGGTGTTTTCTGATAAAATCTGTATGTAATTAAATTTTCTGGAGAAACATGCTTCAGTTAAAGAAATATGTAAGATTAACTTGTCAAATTGCTGTATCAGACATACGGAAAATTTGGTGTTAACATGCAACGCTCCATGAAAATCAAGATCAACAACAGTTTTTGGAAAGATGATGGAATATAAGAGCAAATTGCACTATGTTTCCTCAACAAAATTTTAGTAAAAGGGAAAATTATTGTTGAACTTTATATAATAGATTATAGAGTGCCCAATAAATCATGTTCAGCAGATGATAGTGGTATTATATTTAAACAGGAGAAAGCTTTGTTTTGATACTTGAGAAATATGACATACAATATTTTCTCTTTAACATAGACCTTTGATAAAGTTGTTTTAAACTGCAGCACTTTACATACACTTAACATGATTGAAATAAACACTTAGACAGGCTTTAAAATAGGAAGCTATTTGGCTTCGAGTATGTAACATGATGAACATTTGGCTTGGCTGAAATATAAGTCATATGAGTGCGGCTTTTGCTACAGTGTCATTTTCTTGCTCATGTTGAACCTTCCCATTTGGTTAGCTTATTAGTTAGTTAGTTATTAATGAAAGAAAAGACAATATTTTACTGAACTTTGTATGAACCATCTTGGCTTTATTAAATAAATGAACCTTTTAACTGTATCTAAATCAGTTCAACAACCTTTGTCAGTAGGTAAAATAGGACCTAGAAACATAATCACATATACTGGTAAGTGGAATTAAGCTGTTGTACATGTAATTCTTTTATAATAATTTCAAACATATAACTATAATTTTTGGCTAATTATAATCAGATTGAAACAAAAAGCAAACAGAAATGATGTCATAACATTTTGAAGGCGAACAATTAAACTAGAGTTCAGGTTTAGTTTTGTAGTATAACACTATGTATATTTATGTGAAATAAACTATAGTTAAGGGACAGAGTGCAGCTATGCCCTCAGTCGATATCACTTTTTCTCGGTTGATAGATCCTTACATTGGCCTCTGTAAAAGGCAATAATTGTATAGTATTGACAAGTTCATGTCAATTTGCATTTATCCCCTTTAAAACTCCCTTTTTGTTAACTTTTGAAGCAAAATTTTAAGGCCTAATACACAGTTTAATCTTAATTTGTTCCGAGAGCGGGAGGTTGTGGGTTCGATCCCTGGCCACTTCATACCAGACCTAAAATAAATTAGTATAAACTGTCAGTTTTATTTTCAGAAAGATACAAAATTATCTGCAATATTTATTATGATATATTTAGGTATCATAATTCTGTAAATCATACAGAAATTGTTGCTATAGTGTTATTTATCAGAATTTTGTGTGACAGCTGTATTATTTTCTTGATTTTGATCTGGAGATCGTGCAGACACATGCATTTGATCATATTGAAGACATATGTCATGTAGCACATCACTGGTTATAGAAATTCAGATTTTCCACCATCCCTTATTTGTCTTTAGATATGAAAAAGCAATTCTACACGTTATGAACTGCATTTGATATTCAGGGTGTCAAAAGATTTTATTCCATGGATTTTTATCCTCTGTTGATAATATTTCTTTGATTATGTCTAATCCACCCTGTTTTTAGCTCACCTGAGCAATGCTCAGGTGAGTTTTTCTGATCGCTCGATGTCCGGCGTCCGTCGTCCGTCGTCTGTCGTCTGGTGTCTGTCGTCTGTCGTCTGTCGTCCGTCGTCTGTCAACATTTAGCTTGTGTATGCGATAGAGGCTGTATTTTTCAATTAATCTTCATGAATATTGGTCAGAATGATAACCTTGATGAAATCTAGGCCGAGTTCGAAAATGGGTCATTTCGGGTCAAAAACTAGGTCACTAGGTCAAATCAAAGAAAAACCTTGTGTATGCGATAGAGGCTGTATTTTTCATTTAATCTTCATGAATGTTGGTCAGAATGATAACTTTGATGAAATTTAGGCCGAGTTCGAAAATGGGTCATCTCGGGTCAAAAACTAGGTCACTAGGTCAAATCAAAGAAAAACCTTGTGTATGCGATAGAGGCAGTATTTTTCATTTAATCTTCATGAATATTGGTCAGAATGATAACTTTGATGAAATCTAGGCCGAGTTCGAAAATGGGTCATCTCGGGTCAAAAACTAGGTCACTAGGTCAAATCAAAGAAAAACCTTGTGTATGCGATAGAGGCGGTATTTTTCAATTAATCTTCATGAATATTGGTCAGAATGATAACCTTGATGAAATCCAAGCCGAGTTCGAAAATGGGTCATCTCGGGTCAAAAACTAGGTCACTAGGTCAACTCAAAGAAAAACCTTGTGTATGCGATAGAGGCTGTATTTTTCAATTAATCTTCATGAATATTGGTCAGAATGATAACCTTGATGAAATCTAGGTCGAGTTCGAAAATGGGTCATCTCGGGTCAAAAACTAGGTCACTAGGTCAAATCAAAGAAAAACCTTGTGTATGCGATAGAGGCTGTATTTTTCAATTGATCTTCATGAATTTTGGTCAGAATGATTGCCTTGATGAAACAAAGGCCGAGTTCGAAAATGGGTCATCTCGGGTCAAAAACTAGGTCACTAGGTCAAATCAAAGAAAAACCTTGTGTATGCGATAGAGGCGGTATTTTTCAGTTGATCTTCATGAATTTTGGTCAGAATGATATCCTTGATGAAATCTAGGCCGAGTTCGAAAATGGGTCATCTGGGGTCAAAAACTAGGTCACTAGGTCATATCACGTAAAAACCTTGTGTATGCGATAGAGGCTGTATTTTTCAATTGATCTTCATGAATTTTGGTCAGAATGATTACCTTGATGAAATTTAGACCAAGTTCGAAAATGGGTCATCTGGGGTCAAAAACTAGGTCACTAGGTCAAATCAAAGAAAAACCTTGTGTATGCAATAGAGGCTGTATTTTTCAACTGATCTTCATGAAATTTAGCCAGAATGATTACCTTGATAAAATCTAGGCCGAGTTCGAAAATGGGTCATCTGGGGTCAAAAACTAGGTCACTAGGTCAAATAGAACAAAAACATTGTGTATGCAATAGAGGATGTATATTTCAATTGATCTTCATGAAATTTGGTCAGAGTGATTGCCTTGATGAAATCTAGGTCGATTTTGAATATGGGTTAACTGAGGTCAAAAACTAGGTCACTAGGTCAAATTAAAGAAAAATCTTGTGTATGCGATAGAGACTGTTTTTTTCAATTGATTTTTATGAAATTTGATCAGGTTGATTGCCTTAATGAAATCTAGGTTGAATTTGAATATGGGTCATCTGAGGTCAAAAACTAGGTCACTTGGTCAAATCAAAGAAAAAACTTCTGTATGTGATAGAGGCTGTATTTTTCAGTTGATCTTCATGAATTTTGGTCAAATTGATTGCCTTGATAAAATCTAGGTCGAGTTTGAACATGGGTCATCTAGGGTCAAAAACTAGGTCATATCTAAGAAAATGCTTGTTTTATCGCAAGAGACCAATTTTTTGGTCCAATCTTAATGAAAATTGGTCAGAATATTTGTTTCCATGAAATCACTAGGTCAAACCTGTTTTACACTGTTATGGAGTGTTTCTTAGGTGAGCGACCTAGGGCCATCTTGGCCCTCTTGTTTAGCTCATCTGAGCCAAAGGCTCAAGTTGAGCTTTTGTGACCGCTCGATGTCCGTCGTCCGGTGTGTGTCGTGTGTCAACAATTTAAAAAAAATCTTCAAAACCACTGGGCAGATTTACACCAAACTTCACAGGAAAGATCCTTGGGTGGCCCCCTTTCAAAACTGCCCAAAGAATTAAAATCCATTCAGAACTGTGGCTGCCATGGCAACCGAAAGGAAAATCTTTAAAAGTCATCTTCTCAGAAACTGTTAGCCAGATTTCAAAAATATTTTGTAGAAATGATCTCTAGGTGACTTTCTACCAAAATTTGCATTAGATGTTCTATTTTGTTAAAAAACATGGCCACCAGAGAGCGGGGCTTATTTTCCCTATATTGTAAATTCAAAAAATATTCCCTGAAACCTGAAGACCTAGAGCTTAGATATTTGATATGTGGCATTGTTTAGTGGACTTTTACCAATATTGTTCAAGTTATGATCCCAGGGTAAATATTGGTCCCACCTCATGATCCCTTGAATTTACATAGAGTTCTATAGGAAACTTCTCTGAAACCGAGAGGCACAGAGCTTAGATATTTTACTTGTGGCATTGTCTAGTGGTCCTTTACTAAGACTGTTCATGACACAGGCTCTATTTAAAGCCCCGGCCCGGGGTCACTTAGTTTTTATACGAGTTATATAGGAAAAAATACTTAAAAAATTATCTGATCATATTTCCTAGACTGTTCAATTATAATTACCTGATGACCCCAAGTAATTAGGGGTCACTTGTTCGTTCATTTGTTCGTCACAACGTTAACTTTTTGCATGAAGGCACTTTACGCGCAAACCACTGCACCCAGGACCTTCAAACTTCACATGCTGATAGTACTTACTGAGTACATGACCCCTACTGACTTTGTGGTCACCAGGTCAAAGGTCACAGGGGCCAATGTTAACTTTTTGCATGAAGGCACTTTACTCGCGAACCACTGCACCCAGGACCTTCAATCTTCACATGCTGATAGTACTTACTAAGTACACGACTCCTACTGACTTTGGGGTCACCAGGTCAAAGGTCAAGGTCACAGGGGCCAATATTAACATTTTGCATGAAGGCATTTTACTCGCGAACCACTGCACCAAGGACTTTCCAACTTCACATGCTGATAGTACTTATTGAGTACATGACCCCTACTGACTTTGGGATCACCAGGTCAAAGGTCAAGGTCACAGGGGCCAGTGTTAACTTTTTGCATGAAGGCACTTTACTCGCAAACCACTGCACCCAGGACCTTCAAACTTCACATGCTAATAGTACTTATTGAGTACACGACCCCTATTGACTTTCGGGTGACCAGGTCAAAGGTCAAGGTGCTGCAGGTCAAAGGTCAAGGTGCTGCAGGGGCATTTGTCACCATTAGTGACAGCTCTTGTTCAATTGATCTTCATGAAATTTGGTCAGAATGATTGCATTAATGAAATCTAGGTCAAGTTCGAATATGGGTCATCTGGGTCAAAAAGTAGGTCACTAGGTTAAATCAAAGAAAAACCTAGTGTATGCGATAGAGGCTAAATTTTTTCAACTGATCTTCATGAATTTTTGTCAGAATGATAGCCTTGATGAAATCTAAGTCAGGTTCAAATATGGGTCATCTTGGTTTAAAAACTAGGTCACTAGGTCAAATCAAGGAAAAACCTTGTGTATGTAATAAGGGCTGCATTTTACACTGGATTTTCATAAAATTTGGTCAGAATGGTTGCCTTGATGAAATCTAGGTTGAGTTCGAATATGGGTAGTCTGGGGTAAAAAACTAGGTCACTAGGTCAAATCAAAGAAGAACTTTGTGTATGCGATAGAGCTGTATTTTTCAATTGATTTTCATGAAATTTGGTCAGAATGATAGCCTTGATGAAATCTAGGTCAAGTTCGAATATGGGTCATCTGGGGTCAAAATCTAGGTCACTAGATCAAATCAAAGAAAATACTTATTTATACTCAAGATTTTTGCTCCAATTTTAATGATAATTGGTCAGAATATTTTTTTCCATGAAATCACTAGGTTAAACGTGTTTACACTGTTATGGTGTGTTTCTCAGGTGAGCGACCTAGGCCCTCTTGATTAAGATACAGCCTTGAAATTTGGATGGCATATACAGTTTTGCACACCGATCTTAAAACTGACTTTCAGTGACCTACTGACCTACTTTCTTAATATTTTAGCATCAGTTTGACATTTGAAACATGCAGCTCATATTAGTCAGGTGAGCGATCCAGGGTCATCATAACCCTCTTGTTAAATATATCCCACCCAGCTAATAAGTCAGTACTGGTTCATGGCTTCACATATATTGATACTCCTATATACCGGACAATAATATGTCTAAACTGTATATGCCTTAATTTAAATTTTTCTTTTATTTCTGGGGGTCTCTTGCTCTGTTCTGCAGGTCAGAAGAACACTGTGTATATCTGTGCCCCTGCATAGGCTTGTAGAAGATGAATTTTGTGACTGGGAGTGAAGTGGCTGCAGTTATATAATATATGTAGGGGAAGCACCTTTGTTTGATTGTTTTGGGTATACGCCGTTTTTCAACAGTATTTCAGTGATATAACAGCGGGCAGTTAACCTAACCAGTGTTCCTGGGTTCCGTACCAGTACAAACCTGTTCCCCACAAGTAACTGCCAACTTCCCCACATGAATCAGTGGTGACGGACGAATGATTGCAGACACAATGTCTTTTATCAAATCGTCACAGAGAACATAAGCCCCGCCCAGGGATCTAACTCACGACCCCGCGATCCGTAGCCCAACGCTGTCCCTACTGAGCTAAGCGGGTGGGCTGGGAACCACCTTTAATCGTGTTCATCATGAAAATGAAACCCGCCCGCTTAGCTCAGTAGAGAGAGCGTCTGTCTACAGATCGATCCTTGGGCGGGGCTTATGTTCTCCGTGACGATTTGATAAATGACATTGTGTCTGAAATCATTTGTCCTCCACCTCTGATTCATGTGGGGAAGTTGGCAGTTACTTGCGGAGAACAGGTTTGTACTGGTACAGAATCCAGGAACACTGGTTAGGTTAACTGCCCGCCGTTACATGACTGAAATACTGTTGAAAAACGGCGTTAAACCCAAACAAACAAAATCATGAATTTAATATATATAAATTGTTATGTTTTTAAGTTAATTATTGAAATAGTAGAGCAAAACATAAGATGAAATGTCTTTCACTGGTGAACACCAGATCTGAAATTAGGCAAAATGAAATATTTTGATCTTGCAGTGAAAGGACAAAGTTAGGCAAAATGAAATATTTTGATATTGCAATGAAACAACATTTAACATCTATATAATTAATTATATAATGCTGTGTCTTGAAAGATTTTCATAAACTAAGAAGAAAGTCTCTAGTTTTGAGTACATGAAAAGAGCTGTTTTTAATTTTAATTCTACATGGAAACAATGTGCATTTTCTTGAACAGAAAAAGATGCTGTAAAATGTTTATCACTCATGGGAGAATTTCATTTTTCTGGCTTTCGTGGTGACATAAATCCACTGAAAAAATAAAGTTTGTATTTATTCTTTATTAAATTGGTGAATTCATAGATGTATTGACTCCCATAAAAAATTATATGCTTCAAAATACTGAAAAAGCATGACCGAATGAGGTAAGCTAGTTTATGAAGTCTGTCAGATGGGACTTGGGATATCTGTTTTTGCTCAAGTATCAGCCATTACATCAATAATTGATGGCAGTGTAGATTTCGTATAAATTAATTTCTGACATTGTACCAGCATTTTAGTAACCTGTATTCCTTTGTTTGCAAGATATTAAATTTAGAATGATATTTCTCTGAAGGAATATCTAATTAGTAACTAGCAGTATTGATGTTCTAGATACTGCTTATCAAAATTTCATCTCAACATCTAATATTATAATATCATTATTATACCAGATTTATATAGCGCCCTGTTTTATGGCATGCGTTCAAAGGTGCTTTACATAGTACAAATTGGCCACTCTAAATACAGACACAGAGCAATCTGACCAAAGGGACAGAAATAGAGAAAGACCCAGAACGGAGAGAGAGAAATCCTTTAGATACAGGGTTGTCCCTCTAACTTAGCCTAGCTCTTTGCAAAGAGACAGTCTGATTCTTTAACATGCTGGGTGTATAGTAGCCTGGCTCCCTGGCTGCATGGTTATTTTTTATATTAATACTGGAAACATTTTTATAAGAAAATTTTAAGCCTCTAACAGAATCATACATGTTTGGAGCCAGGGGCAATAAAAATGTCAATGTAGAAACTACCTTCTGGAGTTACTTCCCTCTTAATGAAGAAAACTGATATATGTAAATAAATACAAACATAGGGATGGGAGCCAGTCTAGATGTATAGCACCAGTGACCTCTAAGCTGTCTTTCCTGGGAGGAACTCCCCAGGTTTGTCTGTCTTTCTGTTGATAATTGTATTGTAATTGTACTGTTAATGCTGTTCGTATTTCCATAAAAATTGGTTAAAAAATTAGACTAACATGAGAATCATGGGTAAGATGTATAATTTGGGGCCAAAGCATATGATGCATGGCTTTGTCGCAACTCCTGTGCCTATTGAGATGCATCTCATAACCTCCTCAGAGTTATTTCCCTTTACACTGATTTAAGATATGTCCATATCATAAGAAATATAAAGGTAAGAAATTCCATTGTTTTACCTGAACTCTTCATGCATTGATTATAATAAATGGATGATAAGCATCAAGTGGCAATATGTGCAGTGTACATTATCAGAAATGATATTTACACAAATCAAAAGCACTTGCAATTCATCAACAGAGTTTCATCCCTATCAGATATCAATCTATTACATTATATCAAACCCAAGACAGAAATAGTCTAGTAATGAATGAATGATAGAGACCAAGGATAACCACTGTGTTTTCATTGTTATTGAGGATTAGGATTAGAAAAGAAATATTGTAAGTTATGTTTTATGGTTTGGAGATATTCTTGGAAATTTTTCCATCATTTGAGTACATAACTCTTTGAATGAATGGATGTACTGATTGGTGTATCTTAGCTCAAAAGTAGCTGCTAATGGGAAAACTTGGCCAACATTTTACTATGGTTTGAACAGACTCAATCAAACCGAGTCTGCTATTATTTTGCTTGGTTGCATGATTATGCTTCTAAAGGAACTTCTTATAGATTTTATTGAGTACACAACTTGGATGTTTCTGCAAATATAAGTTTTTGCAGGCTTACAAGTCCATGGAAAAACTGACTAAATATGAATGAAGATAACTAGTAAAGTTAGCAATAGCAAATTTTCTCAAAAGTGACAGTTCCTAATACCCGTGAGAAGATTTTGACAAAAGATTTTCCATGGTATATGAGTACATGACTTTGGAAATTTTCTTCATTTTCATCATCACCTACATCATATGATATGTGGTCCATTACTCTGAGAGAAATATTTCATGAAGTATGCCTCTTTTATACATAGAATTTGATGCAGTTTCACTCTATCTCCATTTTAACTAAATGGATTTGTTTCAAGTTTAGAATAATTGTTCCACGTCATCGACAAGGTCTAGGAAGTGAAGATAGATGTGCATGCCATTCTTTCTTCTTGCATGGATGAAAAAGGGGACTGGAAACCTACCAATTTTCTTCACTTATTTGAATTTATCTTTTTAAGTCAGAATCTTCACATATGCAATGTTTCCTCTGGCAAAGCAGTACTATGGGGGTATTAATCAAATTACTGATAGCTCTAGTTTCCTCAGACAAGCCTTATTTTGCTATTCAGCAAAAAAGCTGTAATGTTCTGTATGTCAATCTCACCAAGGATTAGGATCTTCATTTTGACATATATTTGTATAATTTAAGGTCCATTAAATTTTGCAAATTTAAAATTCCAGCTATTTCTGTAATTTGACTGGTTGTCATATTAAGATTGTTATTCTTATCATACTAGACTGGTTCCATAATTTAGTAAATATCTCCCTGTGACATTACCAAGATGAGCAATTTGCATTATACTACATGTTTTTTGACACGCATAGTCTGCTCGAAGATTGGTAATGGCACAACAATGGGAAATCAATGGAAAGTAGTGATTTACTGGAAAATTTGATGGTGAAATGAATTGCATCAGCAAAAAAGAAAGGTCAATGTTTATTGTTACTTGAAACGAATACCGAAAAAAGAACATGAAGCATTTCAGTAGTCCAGTGGTGCTTCTGGAACAAGATTGTTGGAATTAATTTTCACATAATGTTGAAAGGCATATAAAAAAGAATAAACTGAACTAGAAGTAAATGCTTGCTTTCCACACATTTCTAATTAAGAGAATTATAGCGTTGATGATTAACATTCAGGTAAACAAAATAGGAATTAATCAAACTTTCAATAAATTGATACAGCATTTTCTACCTTATGGGATTGTCTTTAGTCTGGTTTCCAGGCGAAAGTCGTTAATTTCAAGACATTCGGAACTTGGTTGTCCAGCTGATTGCACAGGTAATTTCCGTCACTTGATTGTTTTTTTAATTGATTGTGATGAAGGGAAGCATTCTATTGTTTTGTTACAGAAATAGATCAAATGGGAGACTGACTAAATCTTGTTTTCGTAATAATTTACTTGCAAATGAAAATGCTTGGAAATTACTTACACTGCTGTATAACAAAAAAAAACAATAAATCTAAAAAAATGTATGAACCAATATTTTTATTTGACACTGTTTAATTATAGTTTCTGGATTTAACACAATATAAATGTTTCCAAGCTAAGAATTTGCATCATTAAATCTTATTATGTTGTTTTTCTGTTGATAACTGAATATTTCAGGTAACTGGTGCCTTTTGAAAATCGGTCTCACATTGTATGGCTGTGCTGGATTTGTGTTTTTTCTTTGAAACTATTCCAATAAATTTTTTTACGTTCTTTAAATATTTCTCTCAAAATAATTGCATTAGGATTATTTGTCCTCTACTGGTGTTGAAAACCAGTTTGGTGACTTTAGGTCTGTGCCCCATCTGTCCATCAGACAGCCAGTACCATTGTCCTATCAATAACTTTGACATATATGAATGGATTTTCAGAGAACTTGGTACAAACATTCATCGTAGCAAGATGATGTGTTCAAGGTCCAGACCCATAACTCAAAGGACAAGGTCAAAACATTGCATGTATTTCCTTTTCTAGTCTAAAGTTTAAACAGTAGGGGACTTCGTATTAGCTAGTTATACATCCTTCACATGTTTTACATTAAAATATTGGGAATGCTTCTTTATATATTAATTCAATTCTTCTGTGAAACTTCTCTGTGGAATTTCAAAGTACTTTCTTGCATGTTCTACAAGTTAAAACTTGTCAATTGATAGACACAGTTTACCCACTGGGATATATCAGTTCCATCAATTTTGCAAGCTATTTTCACTTGCAGGATGTTACAGCTGAATAATTCTTTAAAATTTATCAAGAATGGATAGCACAGATGGATTCTTTTTCAGCTCACCTAAACCAAAGGTTCAAGGAGTTCTGTTGTGATGATTTTTTATGCCCCCAAAGGGAGGCATATTAGTTTTCAACTGTCTGTCCGTTCGTTCGTTAGTTGGTTAGTTAGTTACAGTCGAATACCCTTACCTCGATATTCAAGGGACTGTAAAAATTGCATCGACGTATCCAATGTTCCACGTAACGATATCGACTATCTGGGACTACTAAGTACTTGTGTCGGACGTCTATATTGTAATTATATCCAATGCTTTTTTCAGAGGGTTTGAAAGGGGAAAGAAATAATATTAAACGTAAATATTTAATTTTATTGACAAATAAAACATCTTAATTAAATATATACATACAACTTTTTAATTTTTCAAAATATACATTTAAACATTAGCATTTTTATTCCTTCTCTAAGCAAGTCTGGATGCAGCGGTAATATTCTTAGTTGAGTAGTCATTTTGACTGTGCTTCGATAGTTAAATACGCATATTGTGACTCAATCCTAAATGGCAGATTTTTACTCCATCAAACAGAAAATATTTCATCCAAGTTAGTTGTTATATAGGAGAACAGCTTTCCTGCTTGCATGGTGTTTTATAAGACTTATTATTTGGGAATTAAATGCGAACTCCTGACATTTAAATTGGATTAAAGATTAAATAACAAACAAAATAAACACGCAAACTAACTTGACTTTGATTAATACATCGCTGGACAACAATAGGTTGATTTTCACACCTTACAAATAACATGGATATTTTTTTGACAAGCTGTGATATCAAGAAACCAGGTGTAAAAACAGTACAGGTAAGTTTACGGGACTGAAAAATCTCATCAGCTAAACAAAATATTGAGCTAAACATATCGAGGTAATGATAAATAATTACATTTAGAGTAATAGGGAAAAATCGGGACCGACTCAGACACATCTTGCTAACCGGAGTATCGAGCTAACCGATATCGAGGTAACGATATTCAACTGTAGTTCGTCACAATGTTAACTTTTTGCATGAAGGCACTTTACTCGTGAACCACTGCACCCTTGACCTTCAAACTTCACGTGCTGATAGAACTTATTGAGTACACCACCCCTACTGACTTTGAGGTCACCAGGTCAAAGGTCAAGGTCACAGGGGCCAACGTTAACTTTTTGCATGAAGACACTTCACTCGCGAACCACTGCACCCAGGACCTTCAAACTTCACATGCTGATAGTACTTATTGAGTACACCACCCTTACTGACTTTGGGGTCACCAGGACAAAGGTCAAGGTCACAGGAGACAACGTTAACTTTTTGCATGAAGGCACTTTACTAGCAAACCACTGCACCCAGGACCTTCAAACTTCACATGCTGATATTACTTATTGAGTACACCACCCCTACTGACTTTGGGATCACCAGGTCAAAGGTCAAGGTCACAGGGGCCAACGTTAACTTTTTGCATGAAGGCACTTTACTCGTGAACCACTGCACCCAGGACCTTCAAACTTCACATGCTGATAGTACTTATTGAGTACACCACCTTTACTGACTTTGGGGTCACCAGGTCAAAGGTCAAGGTCACAGGAGACAACGTTAACTTTTTGCATGAAGGCACTTTACTAGCAAACCACTGCACCCAGGACCTTCAAACTTCACGTGCTGATATTACTTATTGAGTACACCACCCCTACTGACTTTGGGATCACCAGGTCAAAGGTCAAGGTCACAGGGGCCAACGTTAACTTTTTTCATGAAGGCACTTTACTCGTGAACCACTGCGCCCAGGACCTTCAAACTTCACGTGCTGATAGTACTTTTTGAGTACACCACCCCTACTGACTTTGAGGTCACCAGGTCAAAGGTCAAGGTCACAGGGGCCAACGTTAACTTTTTGCATGAAGACACTTCACTCGGGAACCACTGCACCCAGGACCTTCAAACTTCACATGCTGATAGTACTTATTGAGTACACCACCCTTACTGACTTTGGGGTCACCAGGTCAAAGGTCAAGGTCACAGGAGACAACGTTAACTTTTTGCATGAAGGCACTTTACTAGCAAACCACTGCACCCAGGACCTTCAAACTTCACATGCTGATATTACTTATTGAGTACACCACCCCTACTGACTTTGGGATCACCAGGTCAAAGGTCAAGGTCACAGGGGCCAACGTTAACTTTTTGCATGAAGGCACTTTACTCGTGAACCACTGCACCCAGGACCTTCAAACTTCACATGCTGATAGTACTTATTGAGTACACCACCTTTACTGACTTTGGGGTCACCAGGTCAAAGGTCAAGGTCACAGGAGACAACGTTAACTTTTTGCATGAAGGCACTTTACTAGCAAACCACTGCACCCAGGACCTTCAAACTTCACGTGCTGATATTACTTATTGAGTACACCACCCCTACTGACTTTGGGATCACCAGGTCAAAGGTCAAGGTCACAGGGGCCAACGTTAACTTTTTTCATGAAGGCACTTTACTCGTGAACCACTGCGCCCAGGACCTTCAAACTTCACGTGCTGATAGTACTTTTTGAGTACACCACCCCTACTGATTTTGGGGTCACCAGGTCAAAAGTCAAGGTCACAGGGGCTAACATTAATTTTTTGCATGAATGCACTTTACTGGCGAACCACTTCACCCAGGACCTTCAAACTTTACGTGCTGATAGTATTTTATGAGTACACCAACCCTACTGACTTTGGGGTCACCAGGTCAAAGGTCAAGGTCACAGGGGCCAACGTTAACTTTTTGCATGAATGCACTTTACTGGCGAACCACTTCACGCAGGACCTTCAAACTTCACATGCTGATAGTACTTATTGAGTACACCACCCCTACTGACTTTGGGGTCACCAGGTCAAAGATCAAGGTGCTGTGGTGGCATTTGTCACCATTAGTGACAGCTCTTGTTATTGGTCATCATCCATCTGTCCTCCAGTTTTGGCTGTTTACTTTAAATGTCATCTCGGGAATCACATGATTCATCTTCATCAGACTTGGTATGTAGCATCCTTTTTTTTAGCTTGATTATACGAAGTGTATGGAGAGCTGCTCTACTCGACCTGGCATCATGGTCTGCATCGGTGTCCTTCCACGTCCACACCTTGGTTAAAGTTTTGGTGCACTTCCTATTTATCTCTTTAATTACTTAAGGAGGTAGGATACCTTGTTACAAGGGTAAATTCAAATTAGTTGAACCGCAGCATGTTTTTGTATTTCGTGTAATATGAAGTTTTAACTGCTACAATCTCAATTTCGTTTGTCTCTGTCCCTTCTAGTTCAATTTTTATCCAGGTTTGAAGAACATGACCCTCCAAAGGTATTTCATATTGAAAGAAGAAGGAAAATACGGATATTTAACACTTTCCAGTGTATCTTAGTTTCATTGATATCCGTAGAAGTCTGCATAATTGATAATTTTACTGGTATGCACGTTATCTTTCTAATATAAGCTTAAAATATATATGTCGCGGGACTCGTGTTTCCATGGTAACGCATTTTCTCTCATTTTTAAACAATTATGTATAAAAATAGGGGTTTTCGACGGCTTCAGTACCATTCTGTTAATGACCAACATGAAATATTTGGGTAATATTATTAGCAAAATACCAAGCACTTTACATGGTACCCTATTTTTCTTAAATTTTAAAGTAACCATGGCAACAGAGATGTTTAAAATAGTTTATATCTTGCTGTTTGTCGTAATTTCTTTAAAAAAGATATTGAGTAAGATTATCTTTCTAGTTGATGTAGCTTTAAAACATATTATTTCTAACGAAGGTTACATTTTCGTGTTATTTGCATTTATTCAAACAAATTTCACAGCTTAAAATACTTACAGCAGTACCCCTCGTCTGGCATTTTTCATGGAAAAATCGTTCAGCGTGCTGCTATTATTCTCATGGATATTGTTGAAATGAAAATAAAAAGCCGAAGCTGTGTTTCTTAAATAGACCAGTGTCAACGCTTTTGAATTTTACATTTAGATACATAGGTCACGGGCTTCGTTTCCATGGTAACATCAATTCAATTCAAGAAACCACAATTTTCTACTGAAATTTGAACAATTTTAGATCTTAGTTTTAGTATGTAAGTAACAAATTATCAATGGAATCTGAAAAATAGGTATTACAAATCAAACTGCTAGACTTTTTATTTGAAAATGGCCGTAACAAGTAACCTTTCACCCAACTATATTCCAAATAACATTGGTTGCCATCATCCATTTTCTTACATTCCGCATAACATTTCAATATAACTACATAAAAGAAGCAAAATACTGATTATTATTCAGAGCAAATGACTCATAAAAAATATTTCAGCAAATAATGGTTATTTGAAAATAGTTAAAATAAAGAAAATGTACAGAATTACGTACTTTCAAGATAAAAGCTATTGATTTTGCGCGGTAACTGACACGTAACGTCATGACGTCAGTGACGTCATTTTAAGGCAACATTGTTTTGAAGCGTTTCTGCGGCAATTTATTCATTATTTTTGCATTATTAAACCATAAAGCATCAGATCGAAGACAAATTCATGATTTGTTTTCAGAAGAATGAATATACAAACACATTTAGTTTGTCGTAAACGTCGTCGTAAATCGTCACATTAGCTTCCGGTTGGACATGCGCACATACAAATATGAAGGTAACCTACCTCCTTAATGGATTTGCTTCAAACTTAAACTACATCATACCCACATCATATGGCACAAGGGCCATAACACTTCATGAATTATTCCATTTTATTTAGAATTTCAGGTTAAAGTTTTTGTGCACTTTCACTTCATCTCAGTTATTACTAAACAGATTTAATTCAAACTTAAAATAGTTTTTCTACATTATTAGCCACAATGATATGGCAGGTGGTGTATTTACTTTTGCAGAATTTGTTTATGAATTATGTCCCTTTTATACTTATTTAATGTTTTTAAATGCTTTATCTCTATCTGTATTATTACTAAATACATTTAATAAAGACTAATTAAGCTATTGTCCAATATCTTCATCCACAGTGGAGTCATTAGTGATGTCTCCAGCTACCTCAGATATCAATTTCACTATCCAGCATTGATATAGTAAAATGTGCTGTCTCCTGTGACAGCTCTTGTTCTCAATTCTGCTTTGCCGATATTGTGGGCTTCCAGCGCCAAAAATAGAAAAATATTTAAACAACAACTTTCTATAAACCATTGAATCTTCACCAGACTTGGTCTGTACCATCCATGTAAGGTCCTTGTTCAGATTTATTCCAAGGGTCCTGCATTAACCCCTTTTTATGTCCTTAAATGCTAACAAACCTTTACATGACTTCTCAAGAATCACTGGATTGATCATCACCAACTTCTTGTATAGACCTCTCTCAGTTTTATGCAAATTGTACCACTTGGTCCCTCTTAGGGGCTGCTAGAGCTCAGAGACTCAGAGTTGTTCAGATGGTTTGCTTGGTCCCTTCTAGGGCCACCAGAGCAAGAAAGATATTAAAAAAAACTTAATACAACTTCTTAAGTGAACCAATACAGTTGAGACTGTTTTAAGAGACCAACTTTGGGAAGCAGCGAAAAAGGTCACATATGACAGGGAGTCTCTTAAAACAGTCTCACTTAACAGGATGACGCTGGTTTCATATATTTTTCCAATTAAAGTACATGAATATCGGATACTTATATATTGGCCTCTTTTAAGGTAGGAGTGGAAAATGATTAAATACTATTTCTTCAATTGCATATTGATAAAATATAAATTTCAAATAATTTGCATCATTCGTATGATGTTGATAAAACAAATTAAGCTCATGATCTGGCAAGAAAATAAAGGAGAGCAGTAAAATATAAATGTTCCATTTGAACTATTTACACACTGAGGTTTATGATATTTATATTTTTGTGTACTAATTGTTTATTGACATTTATTCGGTTATTGACTGCATCTTTAATCTGTGTTTACTTCGTCGTTTCCTGTTAAATACCGCCATATTTTTGTTTCACCAGGAATAAAGTTAATTTATGCACGGACTCCGAATTATTCAGCGACTTTATACGCTGGTTTTCCCTAATCGAGCAATTCAAGTGCCTTAACACGCTGTTCTAATGTCAAAACAGTTCTTTTTTATGTTTTTCATCAGCCATTTTTTGTAAACAAATAAGTTCTCGTCACAAACAACTTCACGCGAGATAAAGAACGGTAACTCTATCGTGTAAAATATTGCGAGGGAGCATCTCAAAGTCGCTGAAAACAGTCTAAATATCGATTCGGGAGCCTGATTTCACAGTCGCTTGTCGCGTAAGGCAGGGGGTTGCTTAATTCAGACTCTTTTAATAGAAAATTGCGTCCGGAGCATAAAATAGGGTCGCATATGACAGGGAGTCGCTAAATTCAGGGGGTCGTTAAGGCAGTCTCGACTGTAGATGGACCTCTGCAAAACTTGGTATGTAGCATCCTTGTAAGGTCCTTTGTCAGTATGTATTCTTTTAATACTGCATTAATGTATTTATCCAGTATATTGAACAAAACACAATCTAGGTCAATTCTCAAACTTGATCAATCCAAATCAAATTTTGAAAATTATGTGGAGTGTTTTGTCCAATAATTTGAACAGAAAGATAATTTTATAGTAATCAGTCAGTTTTATGAGGATAACTTTGACGTAATTAAATTTGGTGTCTCCCAAGATATTTAACAAAAATGATTTTGTAAGATATTGTGCCCAGTAATTGTTTCTGGAAATTTGTAAAAGAAGTCTTATCTTGCACCTTCCTTGTTCTAAATTTGATAAAAGCTGGCTGAGATATATGACACTGAATGTTTTGAGAATTATATGAGGTATTTATAGCATCTGTATTTTATAGAAGAAAGCTTATTGCCAAATATGTAATTAAATTTGTAGGAACTATTTTGGCCCCCTCCCCATCCCCTCTAAAAATTATTTTCCACAAATATCTCTGAACCTGTACAGATATAATTTTGAAATTTAAACCAGGCTTTCACATACCAGGTTTAATCATAGAAAGCAGAAATTTTCTTGATTCTTTTTTCTCTGCAAATTTTGATTGGTCACAATATTTCGTTTTCTCTGCAAATTTTGATTGGTTACAATATCTTGTCTGCAAAACTCTACCTACAATGAAATATTGGTCAGCATATACCAGATAGCCAAGTTTCTGTTCTAAGAAGGTTAGGACTTTCCATTTAATTGGGTTTTTTTTTCACCTGTGTTACTGCCTATAGGTTCTAAAAAGTGTTGTGATTTACTTTATAAAGATACTATGTAATTGTTAACACAATGTATGTGGGAAAAGAGCTGATTTCTTTCTATTTTGTTTTGTAATTAATAAAAAAAAAACACACACAAAAGTTACAAAGTTATAATTAAGTGTTGTAATACATTACTAACATTGATCAGGAAAATTAGCGGGCTAAAACATCAAAAGGTAATAGAATGTCCTTTCTAATTCATTTTATATGTTAACAAGATGTTGAGGTCTTTAATGACAAGAAAAAACTATAAAATAGATGGATTTTTGCTTCATTTTATTATACTGGATTTGTAGACAGGAATCAAATTGTTTATGTCATGTGTGGGCTATGTGGAAGTATAGTTTAGCTGAATCAATACAGGTCAGTACATTTGTATATTGTTTTCACAGTGCTGCCTTCTAGGTCCAGGAAGAGAAGGGTTCCAAGAATGAACAGTATGTGTGGGTGTGTCTAGAAGGGAACAAAAAGGCATAAGTACTCAAATGTAGTGTTCATTTGTCCAGGTGGGGTTCATAGACCTGGCTCAGTAGTTTTGTTTCTTCTCCACTTAGCAGTTTTGTTGTTTATCTGTCCATGTGGAGTATAATAAAAGATCTCCAATGAAGCAGAATGGGTGGGGAAGGCCGAAGGTTCCATGCACTTTTTCAAAACAGTCTCTTGTTTGCTTAAATTATGCTATGTTCTTTGATGTTTAAAATTGCTTCACTTTTATTTCTAATCCACATCAGAATTTGACAGCGAACACACAGATCAAAGCCACAACAAAGTTAACTACTGGAAAGTAAAAAATGATAGGTTTTACTTTTAGATAAAAAGAACTTGTCAGTTCTAGAAGACTGTTTTAGATAAAATAAATGATGTTAGTTTTGTCAAATTGGCCATTTTGATATGCATATATAATCAAACACAAACTCACTCAAGCAATCGTGTGGCAGGTTTTTCCTTCTATTTTTAGCTCACCTGTCACATAGTGACATAGATCCCATCATGGGTTCCAGCGTTACGGCCGCTTAAAGGGCTAACATTTGCTAATTTTGGCTTGTGAACATGATAGAGACCACATTTTGCAATCAACTTTAATCAAACTAACTTACACACAACTTGTAATGGCATAGTATCTCGGTTCCTTTTGAAAACTAGCCAGATCCAATCATGGGTTCCAGAGTAATGGCCCCTTAAAGGGCCAAAATTTGCTATTTTGGCTTTTGCAGCCATATAGAGACTTCATTTATGGTTTGATTTAATACAAATTTGCAAAATATCTTCAACAACAATAAATCTTGGATTCCATGATGAATCTGTCAGATCCAATCATAGGCTCCGGAGTTACGGTCCCTGACTGACCCCTGAAAGAGCCAAAATTTGTTAATTTTTACCTTGTGAACACGATAGAAGTGACATTTTTGTATTTGATTTTAACAACACTCACACACAACTTAAGTCACAATAAGATATCGGTTCCTTTGGAAAACCGGCTAGATTCCATCATGGGTTCTAGAGAAATTTTCTATTTTGGCCCTTTCAGCCATATAGAAGTTTCATTTATGCTTTGATTTGATACAGACTTGCACAGAATGATTATCTTGTTGATCTCTAGGCCTGGGTTGAAACTGGGTCATGTCGGGTCAAAAACTAGGTCATCGGGTCAAATCAAAAGAAAAGCTTGTTAACAACCTAGAGACCACATTTACGAATATATCTCCATGAAAATTTGGTCAGAATGTTTGTCTTGATGATTTCTAGGCCAAGACTGAAACTGGGTCATATCGGATCAAAAACTAGGTCACCCAGTCAAATCAAAGGAAAAGTTTGTTAACACTCTTGATGCCACATTTATGACCCTATCTTCATATAACTTGGTCAGAATGTTTATCTTGATGATTAAAAGATCACAGAAAATGTTTGTTTACACTTGTGAGGCCACGTTTTTAAGTCCAGTCTTGAAATTGGTCAGAATGTTTGTATCCATGAAATCACTAGGTAAAACATGTTTACACTGTTCTGGTGTGTTACTCAGGTGAACCACCTAGGGCCATCTTGGCCCTCTTGTTTAAGTTTGGATCCCTTGACACCCTGGATTACTTAAACATTTTGTTTAACCCCTTCTGATCTTGAGAGATTGGTGTATTATTTTACTTACATGTGCATACTGCCAAGAACAGTCATTTATGCAATATGAGAATATATCTGTGGACCAAAATTATGAGTGAAGCTTAATTTGCTGGCGGCAAGTGATTCTGCCTTCCCCAAGATCAGCCTGCATATCCGTGCAGTCTGATCATGGTCTGTACTGTTCGCTATTCAGTTCGTAATTTTTCTGAATCCCTTCAGATGATAAATGGTACTGCCCAAATTGAATGATGGAACAGTCCATTACAGAAATTTAGCAGGCTGAAGGTTAAGAACTTTACGGAAGCTTCAAAGTGCAAAAAAAATATTTTATGCTCGACAAGGTTTAATTAATATGAAATTAATGTAAATCAGTTTAATCGGAAATTAAATTCTAAAGCAAGATAGGTAATGCATAAGATTTTGAAATTCACAAACCTCTTATTATTGTTTTTTATCCCAGCATAAAATTGCAGTTGTTTGAAAGATAATCATTGGGTCATAATGCCTTTATCGTTCATGCTTTATCAGTCAATTTTACATGGTGTATCAGTCAATTTTACATGGGTGGATTTCTGTTTTGTTGGAATGATGATAGATATTTGTATCACAAATTTTCATCAGATTGGTTTTTTACCAAACACACCTGATTAGATGAGTTTAGCCTTTTTGCAACAGTGTCTGATAAAAATGATTTTAATCAAGTCGTAGCAAAACTAATATTATAGAAAATCAATGCGGTGAACCAATTAAGACACTCATATTATCGCAGAGTGGTAATTGGTTACAGGAAATCTATAGTGTTACCAAGCTGAAATTGTAACACAGTAAACAAGAAGGTACAGTGTACCAATGTATGTATGTATAATTTGAGAGGTCCCTAGGAAGGTAGAAATAATTATGCCAGGGACATATTGAGATTTCTGTAATAACATATTATGGCTTTTCATTCCTTTGAAATAGTATATATAAATTATAAAGTTTTGTATAATCTAAGGGTTTTCACCTTTTGAATTAATGAAAATTAGTTTTTGTGAATTTCACTCTGGGACTACTTATACAGCACTTTTATATATTTACCAGATGCTTTAAACAATTCCTGGGGGCCTCCGTGGCTGAGTGGTTAAGGTCGCTGACTTCAAATCACTTGCCCCTCATCGATGTGGGTTCGAGCCTCACTCGGGGCGTTGAATTCTTCATGTGAGGAATTATCCAGCTGGCTTACGGAAGGTCAGTGGTTCTACCCAGGTGCCCGCTCGTGATGAAATAATGCACGTAGGGGCACCTGGGGTCTTCTTCCACCATTAAAGCTAGAAAGTCACCATATGACCTATCATGTGTCGGTGCGACGTTAAATTCAACAACAAAAACAAACAAAAAAAAAAAACAATTCCTTGACTGTGTTTTATTGTGCATTTTCTGAGCCAAATTAGTAAAAACTTTTAAAAAGTGACAGTACTGACATGGAAATTGTTTTCATGAAAATGTTCATAGTTGTACAGGTACATATTTCCAGTCATTTGGCCAAGTAAAATGTATAGGTCATATACATGTACCTACTTATTGACAAATCTCCAAATATAAAGCAGAGTTCTTACATTGATATTACTATAACTTATTTTATAACAAACCTATTTTCAAAATTAGCAAATGTTGACTGTCTGTCACTCACTTTAGGGGATATAATAGATTCCTGGCAACATAATATATAAGGTACTGATATAATGGCTACCAGGCATTATTCTAGGTTTTTCGGATAATTGGTGTAACACCTCAAACATGCAAGACTACTTAAAGGGAGTTGGACGTGTAGGCGATTAGGAAATTCAAGGGAAGTAATCCCTGCAAATAAGTATTATTAATTGTGATAAAATGTGTAAATATATGTGTAATGTACAGGTGAGTTTTTGTGATCGCTTGATGTCCGGCATCCGTCTGTCATCTGTTTGTCTGTCTGTCAACATTAAGCATGTGTATGCAATAGAGGCTGTTATTTTCAACTGATCTTCATGAAATTTAGTCAGAATGTTTACCTCGAAAATGGGTCATCTGGGGTCAAAAACTAGGTCACTAGGTCAAATCAAAGAAAAACCTTATGTATGCGATAGAGGCTGTATTTTTAGCTCACCTGAGCAATGCTCAGGTGAGTTTTTCTGATCGCTCGATGTCCGGCGTCCGGCGTCCGTCGTCTGTCGTCTGTCGTCTGTCAACATTTAGCTTGTGTGTGCGATAGAGGCTGTATTTTTCTATTAATCTTCATGAATATTGGTCAGAATGATAACCTTGATGAAATCTAGGCCGAGTTCGAAAATGGATCATCTTGGGTCAAAAACTAGGTCACTAGGTCAAATCAAAGAAAAACCTTGTGTATGCGATAGAGGCTGTATTTTTCATTTAATCTTCATGAATATTGGTCAGAATGATAACTTTGATGAAATCTAGGCCGAGTTCGAAAATGGGTCATCTCGGGTCAAAAACTAGGTCACTAGGTCAAATCAAAGAAAAACCTTGTGTATGCGATAGAGGCGGTATTTTTCAATTATCTTGATGAATATTGGTCAGAATGATAACCTTGATGAAATCTAAGCCGAGTTCGAAAATGGGTCAACTCTGGTCAAAAACTAGGTCACTAGGTCAAATCAAAGAAAAACCTTGTGTATGCGATAGAGGCTGTATTTTTCAATTCTTCTTCATGAATATTGGTCAGAATGATTACCTTGATCAATTCTAGGCCGAGTTCGAAAATGGGTCATCTCGGGTCAAAAACTAGGTCACTAGGTCAAATCAAAGAAAAACCTTGTGTATGCGATAGAGGCTGTATTTTTCAATTGATCTTCATGAATTTTGGTCAGAATGATTGCCTTGATGAAATAAAGGCCGAGTTCGAAAATGGGTCATCTCGGGTCAAAAACTAGGTCACTAGGTCAAATCAAAGAAAAACCTTGTGTATGCGATAGAGGCTGTATTTTTCAATTGATCTTCATGAATTTTGGTCAGAATGATTACCTTAATGACATCTAGGCCGAGTTCGAAAATGGGTCATCTGGGGTCAAAAACTAGGTCACTAGGTCATATCACGTAAAACCCTTGTGTATGCGATAGAGGCTGTATTTTTCAATTGATCTTCATGAATTTTGGTCAGAATGATTATCTTGATGAAATTTAGACCAAATTCGAAAATGGGTCATCTGGGGTCAAAAACTAGGTCACTAGGTCAAATCAAAGAAAAACCTTGTGTATGCAATAGAGGCTGTATTTATCAACTGATCTTCATGAATTTTAGCCAGAATGATTACCTTGATAAAATCTAGGTCGAGTTCGAAAATGGGTCATCTGGGGTCAAAAACTAGGTCACTAGGTCAAATCAAAGAAAAACATTGTGTATGCAATAGAGGATGTATTTTTCAATTGATCTTCATGAAATTTGGTCAGAGTGATTGCCTTGATGAAATCTAGGTCGATTTTGAATATGGGTTATCTGAGGTCAAAAACCAGGTCACTAGGTCAAATTAAAGAAAAATCTTGTGTATGCGATAGAGACTGTTTTTTTCAATTGATTTTTATGAAATTTGATCAGGTTGATTGCCTTAATGAAATCTAGGTCAAATTTGAATATGGGTCATCTGAGGTCAAAAACTAGGTCAATTGGTCAAATCAAAGAAAAAACTTCTGTATGTGATAGAGGCTGTATTTTTCAGTTGATCTTCATGAATTTTGGTCAGAATGATTGCCTTGATAAAATCTAGGTTGAGATTGAACATGGGTCATCTAGGGTCAAAAACTAGGTCATATCTAAGAAAATGCTTGTTTTATCGCAATAGACCAATTTTTTGGTCCAATCTTAATGAAAATTGGTCAGAATATTTGTTTCCATGAAATCACTAGGTCAAACATGTTTTACACTGTTATGGTGTGTTTTGTAGGTGAGCGACCTAGGGCCATCTTGGCCCTCTTGTTCAATTGATCTTCATGAATTTTGGTCAGAATGATTATCTTGATGAAATATAGGCCAGGTGAAAAAATGGGTCATTTGGGGTCAAAAACTAGGTCACTAGGTCAAATCAAAGAAAAACCTTGTGTATGCGATAGAGGCTGTATTTTCCAATTGATCTTCATGAATTTTGGTCAGAATGATTATCTTGATGAAATCTAGGCCAAGTTAAAAAATGGGTCATTTGGGGTCAAAAACTAGGTCACTAGGTCAAATCAAAGAAAAACCTTGTTAATGCGATAGAGGCTGTATTTTCCAATTAATCTTCATGAATTTTGGTCAGAATGATTACCTTTATAAAATCTAGGCCAAGTTTGAAAATGGGTCATCTGGAAACAAAAACTAGGTCAATAGGTCAAATCAAAGAAAAACTTTGGGTATGCGATAGAGGCTGTATTTTTCAACTGATCTTCGTAACATTTTGTCAGAATGATTGCCTTGATAAAATCTAGATCAAGTTCGAAAATGGATCATCTTGGGTCAAAAACTAGGTCACTAGGTGAAATCAAAGAAAAACCTTGCGTATGCGATAGCTGTATTTTTCAATTATCTTGATGAATTTTTGTCGGAATGATTGCCTTGATAAAATCTAGGTCAAGTTGTAATATGGGTCATCTTTGGGTAAAAAACTAGGTCACTAGGTCATATCAAAGAAAAAGCTTGTGTATGCAATAGGGACTGCATTTTAAACCAAAACTTCATGAAATTTGATCAGAATGTTTGTTTGGACAAGTTTGAATGTGGGTCATCTAGGGTCAAAAACTAGGTCACTCGGTCAAATTAAAGAAAAACCTTGTATGCACAATAGAGGCTGCATTTTACACTGGATATTCATAAAATTTAGTCAGAATGATTGCCTAGATGAAATCCAGGAGTTTGAATATGGGTCATCTGGGATCAAAAACTAGGTCACTAGGTCAAATCAAAGAAAAACTTTGTGTATGCAATAGAGGCTGTATTTTTCAACTGATCTTCATAAAATTTTGTCAGAATTATTATCTTGATGAAATCTAGGCCAAGTTCGAAAATGGGTCATCTGGGCTCAAAAACTAAGTCACTAGGTCAAATCAAAGAAAAGCCTTGTGTATGCGATAGAGGCTGTATTTTTCAATTGATCTTGATGAATTTTGGTCAGAATGATTGCCTTGATGAAATCTAGGTCAAGTTCAAATATGAGACATCTTGGTTCAAAAACTAGGACACTAGGTCAGATTAAAGAAAAACATTGTGTATGCAATAGGGGCTGCAATTTACACTGGATATTCATAGAATTTAGTCAGAATGATTGCCTTGATGAAATCTAAGTTCAAATATGGGTCATCTGGGAAACATGTTTACACTGTTATGATGTGTTTCTCAGGTGAGCGACCTAGGGCCATCTTGGCCCTCTTGTTTATTTATATGGTGTAAATTTTGCTAATTTTTTTCAGGCAGGTTAATAAGACTGATGGGTAATGTAATATGCCAACAAGCAAATTCTCCCCATGCATGCTTACTTTATAACTGTGGTTATAGTAATTCTAGTCTAAACCTGTGTTATAGCAGTACTTGCTGCCAAGAAAACTGTTACGTTTAGTATCCCAAAATTAGTTTCACATAAATAAAAATTTACTTGTATATTTTGGAGTAAATGCCATTTTTCAAAAGTGTTTCAGTCTTGCAATGAGCTGCTCTTATTGATTCTTTTTATACTTCTTACACATTTTGTAAGAAGAATTTATACTATACCATTGTTACAGTGTAGGAGCAGGATCCAAGGTTATAAAACATTTAAAAACAGTCTCAGAATTCAACCATGCCATTGGTCAGTTTTAGGATTTAACCCTTACCCTGCTAAATTTCTAAAATGGACTGGTCCATCATTCAATTTTGGCAACACCATTTATTATTCAAAGGGGTGTTCACCGAAAATTTACAGACAGAATAACGAACAGTGCAGAGTATGATCAGCCTGAATGGATGTGCAGGCTGATCATGGTCTGCACTGGTCCCAAAGGCAGAATAACTTGCCACCAGCAGGCTAAAGTTTAAATCAAATCAAAATTTATCTATTGTCAGTGAGATTGATTGAGTTCAGAATCAGCCAGTCACATGTAAGAGTTTTGACACTTATCTGAACTTGTGTCTTGGTCTTGTTGTTTTAGCTCCACTATTTGAAGAATAGGGGCGTTATTCTTCTTGCCCTGGTGTTGCAGTCGGCCTGTCACTTTCTTGGTTAATTTTTTCAGCAACCTTTGTTTTTATGCCCCCCTTCAAAGAAGGACGGGTATATTGTTTTGCAGATGTCGGTCGGTCGGTATGTAGACCAATCCGTTTCCAGATGATAACTCAAGAATGCTTTGGCCAAGGATCATGAAAGTTGATAGGAAGGTTGGTCATCACCAGCAGATGACCCCTATTGATTTTGAGATCTGTGTGTCAAAGGTCAAGGTCACAGTGAACCTGAACAGTGAAATGTTTTCCGGATGGTAACTCAAGAACGCTTGGGCCTAGGATCATGAAAGTTGGTAGGGAGGTTGATCATGACCAGCAGATGACCCCTATTGATTTTGAGGTCAGTATGTCAAAGGTCACAGTGACCAGGAACAGTAAAACGGTTTCCGGATGATTACTCAAGATTGTGAAAATTAAAAGAGAGGTTGGTCATCACCAGCAGATGACCACTATTGATGTTGAGATCAGTATGTCAGAGGTCAAGGTCACAGTGATCATGAACAGTAAAACGGTTTCTGGGTGATAACTCAAGAACGCTTGGGCCTAGGATCAGGAAACTTGATAGGGAGATTGATCATGACCAGCAGATGACCCCTGTTGATTTGAGGTCATTAGGTCAAAGTTCAAGGTCACATTGGCAAGGAACAGTTGAACAGTTTCTGGACGATAACTTGAGAACGCTTTTGGGACAAGTGTCTTGAAAGATGATAAAGAGGTTCATCATGACCAGCAGATGACCCCTGTTGATTTTGAGGTCAGTAGGTTAAAGGTCAAGGTTACAGTGACCCGGAACATTTAAACAGTTTCCAGGCAATTACTTGAGAACGCTTGGGCCTAGGATCATGAAACTTGATAGGGAGGTTGGTCATGACCAGTAGATGACCCCTGTAGAGTTTGAGGTCGGTATACCAGAGGTCAAGGTCCCATTGACCCGGAACAGTTAAACACTTTGCGGACAATACCTTGAGAACGCTTGGGCCTAGGATCACGGAACTTCATAGGGAGGTTGATCATGACCAGCAGATGACCCCTGTTTATTTTGAGGTCAGTAGGTCAAAGGTCAAGGTCACATTGAACCAGAACAGTAGAACTTTTGTTTACAGTGACCAGATAATTTCTGTTCCTTGTGCAATTACTGAATGCATCAAGGGGGCATTTCGTGTTCGACTAGCTCTTGTTCTATCATATCTTTGTTACTATTGCTTATACCTTACTGTAACTTAACATAAACATTGTCCAGCATACAAACAAAGTATGAGCAGGGGCTGGGCCCATTATACCCAAGGTCAAGGTCACCAAGATGTTATACTTGTGTTATTTTTAAGGTTGACAACCTTTGTTTTTCTGTCATATCTTTGTTACTATTGCTTATATCTTACTGTAACTTCACGTAAACATTGTTCAGCATACAAGCAAAGTATGAGCAGGGGCTGCGCCCATTATACCCAAGGTCAAGGTCACCAGGGTGTTATACTTAGGTTATTTTTAAGGTTACAGTTTTTCGGAAACCTTTGTTTTTCTGTCATATCTTTGTTACTATTGCTATCTCACTGTAACTTCACGTAAAGTCCAGCATACAAACAAAGTATGTGCATGGTCTGGGCCCATTTACCCAGGGTCAAGGTCACCAAGTTGTTATACTTGGAATTATTTTCATGTTAAATTTTTTAGAAAGCTTTGTTTATAGACATATCTTTGGTACTTTAAAAGATAATGACTTGAAATTAAAAATATTTCTTTATAATCATCATCTGCATGTGTGGTTACAATCCCCATAACTCTTATTGTATTTTTGACAGAATTATGCCCCATTCATACTTAAAGTTTTTTGGCAATCTTCGCTTGCTGGATATAACTTTAGTACAATATAAGATAATGACTTGAAACTTAAAATTTATCTTTATCATCATCATCTGCATGTGTGGTAACAGTCCCCATAACTCTGATTTGTATTTTTGCCAAAATATGCCCCTTTGATACTTAAATTTTTATGCTCCCGAAGGGAGGCATATTAGTTTTCAACTGTCCGTCCGTTCGTTAGTTAGTTAGTTAGTTAGTTTGTTCGTCACAATGTTAACTTTTTGCATGAAGGCACTTTACTCGCGAACCACTGAACCCAGGACCTTCAAACTTCACATGCTGATAGTACTTATTGAGTGCACCACCCCTACTGACTTTGGGGTCACCAGGTCAAAGGTCATGGTCACAGGGGCCAACGTTAACTTTTTGCATGAAGGTACTTTACTCGTGAACCACTGCACCCAGGACCTTCAAACTTCACGTGCTGATAGTACTTATTGAGTACACCACCCCTACTGAATTTGGGGTCACCAGGCCAAAGGTCAGGGTCACAGGGGCCAACGTTAACTTTTTGCATGAAGGCACTTTACTTGCGAACCACTGCACCCAGGACCTTCAAACTTCACATGCTGATAGTACTTATTGAGTACACCACCCTTACTGCCTTTGGGGCCACCAGGTCACAGGGGCCAACATTTACTTTTTGCATGAAGGCACTTTACTCGCAAACCACTTCACACAGGACCTTCAAACTTTACATGCTGATAGTATTGTATGAGTACACCAACCCTACTGACTTTGGGGTCACCAGGTCAAAGGTCAAGGTCACAGGGGCAAATGTTAACTTTTTGCATGAAGGCACTTTACATGCAAACCACTGCACCCAGGACCTTCAAACTTCACATGCTGATAGTACTTATTGAGTACACCACCCCTACTGACTTTGGGGTCACCAGGTCAAAGGTCAAGGTGCTGCGGGGGCATTTGTCACCATTAGTGACAGCTCTTGTTTTTAAATTGAGAGATAAATTCATTTTACTGTCAAATTGCCGAATAGTGGAGCGCGCTGTCTTATGGACAGCTCTTGTTAAATGAATTCTTTTTTGTGTTGAGAGGTTGAACTACATGTATTTTGTTTTGTTCACTACAGTCACAGGATTGTCTATATCACAGAGAACAACATGTTATTTTTACCAGTAAGTTATTTTAAAGAGAACAAACAATAACAGTGATTTCTCTGATGGACAGATAAAGAGTGAAAACTTATAGTCATTAGTGTAAAATACTGCACTGACATTTCAGGTCTATAGACAAGTTTGGCTAACAAAACAAATTGAATCTTAAGCAGACTATATTAGGAGCTTGCTCTTTCTAGTGTAGGAATCAGTCATTGCTGTCTGAAGGGCAGTTAGCAGTTATTGCTCTCAGAAATCAACTACCGCTGTCTGAAGTTCAAGTAGTTATTGTTTTTGGAATTGCAGAATGTACTTATTGCACACTGAAGTGCTGGTAGTAGTCATTGTTCAGTGCTCTGTTCAGTTTCAGGAAGCAGTCATTGCTCTCATCCTGCCAGAAGCAGTCATTGCTCTGTTCAGTTTCAGAAAGCAGTCATTGCACTCTGAAGTACAGGAAGCAGACAATGCTTTATACGCATGCTTTGTGAAATGTTGCATTGAGTATGGAAGTAGTTGTTTCTGTTAAAATGGCAGAAAGCAGTCACTGCTCTCTAAAGTTCTTGAAGCTGTCATTGCTCTCTGAATTGGAGGAATCAGTCATTGCACTCTGAAATACAAGAAACAGTCATAATATACCTCCAGATACAGAGGGAGTAAATGAGTGTTATACTGGAATCTCCGCATTTACGTTTGTCCATCGGTCTGTTGGTCTGCCCATTGGTCGGTCTATGCCCATTGGTCGGTCCATCTTTCCATCTGTTGTGTCTGCTCCAAGTCTTCTGAGAAGCTTTTCATAAAACTAGCATCAGTTATTGACCTCATCAATTAAGACAATGTGCAGAGAGCACACTTTCAATTCCTAGGTCTTCCTCAAGATCACACTTTCAGGTCAAAGGCCAGATTGCTTTGATCCTTATTTGCTTATTGTCTTCTAAACTGCTTGAGTGAATTACATGAAATTTGCATCTGTTGTTAACCCCAAAGACATGCTGACTGTACAATCCAAGTCACTAGGTCCTAGAACAAGGTCACATTTAGAAGTCTGCTCCATATCTTTTAACTAGCCTGGCTCCCTGGCTGCATGGTTATTCTTTTTATATAAATACTGCAAGCAAAATAAGAAAATCTTTAGCCTCTAAAATAGCACATTTTATCTGATGGCTGAACCTATGTTCGGAGCCAGGGGCAATAAAAAAAGTCAATGTAGAAACAACCTGCTGGAGTTACTTCCCTCTTAATGAATAAACATATATATGTAGAACAAACATAGGGACGGGAGCCAGTCTATCTTTTAACCACTGGAAGCATTTTCATAAAAGTAGCATCTGTTGTTATCTGCATGAAGATGACATGCACAACCCAGGTCACTAGGTTCAATGTTAAGGTCAAGTTTATGGCAAGTTATTCTGCCTTTGCGACCAATACAGACCAAAATCAGCCTGCACATCCATGCAGGCTGATCGTGGTCTGCACTGTTTGCTATTCTGTCTGTAAATTTTCAGTGAACACCCCTTTGAATAATAAATGGTGTTGCCAAATTGAATGATGGACCAGTCCATTTTAGAAATTTAGCATGTTAAGGGTTAAATCATAAAACTGACCAATGGCATGGTTGCATTCTGAGACTGGTTTCCAGCTTGGATCCTGCTCCTACACTGTAACAATGGTATAGTATAAATTCTTCTTACAAAGTCTGTAAGAAGCATAAAAAGAATCAGTAAGAGCAGCTCATTTCAAGACTGAAACACTTTTGAAAAATGGCATTTACTCCAAATTTCTATTTATGTGAAACTATTTTTGGAATAAGAAATACGACATTTTTCTTGGCAGCAAATACTGCTAGAACATGAGGTTTAGACTAGAATTAATACAACCAAAGTTATAATGTAAGAATGGGAATGATTTACTTGTTAGTAGCATATTACATTAACCATCAGTGTTATTAACCCACCTGAAAAAAGTAGTAGTCCTGCATGTTTATAGAAGTCACGGTAACACCATTTATCTGATTAACCTAGAATAATGCCTGGTAGCCATTTTATCAGTACCTTATATATTATGTTGCCAGGAATCTATTATATCCCCTAAAGTGAGTGATAGACAGTCAACATTTGCTAATTTTGAAAATAGGTTTGTTATAAAATAAGTTATAGTAATATTAATGTAAGAACTCTGCTTTATATTTGGAGATTTGTCAATAAGTAGGTACATGTATATGACCTATACATTTTACTTGGCCAAATGACTGGAAATACATAAATCTACAACTATTTCCATGTCATTAATGTCACTTGTTAAAAGTTTTTCCCAATTTGGCTCAGAAACTGCACAGTAACAGGGCAGCCACTTAGCTGAGAAAATGAAATTCCCTGACTTTTCCCTGACTAAACCATACTTTTCACTGACAAATACTATCATATTTTTTGGCCTCCTCCTTCCCTACACCCATCCAATCCACCCTGTTATATTTATTTTGTTTCAGATATAACAAACATTAATTAACAAATACCAAAATTCCAAAGTTAACATAAAAACAAAAATGATTCAAACACATTTGAATATAGTATATTTATACACAATAACTCTGCTTTCCTTCTTGAGGTATTTGTTGCTTTAGATATCCTTTCGGCTACCATAGCAGACTAATACGTACCATAAAAACGGGGGTCGCTATTACCGCTATCATACACCGACTGACTACCGCAGACGCCTAAAACGTACCATCAAAACGAGGGTCCAGATTACCGACATCGTACAGCGTAGGACTACCGGAATTTTTTAATTTTTCTTTGTATCTTGGGGGAATTTGAATGTTTTTTATTTATTGCAGAACTTGATCTGAAGTGTAAACTTTCATTTATGTTATTAACAAAACGGTATAGAATCAGTTAAACTAATAAGTTAAACCATTCATATGACATACTAAATAATATTACGCAACAAATTACAGGTCTCCATAAAATTTAAAAACAAAACCAAACGTCTCGTGCGCAATAATGTTCTAAAATCATTTTTATCGCAATTTGTTGATAAGAAAATCCTTTTCCGACAATTAAGGGATCATTACTCTCCAAAAATACCCATTAGTTTTGATGGTTGCTCGTTGCGGTAATTACCAAACTCAGTTTTTAAAACTTAATTAATTACTCATTTCTACGTTACGGTATTTAAAGCTATTTTACTACGTCTGCATTATGTGGCTCCGGCATTCTAGAAGTCTGAAAACCACGGGTCTGCCACTGATGCGTTTAGTAGACTTTTCACCAGTTACTTTCACTATGGCACTACGGTAGTTCTGAACTTTTTTCCATGAAATACAAAATTTCACTGTAGTTATCAGAAATAGTGTACATTTATACACTACGGCAGTAATATTTTAAACTGTTATTGCACTTGGAACATACATATATACACTGTGGTAATTCTCTACAGAACGCTTCATCGTTTTTACGCCGCAACGGTAATACATATGCACACATCGCTTCTTCCAATTGCATACTAGTAGTGTGTAAATTTATCCACTATGGAAGTATTGTACTTTTCAAATTTAAAACTCAAACTTTAGGTAAGCATGCATTTAAATTATCCCAAAGTACACAATGGTAATTTTGACTTTGAGCTCCATAATGCATGGATACTCTGGAATGCTTTATAAATGGTACAGTATTCAGTATTTCACATGTGCCTTTGTATACTCATTATATTAATTTATAGTCCGGTCCGTAATGTAGGAGATACATTCGTGCACTTGTAATCTCTGAATCCTCTCACTGACGGAGGGTCGCAGGTTCGAGCTGTGCTACCGACTACGATTTTTTATGTGAGAATGTAGGTAGTTGCTTACGGACTATGGCGTCTAGTACTGGTCTTTCCTAGGAACGATGGTTAGTTGAATTGGCTGCCTGATATAACAGGAATAATGTTGAAAATGACCGTAAAATCAAACAAAAAACAGACTGTAAAATGATCTGTTTCTAAAACCGTACATGAATGTGCTTTCGGTGAAATGAGATCTTACAATTCTTCATCATATGATTAAACAATTGATACCTTAGTTGGGACTTTAAAGAAAAGTATCAACGGAATATAGCTCGCAAATGGGATACGCTCTAATTTAGATATAATGCTATTAATAAATTCAGTTATTTTAGAATCTGTTTTAAAGTCAGTAAGGCATAACAAACTAAGAAAAGACACTTTTAGCTACTATTATAAGTTTTACCACGAAGTGTTATTCGACATTTTTGAGTTTTGTTTTGGCACTTGCATCGTATACACCACAAAAACAGATTATGAATATGAATAAATTTAAATGAACCTTAATAACGTATAGTTGACGCGTTTACATGGTCCGCTGACATAACTGGTGACTAAAAGTAAAATGCAAAAAAAAAAAATTATAACAGAAAATAATAAGATAAAACAATAAAATTAACAACTGAATGAAAACACTACAGTACAGGCAATCTCCTATGAACGGGTATAAGTAAGAAGAATCATATATCAAATGCTACACAACCTGAACAACGTATTTTGGACTTAATTTCATGATAGACAGTCTACTTATAGTCCGATCCGGAGAAACAGGTAGGGGACTAAAAGTAAAACATTAAAAGCAAACAAAACATTTGACAGAAAATAAAAAATATATATTTAAACGAAAGCAAGTTGTAAAAGCTATAACAGATGAGGATCATTCATTACTTACAAATCATCGCAAAAGGTAACATAGAGCATATGTAATGTTACACAAAAAGTTCACAGAAAGTCATGAAATAATTCCTGTTTTTTGATGAATTTGTACTGTAGTCCTAAGTAAGAATGTAACAATTTTGTCAACAACTTACGACAATAACCGTTAATCTTTATATACATGTATTCTTTCAATAGCCGTCTAAATGCAAGGAGGATGGGGGTGGGGGGGGGGGGGGGAGGGTAATTAGCATTGTTAATGACGCATAGAAAAATAAAATGTCCAAAATTCACTGTGATAAACATGTCATCGGTAGAACTGTTTAATAAGTTAGTTATGTGTCTATATTCAATATGCCCGGATGTATGATTATTATTTCTATACCATATTACAATGTATCAAAATTCACAAGAAGCCAAACTTTATGAAACATGTTTTTCTTGAATTTCAAAACTCTAAACACCTTTTCCCTTGAGACAGCTCATATTAGAAAAGTATATTGCATGTGAAAATTAATTATCAAAAAATGAATCAGTCAAACTTTCTCATTCGTACTAGAAACATAACGTACATATATACACGACACATAGTAAAAATGTGTACACCATGTAATGTTGTCACTAATCTTAGACACTGTCTGTTTCTTTCTCCAGTTTGTGCTTAGTGTCCGCTAGTCAGACAGTCATTTCTTCTTCGTCGATTTCCAAGATAATTTTGTTGGCATTTTACGGGGTGTTTCTATTTTAATATGTACCTTCCTGGGTGATTTTTTTGCAACCGTTATGTAGCTAAATTGAAGAAAGGGATTTCTTATTAAAATGTAGTAATAATGAACAATAATAAAACGTATCAAATTATAACATTTAGTGATTTGCAATGGTTATATATACTAAAATCGATTTTCTGGAGTTTCCAGTTTTGCTCTTGTTGCCATGGACTTGTTCTTTAGTTAGCCAATCCCAGTTCTGGACGCATGATACGAAAGAAAGCATTCCCTGAAAGTATTATTTAAAAGATCACGGGGATTAACCCTGAAAATAGATGACAAATATTTTTATGTAAGTAAGACATTTTGATTTTCAACTACAATTATTGCACAGCTTCTCTGGAACTGGCTTTTGTACTTAAGGGCTAGATTTCTCGAAACATTTTATCCTATACTAAGAAGATTAACCTGTTAAAAGCAGTCGAATATATAATGCAATTACAGACTTTTCGAGCGACTTGTTGACTCAGACCCAATTTATAGACATGGAGTAAAAAAAAAGGTACGTTCACGTAACATAGCAATGACTCAATAATGCCATGAAACCTTTAAAACTACTCATTAGATCAATATATTAACTTTTTAATAAGAAGAGTATTGTTATACCTGTGTAAATTGTCTTTACACTGCTTAGAACCAAATGATGACGTTGGTGTTCGGAGACCACCGGCTGTCTTTAGTTTCTTCATACTGTAAAACTGACAAGCATTTGTTCGCCCTGACATTGGGATAATTTCATGTGAGTCTGCAAACTCTCGGTGAATGGTATTAACTACCTGCGTTTGTTTGGGTTTCCTAATTCCTGAACGGTAACCTTCCATACTCTAGCTACCATGTTTCCATCTTTGATTTGACGTGTCATATGCTGTCCTTCGTTCATTGTACTAACCGAAACCAGGAATTATAATGTATTACATGTATTACATTATTCCTGCCGAAACATCCTTCCATCGGACTAATTTCTGTGGTTTAAAATCATATGGCAAGAATTTTCGCCCTTATTAAAAGACCGACAAAGATGGGTTGAGCTGGCAGGGAACGCCTGTGCCAAAGGGATGTGTCTAGAAGCTCTATACGTTCAAACAGATGTTCAACAACCTTCCTCGTTAGTTCTACTTCTTTTTTGCCTCTAATATAAACTTTAAACTTCCAAAGATATGCAGAAACTGCATCTGATAAAACGAATATTTAAAAGCCTCTCTTTAATACATACTATTAACTAAACGTTTATCTATTTATCTTTTTATACTGCATCACTCCTCTTTACGAGTATTACGTGCAGCTGCGCGCCTGTACAAATATTTTAAAAGTAGAATGGACAGGAGAATAAAAGTAATACACGATGTGTATTGCAAGCATGAATACAGTTGATAGTGTTAAAAACAAGAAGGACTTACAGATAAAAGCAGTTTAAAGAAACAGGTCTATCATGTTAAGCATTGTGTGCAAGTTTGGTTACACCCTGCCTAAACTGGTTCAGGGTTGGGGCTTGCACAAGTTGTACTGGAAGGGAATTCCAAAGCACTATGGTGCCTGGAAAAAAGAATACTTATAGTAGTTACAGGGAGTGAGGATCTAGGTATAGGTGTGGGGATGCATATGTCTTTTTAGACGGGATTGGGGAGGGGGAGTGGCTGACATAGGGAGAAGTGGTACAGCAACCAAACCACTCTGCAAATAATTACCTCAGTAGACGTTTACAGGAAGAACGAATTTCAATGTAGTACCGCAGTGTAGTTTTACTCGTCCTGTTACTAAGAACTATAGTAGACTTTTGTGAGAAACTTGAATTTTAAGGCAGTGCTATAGTGTAGTTATACATATTAAATGAAATTAAGTGCACTTCCACAATGCTGAGAAAGTTACCCTGCGAAAAGATTATACTAGTAATCAAAACTTGTCCTGTAGGCATTATTTTTCCCCCGATTACCACAGAAGTTTAATGCAGGGCATGCGAAACCAAAGAGAGTACCGCAGCGTATTAATACATATTCACACAAAATAGCATGTACTGCCGCATCGATGCAGTGGCCGTTTAAATATGTGACTTTTAATAATTAACATTAACTGTTTGTTTTATCTGCATATAAATACCATAGTAGACTATTGCAGGAAACAAGAAACTATAAGTTGTGCCACAGTGTAGTTATACCAATAACCACACAATGGACATAACTACCGTAGTGTAGCAACCGTTTTACATAAAAATTACCGCAGCATAAAAATGTAGTATAATTTTGTTAATTCCTTCTATTTTCAACTGCGAAAATATACAAATTTTACCCAAATACTGCATTATACGCTATGGAAATGAGCACCCCCATTTTTCTGGTACGTATTAGTCGTCTGCGGTAGCCCGTCTGCAAAACAGTAGCGGTAACGGAGAACCCCAAAAATATAGTCTGCATTTGACGTCTCAGGTAGTGCGTCGGTGTACGATAGCGGTAGTCGAAAGGATATAGCTCTAGTTGTACTCCTCAGTAGAGGAAGTTGTCATTGCTCACTGGATTGAAGGTCTGAAGTAAGCAGTTACAGTTTTCAATAACTTGATTTTCTTAGGATACTCATAGTAGTTAATGTTATCTCTTGCAGTCTTTTGTAAAATGTATTCATAACAGCATGATATTTGCTCCTTTCATAATGGAAACCAGTTAATTCCCTTGGTACTGGAAATGGGATATCAGTACCAGTTATAAATAAATCTAGTCAAGGACTGGTTAATCAGCTTAAATCTTTTGCCCCTCACTGATGTCTGTTCAAACCTTGCTAATGGTGTAGAATTCTTCATTTGAGGAAACCATGCAGCCGTCTTCTGGAAGGTCGGTGGTTCTTCCAAGGTGCCCACCTTTGCCCGACACAATGATCGTAGGATCAGCTGGGGTCTTCACTTCAGCTACCATCAAAACCTGGAACTTAACAGAACAAACAAAAATGATAAATGCTTTCATTTTACTATCTTCCTGCCTTAGTGATGGTATTGAGATATTCATTACCTCTATACATTTCATGTATTATTCATTGCAATATTTTGAAGTTCCTTCTGTAACTTGGCTACCTCCACTTTTCTGTTTACTTACCACATTGATCTGATCTGTTTCTTTGAAATGCTTGTATGTCACATAAATCTTTTGGTGGTGAAGCTAGGCTGAAGTTTGCAATCTTTCAAGTACATGCTTGGAGGCAGGATTTTCAAGCTAGCAGACAAATATCTAACATATCAATTTTCCTTTTCAAATACTTAATGCAAAAAACCTGTGAGACATTTTGAAATGGTCTGTGGAATTTCATAATCTTCAAGTTTTTCACATTGGTAAGTTTTATTGATGATTTATTGTCTGTATAGAGAAGAAGGAATGTGGTATTTATATGAAATGAAGACTGGATGTTACTCAGTGGACATTTCTATATGCAGTACATTATACATCTGTCTTTAAGGTCAAGTTCAACAAGGGTCAAATGGTACTGCCATGTCAAACCAGTAACTTCATGTACTTGAATTGAACTGTATATATTTGTTTACAGTAAAAGTGCTGTCTTGTAAAAGGATATTCTTATTTCTGTGTTAAAGGTCAAGGTCACATAGCCAAATCGTTTTGTAATGTTGGACGCTAAACTAAGAATCAGCTTTGCATCATCACAACTGAAAATGGGTTTTGTACACTGAATGTCATGTTTGAAGAATAAGCTTGACTGTTGGAAGAATAAGGATGTCTGTTGTACTGGCCCTTGCATGGGCACCACTGTCTCTGTTGTACTGGCCCTTGCATGGGCACTGCCGTCTCTGTTGTACTGGCCCTTGCATGGGCACTGCTGTCTCTGTTGTACTGGCCCTTGCATGGGCACCGCTGTCTCTGTTGTACTGGCCCTTGCATGGGCACCGCTGTCTCTGTTGTACTGGCCCTTGCATGGGAACTGCCGTCTCTGTTGCATGGGCACTGCCGTCTCTGTTGCACGGGCACCGCCGTCACTGTTGTATTTGGGTTAAAGTTTTATGGCAAGCTTCTCAGTTCCATTATAATTGTCAAACCTCGTATAAGGATTTATCTTAGTAAGGGTCAGACAGCTATTGGTTTAGGAATAGGTACTTCAAAAGTCAAGATCCCTGGTGTCAGTATTGTTGTTGTATTTGTAGTAGTGTTGGTTAAAGTTTTATGGCACGTTTCTCAATTTAATTTATATTTAAGAAATAATAAGTTCCCAAGTGTGGTTTATCTTAGAATAACCCGTGTTTTGAGTTCTTATGCATAAGAATATATCAGGAAGGACGTAAGCCTGAGTGATATATTGTTTTGCATAAGAACTAAAAACTTGGGTTATTCTACGATAAATCACACTTGGTAACTTGTTATTTCAATTCTAGTGAGTGAGTTGGGTTTTACGGCAAATCAGCACAAAATGGTCATATATTGCCGAGAATATTTCGACACGACATACTTGAAACAACAGTGTTAGAAAAAGTGGTAACTGCTTTTTACGACATGAACTACACTTCGTGCTACCTACCTGGATTTGGCTGTTGAAATGTCCTCCATGTATTCTTCCCAGTGCTAAGGATTGCAGCAAATATTGTGTAACATGGCCATCAAAAATTCATCAATTGCCCTCCAGTCCCCAAAACCATGGCGAATCTCGCAGATTGTTCACATACTCAACAGATTGTTGTTTAAGCCATTTTGCAGCCGAAGTTTGTCGTTGTTCTTGTAGGTGGATACCACGATTTTTACGCTAGTATTTACAAATGTCACATGACTTTCACTCATAAAATGAATTGCACGCGGGGGTTTGGCCATATATGGAACAGCCAAAACAATCCTTTGCACACGCATGGGTTATTGCAAAATACTGTGAAATCATTTAATATTAGTGGGGGACTAATTTTTGTTGATTTCGTTGTTGAGTCAACCCACGAAATATAATCCCAACGAACAAGTAAAATTCCCATTCATTTTATGTGCAATAGTTGAAATCCACAAATTCATATCCTCACGAAATTGCCATTTTGACTAAAACCACGAAATTTCATGCCCACGAAATTAAATGATTTTACAGTAACCGTGGATTGATTATCTTCTGTGTGTATGTAGGTTATTTGCTGGTCGTGTTAGAATTCATATTATGCAGTTGCAAAGAAGTAGGGTGATAATTTTCGCTGGTCCATTGGGTTTGAGTAAGCATTCAAAACATGTTATTTTTGTTACGTTCTTCAATTTTACTATAGCACTATTAGAATCCATTCAACTACAATAATGAAATTATAGTTAAACTTTTTTTCGCAAATGGGGCAAACTGGGAGATCAGATTTATTTTTAATATGTGCATACTTAAAGGTACAGCTTTGTTGTAAATACTTACTGAAGGTTTATGGGAGTAAAAATTATGTTATAAATGCACAATCACACATGCACAGTTTTTTAGTTCATTTATTAAACTGTAAATGTGTTGAAAAACAAGTACCTAGGAAATTTATTATAAACAGGTATTTAATATTTGTTTTTATTGAGGTAATTAAGGAATTTTATTGGCTATGTATTGCTGAATAAAACTAAATTTATCTCAATACTGTCTTTAAATCTATAAACTTAAAAGACATGACTGCATTAACCCAAGAGATTTTATTGTCTTTTGACATAGTTTATGAAGTGCTGTGTTACCTTTTAAAGATTATTTCTTAAAGCCAGAATGATTTGTTTGACAGATGGTATTGAGTGATTTAGATATTGTTGTATTGGGAATAAAACATTATTGTTCAGAATGAAACATTATTGTTCCGAATAAAACATTATTGTTCCGATGATTTCAACATTAAGATTCAATGTGGACATAGTTGCAGTGTATTGTGTACAGGACTTTTCGGAGTAAAGATTTTCTGTTTACATTTACATTAGGTACATATGATACTGTTTTCACATAATTCTTTTCATAATCGGTTTTAAATAGAAGCTAGGCTGTTGTGTATGTATCAATGCAAATTCGAATGTAAACACTATCAGATATTATCCAAAAATAGCTCATACAGTTGTACGACAGAACTAAATATGGATTTCTTATACAGGTTTGTTGTCTTATAGTTACGAAGTATAATTTGAGTTATATTTTTAAGTAACTTAGTTGTTTTTACCTTTGGTTGAAATGCATGGGTACAGTGGCTTACAGTACCAACAAGCACCACTTTTTGATAACTGTCCTTCTTGTTCATTGACTATTACACTGTCCAAATTGAGTTCATTATAGAAATTTAGCAGGGTAAGAGTTTAACCCAGTACCACCAGTTTATTATAAACGTTATAGGTCGTTATGTTGATCTTTGAGCAGGGTAAGGGTTTAACCCAGTACCACCAGTTTATTATAAACTTTATAGCTCGTTATGTTGATCTTTGAGCTCCCCTTAAACATATAACATACTTATTGGTTCTCTGCCTCAGATTCTTGTGAGGAAGTTGTCAGTTTCTTATTTAGAATAAAATCTAGACTGGTACTTTTAATAAAATCTAGACTAGTACTTTGAATAAAATGTAGACTGGTGCTTCAAATAACTGTTTGATATACTAACGGTTCAATGGCATCTTTGTCAGGATACGAGTTATATGACCCAGGTAAGTGCCTACGCCTTTAGTATCTTGAACAATGAAATGGGTCCTATCCCTACGGTGACTATGTCTTAGACTAGCTGACAAACGAAATAGAATGTCCTTTGTTAAAACGTATAGCTGGTGAGACCAAATATCTCATATATAGAATTTTCCTCTGGCTACCTTGCCTAAATGATTCTTGTACCAATGATTCTTAAATGATTTTAATTATGAGCTAGATAATTTCAGGGATCAGGCAAACCACTAAATGTTTCAAACTAACAAGTTTCTATTAGCTCAAACTCCCATAGGCTGGAGACTATACTTAACTGGTCTTTTTGTTGAAATTCCCATCAGACAGTGTATTTGAATCAACAACATACGAGTCCTATCGCATAGGTGCTCGGCTTCTGTCCTCTTAATTGAAGTTACAACTCTATATACTTGCCCTGACTCCTGGATGCTCAGCGCCTATATGCTATCACATGTAGCATTCAACTATCATGTAGGTATATCCCCGATGCCTTGGCTGTACTTCGCCAATAATGCTGAACCGTCTATAAGCTGGAACTTTCCTACTCTCAGAAGATTTATCAAACTCTGGGTCTCTGTCTCAGCTTTTCGATGCTCAGCCTATATTTGCTATCGTCTATAGCATTCAATTACTTTTAAGGTGAAACGCCTATACGCTGGCCCAATAGCTCGAAACCTTATTGAAATTCTGCATCTTTTCTTTAGTCTATGAACTTCCAAAGTCTTCTTTTTAATAATTTATCTGCCCTGACAGGGTAACTGCAAGTCTCCTTATCAAGGTACTGGGATAAATTATAAGTTGAATCCTCGATGTGTCTTCTTCAACCGCTGGATACCGAATGAGCTCTCTGTCATCCATCTACCTATTTATACCCCAGCTGACATGCTATTTTTAGCTCACCTGTCACAAAGTGACAAGGTGAGCTTTTGTGATCACTCAGCGTCCGTCGTCCGTGTGTGCGTAAACTTTTGCTTGTGACCACTCTAGAGAACACATTTTTCATGGGATCTTTATGAAAATTGGTCAGAATGTTCACCTTGATGATATCTAGGTCAAGTGTGAAACTGGGTCACGTGCGGTCAAAAACTAGGTCAGTAGGTCTAAAAATAGAAAAACCTTGTGACTTCTCTAGTGGCCATATTTTTCACAAGATCTTCATGAAAGTTGGTCTGAATGTTCACTTTGATGATATCTAGGTCAAGTTCGAAACTGGGTCACGTGCCGTCTAAAACTAGGTCTGTAGGTCAAATAATAGAAAATCCTTGTGACCTCTCTGGAGGTCATATTTTTTATGGGATCTGCATGAAAATTGGTCAAAATGTTCATCTTGATGATATCTAGGTCAGGTTCGAAACTGGGTCACGTCCGTTCCAAAACTAGGTCACTAGGTCAAATAATAGAAAAACCTTGTGACCTCTGTAGAGGCTGTATTTTTCATTGGATCTGCTTGAAAATTGATCAGAATGTTTATCTTGATGATATCTAGGTCAAATATGAAACCGGGTCAACTGCGGTCAAAAACTAGGTCAGTAGGTCAAATAATAGAAAATCTTTGTGACCTCTCTAGAGGTCATATTTTTCATGGGATCTGCATGAAAATTGGTCAGAATGTTCATCTTGATGATATTTAGGTCAAGTTCGAAACTGGGTCACGTCCAATCCAAAAGTAGGTCAGTAGGTCAAATAATAGAAAAACCTTGTGACCACTCTAGAGGCCATAGTTTTCATGGGATCTGCATGAAAGATGGTCTGAATGTTCACCTTGATGATATCTAGATCAAGTTTGAAACTGGGTCAACTGCGGTCCAAAACTAGGTCAGTAGGTCTAAAAGTAGAAAATTCTTGTGACCTCCCTGGAGGTCATATTTTTCATGGGATCTGTATGAAAATTGTTCAGAATGTTCATCTTGATGATATGTAGGTCAAGTTCGAAACTGGGTCATGTGCGGTCAAAAACTAGGTCAGTAAGTCAAATAATAGAAAAACCTTGTGGCCTCTGTAGAGGCCATATTTTTCATGGGATCTGCATGAAAATTGGTCAGAATGTTCATCTTGATAATATCTAGGTCAGATTATAAACTGGGTCACATGCAGTCAAAAACTAGGTCAATAGGTCAAATAATAGAAAAACCTTGTGACCACTCTAGAGGCCATAATTTTCATGGGATCTGCATGACCACTCTAGAGGCCATAGTTTTCATGGGATCTGCATGAAAGTTGGTCTGTCTGAATGTTCACCTCAAGTTTGAAACCGGGTCAACTGCTGTCAAAAACTAGGTCACTAGGTCTCAACATAGAAAGACCTTTTGACCTCTCTAGAGGCCATATTTTTCAATGGATCTTCATGAAAATTGGTCAGAATTTTTATCTTGATGATATCTAGGTCAGATTCAGAAGTAGGTCACATGAGCTCAAAAACTAGGTCACTATGTCAAATAATAGAAAAAAACGACATCATACTCAGTTCATGTGGGGGCAGGTGAGCGATTCAGGACCGTCATGGTCCTCTTGTTAGAACTTGTTTCTGATTGGTCCAAATTTAAACAAAACGTTTTACAACGAGTACTAATGTTCTGTCAAATATCTGGTTCCCTTTAACTTTTGTATATGACATAATGTGCGAAGCTGGGACCCAGCCATCCACATAATGAACCCAAATCAGCCACAGATGACCCAAATTCTATTATTAACAGCAATTCAACAATAATTATAGCAATGATAGCATATGGAAAGGGAATCAAGCACTATCTATGCTTAATGTGTTATGTTATCAACATATCAAACATACAAATTATTCTGACAATCTTTCACTAAAATATTGTATCTTAGATGTTTACATCAAATATAGAAAATCCTCATTAACTTTACTAAATATATTAATTTATTGTGTTTCTATAGCTATATTCATAACTAAATATCATGTAGTAACAGATGATAGGTTAAAAAACAGACATCCAGGGCGTCCTTTGGCGCTTTGTTCTTCTCGTTCTTCTATGTCCGACCCGAGATAGAATCGCCCTAATGACACGAACAAGCCCAAGAACATTGTTCTCGGGTCAAAATTTCACACCACCTGCTAATTGGGAGGACCACAGACAATGTACAACTTCAATGTCAAAGAAACATCGTAGCGAAATAAACATAATTTTTTGATACATTTATGGCCAAATAAAATATTATTTGAATGAAGAAATTCCACTACTTGTGTAGAAATGTTGGTTTACCCCCGTCGGTAATTTAAACAAGTGCCGTAAACAAGGCTGTAAAACTCCACTTCCGGTTCACGGTGTTAGAGCGTTTTACTTGAGCTGCGTGATCCGACTCAACTCAATTTCATCCGGGAAATAAACGCCCAAGGATGCCCCCAGTTTTATTTTGTATTCACAATTATACTGTGTTTAGCTATAGGTGTATTAAGTATTTCTATTTCAAGCCAATGCAAAGCACTCAGTTAAAGTACAAACATTGATATTTTCAAATTTGAAATTTGGGTCTAGTATTCCTTTAAATTCAGCAAAACAAAATACCAATTTTTTTTAGGCATAGTATGACCCTTAGTAGTGTCTTTACTGTGTCAAATATCTGTTCATATTGATTTGTTTCACAAAACTTGTTTCAATGCCAAAAATATGATAAATCAAAGAAATACGAGAAGGAAAACCTTAAATTCATAATGAATCGGTTAATAATGTTCCAATATGATTGATTAATTATATGGCTTTTGCAGTTATGTTTGTTTTGTATAAAAAAAGAATAGTTTCTCCTTTTATCTTTTATCATAGTTACCTATTTTTAGAGGAATTTAAGACAGTGAAGAAATCTTAAACTAAATTGACAGTGAACTTTTAACTTATGTAGCAATATGATTGATTTATTTTGAATAAAAATTATTGTATTTATTTTTATTATTGAATTTCGAGACTTATCTAGTTGCCTAATGAATGTGGACATTTAAGAGTCCTAATGAGAAGTGTAATAAGAAAGACATTGGTACATGATTCATATTACAGTAAGAACCATAATGAATGGTTCATTCGGCTGGGAGGTGGAGGAGGGCATTGTCTTCTTCCATAACCACTTGTCTCTGTCTAACTGTGTTTCTGCCTTATCTTTTATAACTAAAAATAGCTATGTTTTATGCATTTAGAAAAATACGATGTTTAGATAAATAATTGTGAACATTTTATATCATCAAACTAGGATTTTGTTTTTACACTTTGATTTTAAGGTAGTTATCTGTATTCTTAATCATCAGGAACATTTTTTTATGGCAATGATATGCTAGAAATTTATTCCAAAACTTAAACTTTAGATTGCTTTGAACCAGATCAGGCTGTTTAATGCTAATGCCTCAAAGATGTGATGTTATATGCTGGGGTGAAGGTATTAAAGATACTAATGACATATCAGTGACATTAGATATACATTAGCATAATTACCCACTGATTGAACAGCTGTTGTTGCTGAAGCTAAGGCAGGTAAAGAAGTAAAGGTAATTTTAATTATAGTTTATGCAGTAAAGATTGATGAAATAAACAGAATTGTTGAACATTACTTAAATATTGTGCTGGTAAGACAAATTATTTAAAATAGATTGGTAATTGATCAGTAATTGATATCTGTCCTATAGTTGATCTAAATATACAGTCAGAATTTGATTAACTTAGCTCAAACTGGGATAATTGGAAGATTAACTTTTCGCTCAAACTCCTCATCAGGTCCGAGCAGAATCCCTTATTGATTTATTTTGTTCAGTGGCTCAAAGTACCGATAACTCAAACAAATCTTGTTTGTCCCACCAAGGTTTAACTGTAAATGCTTACATTATTGCAGCTATTTGGCAGGTATTTAATAACAAGGCTGTGTTATTGCGCTTTTTAATAAATATTGCCGATATTAAACGCATTGTTTTTATATGATACACATTTTGTTAGATATGTCTCGGCTAGGTTAAGTATGATAGTGTAATTATGCAAAAAAAATTGTTAAGTGAAGGAGTTAGAACTACTTTTACGCACTATTTTGTTAGGCTTTTTGCATTTTAAGAAATGACTTGATTTTTGAAAGTCTGTATTAACATGAATAAAACAATTCTAAATCTTTCTACAAGTTGTCTGTTTTGTTTGAACTTAGTGCATAACTTTCATTTCATCTTCCAGTGACTTGCTTTAAACTTAATTTAAATCTGGCAGTGTTATTTATTCTTTTATGTAGTTCAATAGGAGCTCTTTGACTACAACCTTTCTACAGTTTGTGAATAAATAAACCTGCTGTTAATTACAACAAATATCAGATTGCACATGTCTGTTTACAGTTGATACACAAGGAAGTTTTATAATGACATATTTGTTTTGTATACCTTTTAGAAAATATTTCACTACATTTTACATTTTGACTTTTGGAAAAAAATGTGCAAATATCACTAATAGTTACTGGGTTGTTGAACCTTTTTAGCGAGTCATAAAGAAGCAGTATTCTTTAAACATGCATGAAGTGCTGATTTGCATCTTCTAGTATTATAAACAAGTGACCTGGGTTGAACCTCTTCTCATAAAGTAAACATGGACTTCCTGAATGTTGTCGAAAAAACCATCTTTAGTTGGGTAATGCAGGAAGTTTTAAGCACTTACGTGGGCAAAACATTTAGGTTTAAATTAAACTATTTTTATCATCACATTGATTTTTAGCTCACCTGTCACAAAGTGACAAGGTGAGCTTTTGTGATCGCGCGGTGTCCGTCGTCCGTCCGTGCGTGCGTCCGTCCGTAAACTTTTGTTTGTGACCACTCTAGAGGTCACATTTTTCATGGGATCTTTATGAAAGTTGGTCAGAATGTTCATCTTGATGATATCTAGGTCAAATTCGAAACTGGGTCACGTGCCTTCAAAAACTAGGTCAGTAGATCTAAAAATAGAAAAACCTTGTCACCTCTCTAGAGGCCATATATTTCACAAGATCTTCATGAAAATTGGTCAGAATGTTCATCTTGATGATATCCAGGTCAGGTTTGAAACTGGGTCATGTGCCATCTAAAACTAGGTCACTATGTCAAATAATAGAAAAACCTTGTGACCTCTCTAAAGGCCATATTTTTCATGGGATCTGTATGAAAGTTGGTCTGAATGTTCATCTTGATGATATCTAGGTCAAGTTCGAAACTTGGTCACGTGCGGTCAAAAACTAGGTCAGTAGTTCAAAAAATAGAAAAACCTCGTGACCTCTCTAGAGGCCATATATTTCATGAGATCTTCATGAAGATTGGTTAGAATGTTCATCTTGATGATATCTAGGTCAAGTTCGAAAGTGGGTCACGTGTGGTCAAAAACTAGGTCAGTAGGTCAAATAATAGAAAAACCTTGTGACCTGTCTAGAGGCCATAATTTTCATGGGATCTGTATGAAAGTTGGTCTGAATGTTCATCTTGATGATCTGTAGGTCAAGTTCGAAAGTGGGTCACGTGCCGCCAAAAACTAGGTCAGTAGGTCAAATAATAGAAAAACATTGTGACCTCTCTGAAGGCCATATTTTTCATGGGATCTGTATGAAAATTGGTCTGGATGTTTATCTTGATGATATTAGGTCATGTTCGAAACAGGGTCATGTGCGGTCAAAAACTAGGTCAGTAGGTCTAAAAATAGAAAAACTTTGTCACCTCTCTAGAGGCCATATATTTCACAAGATCTCCATAAAAATTGGTCAGAATGTTCACCTTGATGATATCTAGGTCAAGTTTGAAACTGGGTCATGTGCCTTACAAAACTAGGTCAGTAGGTCAAATAATAAAAAAACCTTGTGACCTCTCTAGAGGCCATACTTTTCATGGGATCTGTATGAAAGTTGGTCTGAATGTTCATCTTGATAATATCTAGGTCAAATTTGAAACTGGGTCAACTGCGGTCAAAAACTAGGTCAGTAGGTCTAAAATTATTAAAATCTTTTGACCTCTCTAGAGGCCATATTTTTCAGTGGATCTTCATGAAAATTGACCTGAATTTTCACCTTGATGATATCTAGATAAAGTTCAAGACAGGGTCACGTACCTTCGAAAACTAGGTCAATAGATGAAATAATAGAAAAACCTTGTGACCTCTCTAGAGACCATATTTTTCAATGGATCTTCATGAAAATTGGTCAGAATTTTTAATCTTGATAATATCTAGGTCAAGTATAAAACTGGGTCACATGAGCTCAAAAACTAGGTAACTATGTCAAATAATAGAAAAAACGACGTCATACTCAAAACTGGGTCATGTGGGAAGAGGTGAGCGATTCAGGACCATCATGGTCCTCTTGTTTTATTTTGTAATGCAAATATTCATCAGTATTTTAATGGGGAATAAAACTGAGCTATCTCCCATATTTTTTAACAAATGCTGCTAAAAATGTGATACAATTTTTTTACGTTTAGTTAAATTCCCTCTATAAATATATAATTTATACCTTAATATATGAACTTTCTTTTGTTTTGTTTTGTTGAGTTTAACATCACACTGACACAATATTATAGGTCATATGGTGACTTTCCAGCTTCTGATGGTCAAGGAAGTCCCCAGGTGCCTCTGCTTGCATTATCTTGTCACAGTGGACACCTGGGTAAAACCATCAATCTTCCATAAGCCGGCTGGATGGCTTCCTTGCATGAAGAATTAAATGCCTCAAGTGAGGCTTGAACACACATCAGTGAGAGACAGGTGATTTGAAGTCAGGGATCTTTACCATTCGGCCATAGAGGTCCCCTTAACGTGTATTATGTAAAACATACGTATTTGCATGCACATGCAAAAGCTACTTCTTATGCACATCAAGACTATTATTAGAGTAGAAAAAAACGACATTGACAAATTTTAAAGGATGTTCATTGTGGTTTAAGTTATCTAAAACTGATAATGATTTACCTGTATTTATTGACATTCAATTATCAGTGTTTGGCTGTGAGATGATATATGTGTCAGTATGTCTATTTTAGGTTATCTTTGAATAAGAATAGCCTGGTTTATAAAACAAGCTAGTGTATTTGTGATATGCTTCCTCATTAATGTTTGTATTGTCATTCTTATTCAAAATGGAAGTCATAATGTGAAAGACAAAAGAAGGTAAAAAATTATACAGTGCTCAAATCTCTTCATCAGTTTTTCTTTAACTGAATTTATAAGTTAAAATTACATAGAATAATGTCTTTAACTGAATTTACATGTTAAAATTACATAGAATAATGCCTTTAACTGAATTTATATGTTACATTTACATAGAATAATGTCTTTAACTGAGTTTATATGCTAAAATTACATAGAATATTGTCTTTCAGTGGTTCAAAAACCCTGTCTAGTTTTATTTTGTTGTTGAAGCCTTTTGTTATGGATTATGTTTATGTATTTTGATATCCTTTAGCCTGCTGGTGGCAAGTGATTCTGCCTTTGCGACCAGTGCAGACCAAGATCAACCTGCACATCCGTGCAGTCTGATCATGGTCTGCACTGTTTGCTAATTTTCAGTGAACACCCCCTCAAATAATAAAAGGTATTGCCCAAAATGAACGATGGACCAGTCCATTTTAGAAATTTAGCTGGGTAAAGGTTATAAACAAAGAAATATTTCAGATATCTCAAAGCATTTGCAAAACAGTTGGAATATCTGAGGCTGAGGCTTGGTGTCAGTCATTATACCTCTGTTGTCATTTCTCGATATGATGGTGGAGCTCAATACAGTGAACTCCTGTATCAGTAAAACACTCCCAGACAGTGATACATCAATCTAATGTCTCATGAATATTTCCAAATCACTGACAGATCAGTATTTACTGAAGTCACAGCATTTAAAAGAGTTCTGTGAGAGATAACAGATCAGTGTGTATGTTGTCACAGTTTCCTTTTTAGGAGCTCACTGCTGCAGACTGATATCTCTTGTGAAATGTGGTGTTGAAAGCAGAAAAGGAAGAGCTTAGAGCTGTGAAGTCAGCCTTGCACTCTAGGCTTAGTAGACAGAACTGAGATGTCGGGCTTACACTCAAGGCTTAGTAGACAGAACTGAGATGTCGGGCTTACACTCTAGGCTTAGTAGATAGAACTGAGATGTCGGGCTTACACTGTAGGCTTAGTAGATAGAACTGAGATGTCAGGCTTGAACTCTAGGCCTATTAGATAGAACTGAGATGTCGGGCTTGCACTCTAGGCTTAGTAGATAGAACTGAGATGTTGGGCTTGCACTCTAGGCTTAGTAGATAGAACTGAGATGTCGGGCTTGCACTCTAGGCTTAGTAGATAGAACTGAGATGTCGGGCTTGCACTCTAGGCTTAGTAGATAGAACTGAGATGTCGGGCTTGCACTCTAGGCTTAGTAGACAGAACTGAGATGTCAGGCTTACACTGTAGGCTTAGTAGATAGAACTGAGATGTCAGGCTTGCACTCTAGGCCTATAAGATAGAACTAAGATGTCATGCTTACACTCTAGGCCTATTAGATAGAACTAAGATGTCAGGCTTATACTCTAGATAGAACTGAGATGTCAGGCTTACACTCTAGGCTTAGTAGATAGAACTGAGATGTCAGGCTTACACACTAGGTTTAGTAGATAGAACTAAGATGTCAGGCTTATACTCTAAGCCTATTAGATAGAACTGAGATGTTAGGCTCACTCTCTAGGCCTATTAGATAGAACTAAGCTGTCAGGCTTACACTCTAGATAGAACTGAGATGTCAGACTTACACTCTGGGCCTATTAGATAGAACTGAGATGTCAGGCTTACACTCTGGGCCTATTAGATAGAACTGAGATGTCAGGCTTACACTCTAGGCCAATTAGATGGAACTGAGCTGTCAGGTTGCACTCTAGGCTTAGTAAATTGAACTGAGATGTCAGGCTTGCACACTAGGCTTAGAAGTTAGAACTGAGCTCTAGGCTTAGTAGATAGGTCACATTTAGCAATTTCGAAAGGTTGTACTATTGTAATAGTGTTTAGCAGTTTCCAAAGGTTGTGCATTGTAATAGTGTTTACCAGTTTCCAAAGGTTGTGCTATTGTAATACTGTTTAGCAGTTTCCAAAGATTGTGCCATTGTAATAATGTTTACCAGTTTCCAAAGGTTGTTCTATTATAATACTGTTTACCAGTTTCCAAAGGTTGTGCCATTGTGATAGTGTTTACCAGTTTCCAAAGGTTGTACTATTGTAATACTATTTACCAGTTTCCAAAGATTGTGCCATTGTAATAGTGTTTACCAGTTTCCAAAGGTTGTACTATTGTAATACTGTTTAGCAGTTTCCAAAGATTGTGCCATTGTAATAATGTTTACCAGTTTCCAAAGGTTGCGCCATTGTAATAGTGTTTACCAGTTTCCAAAGGTTATTCTATTGTAATACTGTTTACCAGTTTCCAAAGGTTGTGCCATTGTAATAGTGTTTACCAGTTTCCAAAGGTTGTGCTATTGTAATACTGTTTAGCAGTTTCCAAAGATTGTGCCATTGTAATAATGTTTACCAGTTTCCAAAGGTTGTTCTAATATAATACTGTTTACCAGTTTCCAAAGGTTGTGCCATTGTGATAGTGTTTACCAGTTTTCAAAGGTTGTTCTATTATAATACTGTTTACCAGTTTCAAAAGGTTGTGCAGTTGTAATAGCGTTTACCAGTTTCCAAAGGTTGTACTGTTGCAATACTGTTTAGCAGTTTCCAAAGATTGTGCCATTGTGATAATGTTTACCAGTTTCCAAAGGTTGTTCTATTATAATACTGTTTAGCACTTTCCAAAGGTTGTGCCATTTTAATAGTGTTTACCAGTTTCCAAAGGTTGTGCCATTGTAATAGTGTTTACCAGTTTCCAAAAGTTATGCCATTGTTTATGCCATTGTAATAGTGTTTACCAGTTTCCAAAGATTATGCCATTGTAATAGTGTTTACCAGTTTCCAAAGATTGTGCCATTGTAATACTGTTTAGCAGTTTCCAAAGGTTGTACTATTATAATACTGTTAAGCACTTTCCAAACGTTGTGCCATTGTAAAAGTTAAGGTTGTGCCATTATAGTTTCTTTTCCAAAAGTTTTGCAATTGTTAAAGATGATTATGCTTGAAAGCAATGTGAAGGAAATCTAAAGGATTTTGTAATTTCATGATAAACCTTGGTCAGTGGTGCTTTTTAGGCATAGGGATGTTTCAGTGCTAAATCGCCTTTCACTCAGGCTTCAATGGTAGAGCATCATGCTGTTCTATTCCTTGTCTATTGTTGGGATCACTCAAAATTTTGGATCAGTGTTTGATTTTGTAATTTCATGATAAACCTTGGTCAGTGGTGCTTTTTAGGCATAGGGATGTTTCAGTGCTAAATCGCCTTTCACTCAGGCTTCAATGGTAGAGCATCATGCTGTTCTATTCCTTGCCTATTGTTGGGATCACTCAAAATTTTGGATCAGTGTTTTACTGTATTCAAATTAAGCTTAGGGAAAGTGGTAGTCTGTGAGGGTTGGAAATGTGATTAGTGTTGCAGTGATCAGATTTGCATAAATTATGCAAATTAAATTACAAGTTACTCAGTTGTGATAGAGCTAGTATGGCTATCATCAGTTTCATTGATTAACCAGCAATTTTCTTGTTTAAATTAAGTGCTAACAATTTAAATCATGCTTGTATGGACTTGTCAAAATTTCTTTATTTATGAGATATTGAGTATCATTTTGAATTGTATGGTTACATGCCAATCAGAAAATGATTAATATTTATGTCGAGATCAAAGACAAAAAGCAAGATTAAACAAATTTATTGCAAAGGTATAGTTTGATCAAACAAAGCACTCTCCAGTGGTAATAAAAAGTTAATGCTTAAGATTCACATATGTGCCACCCAAAATTTTTAGGGGGAAAGCTATATGGCACTTCGATATGCCTTTGTCCATCAGGATGTCCATCCCTCCTTTCTTCGAAATTTGTGTCATGCTATCTCAAAAAGTATTTGTCCTAGAGTCATCAAACCTCAAAGGATTGATATTCAGCATGTGAAGATGTGCACCTGGGGTTTTGTCTGAGATATCACACAGTAAAACCAGAGACTTAGTAAAAAATATGCATAAAATGGGCCTAAGTTTGTTTCGCATGCACTTTTAAAAAGTATATTTGACCAAGGATAATTAAACATAATTTGCAGGAATATTATTCAGAATGTGAAGTTGTGCACCTGGGATTTTGTAGGAGATATTGCTCTGCCAGAACAGAGTTATGGCCCTTATGTTGTGTTTTGTGATAATGTGTTGTAGTATCCTTACCCTCTCCCCACATAGACTGCAATGCCCGGCCAATGTTCAGTAAGTCTTGTCAGCAAGTATCAAATGACCATACAGTGACAGAAATATAGTAGGTGCTTCAGTGTTCTGTAGACACTCATCTGCATGTAGTTAATTTCAAAGTAACAGTATTTTCTGTGTCTAAAGAGTTCTTGAATACAGTATATTTTCTTTATATGTCACCGATGTTGAAGACCTGGGAGGCATATAGTGTTTTAATCTGTCTGTTCATCTGTACATTACACTGCTTGTGTACATAACTCCTAATGGCTTCATCCAGTTCAAATGAAACTTGATATACAATCATAATAACATGAAATGGACATGTGCATATTATCAGGACTTGCATGATCAGATATTGTTTTTAGCTCACCCGGAACCTTTGGTTCACATCAGCTATCAGTATAGGTGGGTGTCCATCATCCATCTACAAGATACATTCTCGGCTCTGTACTTAACAGAGAGGAGTAGAAGAAGAAGATAATCATTTTAATTATTGTTGTTAGATGATGATGATGATGATGATGATGATAACGACCACCCACGACGAAACCGTAAATGCAGAGTCTGAAACTAAGTTTATCATGAAAAATGTTTTATAAACATGCAACGGAAGTGTGAAGTTGTGCATTAAAAGACAAAAAAAAAACAAACTCCCAACAAATAATTGGTGAACAAAAATGCATTTACATTGGCGAATTAGCAGAACTTTCATAAACTTTTTTAATATCATTTTACTAATTTCAATTTACCTGCTGAAGTTAAAGTAATTCCCAATATCATTTATTTTCTGACTTGGAGAAGGAAAGACTTAAAAATAAATAAATAAATAAATAAATAAATAAATAAATAAATAAATCAATAAATAAATAAAAACTAACAAATTAAAATGACGTTGTGTAAGTCAGTTACTTACCTCATAGATAGGTGTTCATGAAATGAAAATACCCGCGCTCGTGCGGTAACACCTCGAGCGCTACGTGCGCTCGGTGTCACGATTCGCACGAGCGCTGGTATTTTCATTTCATGAACACCTCCTACTCGGTTAGTAACCTACACATACACAATTTGCATGAACTTCTCTTCTTACACTACTGGTCTCAGTTAATCTAAACTTGGTCTGTAAATCAAAAGTAATTTGCTATGACCGGTATATAATATTTTTGTGGCAATTCGGCACTCCTGATTTACTCTGTTGTCAAGCATTTTCAGGGGGCATTTGTCTTGCAATGTTAATGTCATTATTGTTTTCAAAGAAATTAAAGTTACTACATAACATGACACTTAAAAAATCTTTATGCTGCCTCATTTCTTGCTTTGACCTATCAAAATCATGTTTATACTAGGTACTTGATCTTAACAAATTCAGTTAAGAAGCTACAGAGAAAGTTTCTTAAAGTTAATTGAATTACTAATGTTGTCTCAATTTTCTGTTGTGTACCTTAGGGCCGTGATTGTTCTCTTATGAAATTACAGAACTTTAAATAAATGTGAGAACTAGAATAAAGACAACATTGTTATGGTATGAGGACATACCTTACTTGTTAGTAAATTGAGAAAATTGTCATGATTGGAGTAAATGCATAGAATTCTGGTTAGAAAATTGCAGAAAATTGATACTCATTTTTATTTAACTGTTGCACCCGGCCGCTTAGCTCAGTAGGTAGAGCGTCGGTCTACAGATCGCGGGGTCGTGAGTTCGATCCTCGGGCGGGGCATATGGTCTCTGTGACGATTTGATAAACGACATTGTGTCTGAAATCATTAGTCCTCCACCTCTGATTCATGTGAGGAAGTTGGCAGTTACTTGCAGAGAACAGGTTTGTACTGGTACAGAATCCAGGAACACTGGTTAGGTTAACTGCCCGCCGTTACATGACTGAAATACTGTTGAAAAACGGCGTTAAACCCAAAACAAACAACCAAACAAAATTTAACTGTTGCAAAGAAAATCCATTCCTTAGGCCCGCTTGTTGAGGTTGCAAGTTGAAACTTAAGTACAGCATGTCAGCTTTTAATCTACAAAAAAATATTTTAGCTCTGGATAAACAGAAATCCCACAGGGGTCCGTAACGGACCAAGGGTACATTGATAATTTTGGAACTTCATCAAATCGCTCAAAATGTCATTTTTGATGTTGTCTGAGAGTGTCAGTGTATGCCTCAGATGTAAGATATAACCATATTTGAGAACTGCAGACCTAGACATTTCAGAAATATTTTCAAAATAAGTTTCGTGTAATAAATGTTGTTTCTACGGAAGTGTGAAAGGGCCATCAGACGCGAATACGTTTTAGTACGTTAAGGCTGCGGAAAGGATATAAATATATATATTATTTTTTTTCGTTTCAGGTACCAAGAGAGGCAAATCTAGACAGACTCAGCAGAGACAATCAATCAAGTTACAGTTCTTTGTCAAAGGGAGACTGGGAGGAAACAGCAATAAATATACAGATGGAATTGCTTCCCTTGGAATATAAATATCATGTGGAAAATCACCCAGTTCAAACTACCAAATTGATATTCTTATTTGCTTAGTTCATTTTCTTATAGTTAATTATTCAGGGTACTAGTATATTCTTTTTTTAATTGAATATAAACATATAGTTAAGCTTTCAAGCAGTAGTTTTTTTAACAGTTGTGATATTTTTACAATTTTACACAATTTGTGCCTAATTAATATACTCGGACAACGATGTCATCAACTCCCACAACAAACCATTGCCCACATCCAAATTCTGCCCCATCATACAGAAACCCAAACATCAATATGAGAAACATTCCAGAGAGAGTTAAGCGAGATGTTGTAGAAGCAACGATACCCAGGGTAATGAGTACGTCTGCACTTAGAATTCCTAAACAACGGAACTCCTTCTGGCAGAGGTATTGCATGTGGTGAGAAACGTATTGTCATTTTTGTTCATTTAAGTATAAGCAGGCTTTCAGTGAGAAATTTAAGGTTTAATATATATATATTTTTAGTTTGACTATACAAAGAAAATGTAGAGCTATTAGACTCACCTATTCATTGGCGTCGGCATCTCAATTTGGTTCTGTTTTTGTAAGTCAGCTTGTATTTCAGAAACCACTTGTGGGAATGGATTGAAACTTCGAACACTTATTCACTATGATAAACTGACTTACACTGCGCAGGATCCATAACTAGTTTGCTTTTTAGCTCACCTGAGCAGGAAGTGCTCAAAGGTGAGCTTTTGTGATCGCCCTGTGTCCGTCGTCCATCCATCCATCATCCATCCGTCATCAACAATTTGACTATTAACACTCTAGAGGTCTCATTTTTGGCCCAATCTTAATGAAACTTGGTCAGAATGTTACCCTCACTAAAATCTTGGATGATTTGATATTGGGTCATCTGGGGTCAAAAACTAGGTCACCAGGTCAAATCAAAGGAAAAGCTTGTTAACAGTCTAGAGGTCACAATTTTGGCCTGATCTTAATGAAACTTGGTCAGAGTGTTATCCTCAATAAAGTCTTGGACGAGTTTGATATTGGGTCATCTGGGGTCAAAAACTAGGTCACCAGGTCAAATCAAAGGAAAAGCTTGTTAACACTGTAGAGGCCACATTTATAACCGTATCTTCATGAAACATGATCAGAATGTTAATCTTGATGATCTTAAGGTCCACTTTGAATCTGGGTCATGTTGGGTCAAAAACTAGGTCACTGGGTCAAATCAAAGGAAAAGCTAGTTAACACTTTAGAGGCCACATTTATAACCATATCTGAATGAAACTTGGTCAGAATGTTAATCTTGATGATCTATAGGTCAAATTCAAATCCGTGTCAGGTGGGTATAAAAACTAGGTCACTAGATCAAATCAAAGGAAAAGCTTATTAACACTCTAGAGGCTACATTTATGGCTGTATCTTAATGAAACTGAGCCAGAATGTTAAACCTGAGGATCTATATGTCAAGTCAAATCTGGGTCAGGTGGGGTCAAAAACTAGGTCATCATGTCAAATCAAAGGAAAAGCTTGTTAACACTCTAGAGGCCACATTTATGACTGTATCTTCATGAAACTTAGAATGTTAAAGCCCCAACTTTTACTACCCTGGCAGTAAGTTTTGTAGGAGGAGCCTATCAAATAACAACGCTACTCTAGGCTGTCTGTTAGCTAAAAATAGCTCACTTTAAATGATTCACAGGCAAATGTAAACAATGGTCAGTTGAAGGAGAAATTTGAACTAGTTTGCATGTTTTGATGGTTAAAAACTATTATTATCCATATTGTGCATCCATATCAGTATCAATCCTATGAAAAATTGAGTCAAGACTATCATTCCTGATTTTTAATCTTGTTTATGTAAATTTAACAATGAAACTCAAAATCAAACATTCATTTAACTAAAATTCTGTCATTGCTGGCTTGTCCATTAATTGAGATGACCTAGCAATAAATGTAGAAATGATAAACTATTTAGTCTGGGATGCAGAACAATACACACAAATTAGCAAGTGCTGCTGTGATAAGGACTAATAAAAATGATAAGCTATTTGAAATAATATTTATCACTGTATGTCTGTAATTAGTAGTTCCCTATTTCTTTAGAACATTTTTTATGATATGACATATAAAAATATAACTGTAGAAATGACTATGATATTCTATTTGGTTTAAAAATTCAAAATTACTTTCTGGAGAAGTTTTGCAATGCACTCTAGCTAGGTGTTAATTCCATTGATACATGATGATCAGGTTTGTTGATAAAATTAACCACATGGGAATTGTTTACATTCTCTTTTCCTCTAGGGTTCATGACCTCATTAGCTCCTCCCGGCAAATTCAAATTTTTGGCAGTTAGGTTTAAATAATTTTTTGAAACTATACTTCAGCATTTTTTGTTTTAAAAAATAAAAACACCAATTGATAAAGAATTTCAATGTGTATTTATGCAATTTTTCATAACATTTTATTCAGTGGTTTATTTAAAATTTTGAAAAAGGGCTCTCTGATGTGAAACATGCATAATTTATATAAAAACCTGCCCCGGCACCATCTTGTGGCTTTTATATGGCAGTTGGGGGTTTAAACTTGATGATCTTTAGGTCAAGTTCGAATCTTGGTCATGTCAGGTCAAAAACTAGGTTACTGGGTCAAATCAAAGGAAAAGCTAGTTAACACTTTTGAGGCCTCATTTATGCCATATCTTAACCTTTACCCTGCTAAATTTCTAAAATGGACTGGTCCATCATTCAATTTGTGAAATACCATTTATTATTCAAAGGGATGTTACTGAAAATTTACTGACTGAATAGCGAACAGTGCAGACCATGATAAGCCTGCACGGATGTGTAGGCTGATATTGGTCTGCACTGGTCGCAGAGGCAAGATCAGTTGCCGCCAGCAGGCTAAAGGTTAATGAAACTTGGTCAGAATGTTGATATTGATGATCTTTAGGTCAATAGGTCAGGAGAATGATACAGGGCCTTCATGGCCCTCTTGTTTACAAAATTATGCCCCTTTTTCGACTTAGCAATTTTTGTTTAAGATTTTGTATGTAAGCTGGTATCTCAGTACCCACAAATGGGAATGGATTGAAACTTCACACACTTGTTCACGGTGATGACTTGACATGCAGTGCACATGTTCCATAATTCTACTTTGCATTTTACAAAGTTATTGTACCCCGCTACAGCAAAGTTTTAAGGGGGGCGGTATACTGGATTCAGGTTGTCTGTTTGTCCATCTGTCTGTCCATAGACACAGACTTGTGTGCACCATCTCTCCTTATCCCCTTGATATAATTTAATGAAACTTCACACAAGTGATCAGTAACAACAGTAGTTGTGCATGGGGCATGTTAGGTTCTTTTAGAAAGAAAAATTGCAGAGGTACGGGACTTTGTTTTTTGTTACTATACTGTATGCATAGACACAATCTTGTGCGCACCATCTCTCCTCATTCCCTTGACACAGTTTAATGAAACTTCACACAAGTGATCAGTAACAACAGTAGTTGTGCATGGGGCATGTTAGGTTCTTTCAACAACAAATTGCAGAGTTATGGGACTTTGTTTCTTGTTAACATACTGTGTACTTACAGTCTGCATATGCAATCTTGTGCGCGCCTAATCTTCCGAACCCTTGCACACAATTTAATGAAACTTCACACAAGTGATCAGTACCAACCCTAGTTGTGCATGGTGCATGTTACGTTCTTTAAGATAAATATTCTGCATAGAGGGCTTGGCGCAAAACTATTGTATCTTGTTCTTTATTTATATACAAGTTATGGGACTTTTTTTTGTTACAATACTGTATACATGCAGTCTGTATACATACAGTCCACATAATTATGCAATCTTGTGTGCGTCATATTGCAGTGTACTGTGTCAGTGCATGCGGGGGGGTACATTCATCATACATGTACTTTCAGCCATATAGAGTTTTCATTTATGCTTTGATTTAATACAAACTTGCACAGAATGATTATCTTGATGCCCTCTAGGCCTGAATCGAAACTGGATCATGTTGGGTCAAAAACTAGGTCATCAAGTCAAATCAAAGGAAAAGCTTGTTAACAATCTAGAGGCCACATTTATGACCCTATCTTCATGAAACTTGGTCAGAATGTTTACCTTGATGATTCCTAGGCTGTATTGGAAACTGGGTCATATGGGGTCAAAAACTAGGTCACCCGGTCAAATCAAAGGAAAAGCTTGTTTACAGTCTTGTTCATTTGATGTGTATGAAACTTGGTCAGAATGTTGTTCTACATGAAATATCGGATGAATTTTTATCTGGGTCATGTGGGGTCAAAAACTAGGTCACTAGGTCAGATCAAAGAATAAGCTTGATTACACTCTAGGGGCCACATGTTTTATTCTATCTTCATAAAACTTGGTCAGAATGTTTATCATGGTGTCTTGGATGATTTTAAGTCTTGGTCACGTGGGATCAAAAGCTAGGTCATTCGGTCAAATCAAAAGAAAAGCTTGTATACACTCTAAAGGCCACTTTTTTGTTCCAATATTCCCGAAACTTTGTCAGAATGTTTTTTTTTTTTTGAAATCTTGGACAATTACGAATATTGGTCATGTGGGGTCAAAAAATAGGTCACTAGGTCAAATCAAAGAAAATACTTGTTTACACTCAAGGGGCCACATTTTTGGTCAAATCTTAATGAAAATTGGTCAGAATATTTGTCTTCATGAAATCACTAGGTCGAACATGTTTAAACTGTTACGGTATGTTACTCAGGTGAGCGACTTAGGGCCATCTTTGCCCTCTTGTTACAAAATTATGCACCTTTTAAGCTTGTCTGATTTTTGAAAAATATCTGCAAGGTATTGTTGTCACTTGAACGTCAGCATTGGTTAAACTTTTTGTTTAGGTCCGCCTTTTCTCAAAAACTATTAGAGCTACAGCTTTGAAACTTTGCACACTTGTTTATCATCATTAGATGACTGGGTAGGCCAAAAACCATATAAATTCTGATATGCATTTTGTCAAAATTATGGCCCTTTTTGTCCTTCGTCAGCTCTTGTTTTAAATGGAAATGTTAATGTATGTGAATTCTCACTTTCTGTTGGGAAAGTCTCCAATGAGGAGTTTCATTACTGTAAATCTGAAAGCCTGCTTGTAGTTTTCATTGTGTTGGTAATGTATTTTTACGTTTTTTATCTGTATTCTTTGTATTTTTATCTCACCTGAGCACTGCTAATGTGGGTTATTGTGATCGCTCAATGTCCAGCGTCCATTGTCTGTCATCTGTCGTCCGTCAACATTTGGCTTGTGTATGTGATAGAGGCTGACTTTTCAACAGTTACTGATCTTCATGAAATTTGGTCAGAATGATAACCTTGATTAAATCTAGGCCAAGTTCGAAAATGGGTCATCTGGGGTCAAAATCTAGGTCAAATCAAAAGAAAAACCTTGTGTGTGCGATAGAGGCTGTATTTTTCAAATGAGATTATGAAATTTGTCAGAATGATGACCTTGATGAAATCTAGGTCAAATTAGAATATGGGTCATCTGTGGTCCAAAACTAGGTCACTAGGTCAAATCAAAGAAAAACCTTTTGTATGCAATAGAGACTGTATTTTTCAATTGATCTTCATGAAATTTGGTCAGAATGATAGCCTTGATAAAGTTAAGGTCAAGTTTGAATATGGATCATCTGGGGTCAAAAACTAGGTCGCTAGGACAAATCAAAGAAAAATGTTTTGTATGCGATAGAGGCTGTATTTTTCAATTAAGGTTGATGAAATTTAGTCAGAATGATTGCCTTGATCAAATCTAGGTCAAATTCGAATGTAGGTCATCTTGGCTAAAAAACTAGGTCACTAGGTCAAAATAAAGAAAATGCTTGTTTACACTTAAGAGACCACATTTTTGGTCCAATCTTAATGAAAATTGGTCAGAATATTTGTTTCCATGAAATCACTAGGTCAAACATGTTTACACTTTTATGATGTGTTTCTCAGGTGAGCGACCTTGGCCCTCTTGTTAAGGGAAGTAACAGAAAATAGCTCAACAGAATGTTAAAGTTAAGTTTTGCTTCCCATTGATTTTATATCCTCTCTTATCTGCCATTGTCAATATTTCCGTTCCAATTAGAGTGTTAACAATGTCAAATAAAATAACATTGATTCACCAACCTACTACCATTCGGGCCTAGTTATGCCAAATGAAATAACATTTATTTACCAACCTACTACCAGCCTGGCCAAGTTATGTCTTATAAAATAACATTGATGCACTTACTACCAGCCTGGCATAGTTAAGCCAAAAAAATAAAATAATATTGATGCAACCAACCTACTACCAGCATGGCCTAGTTATGCCAAATAAAATAATATCGATTCGCCAACCTGGCCTATTTATGTCTTATCAAATAACCTACTACCAATTTCTTTCCAAGTTGTATGATATAAAATACCAGTAACCTTGATTCAATAACTTACTACCATTTAAGCTTAGTTATATCACATAAAATTACATTGATTCACTATTTCTTTCTACCATTTTGGTTTTGTTCTATCAAAAATAGTGGTAACATTGATTCAGTCCTGCCTAGTCATAGAACAGCCTTGATTTGTTGAGTTAATGTTATTTTTAGCTCACCTGAGCACAAAGTGCTCAAAAGGTGAGCTTTTGTGATCGCCCTGTGTCTGTCATCCGATGTCGGCGACGTCAACAGTTCGACTGTTAACACTCTAGAGGTCACAATTTTGACCCAATCTTAATGAAACTTGTTCAGCTTGTTACTCTCAAAAAAATCTTAGACGAGTTCGATATTGGGTCATCTGGGGTCAAAAACTAGGTCACCAGGTCAAATCAAAGGAAAAGCTTGTTAACACTCTAGAGGTCACAATTTTGGCCCAATCTTAATGAAACTTGGTCAGAATGTTACCCTTAATAAAATCTTGGATGAGTTCCATATTGGGTCATCTGGGGTCGAAAACTAGGTCACCAGGTCAGATCAAAGGAAAAGTTTGTTAACACTCTAGAGGTTACAGTTTTGCCCAATCTTAATGAAAGTTGGTCAGAATGTTATCCTCAATAAAATCTTGGACAAGTTCGATTATCTTGGGACAAAAACTAGCTCACCAGATCAAATCAAAGGAAAAGCTTCTTAACACTGTAGAGACCACATTTTTGACTGTATCTTCATGAAACTTGGTCAGAATGTTAATCTTGATAATCTCAAGGTCAAGTTTGAATCTGGTTCATGTAGGATCAAAAACTAGGTCACCAGGTCAAATCAAAGGAAAAGCTTGTTAACACTGTAGAGGCCACATTTATGACTATATCTTCATGAATCTTAGTCAGAATGTTAATCTTGATGATCTTTAGGTCAAGTTCGAATCTGGGTCATGTGGGGTCAAAAACTAGGTTACCGGGTCAAATCAAAGGAAAACCTAGTTAACACTTTAGAGGCCACATTTATATCCATTTCTTAATGAAACTTGGTCAGATTGTTAATATTGTTGATCTTTAGGTCAATAGGTCAGGTGAGCGATACAGGGCCTTCATGGCCCTCTTGTTGCAAACCTTCATTCTATAACTTTACTCTTGCCTGGTCAGGTTATACAATTGACCAGTAACATTTTTTCACTAACTTCCTATCAGTCTGGCTTGTGTCATATAAATAACCTTGATTCACTGACTGGCTAAGCTAGGGGATAGCATAACTCAATAGAAAGTTAAAAGTTATATTGCCTCATGGAATACCATGTATAATGACATGATGAAAAAAACAAAAGTAATAAAAAACAAAGATAGGAATAGGCAATGAAAGTGTCTGTGGTGTAGCATGGGTGATTTTGTTATATGCATATATATAGCCGTGTTGCTTTTTCGCTGTCACCGTAAGGGATAATCTGTCTTTCTTCTAAAAGCTAAGATGAAAGATAAAAGACTTTTCCATTATTGATCAACAGAAAGGGATGTATTTCTGGATCAATACAAAATATAAATGATGCTACTTTCCTTAGAGAGATTTCGTCTTGAAGTAATGTCTTAAATTGAGTCGAATTACGAACAAAATCCAACAAATTGCAAGATTTTCCATTGTTCCATGGCACTGAGGCATAGTGTCTTGTTTCCAAACTAAAAACTAAATTAGCTAATTGTTTAAGGTTAGGATAATTTGTCTTTTAGAATGTTCAAAGGTTTTTATTAGCTGTAGTTTTAATCTATTTTTGGTTAAATACATAATAATTTGAGGAATTATGTAATTATGTTCCCCAAAATAGAAGTTTACTACCTGCTGTTTTTGTTGAAATTATAGTAATTTTGAATAAAAAGTTTCATGCAATTGTTTTGGATGTTAGAGCATTTTATAAAATACTGACTGTTCAAAATTGATATGATATGAGTGTCCAAGTTAGGGAGCTTTTAGCCTTTTGAGTTGTTTGTTTTTGAAATTAGATAACTAGAGCTATCACTCTTTGATACAGGGACAGTAAATTGTTGGATTTATTAGCTCACCTGTCACAAAGTGACAAGGTGAGCTTTTATGACCGTGCGGTGTCCATCGTGCGTCCGTCCATCCGTAAACTTTTGCTTGTGACCCCTCTAGAGGTCACATTTTTCATGGGATCTTTATGAAAGTTGGTCTGAATGTTCATCTTGATGATATCTAGGTCAAGTTCGAAACTGGGTCACGTGCCGTCAAAAACTAGGTCAGTAGGTCTAAAAATAGAAAAACCTTGTGACCTCTCTAGAGGCCATATATTTCACGAGATCTTCATGAAAATTGGTCAGAGTGTTCACCTTGATGATATCTAGGTCAAGTTTGAAACTGGGTCACGTGCCATCAAAAACTAGGTCAGTAGGTCTAAAAAAAGAAAAACCTTGTGACCTCTCTAGAGGCCATATCTTTCACAAGATCTTCATGAAAATTGGTCAGAACATTCACCTTGATGATATCTAGGTCAAGTTCGAAAGTTCGAAACTGGGTCACGTGCCGTCAAAAACTAGGTCAATAGGTCAAATAATAGAAAAACCTTGTGACTTATCTAAAGGCCATATTTTTCATGGGATCTATATGAAATTTGGTCTGAATGTTCATCTTGATGATATATAGGAAAAGTTCGAAACTGGGACACGTGTGGTCAAAAACTAGGTCAGTAGGTCAAAAAATAGAAAAACCTTGTGACCTCTCTAGAGGCCATATATTTCATGAGATCTTCATGAAAATTCGTCAGAATGTTCACCTTGATGATATCTAGGTAAAGTTTGAAAGTTGATCACGTGCCTTCAAAAACTAGGTCAGTAGGTCAAATAATAGAAAAACCTTGTGACCTCTTTAGAGGCCATATTTTCCATGGGATCTGTATGAAAATTGGTCTGAATGTTCATCTTGATGATATCTAGGTCAAGTTCGAAAGTGGGTCACGTGCCATCAAAAACTAGGTCAGTAGGTCAAATAATAGAAAAACCTTGTGACCTCTCTAGAGGGCATATTTTTCATGGGATCTGTATGAAAGTTGGTCTGAATATTCATCTTGATGATATCTAGGTCAAGTTCGAAACTGGGTTACGTGCGGTCAAATACTAGGTCAGTAGGTCTAAAAATAGAAAAACCTTGGGACCTCTCTAGAGGCCATATTTTTCACGAGATCTGTATGAAAGTTTGTCTGAATGTTCATCTTGATGATATCTAGGTCAAGTTCGAAAGTGGGTCACGTGCCATCAAGAACTAGGTCAGTAGGTCAAATAATAGAAAAACCTTGTGACCTCTCTAAAGGCCATATTTTTCAGGGGATCTGTATGAACATTGGTCTGAATGTTTATCTTGATGATATCTAGGTCAAGTTCGAAACAGGGTCATGTGCGGTCAAAAACTAGGTCAGTAGGTCTAAATTTATTAAAATCTTTTGACCTCTCTTAGAGGCCATATTTTTCAATGGATCTTCATGAAAATTGATCTGAATGTTCACCTTGATGGTATCTAGTTCAGTTTCGAAACTGGGTCACGTGCGGTCAAAACTAGGCCAGTAGGTATAAAAATAGAAAAACCCTGTGACCTCTCTAGAGGCCATATTTTTCATGAAAATTAGTGAGAATGTTCACCTTGATGATATCTAGGTAAAGTTCAAAACAGGGTCACGTACCTTCGAAAACTAGGTCAATAGGTCAAATAATAGAAAAACCTTGTGACCTCTCTAGAGACCATATTTTTCAATGGATCTTCATGAAAATTGGTCAGAATTTTTATCATGATAATATCTAGGTCAAGTTCAAAACAGGGTCACATGAGCTCAAAAACTAGGTCACTATGTCAAATAATAGAAAAAACGACGTCATACTCAAAACTGTGTCATGTGGGAAGAGGTGAGCGATTCAGGACCATCATAGTCCTCTTGTGTAAATGTTTCAAGCAGTTAAAACGATACAGAGTGGACACAAAGTCAAGGTATTTAACCCTTGCCCTTCATGTATGACCTTGACATTGGACCTAGTAACCTCCATTTGTGCTGACCAGCTAAATAATTGATGCTAGTTTTATGAAAAACTACCCAGTGGTTAAGAAGATACTGAGCACATACAAATTTAACAAGCTATTTGACTTTTGACTTCCAAGTGCTCCTTTGACTTTGGATGTAGTGACCTAGCACTCTGCACCTTGTCTTGATTAGGCTAATATTTGATGCTACTTCAATGAAAATCTTTCAAGTGGTCATTGACCATCCAAGTGTGTCCTTGACAATTGATCTAGTGATCTTGGTTGTGTGCACGGCACATTGTCATTGCGCATTCTTCTTTACGTTGGGTGAAAGGTTCTCTTACATGTAACCTACACTTGACAAAGCTGGGGAAGCCATGACAAAGCTGGGGAAACTATGACAAAGCTGGCCATGACAAAGCTGGGGAAGCTATGACAAAGCTGGGGGAATGGACTGGTTTTGTGTTGTGGTTTCTTTGCCTAATCTCTTGTTCAAAAATTTAGATACTTTAAAAATTGACATGGACCCAGTTATTAGAATATAGACAGAATGAGGTTAACTGATATAGACAACATAAGTAGACAATCAATAATGCCTTTCATTTTCATGTGTTTCAAGTGTCATAGTGGATCTTCACATTGTTTTCTGTCTGTTTGTACTTTTATTATTTGATTCAGAACCACTTGTTGTATGTTAGTAATTATCAGCCTGTTTCTGCATCACTACTATAATTTCTTTCCTTATTTGGATATTTTTAAATCTGGGGAGTGTACTGTTACAGTTTTAGATGCATTAACATTTGGGTCACTGTCTTAAGACACTCCCAAGTGATCATTATGCAACTGTCCGCTTGACACTTACATAATTGTCTATGTTGATTATATTGGAAGTATTTTTCCAAGAAAACAAAAACTTCAAATTAGAATTGGATTATGGTTACTTCAGTGCCTTTCAAAGGTAAAGTCTAAGATAGGTTAATCAAACCTAAACAATATATTGTTAGATATTTCTCTATATATTTAAGTTATGCGTGTTCAGTTTTCTTATTTGGCAACTCCTTGAGCTTGTGGGACTTCCGGGTCAGAGTGGTTAATGACTTCAAATCACTTTCCTCTCACTGATGTTGGTTTGAGCCTCACTCAGGGCGTTGAATTCTTCAAGTGAGGAAGTTATCCGGCTAGTTTAGGAAAGGTTGATGGTTCTACCCAGTTGCCTGCCACTGTGATGAAATAATGCATGGAGGGGCACCTGGGGTCTTCCACTGCCATCAAAAGCTTGAAAGGGGTCATATGACCTATAATTGTGACGGTGTGATGTTAAACCCAACAACAACAAAAATCAAACTAGAGCCTTATTAAAGTTTATCTCAGAATAATTATAGTACAGACCACCTGTTAACAAGGACCGTTTTTTTTTTTTCGTTTTCTGAGAGAAATCATCATAGGCAGGTTTTGCGGTAAAGAAAATAATTCGTTATTATTATGATGTATTCACATGCACTTTAGTATGCTTTTTATGAAGCATTACATGCCAAGACTGGCTGACGGTAGAAACAGTTCTTAGTTCTTCTTTATCTGTATACACTTAGACTACTTTGGCTCGCACCCCAGATTGATACTGTACTTTTGTAAAACAAGGTTAATTATTACCTGCATACTTAATTGCCTTCATTGTGACTGACCTGATTTCAGATGTTAAATCATCAAACATACACCTATATGTCATCACAATGAATGAGTAATGAACAATATATCAACTTGTATTAGGACTGCTTTGAAAATCAAAACAAATGTGTTCTGTTTCATTGATTTGAATTCCTGAAACAATTAATATTGTTAATTTGAAATGAAAATCAATCAACATTATCTGGTTTCCATTTCTTGTGATGCAAATAAAAAGTACACTCACAGAAACCTTTTAGGTAGCTATCTTCTCATTAGAAAAAAATTATATTTTGTTTCTATATTTGCCATTCACATTGGTTTGATGTTTGCTCCAGTTCCATCATGTGAGAAGGAGACACCACACTTAAAAGCCAGAAAGGGGCCTCCATGGCCAAGTGGTTAAGGTCGCTGACTTCAAATCACTTGCCCCTCATCGATGTGGGTTCGAGCCTCACTCGGGCGTTGAATTTTTCATGTGAGGAAGCCATCCAGCTGGCTTACGGAAGGTCGGTGGTTCTACCCAGGTGCCCGCTCGTGATGAAATAATGCATGGGGGCACCTGGGGTCTTCCTCCACCATCAAAGCTGTAAAGTCGCCTTTATGACCTATAATTGTGTCGATGCGATGTTAAACCCAACAAAATACATAAATAAAAGCCAGAAATTTTATTGCCATATAAACAAAATCATGTTGACCAAGCAGCTATTACAATATTGTATAGGAAACAGGAATACAAACTGTATTAAAGATAAAAGGTAAGGGTAGATTTCCCGGAAGCAAAGAGCACCCCAAACACAGCCACATCGCAAAGTAGGCCTACAACAAAAAGAAGCTGTAACAGAAAAATATAGTAGACAGGTTGCTTCAAAATTAATATTTTGATAATGCTGAAATAATATGTTACTAAAGATTACAGATTTTATGAAAATGAAAGTGACACCTAGCTAGTTGTTACTTTTGAAATACATAGTAGTTTAATCGAATCTGTCTGTAGCCTCATTATATCATTTCTTAAATTACCCCAGGAAGTATATTTTCCACCCTGCATATGGCATAATCAGTAAAAATCCACATACGCCGATCAAGCACCAGGGTTAAGTAGCTCAGTACAGGAGCAATTAAGACTAGAGAGGTCATAAGTCTGAGCAACAGATGTAGCAAATACAGAAGAAAATCTCAAGTCAAGTATATTCCACCTGATTTGAGGGTGAAGTTAAAAACTTCTTGCACAGAAGACTGATAGGGATTTAGGAAATTGAAATACTGTGAGCCATATGCGAAGAAAGTAGTAATCATTTCAGCAAAAACTAAAATTACCTTCATTCTGGAATGAATGATAGAGCTTTTGTGTAGAATATAATGAAATATTTTGCATTTTTGCTTTAAGCTGCTACTGATTGTTACTTCCCTTACATTTATGTTCCAAGATTATTGATTTTGTGCTGTATTATTGTTTTCACATATCTTTTAGTCGTAAAATTGTCTTATTATTAAATTTTACTATGTGGACAGGAATCTGTATACTCTATAAGAAATTACAAAAACCATGTTAATACTTTTTTCACTTGATAATTTGTCAATTTACCCTTGATGACCATTTATTCCTGACCATTTACTCCTGATGTTGATTTAATCCTGACAATAAGATGATTGTATACACCACATACTCCTGATGATCATTTACTCCTGATGACCATTTAGTCTTGATGACCATTTACACCTGATGACAGCATACTCCTGATGGCCACTTACAACAGCTGATTGTTTCTTTCCTGATGACCATTTACATCTGATGACCATTTACTCCTGCCTAATGACCATTTTTTCATCTTGATAAATACTCATACCTGATGATCATTGACTTTGATTATTGTTTACTCCTGATGACCATTTACTCCTGATGAACACTTACTCCTGATGACCATTTACTCTAGATGGCCACTTACTCTTGATGCCCATTTTCTTCTGATAACATTTATTCCTGATAACCATTTACCCCTGATGACCATTTACTCCTGATGAACACTTACTCCTGATGACCATTTACTCTAGATGGCCACTAACTCTTGATGCCCATTTACTTCTGATGACCATTTACTCCTGATGACCAGCTCGCCCATTTAGCTCAGTAGGGAGAGCGTTGGTCTACGGATCGCGGTGTACAGGTACAGAATCCAGGAACACTGGTTAGGTTAACTGCCCATGTTACATGACTGAAATACTGTTGAACAAATGGCGTTAAACCCAAAACAAAACAAAAAACCCAAAAAAAGCTCCGGATGACCATTTACTCCTGATGAACACTTACTCCTGATGACCATTTACTCTAGATGGCCACTTACTCTTGATGCCCATTTTCTTCTGATGACCATTTATTCCTGATAACCATTTACTCCTGATGACCATTTACCCCTGATGACAATTTACTCCTGATGAACACTTACTCCTGATGACCATTTACTCTAGATGGCCACTAACTCTTGACGCCCATTTACTTCTGATGACCATTTACTCCTGATAACCATTTACTCCTGATGACCATACATTTACTCCTGATGACCATTTACTCCTGATGAACACTTACTCCTGATGACCATTTACTCTAGATGGCCACTTACTCTTGATGCCCATTTACTTCTGATTACCATTTACTCCTGATAACCATTTACTCCTGATGACCATTTACCCCTCTTGACAATCATTTACTCCTGATGACCATTTACTCCTGGGCACTATTTACTCTTGTCGACCATTTGCTTCTGATAACCATTTATTCCTAATAACCATTTGCTCCTGATGACTATTTATTCATGATCATGAACCCCATTGACCATTTACTCCTGGTGACCATTTGCTCATAATGACCATTACCTCCATTGACTGTGCTTATAGATACAATGAATTTTTTTCAGATGCAGTAATATTTTCTTGTTCTTCTATTTTCAGGTAAAGTTGGAAATATATTTTAATAAATCTCATCCTTTGTTTTCAAAATCAGTTAATTTTGAACAATGCATCATAGACATACATATTCGCTATACACACTTTACTGCTCTTTTGCTATTTAGAATTTAATTCTTGAAGGCATTTGTTTGTTTCTTGTCTTTAATATCTGCAGTGAACATGGATATTTGGATTAACCATAATGTTTAGCATTTTCAACAAATAATGAATATGATTGATATTATTAGTTGTCTTTTCTTCATTTTAATCCCTAGATGTGTTTATTTTCAGTTACAAAGCAACATGTGTTTATTTCAGGTGAACAGCAAGATGTGTTTATTTCAGGTACAAAGCTAGATGTGTTTATTCCAGGTACACAGTGTGATGAGTTTATTTCAGGTACATAATTATCAAGATGTGTTTATTTTCAGTTACAAAGCAACATGTGTTTATTTCAGGTGAACAGCAAGATGTGTTTATTTCAGGTACAAAGCTAGATGTGTTTATTCCAGTTACACAGTGTGATGAGTTTATTTCAGGTACATAATTATCAAGATGTGTTTATTTTAGGTGAACAGCAAGATGTGTTTTTTTCAATTACCCAGTGTGTTTTAACAGTTTTATTTTAGGTGTACAGTAAACTACTTTACAACATTGCAACTGATCTTAATTAGGTGTTGAAACTGGCAATCTCTTCAAAAATTTGTTTTAATTATAACACTTTCTCTTCAAAACTGTTGTTGTCCCATAAAAAATAATATAATGCCTGGAAAGCATTTCATTTCAAACTTGATTCATACTTTAACAAAGTAATACATATCAAAGGAAGACAATTATGAGTACCAGTTTTATAATTTTATGTTTACCAGATAATATAAGGCTTTTACATATTGTATTTAAAGACTCATTTGAATATCTCATTGTTGAAGCATATTTTAAGCAAATGTATTATGGATCTTAGACTTTAAAGTATAATGTTCCAGTAAGTCTGATAACTTGTGGACATCTAATACAAAATAAAGCAGACAGTGGCAATATGTGACCTGTCATAATGTTGTTGAGATGAATTTCTGAGGCTGCAATAGTCTGATAGCTTTTTACTCTAAGGGAATCAGTGAAACCAGTTCTAAAAATGTCTTGTGTCATTATTCTAGGGTCATATTTTTGTTAGGGTGGATCAATGAGAAGTCTTTATCACAGTTTCTGTAATATAAAAATCCTCAGCTGATAGAGCTTAGATTTTTCACAGATTCTGTGATGTAGTAGAAAAATGTTTTTGAAAAATTCAAGGATCCTTGAAATTTTGGAAAAATGGGAGTCTGATTTTCATTGTCAACAGTTATAACACTTCAGTCCCAAGTTGCAACAAAACTAATTTAGGGTGCTCCGGGCAACAGCTTTATATGCTTTGTTGGGCGGGATTGGGGGATGGGGAGGGGTGTAACTTTCTGATCATCTCACACAAGCCGATGTCTTCACTAGGGTTGGATACCGGTTCCCGGTATCGGTACAATAATGAATAATCACTTCGAAAAGTACCGGTATATACCGTTTCGTAAAAGAACTGGTTCCTATTTCGGTATTTCCATAAAAAAAAAATTGTTACAAAATCTGCGGCAAAATAAAGCAGAAATTTAAGCAAATAGCGTAATAACACGATCGGCATTGTTTACTGTGATACCGCTCTGAGTTACCTCCCTTGACATGGAGAGCTAACCGTGCAAATAGTTTCGTATGCTAAATATTACCTGAAATACTTCTTTTCACGTCGTTTTAAACAACGTAAACCAATACTTCATTTCAAAATATACGACACTATTTTTCTTTGTAGTATTCTTTTAAAACTAATGAAAAAAATTATGTAAATAAAAAGTTACGAGACTAAGCTGTAACCTACGTAAACAAATAATCGGTTTTCGCGAACCATTAGAAATAATGTTATTGCTGGAATGTTGGTTGTTTCAAGTGTTTTGAAGGTTATTGTTCAATTTAAAATGTGTTGCAAAGTGTTTCACATAAAAAACATTACTAGTCAACCTAGTCAAAGATTATCATGAGTGAAAATGAGTCTGACTTGTTAGAGGGGTAATTTGAAAGCTAATAAGTGTTCAGTTTAACAGTTCTAGACAGTATTACTACAGTGAGTGTATTCATAGATTTAAATTGCATAGTGAGCGAAGTATCTACTCTAGATTTTTATTTTGGAAAACTAGTCTGTAAGATATGTTTATTTTTTACTGTTTCATAATCTAATAATACAACATTCCATTAACAGACTTAAAATGTTTATTAATCACAGCAAATTTTCATGTATATCTACTTAAATAGGTGTATATAATACTAAGCAAATCACTGCTTATGTGATGTACTACAAAGCATGGTATGGGTATCGGTATCGTTAAAAATACCGTATCGTTTCGTTGGTATCGGTATCGGACCACTTCGTCCTTAACGATATCCAACCCTAGTCTTCACTAATGTTACAAGGTAACAATTTCTGTATAAGGTCAAGCAAAGTGTAACTTGTAAAACAGTCTTGTTACGCATTTCCTTTTATCTTGAACAAATATATCTCTTGTCATACTGTTAATTTCTACAGCTCCTGGAACATTTTATTGACCACTGTCCACTAGATAATGATTACAAATTGCTGCTACTTGTCAGGTTTCTGTCACATTTCCCTCCAAAAATGGCTGTGCCCAACCTAATCAGAATAAGAAATTACTGACAAGTAGTCTAACGTTTTAGCGAACAAATTGATAATTTTGTTCAATAGATTTTCTTCGCAAACCCGCTGGGCAATTTCTGGACTAGACTTTGTTCAATTATACAGAAGTCTACAATAATTATGATGCTACATTTCCATTTTTTGTTGAATGCTTACCTACATTGTCTCAGAAGACCTTGTTGTCTCCTACTGGCAACTTCAACTAATGCATTTTTTCTGTGTTCGTGAATGTGATGTCAAAAATAACATCAAAATTATCTATAGTCTGTACGTGTGATTATGTAATGTCAGTGCATTTTTGTGGCTTGCCATATAACAAATGTTATTTGTTTACTTACCTCCTAAAAGAATGACTATATTTTTGTAAAGCAATTTGAGTTACAGAAGAAGCACATAATAATAGAGGGCTGAGAGCGAAACTAATGTATCTTGTTCTTTATCTATATACAGTTACAATAGTTTCGCGCTCAGAGAACAAAAATTACTTCTGTCCAGTTTTCCTTGTGAAATACTGTGAAAATCAGTTAATTTTGTTGGCTTGAAATTTGGTGGTTTCGGCTAAAAGAAGTTAAGACTTAACATACAGTAAAATAGAAAATTTACTTGTTGTCTAAGATTTAATTTTGTGGCTGATGCAATCACAAAAATGTGTCCTACACTATTTGCTGTTATCATCTTTCACATGTTGTTTTCTTCCAGTAATTGGTTGTTATAAATGTCTAGTTACCATCTCCTTGTATGTCTTTTATATGACTTATTCACAAATCTAGATACAATTTTAAGACAGCATTTCTATTACTCTGAATTCAGTGTGCAAGTTTTCCCTTGCTCTGCATTTACCACAGTATTTAGGCTGCATTAATCTACTGGTACCTTCCACTACTGCATTTACCACAATATTCAGAATTTTAGATGTTTACCACAGTATTTTAAAATTGCATTGTGAGATATTAAGTTAAGGAATTAGCAAGTGTATTTCAACCTTTACCACATATTTCCCATTTACTTGTTACATTCAGTAAAATATGAGAATGGTAGTTTATGTTTTAAACATAATAAATTTAATGTAAATTCAATCGTATTTTGTAGAAAATCATTATTTTATGATCTTTTACCAAATTCACTGTCAAGAACAAAACTGCAAAGAGTTGACACAGAGATCTTTCTGCTAATTGCCAGTAATTGCTTGACAGATGAGAACAAAAGACAGCCACATCTTAAATTGTTATTTGAAGCCAACTTAGATGTCTGTTTTCACTGTGTACAAATTAAATTGAATTGAAATTTTTAGCACCGGAAATTTTTAGCTCAAGGTGAGCTTTTGTGATCGCGTGGCGTCCGTCGTCTGTGCGTAAACTTTTGCTTGTGACCACTCTAGAGGTCACATTTTTCATGGGATCTTTATGAAAGTTGGTCAGAATGTTCATCTTGATGATATCTAGGTCAAGTTCGAAACTGGGTCATGCGCGGTCAAAAACTAGGTCAGTAGATATAAAAATAGAAAAACCTTGTGACCTCTCTAGATGCCATATTTTTCACGAGATCTTCATGAAAATAGATCTGAATGTTCACCTTGATGATGTCTAATTCAAGTTTGAAACTGGGTCACGTGGGGTCAAAAACTAGGTCAGTAGGTCTAAAAATAGAAAAACCTTGTGACCTCTCTAGAGGCCATATTTTACATGAGATCTTCTTGAATATTGGTCAGAATGTTCATCTTGATGATATCTAGGTCAAGTTCGAGACTGGGTTACGTGGGGTCAAAAACTAGGTCAGTAGGTCTAAAAATAGAAAAACCTTGTGACCTCTCTAAAGGCCATATTTTTGAACGGATCTTCATGAAAATTGGTCAGAATGTTCACCTTGATGATATCTAGATCAAGTTCGAAACTGGGTCACGTGGGGTCAAAAACTAGGTCAGTAGGTCTAAAAATAGAAAAACCTTGTGACCTCTCTAGAGGCCATATTTTTGAACGGATCTTCATGAAAATTGGTCAGAATGTTCACCTTGATGATATCTAGATCAAGTTTGAAACTGGGTCACGTGGGGTTAAAAACTAGGTCGGTAGTTCTAAAAATAGAAAAACCTTGTGACCTCTCTAGAAGCCATATTTTTCATGAGATCTTCATGAATATTGGTCAGAATGTTCATCTTGATGATATCTAGGTCAAGTTCGAAACTGGGTCACGTGGGGTCAAAAACTAGGTCAGTAGTTCTAAAAATAGAAAAACCTTATGACCTCTCTAGAGGCCATATTTCTCAATGGATCTTCATGAAAATTGATCAGAATGTTTACCTTGATGATATCTAGGTCAAGTTCGAAACTGGGTCACGTGCGGTCAAAAACTAGGTCAGTAGATCTAAAAATAGAAAAACCTTGTGACCTCTCTAGAGGCCATATTTTTCATGAGATCTTCATGAATATTAGTCAGAATGTTCACCTTGATGATTTCTAGGTCAAGTTCGAAACTGGGTCACGTGGGGTCAAAAACTAGGTCAGTAGTTCCAAAAATAGAAAAACCTTGTGACCTCTCTAGAGGCAATATTTCTCAATGGATCTTCATGAAAATTGGTGAGAATGTTCGGCTTGATAATATCTAGGTCAGATTCGTTACTGGGTCATGTGCGGTCAAAAACTAGGTCAGTAGGTCGAAAAATAGAAAAACCTTGTGACCTCTCTAGAGGCCATATTTTTCATGAGTTCTTCATGAAAATTAGTGAGAATGTTCACCTTGATGATATCTAGGGCAAGTTTAAAAGTGGGTCACGTGTCTTCAAAAACTAGGTCATTAGGTCAAATAATAGAAAAACCTTGTGACCTCTCTAGAGGCCATATTTTTCAATGGATCTTCTTGAAAATTGGTCAGAATTTTTCATCTTGATGATATCTAGGTCACATGTGCTCAAAAACTAGGTCACTATGTCAAATAATAGAAATAACGACATCATACTCAGTTCAACACTGGGTCATGTGGGGATAGGTGAGCGATTCAGGACCATCATGGTTCTCTTGTTGTAAGATCCCTTTGTGTTAGTGTAACTCACTAACTGATAAAATGTGCAGGAAGCTTTATAACGGTTAATGGTTCTGTCAAAAGACTCTCCATTATGGAGGTAAACTTGGCCACCATGCAGATGTTATAGCTGCATGTTTCTCAGTTTACTACCGTTCCTTATGTATTTTACACAACATTTTAGGCGCAATTTGGGGATGAGCATTATACATGGGTGCGCATTATACATAGGTATTTACAGTATTTGATATCTCAAGTATGTTATTTGCTGAGGTACTGCATAATACCCCAAGTATTTGCGCTGACATGGTATTTTACCAGTGCTGCATCTAGCACAGTATTTACACCGGTATTTACCACTTACTCATTTACACCAGCATTCACAACTACTGCATTAATTTTGCTCTTTTGTTTGCTTCCTTAATTGATAAACTTAATTCTTCTTTTTAGCCCACCATCATCAGATGGTGGGCTATTAAAATCACTCTGCGTCTGTGGTCCGTCCGTCCGTCATTGCGTCCGTCCGTCCGTTCGTCCGTCCGTTAACAATTTCTCGTTATCGCATCTCCTCAGAAACTACTGGGGGGATTTTGACCAAACTTTGTCAGAATGATGTATTGGTACCCTAGTTGTGTCCCCCTGAAAATCAGACTGGTTCAACAATTTATCAGTGAGTTATGGCCCTTTGTTTATTTCTATATTTTACATAGATTTATATAGGGAAAAGCTTTGAAAACCTTCTTGTCCAAAACCACAGAGCCTAGGGCTTTGATATTTGGTTTGAAGCATCATCTAGTGGTCCTCTACCAAGATGATTCAAATTATTTCTCTAGGGTCAAATATGGCCCCGCCCTGGGGGTCACATGGTTTATATAGACTTATATAGGGAAAAACTTTGAATAACCTCTTGTCCAAAACCACAGGGCCTAGGGCTTTGATATTTTGTATGTGACATCATCTAGTGGTCTTCAACTAAGATTGTTCAAATTATACCCCTAGGGTCAAATATGGCCCCACCCTGGGGGTCATATGTGGTTTACATAGACATATAAGGAAAAACTTTGAAAATCTTCTTGTCCAAACCACAAAGCCTAGGGCTTTGATACTTGTAATGTAGCATCATCTAGTGGTTCTCTACCAAGTTAGTTCAAATTATCCCCCTAGGGTCAAAAATGGCCACGCCCTGGTGGTCACATGGTTCATATAGACTTATATAGGGAAAAGCTTTTAAAATGTTCTTGTCAATAACTACAACATTCAAATTTGGACCACATATATATTTTTGAGTGGCAAGATGAACCTTGACATGAGTTGACCTTGATTTTGACCTAGTGACCTACTTTCACATTTCTGTAGCTACAGCCTTCAAATTTGGACCACATGTATATTTTTGAGTGGCAAGATGAACCTTGACATGAGTTGACCTTGATTTTGACCTAGTGACCTACTTTCACATTTTTGAAGGTACAGGCGTCAAATTTGGACCATATGCATAGTTCCGTGTTTCAAAATGAAATTTGACATTGATTTTGACCTAGTGACCTACTTTCACATTTCTCAAGCTACAACCTTCAAGTTTGGACCACATGCATAGTTTTATGTACCGAAAAAAACTTTGACCTTCACATTGACCTAGTGACCTACTTTCACATTTTTGAAGGTACAGGCTTCAAATTTGGACCACATGCATAGTTTTGTATTCCAAAATAAAATTTGACCTTGATTTTGACCTAGTGACCTACTTTTACATTTGTCAAGCTACAGCCTTCAAATTTGGACCACATGCATAGTTTTGTGTACCAAAATGAACTTTGACCTTTACATTGACCTAGTGACCTATTTTCACATTTTTGAAGGTACAGGCTTCAAATTTGGACCACATGCATAGTTTTGTATTCTGAAATAGAATTTGATCTTGATTTTGACCTAGTGACGTACTTTTACATTTCTCAACCTACAGCCTTCAGATTTGGACCACTTGCATAGTTTTGTGTACCAAAATGAACTTTGACCTTAAGATTGACCTAGTGACCTACTTTCACATTTCTGTAGCTACAGGCTTCAAATTTAGACCACATGCATAGGATTGTGTACCGAAACAAACTTTGACCTTGACATTGACCTAGTGACCTACTTTCACATTTCTCAAGCTACAGCTTTCGATTTTGGACCACATGCACAGTTGTGTATGGAAATGAAATTTGACCTTGAGCTAGTCAGTAAGTCTTGAAATTTGGAACACTCAAAAATGGCACATTGGTGGGCGCCAAGATCACTCTGTGATCTCTTGTTTATTTAAATTTATTTTAGCCTGATTATGATGAAAGCTTGAAACTTAATTGAATCATACTTGAGTCCGCTTCCTGGAAAAACCAGTACTGGTGTCATTTGAGAAGGTGTGGTCATTACCCCAGTTGGGCTTGAGCCCACTGTTCAAACAAACATCCTCACCACTAGACCACAGCTCCTTTTGTATTGTAAGAACAAAGAGGTTTAAACAAAGAAAGCCAGTTTCTCAGAGTTTGTCAGTAAAAATATACCAGTTTAAAATTTGACATTTGACATTGAGAAAATTAGTGATCACAGAGATTAATGACTGTATAATGATGTTATATATTGATTATACAATTAACCCCAAATGATCTTTGTTAGAAAGGAAAAGAACAAGTTAATGATGTTAATAACAAGACAAAATGAGAGAAATTATTGGATTTCCATATTTATGTATTAGACATGATATTTCATATAATCTGGTATTATCAATATCACCTGGTGCTATAAGTGTTTAACTGCACAAGTACAAGGAAGCAGTTAGCCACTTTTTGCACAGAGATGAACTATTACTGTTGCCTCATTTTTCATGGAATCTTGATTGTTCTGAGGTCATAGTAATGTCATCTGTCAAGTTTTCAGCTCACCTGAGCAATGCTCAGGTGAGTTTTTGTGATCGCTCGATGTCCGGCGTCTGTCTGTCGTCTGTCGTCTGTCTGTCGTCTGTCAACATTTAGCTTGTGTATGCAATAGAGGCTGTATTTTTCAACTGATCTTAATGAAATTTGGTCAGAATGATTATCCTGATGAAATCTAGGTCGAGTTCGAAAATGGGTCATCTGGGGTCAAAAACTAGGTCATTAGGTCAAATCAAAGAAAAACCTTGTGTATGCGATAGAGGCTGTATTTTTCAATTAATCTTCATGAATTTTGGTCAGAATGATTATCTTGATGAAATCTAGGTCAAGTTCGAAAATGGGTCATCTGGGATCAAAAACTAGGTCACTAGGATAAAGAAAAACCTTGTGTATGCAATAGAGGCTGTATTTTTCAATAAATCTTCATGAATTTTGGTCAGAATGATAACCTTGATGAAATCTAGGCCGAGTTCGAAAATGGGTCATCTGGGGTCAAAAACTAGGTCACTAGGTCAAATCAAAGAAAAACCTTGTGTATGCGATAGAGGCTGTATTTTTTCAATTAATCTTCATGAATTTTGGTCAGAATGATTACCTTGATGAAATCTAGGCCAAGTTCAAATATGGTTCATCTAGGGTCAAAAACTAGGTCACTAGGTCAAATCAAAGAAAAACCTTGTGTATGCGATAGAGGCTGTATTTTTCAATTAATCTTCATGAATTTTGGTCAGAATGATAACCTTGATGAAATCTAGGCCGAGTTCGAAAAAGGGTCATCTGGGGTCAAAAACTAGGTCACTAGGTCAAATCAAAGAAAAACCTTGTGTATTCGATAGAGGCTGTATTTTTCAATTAATCTTCATGAATTTTGGTCAGAATGATTGCCTTGATGAAATCTAGGTCAGGTTTGAATATGGGTCCTCTGGGATCAAAAACTAGGTCACTAGGTCAAATCAAAGGAAAAGCTTGTATATGCGATAGAGGCTGTATTTTTCAATTGATCTTCCTGAAATTAAGTCAAAATGATTACCTTAATAAAATCTAGGCCAGATTTGAAAATGGGTCATCTTGGGTCAAAAAGTAGGTCACTAGGTCAAATAAAAGAAAAACCTTGTGTATGCGATAGAGGCTGTATTTTTCAATTGATCTTCATGAAATAGAGGCTGTATTTTTCAATTGATCTTCATGAAATTTGGTCAGAATGATAGCCTTGATGAAATCTAGGTCAAGTTTGCATATGGGTCACCTGGGGTCAAAAACTAGGTCAGTAGGTGAAATCAAAGAAAATATTTACTTATACTCAATATTTTTGCTCCAGTTTTAATAATAATTGGTCAGAATATTTTTTTCCATGAAATCACTAGGTCAAACATGTTTACTCTGTTTAATATGTTGTGTTATGAAGTGTTTCTCAGGTGAGCGACCTAGGGCCATCTTGGCCCTCTTGTTTTTTATCCAGTTGGTGAAATTTAATTAAAGGGAAGCTTGAGACACTACTCTTGGATAAAATATGTCTATGACAGTCTTAAAAATACTGTAACAGTAAATACTCATGTTATACAATCAAGTTGTTCGCAATTTTTAAGCATTTTATCTCTCATAAATTGTTCAAATGTAGGTGCTGTGACTTGACCAGTGGTACAAACTAATTAAATGACATGAGGTTTACAAGATATCCTAATAAATTTCCAAAACTGTTGTGCAGAATTTGCAGTGATAGAGAAAATCAACATTCTTTTGGGGAGGAGGGGAGGGGTTTATCAATTATCTAGCACTTATTTCACTCACTTGATCATTTTTCAATATCATGCCAAACTTGGATTGAAATAATTCACCCAATGTGTGGGCAAGTAGCTTTAAAAATATTTTCAGGAATGTAATTTCTAAATTTGATGGTTTACTATTTAAAAACTCTATAATTATTAAATTATGTGTTTGTCTTTTATCTGTATCCTAGACAGTTAACAATTTTGTTGCATATGGATTGTAAAAGAACATTTAACAAGAGCTCATGGAACACGAAATGCCCCCCTTGATGCATTCAGTACACAAGGCACAGAAATTATATGCTCACTGTAAACAAAACAAAAGTTTTACTGTTCCGGTTCAGTGTGACCTTGACCTTTGACCTAAAAATCATCTGCTGGTCATGATCAACCTCCCTATTAAGTTTCGTGATCCTAGGCCCAAACGTTCTCAAGGAATCGTCCGGAAAGGGTTTAACTGTTCCAGGTCAATTTGACTTGACGTTTGGCCTACTGACCTCAAAATCTATAGGGATTATCTACTGGTAATTACCAACCTCCCTATCAAGTTTCATGATCCTAGGCCCAAGCATTCTCAAGTAATTGTCTGGAAACGGTTTAAATGTTCCGGGTCATTGTAACCTTGACCTTTGACCTACTGACCTCAAAATCAATAGGGGTCATATGCTGGTCATGATGAACCCCTCTAGCATCTTTCATGACCCTTGGCCCAAGTGTTCTCAAGTTATCGTTCAGAACCGTTTAACTGTTCCTGTCCAATTTGACCTTGAATTTTGACCTATTGACCTCAAAATCAATAGGGGTCATCTGCTGGGCATGACCAATCTCCCTATCAATTTTCCTGATCCTAGACCCAAGCGGTCTTGAGTTATCGTCCGGAAACCGTTTAACTGTTCTGGCTCTCTGTGACCTTGACCTTTGACATACTGACCTCAAAATCAATAGGGGTCATCTGCTGATCATGACCAACCTCCCTTTCAACTTTCATGATCCTAGGCCCAAGCGTTCTTGAGTTATCATCCGGAAACCGTTCAACTGTTCAGGGTCACTGTGGCCTTGACCTTTGACAAACAGATCTCAAAATCAGTAGGGGTCATCTGCTGGTGATGACCAACCTCCCTATCAACTTTCATGATCCTAGGCCCAAGCATTCTTGAGGTATCCTCTGGAAACGGATTGGTCTTCATAACGACCAACAGACAGACAGACAGACCAACCAACATCTACAAAACAATATACCCCTCCTTCGAAGGGGGGCATAAAATTGAAATGCAGTAAAATTTCTGCTGAAAGTGCGTACTTATGTTTATTTTGATTACCAATACAGTTTCCCTAAGGACAGTCGAGACAAGTACTTGATATTTTAAGGAAACAGTGAGTGGTTAATAACAGTCATTTACATTTAATGTGAAATATGCTAGGTTTCATTCATGTAACATGTCATAAACTGCATAAATGAATGGAGTTTTCATGAACAAAGGTCAATAACTTCTTTAAACAAGTGAGTTAATCAGTAACTTGTAGTAAAATGCATTTTATGCGCATGAAAAATTTGCATCGCAATACTAACATCCCCGTTAGCACAAGATATTGTTGTAACAACTTTGGCTGTCATATCATGCTTTCCTTCTCAATTAAGATTCTCCGGTCACACTGCTGATTCAGATCTCTATTGATCCGGACTCCCGACTGCCGAATGCATTTTCTTCGCCAATAGAAAATATCGAGAACTGTTTGACAATTTATAATGTATTATATCCAGACACTTTAACATAAAAACTATATCTATAGATAATTGATTTCCAAATTGAGCCAGCTTTTTGAAGTTGTTAATAAGATTGCGATGACAGGAAAATATAATCAATATTGATTGGCGGGGAAATATGTGCTGACTGGATGGCTAGAACACGGCAATTTGTCATACTAAACAGTTTGGCATGAATTTTTATATGAGGAATATTGTGAAAACCAATACTATGTTGGGATAGCCAATTTGCATATATATATTTTGTTGAAATATGACACAGGATTCTTCATAAGGATTAGAAGGATGCTAATTGTGCTTTTCTTTGTGCACATTGGAGAATGATACTTAAATAATGCAAGAATTCATATTGGAAATAATATGTAAATGGTTCAGTCCTATTGATATTAAATTTTGCATTAAAAAGAAATTAACTATTGATTACTATAAATGAGAATAGTAACAAATTTATTGATGAAAAAATGAAATGTGAGCTTCTGCTGAAAACAAAATAACTGCTGAATGATGAAGATCATTTGCAAGTCGTTGTCATTTGTTTCAAAATATATTTTGCTATAGAGAATATTTTGATTTTATAATTATCAAGTGATATATTTTCATTGAAATTTTAGCACAAAAATGACGTAGATTTAGAGAAATTTGCAGAAAGTAGTGTACTTATATACAGAAATTAGAAGTCTTTTTACGACCGGGGAGAATGTTTACGATGTTGCAGAATTGTTATTTTTAAGTGTTTAGAGCCAGCAAAAAGCAATGCAGAAACTTGTGCAATATCTAACACCTAGTTTTAAAAGTAACGGTTGCAATGTTGTCAAATTATCCAAACGTGAACGAAAACGGAGCCGAGACAAGAGTCGAGACAGAAAGAAGACGGGCGCTACAAGTACCCTTACCAGTGACCGTCGTGATGAAGAATGTAGTTTTTCTGATTATTTTCATTCCAGGCACGCGGAAGATCTTATTGTTACACCATTTGCTCAAGTATTAGCAAGTTTACGCAGTGTACGCAATAACTACATCACTCTTACCAACGTACAGGCCTCTAGAGACAGGTAATTTCTTTATTGTTGTTAGTCTTTATGATTAGAGAGAATAATTCCCCAAGTTTATTAAAATTTTAAAACTCCCAAAAGTCTATATTTATATTATGACACAAGTTTGAGTCTTACAGAATTACATTTTGTGATATATGAATGATGAAGTGCTGCAAGATTGCAATTGGTGTGAACCTTATTTGTATAAAACTTTGATTCAGTTATGTCATCAAAAGCATTATAGGCCCTTTTCATGTTTATATGGTATCCAGCAAAGATGCTTAAAAGAGAAGAAGTACCATTGAACACAACATTGGTGATACAATAAATAACTGGCTAGTCACTGCCAGAAGTGTTCTAACCTTTAGCCTGCTAAATTTCTAAAATGGACTGGTTTATCATTCAGTTTGGGCAGTACCATTTATTATTCGAAGTGGTGTTCACTGAAAATTTACTGACTGATTAGCGAACAGTGCAGATGATGAAAGTGCAGGCTGATCATGGTCTGCACTGGTTGCAAAGGCAAATTTAGTCAGTTGCCACCAGCAGGCTAAAGGTTAAGAATGTGATTTATCGAATTTAATATGGTTGTGCAAAATGTCCAGAAGTACCCAGGTTTAAACCTTTATAAATATCATTCTGATATACTAGCAGCTGAGAAACCTGTTACTCAGTTCAGTGCTTTCAGTTATATATATGTACCAAGAAAGACAATAACTAGCATTGCAAACTGCCATATTCTGCCCATATCAGTGATCAGATACTGTGACAGCTGTGAGGCTAACAAAGATTTGATTTTATCACAAAGAATATCAAACTAACTGCTTTCATTGTTTTTATTTTCATTATACAGACATTTTCCTCCCATGCATCCTTAAGTCCATTATTAGTTTGAGGGATTCCCCCTCCCCCTCCACCCACCCCAAACACAGCAGTTTCTTTAAAAAGCCTCTCCTGCTCATGTACCGAACAGTTTTTGTATATTGAGGAACAATGATCATTAGGAAACTCAGTTGAGCAAGGTATCCATGCATCAGCCACTGTCAAAGAACCACAACTCTGTCAAGAACATGCCTTGGTATTTCCTGGACATTTAAATTAGGCTAGTTTGTCTGAATGTCATCTGGACTGAGATTATTTGTTGACTTGGAATTGATAAGTGATTGTCCTGATATCTCCATAGTGTTTCCTTCGTTCTTCCTGCCCATTGTCTGGCTCTGTCTCCATGATTACCTTGCAATGTGATCTAATGGAAAAGCTATTATGTCTCAAGACGAAGACTTTAAAGGAATTTTGTATTGTTGTCTTCGATAAATGTTCTGCTAATTATTTTATGTCTTCTTAAGATGTACTATTACTTTCATTTCGTTACACGCATTAGTGACTGTAAAATAAATTTCTGTTATCATATTTGTTTCATTCAAACAAGCGAAATGTTTGAGCTATCTGAAGTCTAGAGTTATTCAAACATCACAAGAACAAGCCTTCTATAATAAAAAGAATATTCCAAGATAGCAAGACTTCATTTGTCAATTATTTACAACTCAAAATTTTAATATTTTGAAAGAAAAATGGTTATCAGTGTTCATCAGTATAAAAGGACCAAATGTTCCAAATCAGTTGAACATAAGTCGTCTGAGTTGTGTGGTATATTTTTTTTACTATTTTTTTTCTCTGAAGTCTGTTAGTCTGTACAGTGTTTGCTTTTCATGTTCATTATACTCCTGCAAGTGAATTTTGTATTGTGTATGTCACAGGAGTCATCTTGTGATCAGTCATACAATCTTGTGGTAAATCAGTTTATCTTTTGCAAAGCATTTATCGTGCAAGCTCCTCAGTGAAACTTCGTACCATGCATTGGATCTCCATGAAAAATTTGTTCTTACAGTCTATATTCTAAGTTAGGTATAATATACTGGTTCTCATATAAAATGTTTTATTGAAAATGTCAGACCTGTTAAAGAAGTCATTTGGCATTTGACCATGACACCTTTGTGGTAGTGGGAAGCTAGTTTGACCTTGACATCTTTGAGGTAGGGGCAATGAAGTTTGACCTTGACACCTTTTAGCTACATAGGGGCAACAAAGTTTGACCTTGACACCTTTGAGCTAGGGGCCTACATTTTGTATGTAACAACGTACACTTCCAAAATTACCATTTGATTTGATTTTAAGATAGTTGTCCAATGCTGCATTCCACAAACTAATTTAATGTGAAATTGTTATGGGATAAATTATACTACAACTAATTATGTGTCATACATTATGTTGTCTTGTAATTATATTGTAATTAATTAGGTTATAAATGTATCATATAATGAATATTGATATAATATAAAATAATGCATTCCCTTGACTAATTTATCAAATGTACTTCTTCAGAAAATATAGAAACTTACCTCCTGCTAACATTAAATGTGCTTACTGCCGCCAAGTGATTCTGCCTTTGCGACCAGTGCAGACCAAGATCAGCCTGCATGTTTGCTATTCAATCAGTAAATTTTCAAAGAATAATAAATGGTAATGCCCAAATTGAATGATGGATCAGTCCATTTTGAAATTTAGCAGGTTAAATGTAGAGACCATAAGTTTAAGCATTTGGCAATATGATTCATCCTCTATTGCTGACACATGGGAAGTTGTCAGTTACTTGTGTAGAACAATCATGTACTTTAATAGTTGTTCCATTAACCAACTGCTGTAACATAAGTGAAATACAGTTTGAAACTGGCTTCATAAATCCTATATAAAACCTCTGTTTTTGTTAACTTGATTATTCAAAGAGTAAGCAGAGCTATTCCATAGCCTAAATTTTTCTCACCGGCAGTATCCATGTCTGCTGCAATCTGGGTTAAGTTTTGCATGTACACTGGTGTGGCAGTATCCACTTGTTGGAATGGATTGAAACTTCACTCTCTTATTAACTTGGTTAATCTGTCATTCATTGCACAGGCTCCCTAACTTTTTTTTGCATTGAGCTATTCTACTCACCCTAGCGTCAGTGACTGCATAGGCGTCACAGCTTGGATAAAGTTTTGCATGCAAGTACATACAGCTATCATTTAAAGGCATATAGCTTTGAAACTTATTTTTTCTTTTTCTAGGTCAATTACCAATCTCACTGGGTCAAGTCCCATAGCTCTGACATGTATTTTAGCCAAATAATGCCCCCTTTTGGACCCAGAAAATACTGGTTAAAGTTTTGCGTGCAAGTTATTATCTCCAAAACTAATGCAGATATTTAATTGAAACTTCACATGTGTCTTTGGGGTTACAACGATTTGAATAGTCGAGCATTGGCTGTCTTACGGACAGCTCTTGTTAAAAAGTTGTCCCCTGTTTTGAATAAGCAATTTTTGGTTTAGTTTTGTATGTAAGCTGTAATCTTAGTAACCACTTGTGGTAATGATTGAAACTTCACACACTTGTTAGCTCTGTCACAGGTCCAATATAACTGTCTTGCATTTTTTACAAAGTTATTCTCCTTTTTCGACTTAGCAATATTTTTGGTAAAATGTGTTATCTCAGCATTAGAGGAAAAAGTTCTGTGACACAAAATTGTTGCCTCTTTTGTAGTTAATTAGTCCCCTACTGGTTCAATCTGACTAAAGTACATCTCCTATTACGCTACGCATAGGATCTGACAACGAGCTATTGATGGCCTCGTTCTGACAACCCTTCCGCTAGCCAATCAAAAGTTAACTTACAACATTCTGCAAGCTTTAAAAAGCCTTGGTATTTGATATCAACAATTTTTATGTCGAAAGATGTCAGATAGCCGGTTAGCTCAGTCGGTAGCGCACTTGCTCTGTAAGCGAGAGGTCCCGGGTTCGAGCCCTGGATTAACTGCAAATTTTTCTTACTCTTTGACATTCGAACAAGTTGTCTGATTGGTTCAAACAAAAATAGATTTGCGAAAATAAAAATAGCAATCTTGGAAATTCAAAATATACAGAAGACGAATGCGAATGGGTCGTTCTCAGATCTTCGTTTAGAAGATCAAGTACTTTAGTCAGATTGCCTACTGGTTGAAAACCAGTTTCGGGGACCAAGGAATGCGCTTTTCAGTCATTCTGTCATTCCGTCCGTCCGCAATTTCGTGTCCAGTCCATAACTCTTTTATCCATGAAGGGATTTTATTATTACTTGGCACAAATGTTCCCCATGATTAGACGACATGTCATGTGCAAAACCCAGACCCCTGGCTTAAAGGTCAAGGTCACAATTGGAGGTCAAAAGTCAACAGGGCTTTTTTCCTGTCCGGTCCATAACTCTCCCATCCATGAAGGGATTTTAATATCACTTGGCACAATAGTACCTCATAATAAGACGATGTGTCAAGCACAACTTTCAGACCCCTAGCTCAAAGGTCAAGGTCACACTTAGTAGTCAAATGTTAACATGGTATGAACAGGGTCTGTTTCGTGTCCGGTCCATAACTCTTTCATGCATGAAGGGATTTAAATATTACTTGACACAAATGTTCCCTATGATGTGACGACGTGTCATGCGCAAAACCCGCACCCCTAACTCAAAGGTCAAGGTCACAATTGGAGGTCAAAGGTCAACAGGGCTTTTTTCCTGTCCGGTCCATAACTCTCTCATCCATGAAGGGATTTTACTATCAATTGGCAAAATTGTATGTCATAATAAGACGATATGTCTTGCACAACTTTCAGACTGCTAGCTCAAAGGTCAAGGTCACACTTAGTAGTCAAATGTTAACATGGCATGAACAGGGTCTGTTTCGTGTCCGGTCCATAACTCTGTCATTCGTTAAGGGATTTCAATATTACTTGGCACAGATGTTCTTCATGATGAGACAATGTGTCATGCACAGATCCCGGAGTCCTTGTTCAAAGGTCAAGGTCATACTTAGAGGTCAAAATTCTAATTCAAGAATGACTTTGTCTGGAGCATTTCTTCTTTATGCATGGAGGGATTTTAATATAACTTGGCACAAATGTTCACCACCATGAGACAAATTGTCTTGCGCCAGAACCAGGTCGCTAGGTCTAAGGTCAAGGTCATACTTAGAGGTCAAAGGTCAAATTCAAGAATGACTTTGTCCGGAGCATTTCTTCTTCATGCATGGAGAGATTTTGATGTAACTTGGCACAAATGTTCACCACCATGAGGCACACTTTTTTAGAATTACGTCCCTTTGTTGTTACTATAAATAGATTACATTGTAACTTTTTTATTACTGGCCGTAGGGAAAAATCGAGACCACTTTTCTGTGGTACAACATGCATGTTACATCCAATATTTAGGTGTATTTTGATCTATCTCTACCTGGTAAAGATTTTCTTGTGGACTTACATTTTATAGATTTTTTTTTTTTTTATGCCCCCAAATGTGTCATGCGCAGATCCCGGAGCCCTTGTTCAAAGGTCAAGGTAATACTTAGAGGTCAAAGTTCTAATTCAAAAATGACTTTGTCTGGAGCATTTCTTCTTTATGCATGGAGGGATTTTAATATAACTCGGCACAAATGTTCACCACCATGAGACAAATTGTCTTGCGCCAGAACCAGGTCGCTAGGTCTAAGGTCAAGGTCATACTTAGAGGTCAAAGGTCAAATTCAAGAATGACTTTGTCCGGAGCATTTCTTCTTCATGCATGGAGAGATTTTGATGTAACTTGGCACAAATGTTCACCACCATGAGGCACACTTTTTTAGAATTACGTCCCTTTGTTGTTACTATAAATAGATTACATTGTAACTTTTTTATTACTGGCCGTAGGGAAAAATCGAGACCACTTTTCTGTGGTACAACATGCATGTTACATCCAATATTTAGGTGTATTTTGATCTATCTCTACCTGGTAAAGATTTTCTTGTGGACTTACATTTTATAGATTTTTTTTTTTTTTATGCCCCCAAAGGGAGGCATATAGTTTTTGAACCATCTGTCGGTCTGTCGGCAATTTTCGTGTCCGGTCCATATCTTTGTCATCGATGGATGGATTTTCAAATAACTTGGCATGAATGTGAACCACAGTAAGACGACGTGTCGCACACAAGACCCAGGTCCGTAGCTCAAAGGTCAAGGTCACACTTAGACATTAAAGGATAGAGCATTGATGGGCGTGTCCAGTCCATATCCTTGTCATCGATGGATGGATTTTCAAATAACTTGGCATGAATGTGTACCACAGTAAGACGACGTGTTGCGCGCAAGACCCAGGTCCGTAGCTCAAAGGTCAAGGTCACACTTAGACATTAAAGGATAGTGCATTGATGGGCGTGTCCGGTCCATATCTTTGTCATCGATGGATGGATTTTCAAATAACTTGGCATAAATGTGTACCACAGTAAGACGACGTGTCGCGCGCAAGACCCAGGTCAGTAGCTCAAAGGTCAAGGTCACACTTAGACGTTAAACGATAGTGCATTGATGGGCGTGTCCGGCCATATCTTTGTCATCGATGGATGGATTTTCAAATAACTTGGCATGAATGTGTACCACAGTAAGACGACGTGTCCTGCACAAGACCCAGGTTCGTAGCTCAAAGGTCAAGGTCACACTTAGACGTTAAAGGATAGTGCATTGATGTGCGTGTCCGGTCCATATCTTTGTCATCGATGGATAGATTTTCAAATAACTTGGCATAAATGTGTACCACAGTAAGACGACGTGTCACACGCAAGACCCAGGTCCGTAGCTCAAAGGTCAAGGTCACACTTAGACGTTAAAGGTCATTTTTCATGATAGTGCATTGATGGGCATGTCAGGTCCATATCTTTGTCATTCATGCATGGATTTTAAAATAACTATGCATGAATGTGTGACACAGTAAGACGACGTGTCGCGCGCAAGACCCAGCTCCGTAGGTCAAAGGTCCTAAACTCTTACATCAGCCATAACTATTCATTCAAAGTGCCATCGGGGCATGTGTTATCCTATGGAGACAGCTCTTTATTTTTATGCCCCCAAAGGGAGGCATATAGTTTTTGAACCGTCTGTCGGTCTGTCCGCAATTTTCATGTCCGGTCCATATCTTTGTCATTGATGGATGGATTTTCAAATAACTTGGCATGAATGTGTACCACAGTAAGACGACATGTCGCACGCAAGACCCAGGTCCGTAGCTCAAAGGTCAAGGTCACACTTAGACGTTAAATGTCATTTTTCATGATAGTGCATTCGTGTCCGGTCCATATCTTTGTCATCCATGGATGGATTTTCAAATAACTTTGCATGAATGTGTACCACAGTAAGACGACGTGTCGCACGCAAGACCCAGGTCCGTAGCTCAAAGGTCAAGGTCACACTTAGATGTTAAAGGTCATATTTCATGATAGTGCATTGATGGGCGTGTCCGGTCCATATCTTTGTCATTCATGCATGGATTTTAAAATTATTGGGCATGAATGTGTACCACAGTAAGACGACATGTCACGCGCAAGACCCAGGTCCTTAGGTCAAAGGTCCTAAACTCTAACATCGGCGATAACTATTCATTCAAAGTGCCATCGGGGGCATGTGTCATCCTATGGAGACAGCTCTTGTTTGGGGTTTTTTTAGGATTAATTTCACTTTGTTGTTACTATAAATAACTTTTATGATAACTTTTTGTATAATCGGCCAAAAAATTCCAAATGAAAACAACTGTACGTTTTTATAGATGCAAATTTTAATCCAAGTGCTTTGTTATATTATATTGTATATATAGTACAATATTGTTTATACATCATTGACAGATATCAGTTCATTATGTTATACTGCTGTAGAGAAAATTAGGTGCCTTCCAGTAGGGGACTTTGTATTGCATGGCAATACTTCATTCACTTGTTATATCTATGTTTGCACTGTCTGTCTGTCTGCCCGTGCGTCCACTAGCGATTTCGTGTCCGCTCTGTAACTCTTGAACCCCTTGAAGGATTTTGAAAAAACTTGACACAAATGTTCACCACATCAAGATGACGTGCAGAGTACATGTTTTGGTTGGCTCGCTTCAAGGTCAAGGTCACACCTAGGGGTCAAATGTCATACAAGTTTTGTTTCGTGTCCGCTCTATAACTCTTGAACTGCTTGAAGGATTTTAAAGAAACTTGGCACATATGTTCACCACATTGAGAAGATGTCCAGAGCGCATGTTTCAGATGGCTCGCTTCAAGGTCAAGGTCACACTTGGGGCGTATATTGCTCTGCATCTTGTTTGAACCTTTTTGGTTACATGGCTTTTGAATAGTCGAGCATTGCTGTCCTGTATCAGCTGTTGTTCTGAAATTTGCAATCTACAATATTTATTTAATTAGACAGAAAAAACTCCATTACATTAACCCATTCTTTATACTATATCATACTATTCAATGACACATCTCAGAAACATTTGTTCCACTCAGTGTCCGAAACTTATAATTTAAATGCCTGCGATACTCTTCCTGACGTCAAACCATCATTTAATGAATAATTTGTCAGATAATTGGTTTGATAGAAGACATGGATGGAAACTGTTAATCATCCATTGTCTACTGGAGGCTGTATTTTTATCTGATACATCTAATTTAGACAGACAATTGGCTTTCTTCCATTGATTTGTACATTTTCATATTAATTGCAATTTGATAAAAGTGGTGTTATTGGCCTAGAGCCAGAAATGTGTTGCTTTAATTTGTTAGGGTTATTTTTTGCTCTATTTGTTGTCTTTAAGGCAGTTGTGCATGTTCAAATCAAATTTTTTCTACAAGGTGGTATTTGATTTAACCCTGATTTTTCAAAATATTAAGATAGGGACTTCAGACAGTAGAAAAGATAGGGTTGTATACTTGAACTTTAGCTCATCTGAGAACAAAGTGCTCAAGATGAACTATTGTGATCATCCTGTGTCCATCATCAATCGTTGTGTGTTGTGTATCATTCATCATCAACAATTTTACTGTTAACTCTAGAGATCACAGGTTCGGCTTAATCTTAATGAAACTTGGTCAGAATGTCACCCTCATTAAAATCTTGGATTAGTTCGTTATTGGGGCATCTGGGGTAAAAAAAACCAGATCACTAGGTTAATTAATAGGATAAATTTATTTACAAGCTAGAGGTCACATTTTCAATCTAATGTTCTTAAAACTTTGTCAGAATGTTTTTATTTTAAATAAAGTGTAAATTTAAAACTAGGTAAAAAGGTCAAATCATTAAAAAAACTTGTTAACACTCTAGAGACAACAGTTCTGACATGATCTTCATAAAATTTTGTCAGAATGTTTGTCTCTCTTAAATCTAGATGAAATTCACAATTGGTTTACCTTAGACTGGGTCAGATCTTAGGAAAAACGTTGTTAACATTCTAGAGGCCACTTTTCTGCTTGATCATCATAAATCTTTGTCAGAATATTTGTCTGCATAAAATACCAGAAACATTAAAATTTGTTTATCTGAAATTGAAAACTTTGGCACTGGGTCAAATCATAGAAGAACCTTTTTAACACTAAGTCTTATAAGTTCACATTTTTAACTTTATCTTTGTAAAACTTCATCAAAATCTTTGTCTCTATTAATTCACCTTACTCTTTGTCAAACAGACACCGAGACCATTTACCTTGCTCTCTGTCAAATAGCCACAAAGACCATTCACCTAACTCTCTGCAAACCAGCCATAGAGATCATTCACCTGGCTCTCTGTCAAACAGCCACAGAGACCATTTACCTTGCTCTCTGTCAAACAGCCACAGAGATGATTCACCTTGCTCTCTGTCAAACAGCCACAGGAACCATTCACCTTACTCTCTGTCAAACAGCCACTGAGACCATTCACCTTGCTCTCTGTCAAATAGCCCTATATACCATTCACCTTACTCTCTGTCAAACTGCCCCAGAGACCATTTACCTTGCTCTCTGTCAAACAGCCCCAGAGACCATTCACCTTACTCTCTCTCAAACTGCCCCAGAGACCATTCACCTTGCTCTCTGTCAAACAGCTGCAGAGAGCATTCACCTTGCTCTGTCAAACAGCCTCAGAGACCATTCACCTTGCTCTCTGTCAAACAGCCATTGAGACCATTCACCTAGCTGTCTGTCAAACAGCTGCAGAGAGCATTCACCTTGCTGTCTGTCAAACAGCTGCAGAGAGCATTCACCTTGCTGTCTGTCAAACAGCTACAGAGACCATTCACCTTGCTGTCATTCAAACAGCTGCAGAGAGCATTCACCTTGCTCTGTCAAACAGCTACAGAGACCATTCACCTTGCTCTCTGTCAAACAGACATTGAGACCATTCACCTTGCTCTCTGTCAAACAGCTGCAGGGAGCATTCACCTTGCTCTCTGTCATACAGCCACAGAGACCATTCACCTTGCTAGCCCGCCCGCTTAGCTCAGTAGGTAAGAGCGTTGGTCTACGGATCGCGGGGTCGCGAGTTCGATCCTCGGGCGGGGCGTATGTTCTCCGTGACTATTTGATAAACGACATTGTGTCTGAGATCATTAGTCCTCCACCTCTGATAATTCATGTGGGGAAGTTGGTAGTTACTTGCGGAGAACAGGTTTGTACTGGTACAGAACCCAGGAACACTGGTTAGGTTAACTGCCCGCCGTTACATGACTGAAATACTGTTGAAAAACGGCGTTAAACCGAAAACAAACAAACAAACAAACAAATTCACCTTGCTCTCTGTCAAACAGCCCCATTGACCATTCACTATGCTCTCTGTCATACAGCCACAGAGACCATTCACCTTGCTCTCTGTCAAACAGCCCCATTGACCATTCACCTTGTTCTCTGTCAAACAGCTGCAGAGAGCATTCACCTTGCTGTCTGTCAAACAGCTACAGAGACCATTCACCTTGCCGTCTGTCAAACAGCTGCAGAGAGCATTCACCTTGCTCTCTGTCAAACAGCTACAGAGACCATTCACCTTGCTCTCTGTCATACAGCCACAGAGACCTTTCACCTTGCTCTCTCTCAAACAGCCATTGAGACCATTCCCTTGCTCTCTCTCAAACAGCTACAGAGACCATTCATCTGGCTCTCTGTCAAACAGCCCCATTGACCATTCACCTTGCTCTCTGTCAAACAGCTGCAGAGAGCATTCACCTTGCTCTGTCAAACAGCTACAGAGACCATTCACCCTGCTGTCTGTCAAACAGCTGCAGAGAGCATTCACCTTGCTCTGTCAGACAGCTACAGAGACCTTGCTGTCTGTTAAACAGCTGCAGAGACCATTCACCTTGCTCTCTGTCAAACAGCTACAGAGACCATTCACCTTGCTCTCTGTCAAACAGCTGCAGAGAGCATTCACCTTGCTCTCTGTCAAACAGCTGCAGAGACCATTCACCTTGCTCTCTGTCAAACAGCTGCAGAGAGCATTCACCTTGCTCTGTCAAACAGCTACAGAGACCATTCACCTTGCTCTCTGTCATACAGCCACAGAGACCATTCACCTTGCTGTCTGTCAAACAGCCATTGAGACCATTCACCTTGCTCTCTGTCAAACAGCTACAGAGACCATTCACCTGGCTCCCTGTCAAACAGCCCCATTGACCATTCACCTTGCTCTCTGTCAAACAGCTGCAGAGAGCATTCACCTTGCTCTCTGTCAGATTGACCTAGAAACCATTCACCTTGCTCTCTGTCAAACAGCCACAGAGACCATTCACCTTGCTCTCTGTCTAACAGCCATGGAGATCATTCATCTTGCTCTCTGTCAAACAGCCCCATAGACCATTCACCTTGCTCTCTGTCAAACAGCCAAAGTGAGTCCATTTACCTGGCCCGGGGATTTAACCTCTTGATTCATAGTCTTGCTGTTCCTCCTCAGCTTACTAAGAGCAATGATGAAATATGGCTGACCAATAAAAAACAGTAGAAAAGTGGGTGAATGTTCTGAAACAGTCACAAAAGATGTGGGTAGGAAGACTGAAATATTGGCTTCTAGCTGTGTACCGTATGTTCTCGCATATAAGGCGCACTCGCTTGTAAGACGCATCCTGACATTGGACATGCAATCTGAGGTCTTTTCCACTAACCCTTATATAAGACGCGGTCATTTTTTGATAACAACAATATCAAATATTTGTAGAAATTATTTTTCGAACATGATGTGTTTTGGGGAAAATATAATGGTAAAATCGCCGATGTTTTTTTTTTCGTAAAAAAATGCAAACTTCAGTCATTAAATTTTAAGATATATAATCAGCTTATATACAATTATTTTTCTGTGATAAACACATTGAAATGAATTAGAAATGATGAACTTACGTCTACAAAACAGCCGAAATTTTGACGATATTTGCTAATGTTACACAACGAAATGAAATAAAGTATTTTAAAATGTATTTTTATGTATGATAAAATGCATTTAAATAACCAAGATTAGGCGAAAATACGTCTAGAAAAGATTGGCGTTATTCAATAAGATTATTCAAGAGTTTGCAGACATGTTTTATAAAACGTAAAACTAAACAAAATGTTTTAAAATCCTTCTTATACGTAATAAAATACATTTTAACTACTAGGAAACGGCGAAATACCGTCTACAAATCAGCCGAAATAATATCGCCGCTTTTATTGCTGGGCTGTCAAATATGACACTTGTCAGTCAATCATAGCTTGACATCTGCCTGTCAAATACAGGTATGCCCACTTCGATATATTACCCAATCGTGTTCGAGTTTCGAGTAGCTAGGCATCTCTACATGCCCGTCATTTGGCAAGCTGATTAGTCCAAAATAATTTCCGTTCGCCATTCTTTGAAGACGCCGAAGTTTGACATCAATCAGTGTCAATCACAAAGCTGTTTATTTGCGGATTTGAAGCATCAAATATTTCATAACGAGTGTGTTTTGACAATTAACACCCTAAAACAGTTCTCTGTAATTGGTGCCAATTAACTTTTAATTATTTTTGGTTTGAGGGCCGTGAAAATATTTCTATGTTCAGTTAATGTCCATTACAATTTACAAGTTAATTTAAAGCCAGTGTATTCTGGTGTTTTAAAAGGAAAATTAATACATTTATAAAAAAAATATACTTCTGAATCCTAAAATAAATTTATAATCGATTTTTATAGCATGCCAAAATACAGTATGTGCCATTACAGATTTTATCAACGGTATAATTAAATGGCTGCCGAAAAACAAAAGTAGCGGTTTGCAGTGACGGAAGTAAAGATGTACTGAGCTGTAATTTGAAGATTTTTTAAGATTTTCTTTTTATTTTCTTGTACACGCTTATTAGAGTCGCGTCCCACTCTTTGGACTGGAAATATGACTCCTATAAATGCGTCTTATAAGCGATTATGTATGGTATATTTTACATCTGATCAACTTCCTTTCCCCTCTAATCAAGCTTGTTAGCCCACCATCATCAGATGGTGGGCTATTCAAATCACTCTGCGTCCGTGGTCCGTCGTCCTTCCGTCCGTCCGTCATTCCGTCCGTCCGTCCTTCCGTTAACAATTTCTCGTTATCGCATCTCCTCAGAAACTACCAGGGGGATTTTGACCAAACTTTGTCAGAATGATGTATTGGTACCCTAGTTGTGTCCCGCTGAAAATCAGACTGGTTCAACAATTTTTGAATGAGTTATAGCCCTTTGTTTATTTCTATAATTTACATAGATTTATATAGGGAAAAACTTTGAAAATCTTCTTGTCCAAAACCACAGAGCCTAGGGCTTTGATATTTGGTATGAAGCATCATCTAGTGGTCCTCTACCAAGATGATTCAAAGTATTTCCCTTGGGTCTAATATGGCCCCGCCCTGGGGGTCACATGGTTTATATGGACTCATATAGGGAAAAACTTTGAAAAACCTCTTGTTCAAAACCACAGGACCTAGGGCTTTGATATTTTGTATGTGACATCATTTAGTGGTTTTCTACTAAGATTTTTCAAATTATCCCCCTAGGGTCAAATATGGCCCCGCCCCGGGGGTCACATGGTTTACATAGACTTATATAGGGAAAACTTTGAAAATCTTCTTGTCCAAACCACAAAGACTAGGGCTTTGGCATTTGTAATGTAGCATCATCTAGTGGTTCTGTACCAAGTTTGTTCAAATTATCCCCCTAGGGTCAAATATGGCCCCGCCCTGGGGGTCACATGGTTCATATAGACTTGTAAAGGGAAAAGCTTTTAAAATCTTCTTGTCAATAACCTACAGCATTCAGATTTGGACCACATGTATGGTTTTGAGTGGCAAGATGAACCTTGACCTTGAGTTGACCTTGATTTTGACCTAGTGACCTACTTTCACATTTCTGTAGCTACAGCCTTCAAATTTGGACCACATGCATAGTTTTGTGCACTGAAAAAACCTTTGACCTTGACATTGACCTAGTGACCTACTTTTACATTTTTGAAGGTACAGGCTTCAAATTTGGACCACATGCATAGTTTCGTGTTCTGAAATGAAATTTGACCTTGATTTTGACCTAGTGACCTACTTTCACATTTCTCAAGCTACAGCCGTCAAATTTGGACCTTAGGCATAGTTTTGTGTACCGAAACAAACCTTGACCTTTACATTGACCTAGTGACCTACTTTCACATTTTTGAAGTTACAGGCTTCAAAATTGGACCACATGCATAGTTCTGTGTTCCGAAATAAAATTTGACCTTGATTTTGACCTAGTGACCTACTTTCACATTTCTCGAGCTATAGCCTTCAAATTTGGACAACTTGCTTAGTTTTGTGTACCGAAATGAACTTTGCCCTTAAGATTGACCTAGTGACCTACTTTCACATTTCTGTAGCTACAGGCTTCAAATTTAGACCACATGCATAGGATTGTGTACCGAAACAAACTTTGACCTTGACATTGACCTAGTGACCTACTTTCACATTTTTGAAGGTACAGGCTTTAAATTTGGACCACATGCATAGATTTGTGTTCTGAAGTGTAATTTGACCTTGATTTTGGCCTAGTGACCAACTTTCACATTTCTCACGCTACAGCCTTCAAATTTGGATCACTTGCATAGTTTTGTGTACCGAAATAAACTTTGACCTTAAGATTGACCTAGTGACCTACTTTCAAATTTCTCAAACTACAGCCTGCAGACTTGATGCACATGCATAGTTTTGTGTACAAAGAACTTTGTCCTTGAAATTGATCTAGTGACCTACTTTCACATTTCTCAAGCTACAGCTTTCGAATTTGGACCACATGCACAGTGATGTGTACGGAAATGAAATTTGACCTTGACCTATTCATTAAGACTTGAAATTTGGAACACTCAAAAATGGCACATTGGTAGGCGCCAAGATCACTCTGTGATCTCTTGTTTTAACATTTATTTGTGTATTATTATTCTTACTGTGTGAAAGACTTTCTTGCATGCAATCCTACAATCTTGGCTAAATTGAATTCTGTTAAAGCCAGTTTTCTTAAGCTCAGACCCCAGAGTAGGAATAATCATCAGTCATTCATCTGACATTATCTGTCTCTGCAATGCCACATCACACACTACAGAAATACACTGCAGCCAGAAAAAATAATTCCAGTTTTCATTTGGAAATGGAGATGGAAAATGGCAATGGTTGAGTATTTGACATTAGTCTAATATAAATGCAGATGATGCAAAATATTGGTGGGAACTTCTATGTTTTCTTTCTAGGACTCTTAATTACCACAAACAAATTGCTAAAGCGTCACTATACTTATTCCATGACCCTAAGATATTAATCAGCTGTAGGGTTAATTAGTAATTTCTTATCGCAATAGAAAAGTGATTTATTGTACAGTTGCATGCTGTAGATTGTTACTACTAACAAATGAACTCTGAAAAAAAAAACATTACAATGCATTTCACATCCAAGAATATTATAGAAAATTTAAATGCATTTGATATTACAGATTTGTGCTTTAGCTAATATTGCAAAAATCATTGCCACTTGTGCAGGTTATTCAGGTCATTACCACACTGTAGACACTGTATCTAAACCTACATGTTTCAAGTACAGTACAACCTCTTTAGAGCGGTCTTCTCTTAAGCAAAAACCTCTCTTTAACAATCATCAAAATTTCCCTAATCTGAAATATGCTATCAAATTTACCTCTCCAGAACAACAACCTCTACATAACAGTAAATATTTGTATCTCCCAAAGGGTGTTGCTCTACAGAGGTTGCACTGTCGATACTACTTATTTTAGATATAATATTGTGCATAATTACCTCAGGTGGATGTAAGCAGAGGCACTTATTTGGTCAGTGATTCTAAAAATATATAAAGATCAAACCAAAAAATGTGTTGGGGTAATTGTGGTATTTTCTGAAGTGAAATTTATCAACAGATAGGTGATTTAAAAAAAAATTAAAACCCATGGAATTTCACAAGGTGAAGTATCTACTGATGGAAAGTCTCTGTTTCCTCTGTGCCTGTCTGTGTCTATGTGTGCATGTCCATTTGTGTATCAAAGTACTAGACAAATATCCATAAAATGTGAGAAATCAAAGAAAACAATTGGAGGACTGCTAAATGCATGACAGTGTTATCCTATATTGCAAGTAACCAGATAAAGTACTTTCCCATTCCATTGAAATAGCATGCAAAGGATTAAGTTTTGGACAGTTTACTCAAATTTTTCTCCTATAAACAAGTGGTTTCCTTTAGCGGAGAGGGTTTAGGGTAAATCTCTACACACTTGTATTTCACCGCTGCACATCATTTAAGTCATTGTCACACTTGCATTGCAAAAGTCATGGTCACCATGCAAGTGACACTTTAGATATTTAACAAGACATTCAAGTCCTTGCAGTATATTTTTTGTTGCAAAAGTCGTTGTCACACAATCATCTTTTGCAAAAGATATGGCCATACATGTGTTTCAAACTATCGCTAATTATACAAGCTATATAAGTCACTGCCTTTATATTAATCGCAAAAATCTTTGCCACTCATGCAAGATACCTAAGTCATTTCCGCATATGAATTGCAAAAATCTTTGCCACTCTTGCAAGACATCTAAGTCATTTCCGCATATGAATTGCAAAAATCTTTGCCACTCTTGCAAGACATCTAAGTCATTTCCGCATATGAATTGCAAAAATCTTTGCCACTCATGCAAGATATCTAAGTCATTTCCAAATATGAATTGCAAAAATCTTTGTCATCTATGCAAATTATATAAGTTATTGCCATATATTGATTGCAAATGTCATTTGTACTTGTACATGTGATCTAAGTCATTAATGCACATTTTTTCCAAAAGTCATTGCTGCATGTACAAGTTATTTAAGTTATTGATACACATGCATTGCATAAGTGATTGCCACCTATGAAAGTAACAATGAATTTTGTCTTATATGTATCACAAAAAGTCCTTGCTACCCACACAAGCCTTTGTCAGATTGAAAGCATATCTTTATTGAATAAATAATGATATAAAAGTTTTTAATAGAAACAGATGAAAATACTGTTAAAATTTAAGAGAGTAAAACAGGCAAAACTAATACGAGTTACTATAAAAAATCATTTATGTCTCGGATATGTTTGGACAAAGGTATGATAATTGCCATATATGGCTGCCGAGTGAGCCAATTAGGAAAGATTGGTCATGTAATTGTCTGATTCTCTCCCTTAAAAAAATCGATAGCCACCAGATTTAGGGACTTATGAGATAGAAATTACATTGCGCTTTACAAGAGCTATTAAGTACAGCTCTTGGATAAATATTGGCAGTATATCGCAAATGTTGTTGTATTAGATGACTTTAAGATGCTGTGATGTTGATACTTGGAAAATCGATACACATCGTCTGACAGTACAATATATTAATGCTGATCATAAAAGGATAGGATAGGCGACTAATACCTAAATAAGTCTTAAGGGTACAAATAGGAGGAACATCTTATTTTAAAAAGAATTCCATGAGATGTTATGTGACTTACATAGCATCCTAGCAGCTTGTTTAGAATCATCAGCCCCATGTGGTTCTGGGACGATCTGTGTATGAAAAGAATTGGAACCACTGCCTTACCCTTGCATGATCGTAAGAGGCGACTAATAGGGTCTTAACACTTGGTTTTGCAGTAACTCTGTGATTCCAGCAGGTATGCAAATTTTGATTCCGTACCTCATGTTTATTTCGATTAAATGAGATGTGGAAACCAAATTGTAGTCCTTATGGTGCAATAACTAACTTTTTTGTCCGTAAACCCAAATAATAATAATAAAGAATCATCAATTTTAAGGTAGTTCAATCCCTGACCAGATTATACCAAAAAGATACTTGTAAACTTCGGCTCAGCATATAGAGGATAGTTCTTGCACTGGGCAGTCTTGTGTCAGGATAATATAATTGGGTTGGGTGTCATGATGTATAATGTTTTACCAAATGTTCCATTGAGGCAGCACCATGCACTGCTACTAGAAGGTATCATCATTATTTGATCCAAAACTTACTAAAAAGAAGCTAAACTGGAACAAACATTGTAACAAGAGTGTCCAAGGGTACTGGAACTTACACTGTAGTGTAGTGTCATAGAGACTAAGGGAAGTAACTGTGTAAGTACTTACCAACAAAGTCTTTTGAAGAGTTGTCTCTCTTACATTACATATCCATATAAGCAACAACAAAGTCTTTTGAAGAGTTGTCTCTCTTACATTGCATGTGTTATCAATTTTACCCTACTCATGTACTATGAATTATTTTTGTTTTTCAGACCACATACGGGCGGCTCTTCTCGTCCTCAACAAAACCACATGGGAAATAGTCCAAGCTCTTTAACAACGCAGCAACAAATACAGCAAAATCTTGGCCATATATCCTCGTCTTCTCAACAGTCACCTAGATCTCAAACTGGTAGGATTTCTAGCATATTTTGTCATCAACATTGTTAAAACCACTGGCATTACAATCATCATCGTCAACAACAGAAAATGGTGGCCTAATGGTTGCATGTTCTTTTCAAGTGAGGGACGAGTTTGCTTTGCTCCCTAGCCGCCTCATATCAAAAACTTGAAAAAAGGTGCCGGTAGCTCTCAGCATTGAAAGGGGAACTTGCTTCTCTTTTATATTTGTGAAATACTATCAGGAATGTTGAGAGATATTAAGTGTTAACTATCATCAGCGTCAACATCATCATCATTATCATCATCATCATTACTAGAACAATTCAGTTATCTTGACTATTTAAGCATCTTTATCCAAATACAAACCATCAGAAACTGTATTGGTATACTGTATAGCGGGTTATATTCGCGGAGGTTTAATTTTTCGCTATATTTGCGGTCAACATTGACAGCGCGAAATCTAAACACCGCAATTTTTTGTTACGGAGAACATACACATTTCACCAAGGGACGGCCAATAACAGGGTGATCTAGTGTTTATTGTCTATTCCCTTTATCAGTTATTGCTTTGATCCTATGAATATAGAAATTGTACACATGAGAAATAAAGGTGTGAAAAACTTTGTATTGTTATAAAGCGGTTATACTTTACAAATCGATTTTTAGCTCATCTGATTTTTTGAAAAAAAATGATGAGTTATTGTCATCACTTGAGCGGTTGTCGGCGTTGCCTGGTTTAGTTTTATGTTTAGGTCAGCTTTTCTCCTAAACTATCAAAGCTATTGCTTTGAAACTTGGAATACTTGTCCACCATCATAAGCTGACCCTGTAAAGCAAGAAACATAACTCCATCTTGCTTTTTGCAAGATTTATGGCCCCTTTTGTACTTAGAAAATATCAGATTTCTTGGTTAAGTTTTATGTTTAGGTCAACTTTTCTCCCAAACTATCAAAGCTATTGCTTTGAAACTTGGAATACTTGTTCACGATCATAAGCAGACCCTGTACATCAAGAAACATAACTCCATCTTGCTTTTTGCAAGATTTATTGCCCCTTTTGGACTTAGAAAATCAGTTTTCTTGGTTAAGTTTTATGTTTAGGTCAGCTTTTATCCTAAACTATCAAAGCTATTGCTTTAAAACTTGCAACACTTGTTCACCATCATAAGTTGACCCTGTACAGCAAGAAACATAACTCCATCCTGCTTTTTGCAAGATTTATGGCCCCTTTTGGACTTAGAAAATATCAGATTTCTTGGTTAAGTTTTATGTTTAGGTCAACTTTTTCTCTTAAACTATCAAAGCTATTGCTTTGAAACTTGCAACACTTGTTCACCATCATAAGCTGACCCTGTACAGCAAGCAGCGTAACTCCATCCTGCTTTTTGCAATAATTATTGCCCCTTTTGGACTTAGAAAATCATTTTCTTGGTTGAGTATTATGTTTAAGTCAACTTTTCTCATAAACTATCAAAGCTATTGCTTTAAAACTTGCAACAGTTTTTCACCATTATAAGTGGACACTGTACATCAAGAAACATAACTCTATCCTGCTTTTTGCAAGAATGATGGCCCTTTTTAGACTTAGAAAATCATGGGTAGGACAATATTTCTATTACACAAAAAAAATCAGATGAGCGTCAGCACCCGCAAGTGGGTGCTCTTGTTGATAATTGCAGTTGTCTTTTCATCATCATTAAATTATGTTGGATCCGGCAAAATTATTAAAGGCGGCCTTTTAGTACCGCACTTGCCTTTATTTGTCCATAATATTCGACATTTTCGTAGATTAGAATACACGTAACACCAAGAACTTAAGAACCAAATGTGACAAAAGATAAAAAATCCCGGAAATTGTATGTGTACAACTTGTCATGCGTATTGAATCAGTCAAATAATAAGCTTAGCAGACGCGGTGAGATAATTTTATTTTTGTTCATTTCCATTGTAATTGCTGAATTAAATATAAACACGGGGTTTGTATGAGTACCTCGTTAGGAGCTACTTACCAGGTGTTTCGATACGTGATTAAATATTAGTAAAACAGTTGTGAGATTATTTCAATTTCGCACAAGTGTTGAATTATTACTAGTATTATATGCTATATGCATCACTATTCAGAAGACAATGACAGACTTATTTGCGTGTTTGTTATTATTTGCATGTCTAGGAAGAGTGACCTCCCTTTCTTTTGTTTACAACCAAGGTTTATAATTCGCGGTTGAAGTAGTTTCCGCGAAATCAAGACACTGTGATTATAAAACTCTTAAACATTTGACACGGTGAATATATCCCACTATACAGTATGCACTAAATACATGGTAAAACTTTATAATATATCTGTGAAACTGGATACCTTTTATGATCAGAATGGTGCAAATCGACATTGTCTGCTTTATACATTGAGCAGTTCTTATCCACTTATCTCTAAACTTGGCCACAGTTTTTATGGGCATAATATCTCAGACAAGTTTGTTGACCAGCCAAAATATGCTGGTCATTCCTGAGTTATTGCCGTTGAATTATTTGAAATTGTCAAAATTTACAGTGACCACTTAATAATTTATATAGAATGTGACAGAATGTTTATTTTGTGGGCATATTGTTTTGGCTAGTTTCGATAACCACCCAGATAGTTTTTGTCACCCTGAGTCAGTGTCCTGATTTAGTTAAGTTTTTAGCTCACCTGAGCACGAAGTGCTCAAAGGTGAGCTTTTGTAATCGCCCTGTGTCCGTCATCGTCAGTCGTCCGTCCGTCGTCAACAATTTGACTGTTAACACTCTAGAGGTCACAATTTTGGCCCAATCTTAATGAAACTTGGTCAGAATGTTACCCTCAATAAAATCTTGGACAAGTTTGATATTAGGTCATCTGGGTTCAAAAACTAGGTCACCAGGTCAAATCAAAGGAAAAGCTTGTTTACACTCTAGAGGTCACAATTTTGACCCAATCTTATTGAAACTTGGTCAGAATGTTACTCGCAGTTAAATCTTGGACGAGTTCGATATTGGGTCATCTGGGTTCAAAAACTGGGTCACCAGGTAAAATCAAAGGAAAAGCTTGTTAACACTCTAGAGGTCACAATTTTGGCCCAATCTTAATGAAACTTGGTCAGAATGTTACTCACTTCAATCTTAGACAAGTTCGATTTTGGATCATCTGGGGTCAAAAACTAGGTCACCAGGACAAATCAAAGGAAAAGCTTGTTAACACTCAGAGGTCACAATTTTGGCCCAATCTTATTGAAACTTGGTCAGAATGTTACTCTCAATTAAATCTTGGACGAGTTCGATATTGGGTCATCTGGGGTCAAAAACTAGGTCACCAGGTCAAATCAGAGGAAAAGCTTGTTAACAGTCTAGAGGTCACAATTTTGGCCCAATCTTAATGAAACTTGGTCAGAATGTTACACACAATTCAATCTTGGACAGGTTCGATATTGGGTCATCTGGGGTCAAAAACTAGGTCACCAGGGTCAAATCAAAGGAAAAGCTTCTTAAAACTGTAGAGGCCACATTTATCACTGTATCTTCATGAATCTTGGTCAGAATGTTTATCTTGATGGTCTCAAGGTCGGGTTTGAATCTGGGGTCAAAAACAAGGTCACCAGGTCAGATCAAAGGAAAAGCTAGTTAAAACTGTAGAGGCCACATTTATGACCGTACCTTGATGAAACTTGGTCAGAATGTTAATCTTGATGATCTATAGGTCAAGTTTTAATCTTAGTCAGGTGAGGTCAAAAACTAGGTTACTAGGTCAAATCAAAGGAAAAGCTTGTTAACACTCTAGAGGCCTCATTTATAACTTTATCTTCATGAAACTTAGTCAGAATGTTAATCTTGATGATTTTTAGGTCAATTTCGAATCTGGGTCATGTGGGGTCAAAAACTAGGTCACCTGGTCAAGTCAGAGGAAAAGCTAGTTAACACTTTAGAGACAATATTTATGACCATATCTTAATGAAACTTGGTCAGAATGTTAATCTTGATGATCTTTAGGTCAATAGGTCAGGTGAGCGATACAGGGCTTTCATGCCCTCTTGTTATTTGCTCTGGTATCTCAGTATCCACTAATGGAATGGACTGAAACTTCACACACTTGCTAACAGTGATAATCTGACTGCTGGTTTTTGCATTTTGACAAAGTTATGCATCTTTTTTGACTTAGCAAGTTTTAATCAAGTTTTGCATGTTAGCTTGTATCTGAGTTTCTGCCAACTGAAATGAAAATTGAAACTCATGCACTTGTTCACTGTGATAATTCAACTTCCTTTAGTGACAAGGCTTTTGAATAGTCAAGCATTGCTTTCCTGTGACAGTTCCTGCCTTGATAACTGGATATAGGGCAATATTATAGCTTGTTAAAGGGTCAAAATGCAGCTTTGTTTATACACATTTTTTGTTGCAGACATAAGGTATACTAATTTCTTGTTAAACCCTACATTCAACAAATCTTTTTGTCATATATTTGTCAGATGTTTGAAAGTTGATTAATATAGAAGAAAAAATCTGGAATTCATAGTTCTTGTCACCTTTCTTTATGGCACTAACTGTATAAGGTTTGTGCACAGTATTGAAAACAGTGCTTTTCTGACCATACAACTATGGCTCTAACTGTATATGGTTTGTGCACAGTATTGAAAACAGTGCTTTCCTGTCCATACAACTAGGGCTCTAACTGTATAAGGTTTGTGCACAGTATTGAAAACAGTGCTTTTCTGTCCATACAACTATGGCTCCAACTGTATAAGGTTTGTGCAAAGTATTGAAAACAGTGCTTTTCTGACCATACAACTATGGCTCTAACTGTATAAGGTTTGTGCACAGTATTGAAAACAGTGCTTTTCTGTCCATACAACTATGGCTCTAACTGTATAAGGTTTGTGCACAGTATTGAAAACAGTGCTTTTCTGACCATACAACTATGGCTCTAACTGTATAAGGTTTGTGCAAAGTATTGAAAACAGTGCTTTTCTGACCATACAACTATGGCTCTAACTGTATAAGGTTTGTGCACAGTATTGAAAACAGTGCTTTTCTGACCATACAACTATGCACATTATGGAACTTTTTAATGATTTATATGACATACTGTTGGAGGATGCTTACTTTGAATCTCTTACTGTTCAAAATTTTGCTTGGGGTGTACAATCTTTGTGCGAGGAAGCAATCCAGGTGGATTAAAGAAGGTTGGTGGTTCTACCCTGGCCTCTGCATGCCTGAAACAATGCTGGGAAGATGCCTGGGGTCTTCTCCTACCATCGAAAGCTAAAACATTACTGTTACAACAAAAGGTAAACGAAAAAGAACAAGTTATAAAAAGCTTTAGGCTAAATGTTGTTTTTTCCATTGACATAAAATTGTCTTTGGAAAGATTTGTTTGTTTGTTTGTTTTGGGTTTAACGCCGTTTTTCAACAGTATTTCAGTCATGTAACGGCGGGCAGTTAACCTAACCAGTGTTCCTGGATTCTGTACCAGTACAAACCTGTTCTCCGCAAGTAACTGCCAACTTCCCCACATGAATTATCAGAGGTGGAGGACTAATGATTTCAGACACAATGTCGTTTATCAAATAGTCACGGAGAACATACGCCTCGCCCGAGGATCGAACTCGCGACCCAGAGGTCCGTAGACCAACGCTCTTACCTACTGAGCTAAGCGGGCGGGATTCTTTGGAAAGAAGTTGATTAGAAAAGGTCCTTGCTCATCTTTACCTCTGATGAGAAAATATCTATTTTTAGTAATAGTACATGACTTTGGTTTCTAAAACAGGCAGATTAGTGAGTAAACAGGTAATTGCAACATGTTGAAATAATGACAAAATGTTTTTAAAGTAGAATTTCCAAACATCCCTTATTTATCAGTCCCATTTTCGTCTAGGAGAAAGCTATTTTAGAATAATGTCAATATTTGATATTAAAAGCAGTTTCAAGTTTCCAAAAAGTATTTCGCAGTACTTTTCTATATTTGTCTCTGAATACCTATATTTGTAAGCAATAAGTGGTATTATTAAATTTGATCATCAGTGGTATTATTAAATTTGATCTTTATAATAATGACAATAATAATAATTATAAGTTTATTTATAGAGGAAGGCACAGTTGGGGCTTGCCCAATCTTCCCTGTGGTCCTCTTTCAAACATAATTTACAAACAATATAAACAAAAAATATACATGACACAGAATATACAAAGACAAATTAAATTCTATAATAGATCTGAAAGTAGAAGATAGCAATAAAATGAACATCATAGTTTCAACAATCAAACAGTATGTACAAGGACAAAATTTACTAGAAGGGTAATACTTAGATACAGAATTTATTGTGTGCTGACTCAGTATATTAATGGCTGATCAGGTACAAGAAAGCTTGAGGTTGATGTTAGTTTTTAGCTCACCTGTGCAAAGTGCCAGTTTTGATGAAATTTGGTTGGAATGTTACCCTCAATAAAATCTCGAACCATTTCGTTACTGGGTTATCTGGGATCAAACTAGGTCAATTAACCTTGTTAACATTCTAAAGGTCACATTTTCTACCTCATCTTAATAAACCTTTTGTCAGTAAATTTGTCTAGATAGTGTAGGTCAAGTTTGAAACTTGGTTACCTGATATCTTAAATGAGGTAACTAGATCCCTATGAAATGTGGGACAAGTTCAAAATTGGATTACCTAAGGTCAAAAACTAGGTCACTAAGTCAAATTATAGGAACTTATTAACACTCTAGAGGCTGCATTTTCTACTTGATCTTCATAAATCTTTTCAGAATGTTTTTCTCTATGGAATTAAGATCAAGATTAAAATGTTATTATAAAAAAAAGTTATCTGAGGTCTTAAAGTAGGTCACTAGGTCAAAATTTAGAAGAAAAAAACTTTTTTGCGATCTAGAGACCACATTTTCAACTTGATCATGATAAATCTTTGTCCTAATGTTTGTCTGTGTAAATCTACATCATATTGATAAGTGGTGTTCCTGAGGTCCAAAAATAGGTCGCAAGGTTAAATCAGAGAAATTTCTGCTAATCTTTGTAGAACTTTGTCTATGAAATCTAGGTCAAATTTGAATGTGGATAATCTAGGTCAAAAACCTAGGTAATTTGGTCAAACCATAGGAAGTCCTAGTTAACACTAAATTAAACCTGATCTTTATGATACTAAATGTCTGATTAAAATCTAGTATAAGTTTGTAACTTGGTCTTCTTGGTGAAAAACTAAGGTCACCAGGTCAAATCATTGAAAAATTTGGAACATGCACTGCGAAAAATATGTGCATATACGGGAGTATACGTTCCCGTATATGTCTAATATACGAATATCATATAAAAGGTATCTTTCCTGAATGTATGATCAAAACCTACGCCTTAAATATACTTTTGGACCTTGACAATCCCTAACTTTGAATACTGACATAAACTGCTGAAACATATTTATGCTAAGTATGAAAGAACGAATCCATTAGAGAAAAACATGAATGTCCAATTAAGAATACAGGATTCCCGTATATGGAATGTTCTATATACGGGAAAAATGTATCCGTATACGCCCGTATATTATGAGTATACGGAATGCGTACACTCCCGTATACGGAACCATTTTCCGCAGTGATGATCCGCCTGCTTTACATAGATCATGGTCACATGTTTGTCTCTATGAAATCTACTTTAAATAATATCACAGAAATGTTCCTTCGGTGACAACACAAAATACGTTAATAATAGCTTTGGAACAAAAAGAAAAAGAAATTGAGTGACACACCACGTGATTGTTTCTTTTTCTTGTAAATCATTTCATTAATATTTCAGATCATTCATGTTGATTTCTAATATTTCAGTGTTTTGGCTTCATTTATAATATTGTGCAATCATGAAAAATTATTATTGCGCGTTTGTGACGAAATGGAATAATGACAAATTCGTGTTTCCTTTCATTAGTATTTAGTAATAATCATGACATCTTTCTACCACAAAAAAACCAGGGGACTTACATGTATATCACTTGTGAATTTGTCATGGTCATGAAATCTTTCTATTCATAGGCAGTAACTATTTCCTCTGCAAGAGTGAGGTAGATGTGTAGCCTTAAGTTCAGTAATTTTATACTCATTTGTTTAAATACAGTTGTTAGAATTTCTGTTAAATCTTACTTCTACTAATGAGGGCAACTGTGACTCCAGCAGGGTTACAGCCTCACTAACTTGGAGAATCTGTGTGGTTAAGGTTGCTGACTGCAAATCACTTTCCCAGCACCAATATGGGTTCATAACCTTTCTAGCTGTAGGCAAGACATTGTGTCAGAAAGCAAAGAAGATCTAACTGTTTACCTAGCCTGGCTCCCTGGCTGCATGATTATTTTTTCTATAAATACAGGAAACGTTTTATTAGAAATTTTTAAGACTCTAAAATAGCACAGTTTTATCTGATGGCTGAACCATACCTATGTTTGGAGCCAGGGGCAATAAAAATATCAATGTAGAAACAACCTTCTGGAGTTACTTCCCTCTTAATGAAGAAAACTCAGAATCTGATATATGTAAATAAGAACAAACATAGGGACGGGAGCCAGTCTTAACTGTTTACCCTACAGACCACACACTTCTTATTTGTTTGTCTGGCTAAGTTAGAGTAATTCAGCTACATAATGACAGTGTGTTTATCTGCCAGTGTTACATCTTGTTCCTTTACCAGTACTGTTAGTGCTAGGTAAATAGCTGACAACTTATCCACATTAATTTGAGATGGTGGATGCATGTCTTCTTCAGACATGATTGTTCTCTGTGAGAGGGTTGTCAGAAACATTCTCCTCACCTTGGAGGCTCCAACTCAACACCTTTCACTTGTGACTGTTATATTTTACCTACCTTCAAATGTGAAAGTAAGCCAAATCAGAAATTATGAGTAATAAAATCATGATGGCCTTACCAAGTGCACTGGCCCTATGACTGTATCTAAGCATTATTACCTCTGACCGATAACGGACAGCGATATTTCATCTAATACAACGATATTTATTATTACATCCCCAGGGCTGCATTGACGTAAGCATGTGTCAATAACAGTGGATAATTAGTGGCTACTTGATGGCTCAATTAACGTGCCATTTAAAATAATTGCTCATGAAATAACAGCATAAACTAAGAATATTATGCAGTTTTGCTATAGGCCAGATATTCAGTAAGTGGTTTACCAAGTAATAACAGTATAGGTCTGTGATACTAAAAATCAGGTAAATTGCTTTAGTATGGACTTGTTTGTGGACAGACCAATTGTTCAATTTGAAAAGTATTGAAAAGTATCGTATTTGTAGATGTCTTGCAAAAACATGCTATATCCCTTTTTAGTGGTAAGCTTTTAGTGTTGTTGGATATAATATGTCCTCCATCTGTTGGTCTGTCATTCACAGTTGCTTCAAACAACATCTCCTTCTAAGCCCCTGTGTCAGAATCAGCTTACTAAATTAAAACTTCACAGGAATGTTTCTTGGGTGTTCCTTTAAGAAATTCATGTAAATTTATGTCATGCAGAATTCTGGTTGCTGTGGCAAGCAAAAGTTTTAAAAAATTTCATCACCTAAACTGCAAAACCCAGAGCTCAGATATTTTATATATAGCGTTGTCTACTGGTGTCAGAGGCCTATAGTGTTTGAACCGTCTGTTTGTACTGTCTATCTGGCCATCCATCCAATCGTTACACTTTCTCCTGCAGTTTCCATCCAATGGAAATGAAACTTGATATACTTGCCATGAACAGGAAGTGGACATGTGCATATGTTTTGGACTTTTATGTCCAGTTATTATGTCTCCCACACCACTGTGGTGGGAGACATATTGATTCACTCCTGTCTGTCTCTGTGTGTGTGTGTGTGTCTGTCTGTCTGTCTGTCTGTCACAAATCTTGTCTGCACTCTAAATCAAACATTTCTCATCCGATCTTCACCAAACTTGAACAAAATGTGTTTGCCAATAAGTCTTTGTTCTTTTTTGAGTTATGGCCCTTTTACAGTTACATCAGAACATTGTGTATTGAAAATACTTGCAGTTTCCATACAGTTGAAACAAGTCAAATGGTTTATCGCGGCCAGAAATTTGTACAAACCGGACAGAAGTTGCAAAATTGTCATTTGTGCAGGAAAGAAGCGTTTACCGTAATGTCCAGTACTGGACAGGTATAGTGACCATGCACGGACACAGCCAATTTTCCCAGAGGGGGGCCGATCCCCTGGCCCCCCACCCACCCCCCCACCCCCCTGGACATTTTGAAATTTAGCACTTCATTTTTTGCATTCTGTGACAGTTTTATCATGTTTATGGACTAACTTGTTAAATTTGGGAAAATGATAAAATCAAGCTTTCTTGAAGGTAAAATTCTTAGTTTCTTTTAGATAAATAATATGAATTATGCCTGGGTCGTATGTAGCAGCAGCCGCATATACTTTACATGCAGTCCTAATGTTGCCATTTTCGAAAAACATTTTCTTTCCTTCTTGTCTTCTTTCCTTTCTATTAGCTCACCTGAGCAATGCTCAGGTGAGTTTTTCTGATCGCTCGATGTCCGGCGTCTGTCGTCTGTCTGTCGTCTGTCGTCTGTCAACATTTGGCTTGTGTATGCGATAGAGACTGTATTTTTCAACTGATCTTCATGATATTTGGTCAGAATGATTACCTTGATGAAATCTAGGCAGAGTTCGAAAATGGGTCATCTTGGGTCAAAAACTAGGTCACTAGAACAAATCAAAGAAAAACCTTGTGTATGCGATAGAGGCATTATTTTTCAATTAATCTTCATGAATTTTGGTCAGAATGATAACCTTGATGAAATCTAGGCCGAGTTTGAAAATGGGTCATCTGGGGTCAAAAACTAGGTCACTAGGTCAAATCAAAGAAAAACCTTGTGTATGCGATAGAGGCTGTATTTTTCAATTAATCTTCTTGAATTTTGGTCAGAATGATAACCTTGATAAAATCTAGGTCGAGTCCGAAAATGGGTCATCTGGGGTCAAAAACTAGGTCACTAGGTCAAATCAAAGAAAAACCTTGTGTATGCGATAGAAGCTGTATTTTTCAATTAATCTTCATGAATTTTGGTCAGAATGATTACCTTGATGAAATCTAGACCGAGTTCAAAAACGGGTCATTTGGGGTCAGAAACTAGGTCACTAGGTCAAATGAAAGAAAAACCTTGTGTATGCGATAGAGGCTGTATTTTTCAACTGATCTTCATAAATTTTGGTCAGAATGATTGCCTTGACGAAATCTCGGTCTAATTCGAATATGGGTCATGTGGGGTCAAAAAGTAGGTCACTAGGTCAAATCAAAGAAAAACCTTGTGTATGCGATAGAGGCTGTATTTTTCAATTGATCATCATGAAATTTGGTCAGAATGATAGCCTTGATGAAATCTAGATCAAGTTCGAATATGGGTCATCTTGGGTCAAAAACTAGGTCACTAGGTCAAATCAAAGAAAATACTTATTTATACTCAAGATTTTTGCTCCAATTTTAATGATAATTGGTCAGAATATTTTTAGCTCGACTATTCGAAGAATAAGTAGAGCTATCCTACTCACCACGGCGTCGGCGTCACACCCTGGTTAAGTTTTTCGTACCAGTCCACATTTTGACAAAGTCTTTTGAGATAAAGCTTTGAAACTTTCAACACTTGTTTACCATCACCATGTCCAGTTATAGGCAAGAGTACATAACTCTGTCAAGCATTTTGACTGAATTATGGCCCCTTTTGACTTAGAAATCTTGGTTAAGTTTTTCGTACCAGTTCATATTTTGACAAAGTCTTTTGAGATAAAGCTTTGAAACTTTCAACACTTGTTTACCATCACCATGTCCAGTTGTAGGCAAGAGTACATAACTCCATCAAGCATTTTGGTTGAATTATTGCCCCTTTTTGACTTAGAAATCTTGGTTAAGTTTTTCGTACCAGTCCACATTTTGACAAAGTCTTTTGAGATAAAGCTTTGAAACTTTCAACACTTGTTTACCGTCACAATGTCCAGTTGTAGGCAAGAGTACATAACTCCATCAAGCATTTTGACTAAATTATGGCCCCTTTTGACTTAGAAATCTTGGTTAAGTTTTTCGTACCAGTTTATATTTTGTGTAAAGTGTTTGACATATGGCTTTGAAACTTTTATATCTTGTTCAGTATAATAGTCTCTATCAATAGGCAAGAGTACGTAACTCTCTCATCTTTTTTGGCTGAATTATGGCCCTTTTTGAACTTGGAAATTGGTTCTGTTTTGTGTATGTCCATGTTTTGTCAAGACTATTTGACATATGGCTTTTAAACTTTAAACACTTGTTTATCATTATGATTTCCATCTGTAGGCAAGAGTACATAACTCTGACAACTATTTTGACTGAATTATGGCCCTTTTTGGACTTTGAAATTTGTTCAGTTTTTCTTACAAGTCAGCGTTTTGTCAAAACTATTTGAACTGTGGCTTTGAAACTTTTAACACTAGTTTATCAACATGATTTCCATCTGTAGGCAAGAGTACATAACTCTGTCAACTATTTTGACTGAATTATGGCCCTTTTTGGACTTGGAAATTAGTTAAATTTTTCATATAAGTCCATGTTTTTCCTAGCATATAACTTAACATATTTGCCATCATGGTCACACATTGCCATTTAGTGCAAGACTAATCGAAATCCACAAATACAGGAACATTTTTTGTTTAATTCTTTTTTTTGTTTAGTCTGAAAATCTATGAAAATATTTGACCCCATTCTTCAATCAATTCTTCGAATAGTCGAGCGCGCTGTCATCCGACAGCTCTTGTTTTCCATGAAATCACTAGGTCAAACATGTTTACACTGTTATGGTGTCTTACGGTGTGTTTTTCAGGTGAGCGACCTAGGGCCATCTTGGCCCTCTTGTTTAAAGATTTTCCAGCGGGGGTCCGGACCCCCGGTACCCCCACTCTCTTGATCCGTGCATGGCGACATATCATGCTTTCTGTTTATGCAGGTAAACTTGTGTTTGGTTAAATTTCAACAGAGCACAGTTGTCTGAACAGTGTACAAACTCATTACTGTTTTTTCGGGCAAGGGTGGAAAAAAAAGTGGTAAACAATGAAAGCAGTAACAGTTTTATTAAAAAGAATAAACAATGAGACATCTTTGGACGGCTCAAAAATCCCATGTTAAACAAACGATAAAGCCCGAAACGCGTGAAAATGTTCCGAATGTAAATCGGGTGAAATGGAAGCTCGTATAGTTAGATTATGCGTCTAGATTGATTAAACTGGGCGAGTCTACTTACTTATTACTTGAGGATGAAAAAAACGTGTTTTTTAAATGTTGCTCTTAAACAAGGGTGGCGGTTGAACTACTAAAAGTACAACAACAGTTAATTCACAACAAATCGTATGGTATGTTTTTATAATCAGTAGAAGCTAGTCGTATTTATGCTTATGAGACCTGTTTCACCCATAAGTAAAGAATTGACAGGTCCATCATGAAATATTTTCCCCAGCGTGCAAATACTTGTCCTATTCAATATGATCGTGGCCTCGATCAATGATACTTGGTATATATCATCAGCATAAAGTGGACATGTGCAAATTTTTGGGACTTTTATGCCTGTTTTGGACTTTTAAATAATACAACTACATCAGAACATTGTGTACTCCAACTTCTCCTACAGTTTCCATCCAGATGAAATTAAACTTGATAATATATGTCATTAAAATGAAGTGGACAGGTGCATATTATTGAGACTTTCATGTCATATTACATTTTTTTGCCTTCAGGGCCCTATTTCTTTTATTATTCTATCAGTTTTCAGGGGACATGTGTCATAATTATGTATGTAGTATTTCCTATATGCGTATAGTGGAAACTTAAAAAAATCTTGTCAGAAAACGCTGGCCCAATTTCAAAATAATTTCACTGTGACCCTCTACCAGAATTGTTCAAGCAGTCTGTGAAAGCCAGGTGAGTGATCTAATGCCATAATGGCCTTCAAGTCTTTTGTCTGTCTGTCTGTCTGTCTGTCGACTATCGTCATTGGAGTATTGTTTCAGAGTTAGTAAATTCTTCTCATTGAAAAAAAGCCCAGCTAAAGCCATGCCCTATTTTGTGTGTAGCTGACCTTTTTATTGCAAAATTGACTTGTATCTTGCAACAAGCAAATGAAGGTCAGTGGTGTGAGAATCTGTCATAATCATACTGGTGATCAATCTGTCTGACCACAAAATTATATACTGAATATTCAACAGCAGTTTCCAGCTGCATTAATGACTTACTCATTACATCTGACCATTAGGTCTCTGTCGGTCTAGGATTTCTGTTCAGTCCAATTTTATTTCTGTTTACTGTTGGTCAGACGTTTTAGGAAAAAATGAAACATTTTTAGCCTAACAAACCTGTTTTATTGTTAATAATATAACCATTGCATAATAAATAGTTCAAAATACTGCAAAATCACAAATATTCTCAGGGAATTAGTTTTCCAGCATATTTCATGGTTACCTCAATCCATTTAATTGAATCCTAACAAACAAATTAAGTTCCCATTCGTTTTCTCTTCAGATGAAAAATGAAATAGAGGAATTGATGTCATCACAAAATTTGGTTGAAACCTCAAAATTTTTTGCCCACAAAAATAAAAAGCGTAGCATAATTGAAGATGTTCTTTAGTCAGATTGCAGTTTCACATTACTGGAAATAATTGTTTTTCTTGTATTCAGGCAAATCTAGAAACTAATATCTCGTAATTTAGTTATCCAAGACAAAAAAAATTATATGATATTTTACAAATAAATGTTATTAATTATGTCTCCCCACCACTGGGAGAGACATATTGTTTTTGCCCTGTCTGTCCGTCCATCACACTTCATTTCCGATCGATAACTGGAGAACCATTTGACCTAGAAACTTCAAACTTCATAGGATGGCAGGGCTTATGGAGTAGACGACCCCTATCTTTTTTAGGGTCACTCCATCGAAGGTCAAGGTAACAGGGGCCTGAACATGGAAAACAATTTCCAATCAATAACTTGAGAACCACTTGACCCAGAATGTTAAAACTTAATAGGATGATTGGACATGCAGAGTAGATGATCCCTATTGATTTTGGGGTCACTAATAAAGGTTAAGGTCACAGGGGCCTGAACATTGAAAACTATTTCTGATCAAATGTTTCTCATTGCAGAATTGGTGCAGCCGTTCTGTGCAGGCGTGGAATTAATATCCATTGGAGCACATGGCAAAATTACTCATTTTTTTTGCATGTCCGCACGCATTTAGTGTATCAAATGCATAATATACTGACTAGAGGTTAGGGTTAGTATCACCATGGTTACAAAATATATACATTTAAGATATTTTCTTTCAAATTTAATTAATCCGGTTTATACCGGAGTCTGTAATATATCATAGGTGCACCAACTCTGTATTTAGTCACAGCCTTTCTGATCAATAACTTGAGAACCACTTGACCCAAAATGTTGAAACTTCATAAGATGATTGGACATGCTGAGTAGATGACCCCTATTGATTTTGGGGTCACTCTATTAAAGGTCAAGGTCACAGGGGCCTGAACATGGAAATCCATTTCTGGTCAGTAACTTGAGAACCACTTGACCCAGAATGATGAAACTTCATAGGATGATAGGAGAGTAGATGACCTAATGTTTGTGGGGTCACTCTATTAAAGGTCAAGGTCGCAGCGGACGGAACACGGAAATCCATTTACAGTCAATAACTTGAGAACAATTTGACCTAGAACCTTCAAATTTCATAGGTGATTGGACTTACCGAGTAGGTGACCCCTATTGTTTTTGGGTCACTCCTTCAAAGGTCAAGGTCACAGGAGGCTGAACATAGAAAAATATTTTTCAATCAATAACTTGAGAACCACTTGACCCAGAATGTTGAAACTTGATAGGATGATTGAACATGCAGAGTAGATGACCTCTACTGATTTTGGGGTCACTCAAACAAAGGTCAAGGTCACAGGGGCCTGAACATGGAAAACCGTTTCCAGTTCATAACATGAGAACCACTAGGCCCAGAATGTTGAAACTTAGTGGGGATGATTAGACATGCCAAGTAGATGATCCCTATTGCAGCCAATCATCAGTGTCTCTTTGACTTTTGCTTCTGTCCCCTATTGACCTCTTGCCAAAATGACTGTGCATTGGGGGAGACATGTGCGTTTATCATGGACATTTTAAATAACACAGTGTACCGGAGGTTTACACCTATAAGGCCTTATGCGGCCTTATGCATTGGGGGAGACATGCGCGTTTATCATGGACATTTTAAATAACACAGTGTACCCGAGTTTACACCTATAAGGCCTTGATGAAACCATGTTTCATTACAATATTTTAAAATCATCTAAAACTATTCAAATGTTTGATATCAAGTAAGTGATATACATAATTTGTTGCATAAATTACGTAATGAAATATACATATTATTTACACTACAATGTGATTTTGCTTTTGCAACATTCTTCGCAAACTTTTGATGACTTACTTAAAAGTATAAATTGTAATTTTTGAAATAGTAAAGAAATATTATTACATAGCGGAAATTTCAGTTTACATCCATATATCACCTGAAGTGATAATGATAAGGAAACGCACTCACCACACTCATACTTGTGAGGCACACCTTTAATGTTGTGGTCTCAGTCCTCAGTTTGCTTTAAGCCTAAAATTTTGCACTAATTTTGCCACATTTTTCTAGAGCTTGTAGCTTATTCTTGTTTAATGTCATTTATGTTTTAATATTCTCCTATTGTTATGACAGTCTTGCTCACGTTTTGTAGCATGCTCATTCTCATTTGATGTTATACTAAATTGCACATTCTCTGTTAATGTCAGTAATAGTGTAATAGTTCTCATTCTGAACAAATATCAAAGGTAGAACATGCTCATTCTCTGTAAATGTCAGTAATAGTTTCTTATTCTGAACAAATATCAAAGGTAGAACATGCTCATTCTCTTTTAATGTCAGTTATAGTTCTCATTCTGAACAAATATCAAAGGTAGTACATGCACATTCTCTGTTAATGTCAGTAATAGTTCTCATTCTGAACAAATATCAAAGGTAGTACATGCACATTCTCTGTTAATGTCAGTAATAGCTTTTATTCTGAACAAATATCAAAGGTAGAACATGCTCATTCTCTTTTAATGTCAGTAATAGTTCTCATTCTGAACAAATATCAAATGTAGTACATGCACATTCTCTGTTAATGTCAGTAATAGTTCTCATTCTGAACAAATATCAAAGGTAGTACATGCTCATTCTAGTGTTAATGTCAGTAATAGTTTCTTATTCTGAACAAATATCATGGTAGTACATGCTCATTCTAGTGTTAATGTCAGTAATAGTTCTCATTCTGAACAAATATCAAAGGTAGTACATGCACATTCTCTTTTAATGTCAGTAATAGTTTCTTATTCTGAACAAATAGCAAAGGTAGTATATGCACATTCTCTGTTAATGTCAGTAATAGTTCTCATTCTGAACAAATATCAAAGGTAGAACATGCTCATTCTCTTTTAATGTCAGTAATAGTTCTCATTCTGAACAAATATCAAAGGTAGTACATGCTCATTCTCTGTTAATGTCAGTAATAGTTTCTTATTTTGAACAAATAGCAAAGGTAGTATATGCTCATTATCTTTTAATGTCAGTAATAGTTTCTTATTCTGAACAAATAGCAAAGGTAGTACATGCACATTCTCTGTTAATGTCAGTAATAGTTCTCATTCTGAACAAATATCAAAGGTAGAACATGCTCATTCTCTTTTAATGTCAGTAATAGTTTCTTATTCTGAACAAATAGCAAAGGTAGTACATGCACATTCTCTGTTAATGTCAGTAATATTTTCTTATTCTGAACAAATATCAAAGGTAGTACATGCACATTCTCTGTTAATGTCAGTAATAGTTTTTATTCTGAACAAATATCAAAGGTAGAACATGCTCATTCTCTTTTAATGTCAGTAATAGTTCTCATTCTGAACAAATATCAAAGGTAGTACATGCTCATTCTCTTTTAATGTCAGTAATAGTTTCTTATTCTGAACAAATATCAAAGGTAGAACATGCTCATTCTCTTTTAATGTCAGTAATAGTTCTTTTCTGAACAAATATCAAAGGTAGAACATGCTCATTCTCTTTTAATGTCAGTAATAGTTCTCTTTCTGAACAAATATCAAAGGTAGTACATGCTCATTCTAGTGTTAATGTCAGTAATAGTTCTTATTCTGAACAAATATCAAAGGTAGAACATGCTCATTCTAGTGTTAATGTCAGTAATAGTTCTTATTCTGAACAAATATCAAAGGTAGAACATGCTCATTCTAGTGTTAATGTCAGTAATAGTTCTTTTCTGAACAAATATCAAAGGTAGTACATGCACATTCTCTTTTAATGTCAGTAATAGTTCTTTTCTGAACAAATATCAAAGGTAGTACATGCTCATTCTCTTTTAATGTCAGTAATAGTTTCTTATTCTGAACAAATATCAAAGGTAGAACATGCTCATTCTCTTTTAATGTCAGTAATAGTTCTTATTCTGAACAAATATCAAAGGTAGTACATGCTCATTCTCTTTTAATGTCAGTAATACTTTCTTATGCTGAACAAATATCAAAGGTAGAACATGCTCATTCTCTTTTAATGTGAGTAATAGTTCTCATTCTGAACAATTATCAAAGGTAGAACATGCTCATTCTAGTGTTAATGTCAGTAATAGTTCTCATTCTGAACAAATATCAAAGGTAGAACATGCACATTCTCTTTGAATGTCAGTAATACTTCTTATTCTGAACAAATAGCAAAGGTAGTGCATGTTCATTCTCTTTTAATGTCAGTAATAGTTCTCATTCTGAACAAATAGCAAAGGTAGAACATGCTCATTCTCTTTTAATGTCAGTAATAGTTCTCATTCTGAACAAATAACAAAGGTAGAACATGCTCATTCTCTTTTAATGTCAGTAATAGTTCTCATTCTGAACAAATATCAAAGGTAGTACATGCACATTCTCTGTTAATGTCAGTAATAGTGTAATAGTTCTCATTCTGAACAAATATCAAAGGTAGAACATGCTCATTCTAGTGTTAATGTCAGTAATAGTTTTATTCTGAACAAATAAAAAGGTAGTACATGCTCATTCTCTTTGAATGTCAGTAATAGTGCGAGATCATTATTAATGGCAAACGTAAATTAAGCAATTAGAAATATTTCTCAGATTTGCAAAAGGCCATATTTTGACTCTGCAAAACTATTGTCAGTTCTTTCTTGTTTTAAGCTAAAGAAGTCATTGGGCTGTTGTTTCAGACAGGAATTTCATGAGTGAGTGATCTTTGATGTGGCAACAGATCCTTGCTCAGTTTTATAATTCCATCAAAATTCTTAGGAAGAGGAGAAAATTTTTTATGGCAGGAACCAACTCACTCAGCTGCTCTACCAGTCAAGATTCAGTGGTTCTGTTTTTATCTAAACAAGTTTTCTTTACATTTTCTTTGATGCAAACAGTAGTATTTCAAATTTACTATAAAATGTCAAATCTGATGCAAATATTGGGCAAAGATGTAATTAAATTTTGCAGATTAAAAATGAGAAATAAAATGTCAGTTATGATATCTTAATGAAGACAAGTGTTTCCTTTTATGTCAGGCACTGACTTATTATAGAAAAGACAAAATGAAATGTGCATGCTATAGACACTGAGTATTCCCATGAAATATGCATGCTGTTGATACGCATTTGGCCACGATCTGTTATAAGCTAACCTTCAGCTTTGTTATTACGTTTTGAAGAAATAAAAGACATTTACATTTATTTCATACAAACTTTTACTAAATGGCAAGTCTTCTCAATTTAAAAACTAGGTTACCAGGACAATAGACAATATTTAAGTTAGGAAAACACCCTGTGGCTTAATGTTTTTGTTCACTCATGTCTGCATGGACAAAAAGAATTAATTTTAAATCGCCCAATCATTGTTTTCTGAAAATATTTACAACAAAATACAGAGGTACTAATAAACTTTGATAATGTGGCAGTTGAGTCCAATAAGTCCAGGGGTGTTCAAAGACAATCCGTCATAGATCTAGTGTAAAGCAAATATTGGATTTACCTGTATTGGAAAATAAACAGTGTCAATTGGATTTAGGTCAACTGCCACATTATCAAAGTTTATTAGTAGGGAAGGGGTACTAAATGACCAACACCAGGATAGGTTAAGACTGTATTTATTATAGATGTACCGGTTTCGGTCTTAATTATCAAGACCTTCTCCAGCATGTATGCATATATGTATTTAATATATTTAAACCAAGTCATTAAGTCAACTTAGATGGGGGGAAGTTGATTTTCACATCATATCCCTTCTAAATTGAGGTCACTAGGTCAAAACCTAGAAACATGCACACACAATACAGTCTTCTGTCCAGAAATTGAAACAAAACTGTGGCCTTTACAATAACTGTGTTTATAAATCATCTGACAGACAGGTAATATAACATGCATTTGTCATAATAAATTGAATTTCTTTGATTTATTTTCAATTACTATAATGTTGCAAAGAATGATATTGCTACAACATTAATTTTGAATGATATAATGTCTCCAAGGTTTTAAGATTTATGAGCAGCATTTAAATGTATGTAGAAAAAACAAAACTATTTATCTGACAAAGATAGATGTATGAGTGTCATCCAAGCCAGAAAAAAGTAGCAAAGTAGCAGATAAAGTAGTATGTCACCTGTATTTCCGGCAAAAAAGAGAATTTACATCAAATATTTCATTCATAAAATTGTCATATATTCATCTACTAGTAGTGAAACCGTTAATATTTGGAAGTTGGGGGGACTAATTTTCATATATCAGTCCACTATATTAAACCCCAATGAACACTCAAAATTCATATAATCATATTCAGTGGTTATGTTCAGACATTGAAATCCATAGTTACGAAATATTGAAATATTTGATTTGGCTTAAAACAGGAAATTTCTTGGCTGTGACATTAATTCAGTTCACTGTAATATCTCTATTTCTGTACTTTCCGTGTAATAGTCTAGCATGCGAGTATTTGGATTCCAAGGAAATGGTGTAGCAATTTTAAGATAAACAGCAGATTTAATATAGTAGAAATGAAAGTCATTTTAGTTGCAAAGGCTGGTTGGATATTTCATTTCAGAGCTGAACTGCCAGTTGTTTGCAAAAGTTTCAGAGAAGTGATGTGATGTATCAGTCATAGTAATATGTTCCACCTCTCAGTGAGCCTGTTCCAATATCTTTAGCTTTTGTGATCACCCAGTGTCTGTCATCAGTCGTCCGTCCTCAACAGTTTGACTGTTAACACTCTAGAGGTCACAGTTTTGGCCCAATCTTTATGAAACTTGGTGAGAATGTTACCCTTAATAAAATCTTGGATAAGTCACCAGGTCAAATCAAAGGAATAGCTTGTTAACACTCTTAGAGGCCAGATTTATGACAATATCTCTATGAAACTTGGTAAGAATATTAATCTTGATGATTTTTAGGTCAAATTTAAATCTGGGTCATTTGGGGTCAAAAACTAGGTCACCAGGTCAAAAAAAATCAAAGGAAAACTTGTTGACACTCTAGAGGCCACATTTATGACTGTATCTTCATGAAACTTGATCTGCAGAATGTTTATCTTGATGATCTTTAGGTCAAGTTCCAGTCTGGTTAATGTGGGGTCAAAAACTAGGTCAAATCAAAGGAAAAGCTAGTTAACACTCTAGAAGCCACATTTATGACCATACCTTTATGAAATTTGGTCAGAATGTTTATCTTGATGTTCTTTAGGTCAGTTATGAATCTGGGTCAGGTGGGGTCAAAAATTAGGTCACCAGGTCTTTTCAAAGGAAAAGCTAATTAACACTCTAGAGGCCACATTTATGACCATATCTTAATGAAACTTGGTCAGAATGTTAATCTTGATGATCTTTAGGTCAGATTTGAATTTGGGTCAGGTGAGGTCAAAACCTAGGTCACCAGGTCAAATCAAAGGAAAAGCTAGTTAACACTCTAGAGGGCACATTTATGACAATATCGCTATGAATCTTGGTCAGAATGTTAATCTTCATGATCTTTAGGTCAAGTTCAAATCTGGGTCAAGTGGGGTCAAAACCTAGGTCACCATGTTAAAAAAGCAAAGGAAAAGCTTGTTAACACTCTAGAGGCCACATTGATGACTGTATCTTCATGAAACTTGGTCAGAATGTTGATTTGGGTCATGTGGGGTCAAAAACTAGGTCACCAGGTCAAACCAAAGGAAAAGCTAGTTAACACTCTAAAGGCCACATTTATGACCATATCTTAATGAAACTTAGTCAAAATGTTAATCTTGAAGATCTTTAGATCAAGTATTAATCTGGGTCAGGTGGGGTCAAAAACTAGGTCCCCCCCCCCCCCCCCCCCCCCCCACCCTGAATCGTAGGTGCATATTATACACAGGTATAGACAATTTTTCAGGTTCAAAACAAAGCCATTCCGGTAAAGGGAAACTACTCTCTGCGCTAATTATCTAGGCTAAAAACTAAGATTGCCATTACATTCCATAATAGATAAAATAGTAGTATGATTTTCCTTAAACAAAATTAATTTTATATCTAAATTTAATAATATTTTGAAGAAAGATATATCAAAAATCGTAAATATTATACTAATAAAAGATGACTATTATCTTTTACCGAGATCAAACTGTGAACAACAAAACTGATAGGAGGTGTCACGCTAATTGCTGATAATTACTGGCCATTTGATCTGTAAAGTTTAACCGATTGTAAGAAAGGACCATAACACATTTTGTTATCAGTTTGAATTGAGAAAATCATGTCATTTTGAAAGATACTACGAGATATTGAAAACAATTGCTTTCTATTTATTCATAAAAATATTTAATTAAAAAAGACAAATATAATGATATCTTATTGTACCCCCCGACAACAAAGTTGTAAGGGGGGATATACTGGTTTCTGTCTGTCTGTCTGTCCGTCTGTCAATAGACGCAATCTTGTGCGCACCATCTCTCCTTATCCCCTTGACAGAATTTAATGAAACTTCACACAAGTGATCAGTACCAACAGTAGTTGTGCATGGGGCATGTTAGGTTCTTTTAGAAAAAAAATTTGCAGAGTTATGGGACTTTGTTTTTTTTTGTTGCTATACTATATACATAGACACAATCTTGTGCGCATCATCTCTCCTCATCCCCTTGACACAATCTAATGAAACTTCACACAAGTGATCAGTACCAACAGTAGTTGTGCATGGGGCATGTTAGGTTCTTTTAGAAAAAAAATTTGCAGAGTTATGGGACTTTGTTTTTTTGTTACTATACTATATACATAGACACAATCTTGTGCGCACCATCTCTCCTCATCCCCTTGACACAATTTAATGAAACTTCACACAAGTGATCAGTAACAACAGTAGTTGTGCATGGGGCATGTAAGGTTCTTTCAGAAAAAAAAATTGCAGAGTTATGGGACTTTGTTAGCTCACCTGAGCAATGCTCAGGTGAGTTTTTCTGATCGCTCGATGTCCGGCGTCCGTCGTCCGTCGTCTGTCGTCTGTCGTCTGTCGTCTGTCGTCTGTCAACATTTAGCTTGTGTATGCGATAGAGGCTGTATTTTTCAATTAATCTTCATGAATATTGGTCAGAATGATAACTTTGATGAAATCTAGGCCGAGTTCGAAATTGGGTCATCTCGGGTCAAAAACTAGGTCACTAGGTCAAATCAAAGAAAAACCTTGTGTATGCGATAGAGGCTGTATTTTTCATTTAATCTTCATGAATATTGGTCAGAATGATAACTTTGATGAAATCTAGGCCGAGTTCGAAAATGGGTCATCTCGGGTCAAAAACTAGGTCACTAGGTCAAATCAAAGAAAAACCTTGTGTATGCGATAGAGGTGGTATTTTTCAATTAATCTTTCATAAATATTGGTCAGAGTGATAACCTTGATGAAATCTAAGCCGAGTTCGAAAATGGGTCATGTCGGGTCAAAAACTAGTCACTAGGTCAAATCAAAGAAAAACCTTGTGTATGCGATAGAGGCTGTATTTTTCAATTCTTCTTCATGAATATTGGTCAGAATGATAACCTTGATGAAATCTAGGCCGAGTTCGAAAATGGGTCATCTCGGGTCAAAAACTAGGTCACTAGGTCAAATCAAAGAAAAACCTGTGTATGCGATAGAGGCTGTATTTTTCAATTGATCTTCATGAATTTTGGTCAGAATGATTGCCTTGATGAAATCTAGGCCGAGTTCGAAAATGGGTCATCTCGGGTCAAAAACTAGGTCACTAGGTCAAATCAAAGAAAAACCTTGTGTATATGATAGAGGCGGTATTTTTCAATTGATCTTCATGAATTTTGGTCAGAATGATTACCTTGATGAAATCTAGGCCGAGTTCGAAAATGGGTCATCTGGGGTCAAAAACTAGGTCACTAGGTCATATCACGTAAAAACCTTGTGTATGCGATAGAGGCTGTATTTTTCAATTGATCTTCATGAATTTTGGTCAGAATGATTGCCTTGATGAAATTTAGACCAAGTTCGAAAATGGGTCATCTGGGGTCAAAAACTAGGTCACTAGGTCAAATCAAAGAAAAACCTTGTGTATGCAATAGAGGCTGTATTTTTCAACTGATCTTCATGAAATTTAGCCAGAATGATTACCTTGATAAATCTAGGCTGATTTCGAAAATGGGTCATCTGGGGTCAAAAACTAGGTCACTAGGTCAAATCGAAGAAAAACATTGTGTATGCAATAGAGGATGTATTTTTCAATTGATCTTCATGAAATTTGGTCAGAGTGATTGCCTTGATGAAAACTAGGTCGGTTTTGAATATGGGTTATCTGAGGTCAAAAACTAGGTCACTAGGTCAAATTAAAGAAAATCTTGTGTATGCGATAGAGACTGTTTTTTTTTTCAGTTGATATTTATGAAATTTGGTCAGGTTGATTGCCTTAATGAAATCTAGGTCGAATTTGAATATGAGTCATCTGAGGTCAAAAACTAGGTCACTTGGTCAAATCAAAGAAAAAACTTCTGTATGTGATAGAGGCTGTATTTTTCAGTTGATCTTCATGAATTTTGGTCAGAATGATTGCCTTGATAAAATCTAGGTCGAGTTTGAACATGGGTCATCTAGGGTCAAAAACTAGGTCATATCTAAGAAAATGCTTGTTTTATCGCAAGAGACCAATTTTTTGGTCCAATCTTAATGAAAATTGGTCAGAATATTTGTTTCCATGAAATCACTAGGTCAAACATGTTTTACACTGTTATGGAGTGTTTCTTAGGTGAGCGACCTAGGGCCATCTTGGCCCTCTTGTTTTTTTGTTACTATACTATATACATAGACACAATCTCCCCATCCCCTTGACACAATTTAATGAAACTTCACACAAGTGATCAGTAACAACAGTAGTTGTGCATAGGGCATGTTAGGTTCTTTCAACAACAAATTGCAGAGTTATGGGACTTTGTTTCTTGTTAACATACTATGTACATACAGTCTGCATATGCAATCTTGTGCGCGCCTAATCTTCGGAACCCTTGCACACAATTTAATGAAACTTCACACAAGTGATCAGTACCAACCCTAGTTGTGCATGGTGTAAGGGGGGGGGCGGTATACTGGATTCAGGTTGTCTGTCTGTCCATCTGTCTGTCCATAGACACAGACTTGTGTGCACCATCTCTCCTTATCCCCTTGATATAATTTAATGAAACTTCACACAAGTGATCAGTAACAACAGTGGTTGTGCATGGGGCATGTTAGGTTCTTTTAGAAAGAAAAATTGCAGAGGTACGGGACTTTGTTTTTTGTTACTATACTGTATGCATAGACACAATCTTGTGTGCACCATCTCTCCTTATCCCCTTACACACAATTTATTGAAACTTCACACAAGTGATCAGTACCAACCCTAGTTATGCATGCTGCATGTTACATTCTTTTAGATAAATATTCTGCATAGTTATGGGACTTTGTTTTTTGTTACTATACTGTATACATACAGTCTATATACATACAGTCCACATAATTATGCAATCTTGTGTGCGTCAGATTGCAATGTACTGTGTCAGTGCATGCGGGGGGTACATTCATCACCTTTAGTGATAGCTCTAGTTGGTTTTACTTTCAAGAAAGCAAAAATCGATAGTACAGTGAGACCGATTCCTCTCTCCACCGCAGAGGTTATTATATTACCTGTGTCAACGTAAATCCTACTTTCATTTTCAATTTACCTCAAAATAGACCAAAAATTTTGGGTTTTTTCCTCCTCGATCAGGGGGGCGTATTATACATGGGTATCTATGGTAGAAGTCCTGTTACATAATTACGCCCATTTGAAAAATGAAATGCTCATGATTGTATTTATTCTGGGGTATTACAGAAAGCCAAAGGCAATTGTCAGTCTCTGAAGCCAGTACCTTAACTGAATGAGAGTCTAATTTCATGTGAGGTTGATGGAAAAATGCAAGAGGTATTATGGTGTTTTGATTATACTTCAGCAGATGAAGTGTCAGGTTCATAATTAACACAGTTTAGTTGCATGATGAAAATAAAACATTGAAACATGGCATACACCTTGTACAGGATTCATGCCTAACAATCTCATCTCACTGTTTGATCTTTCCCAGATACTAATTTTACATGATATATAGGTTACATAGGGTCTCATAAAAATGTTGTATACAAGCATTGAAAAACATTTTTATGTTTAATTCTGTAAAGACATAAATTGTTACAACACTCAATATAACTATTGCTTAAAAGGTCATGGTCGTCTTTACATAATATTTGTTTGAGACAGTTTCTGGACATAGCCCCGGTACTTTGAGGTGAATGTCCCCTATTCAAGGTCAAGTGCTTAGTGATGCAAATAAAAACATCTCTTTGACTTGTCTTTTCAACTAAATTTATGATTAATTTTGTTTGTCAGATATTGTGCATTGAATGTGAGGAAGTGTTGATTACCTCTGCATTAGACCATGTGTATGAAACAGAGTTTTCCCTTCTTTTTTAAATGTGACAGCAGCTTTGACAAGATTATGAATGTGTAAATAAAAAGTGACATGATTTTTATCCCATCCTTAAGTTGTGGTTATTCAAGAAATTAGTGTAAATTTAATTATTTTGCATTTGCCTGGTCTTCAAAATTAATTTTTACATTAAACTGAAGACCAGTCTTGGAATGAAGTCTTCCCATTGGTCAATTTCAAGATTTAGCTCAAAGTCAGCCAATCAGATATTGCTGATTTAAGTCTGTGATATATCAAAAGCCAGGCTGTGTCAAAATCCCCATTATGCCTTGCACTGAAAATGTTTAGAGCAGAGTTTGACTTAGGGCATGTTACCGGTATAATCTGTAATGATGGCAACTGTAGCATACTAGCTCCACCTCCAAAAATTGTGATAAAGAAAGGGCACAGCTGTTGAGATGACATGTGGACTTATCTAATATTTTTTATTGATAAAACTGCAATAATTAAGAAAATTGTCATAGTCCAGAGGTGATTTGTCAAAATGTTCTAGTGTTACTCAAAAATTAGTCGTACACTTACTGAAAATGCTTATTCTAACCAAAGTTCCTTAACTCGTGTCACCACTGATGTATCGTGTCACTGCTAATATAGTGCCACTGCTAGAGCGATAGTGTCACCACTTCATGAAACACTGGTTTACTTCTTTTTACAGAGATTGTATTAATCTTTTGTGTGACTATGTATATATCCTTTCCGCACCAGTAACATAATAAAACGTATTAGCGTCTGATGGCCCTTTCACACATCCATAGGATCAACATCTATTATACGAAATTCATTTTGAAAATATTTCTGAAATGTCCAGGTCTGCAGCTCTCAAATACAAAAAATCTAACATTCGAGGCATAAACTGACACTTTTAGACAATATCAAAAAGGACCTTTTGAATGATTTGATGAAGCTCCAAAAATCTCCATATACCCTTGTTTCGTTACGGACCCCTGTGGGATTAGTGTTTATTCCGAGCTCAAATATTTTTAAAAAAAGGTATAGTGGACGCAACTTGACCCCAATGGTTGACCTTTGTATTTTAATACATAATTAGGCACAACCTATTATTGAAAAGGAGTGTACGTAAAACACGAGCTGCGTGAGAATGTGGAAATATAAATTTGTGCAATTATAAATTAGTGTATTGGAAAGTTTTAACTGATCAAATGCAAGTATACGTACTTTGATACTGCACTGGATACAAACATATTCCATATAAGTATACATGGCCACCCTCATCACTCTTTATTTCTACAATGAAATATTCAATATGAATAATCAGCCGAAGGTCAACCATCGCGGTCAAGTTGCGACTACTATACATGTGCATACATTTAGACGAGGAGACCCCTGCACGTAACCCCTATAGACCAATGCAAATGCCACTTTTGTTTACAAATTATCTTGTTTACTTTCATTTTCTTTACTTCTGGAAAAAGCTGATGGTCGACTGACGTCATTTTCTGTGTTGTCTAATACATACGAATGCCTAGCGAGATTGTATAAAAATGTGCACGTAATCCTAAGGATATTATGTGTATTTGGATCATTTGCATGCAAAATAATAACTTTACAGTGTTCTTGTAGTGCACCAAAATGTAGTTGGAATATGAGCCGATATCAAAATGTGAAGTATGTAAATCTCAGAAAAGCTATTGACAACGTAATTTGCATGAAATAAACATAAAAAATAAATCTTACTTTTACAGTTTAAAATGGGTGATAGTTGATCCAAGGAAACTTTTTAGCCAGTGCTTTAGCAACTGGCTATAGCTCTAAATCAACTACTAAGTCACAACCTTGTGTCGTTTGAGTTTTCCTTCTATTTCTATGTGACCGCATCACACAAATATTCTGGACATGTAAAAAAAAGTAAAAAAGTTGTCCCATATTTATTTTTAGGTGAGTTTTTCTGATCGCTCTATGTCCGTCGTCTGTCGTCTGTCTGTCAACATTTAGCCTGTGTATGAGATAGATGCTGTATTTTTATGCCCCCAAAGGGAGGCATATAGTTTTTGAACCGTCTGTCCGTCCGTCGGTCTGTCAGTCTGTCGGTCTGGCAGTCTGTCCGCAATTTTCGTGTCCAGTCCATATCTTTGTCATCGATGGATGGATTTTCAAATAACTTGGCATGAATGTGTACCACAGTAAGACGACGTGTCGCGCGCAAGACCCAGGTCCGTAGCTCAAAGGTCAAGGTCACACTTAGACATTAAAGGATAGTGTATTGATGGGCGTGTCCGGTCCATATCTTTGTCATCGATGGATGGATTTTCAAATAACTTGGCATGAATGAGTACCACAGTAAGACGACGTGTCGCGCGCAAGACCCAGGTCCGTAGCTCAAAGGTCAAGGTCACACTTAGACTTTAAAGGATAGTGCATTGATGGGCGTGTCCGGTCCATATCTTTGTCATCCATGGATGGATTTTCAAATAACTTCGCATGAATGTGTACCACAGTAAGACGACGTGTTGCGCGGAAGACCCAGGTCCGTAGCTCAAAGGTCAAGGTCACACTTAGACATTAAAGGATAGTGCATTGATGGGCATGTCCGGTCCATATCTTTGTCATCGATGGATGGATTTTCAAATAACTTGGCATGAATGTGTACCACAGTAAGACGACGTGTCGCACGCAAGACCCAGGTCCGTAGCTCAAAGGCCAAGGTCACACTTAGACTTTAAAGGATAGTGCATTGATGGGCGTGTCCGGTCCATATCTTTGTCATCCATGGATGGATTTTCAAATAACTTGGCATGAATGTGTACCACAGTAAGACGATGTGTCGCGCGCAAGACCCAGGTCCGTAGCTCAAAGGTCAAGGTCACACTTAGACGTTAAAGGATAGTGCATTGATGGGCGTGTCCGGTCCATATCTTTGTCATCCAATGATGGATTTTCAAATAACTTGGCATGAATGTGTACCACAGTAAGACGACATGTCGTGCGCAAGACCCAGGTCCGTAGCTCAAAGGTCAAGGTCACACTTAGACGTTAAAGGTCATTTTTCATGATAGTGCGTTGATGGGTGTGTCCGGTCCATATCTTTGTCATTCATTCATGGATTTTAAAATAACTACGCATGAATGTGTGACACAGTAAGATGACGTGTCGCGCGCAAGACCCAGCTCCGTAGGTCAAAGGTCCTAAACTCTAACATCGGCCATAACTATTCATTCAAAGTGCTATCGGGGGCATGAGTCATCCTATGGAGACAGCTCTTGTTCAATTAATCTTCATGAATATTGGTCAGAATGATAACCTTGATGAAATCTAGGCCGAGTTCGAAAATGGGTCATCTCGGGTCAAAAACTAGGTCACTAGGTCAAATCAAAGAAAAACCTTGTGTATGCAATAGAGGCTGTATTTTTCAATTGATCTTCATGAATAGTGGTCAGAATGATTGCCTAGATGAAATCTAGGCCGAGTTCAAAATGGGTCATCTCGGATCAAAAAACTAAGTCACTAGGTCAAATCAAAGAAAAACCTTGTGTATGCGATAGAGGCTGTATTTTTCAATTATTCTTCATGAATATTGGTCAGAATGATAACCTTGATGAAATCTAGGCCGAGTTTGAAAATTGGTCATCTAGGGTCAAAAACTAGGTCACTAGGTCAAATCAAAGAAAAACCTTGTGTATGCGATAGAGGCGGTATTTTTCAATTGATCTTCATGAATTTTGGTCAGAATGATTACCTTGATGAAATCTAGGACGAGTTCAAAAATGGGTCATCTGGGGTCAAAAAATAGGTCACTAGGTCAAATCAAAGAAAAACCTTGTGTATGCAATAGAGGCTGTATTTTTCAACTGATCTTCATGAAATTTAGCCAGAATGATTACCTTGTTAAAATCTAGGCCGAGTTCAAAAAATGGGTCATCTGGGGTTCAAAACTAGGTCACTAGGTCAAATCGAAGAAAAACATTGTGTATGCAATAGAGGATGTATTTTTCAGTTGATTTTCATGAAATTTGGTTAGAGTGATTGCCTTGATGAAATCTAGGTCAAGTCTGAATATGGGTTATCTGAGGTCAAAAACTAGGTCACTAGGTCAAATTAAAGAAAAATCTTGTGTATGCGATAGAGACTGTTTTTTTTTTTTCAATTGATTTTTATGAAATTTGGTCAGGATGATTGCCGTAATGAAATCTAGGTCAAATTTGAATATGGGTCATCTGAGGTCAAAAACTAGGTCACTTGGTCAAATCAAAGAAAAAACTTGTGTATGTGATAGAGGCTGTATTTTTCAATTGATCTTCATGAATTTTGGTCAGAATGATTGCCTTGATAAAATCTAGGTCGAGTTTGAACATGGGTCATCTAGGGTCAAAAACTAGGTCATATCTAAGAAAATGCTTGTTTTATCGCAAGAGACTAATTTTTTGGTCCAATCTTAATGAAAATTGGTCAGAATATTTGTTTCCATGAAATCACTAGGTCAAACATGTTTTACACTGTTATGGTGTGTTTCTTAGGTGAGTGACCTAGGGCCATCTTGGCCCTCTTGTTTATAATCTTGGTATTGTATGAGTGTGTGAGCAACTGAGGACTACTGTTTTAAACAACAAAAACAAGCAGCAACGGATCTAGAATAATTATGAACTTTGTATTCACATTCGAAATATTCGGAATCACTCTTTTGTATCAGTTTTTCTACATTAACCCACCCTCGCGCACTAATAACTAAGTGGAATTAGCATATTGCCTGTATGAAGGTTCTATGAAGAACTCTCAAATTTAATTAAATAACAGTTTTTACATTAAATGGAATTGATACTTTGTTCTAAAAGTAGAAAACACTATAGAAATATATTATATGTATGTTCAAAGATAGAGCTAAATGTTACTTAAAAAATCCCTATAAATTCCAGGTACAATAAAAGACTTTCTTTGATGTAAACTCTTTTTTGTTTCTTTTATATAGAAACAATTCTTTAATTCAAAACATCAGGAACGTTTATAACGTTTATATAATTAAAGATGTTTTTCACCATATTTGAACAATTGTACTGTTATGTAAATTAAAGGTGTTTTTCGTTGTAAATGTCAGAGACATTACATTTGAAGTGATGTTAATACAGGAAATGTAAACCTTTGTCAACTGAAACAGTGGGTCACCATTTATATCAATTAGGATGAACTTTGTGACATACATTGTATATTGTGAAGTAAAAGGTTTGGTAACTTTCTCTGACCCAGAAAAAAGTTTACAACATGCATCCTGTCAGTACTGAATAAGGAGAAGATGCATAATAACTGATTATTACAGAAAGTACTTGAAATGGTCATGGAAGCTTGAGTGCATATTGTTGTTGCTGTCATCTTAAACCATTCAAGAGAAAGAATAGACCTTTAGAATATAGGTAATGAAGAAACTGCTAACGGATGGTGACTACTACATCTAAAGTACAATAGTGATTTATTTAGAATGTCAGTAATGAAGAATTTTTTTGTTGTGCAACGTTGAAATGGCACAATGTTGACAGATGTCAGTTTCCCACTCTTCATTTAAATGCACTACTATAAGAAAGAGTGCTACAAAGAAATTATTTTGTTTTGCTTTTTATGAAATACGGTATGCAAGAAAAATAATCTACCACTGGTTGTAGAAGATGCAGATGGGAATAGCTAGCCCTTGAGTAACTGTTTTGGCAGTAACTAGGCAGAGCTGCATCATGTGCATAAACAGTTACCCTCAAACCAGATATTTCCATTTACATCTAGTGATAGATCAATTGTATTCCCTGAAAAAAAAACTGTTGTATATTTTTTATGCAAATAACATGTATTTACACTAACAAATAATACACATTTGTTCTTCGAGCTGAGTAAAATTGAAATTTATCGCCATTGCTGTACTTTTTAATGCAACAACACCCATTACAATGATGTCACAAAATTAATGATGTCATAATTATACCCAATATGAAATATGAATGTTAATATGGAAAATGTGACATTTCAAATTTGAAAATAATTACAATACTTCTACCATTAATATTTGAGAGAAACAGGTCTTTTATGGCTTTTTTGTTAGACTTTATAAATATGTAAACAAACAGCTTTCAGCAGATTCACTTCTAAGGAAAAAACCTGTCAGAACAATAAACTTTTGCATAAATTTGCATTTTAAACCAGACACTGTGAACAGGAAATATACAGTCTGGCAGATGTTGTCATTTACAACAGGTATTCTTTTTTTGATGGATTGTAGACTTACTAATTAATTTATCATTTAATTAAAATGCAGAGAGAAATTCTGAAGGCATGTCATTCAAGATTTGTTTGTGAATAATTGTACCAGTTAACAGCACGAATACATCCAACAGTTTTTTTTGTAAACGTTTGCTTCAGCATGATTAAGAAAATACATAAAATAGAACCATGTTTTAATATATTTAAACACTGATGTATTGAATTATATGAAAACATGGTTTTGCTAATAAGAAAATGAAATAAGGGAGCACTATTTCTTGGCGCATATTTTTGACACCAAATAGTATATCGATGTGACGTCAATGTCAATATGAGTCTGTTTTAATGAATTTTAAACATGGAGAACCCGGTGAAGAGATTGCATGTCCCACGGAATAATACTACATGGAATAATTTTATAGTGCTCAAACAGCTAATTAATTATTCTGCGCACATTATAATCCTTTCAGAGAATGTGAATTAAGTGTAATGCTGCTTCTTTAATTTGAACTGTCTCTGTAAAATAGTAGATCAAATATCATTAGAACACTCTCTAAGCTGCCTGTATTGCACCAAATAATTGACAATGTGACGTCAATATAGTGCAGGTTTAATAAAAATAGGTAACATTTGTATGAAGTTTCATATTAGAATATGCAGCACTAAAAGGTTGTTAAAGGATTGAATGTCAGGCATATGCCCTTTTAAGGAGATAGCCATTATTAGAAGGTAAAATTTGCTAGCTCCGAAAATTATATACATTTAAGAAAAGATAAGTGTTTTAAAGATCTCAGGAAAACACAATGACCATATATGATGGCTCTCCTGGCTTCTAGACTTTTGCTGTGCTTCAAAACAATTTAGGTAGAAATTGGAGTGAGCATATATCATGAAACTGTTATATAATTTTAACCTTGCTTATATTTGTGCACAGATACAATGTGAATGTATTCATGACTGACTCTCAATATTGAGGTAGTGGACTCTTAATGATAGTTGGCAATTCCGTGCAGTTACGTTTTTTCAGTACAAGATTTTGTTAGTCCACAGCTGCAAGTGCAACAAGCTATTTTCTTGGTGAGCTACATTTAAAAACACAAAGCCACACTGAAATTGCGTTGTCGTAGTGTGTCCAAAATCTGTGACCTCAGCATGATCGGATCAGTCTCTAAATGCCCTTACCAGGTTGTGTGATCTCAGCATGATCGATTCAGTCTCTAAATGCCCATACCTAGTTGTGTGATCTCAGCATAATCGAGTCAGTCTCAAAATGCCCATACCTGGTTGTGTGATCTCAGCATGATCGAGTCAGTCTCTGAATGCCCATACCTGGTTGTGTGATCTCAGCATGATCGAGTCGGTCTCTGAATGCCCATACCTGGTTGTGTGATCTCAGCTTGATCGAGTCAGTCTCTAAATGCCCATACCTGGTTGTGTGATCTCAGCATACATGGAGTGCCATATAAATTGTCATGTGACCTAGGCATAATTGGGTTATTCTTTTGAATGTGGATGAATGGTTCTCTAGTGTGACATGGTTATGGCACTCAAAACTCAGCAAAAAAGAAATGCCATAGACATTGTCATGTAACCAATAAGGCATGACTTGGCCGTTCTCTAATTTGCTGAAGCTGTATGCATGCTGTTATATGAGTCATCAGCATGAATGATGTGCTATGTGACCTAGGCTTGGCTGAACGGCTTGATGCTAGCTAGACATTGTCTGAGAGGCCTATACTTGAATGAACTGGGCTAAACTAAGTACACATAGTCATAAAAAAGTCAATGTTCTTCAATTGTTATAGTTTATTCATACCATGGTTTGTGTGCAAATGGGCTGTCATAATTTGTTAATTACTTTTAACTTTCCTGGTATCACAATTAGGCTAGTTATAAAATCATTTTGATTGACAGTTAGGACTGGGCTATATTCATCCATAGTAAACAGGGAAAAGTGTGGTTTCATTGAGTGTTGCCTATATATCGGATAATGAATGCGTTGTGCATAAGATATCAATGAAACTAATGTTTTCAAATGATTTGCACTGAAGGTATATTATGTAAACATTTCAATCAAAACTTTCATCTTTGTAAATATTTATAGTTACCCATTACCAGGTATATGACATTTTACTGAAGTCTATACTTCTATTATCTCTATAAGGATCTTACATGCCTGCCTGTGTAAGACGGGCATTTTCCCTACCTGAGGGACAGTGTGGAATGGAAAACCAAGCATTAGCGAGGTTTTTTATCCAAGCTGTTCCAAGGGTTGGAAAAACAGCGGTCTTACATAGGTAGACATGTTAGATAACTTTTCTTGCCTGTCATGTTCAAAATAGATCATGGAGACAAATAAATTTGGGTATTTCCTGACATTATTTATTTGTTTATGATGTCATAATTATGAGTACCAGTACTATGTGACGTCACCTAAGTGCACGCTATTTTAGACAAGGTTTTTCCCTAGGGAAAGACAGGAATATCTATTCAAGGCGCATGCTCGGACAAATGTATACTTTCCCCGCTAGATAGGCAAGAATACCCATTCTGCTGATGAAGTGAAAATACATATTATACAGTTAACATAAATATGTATTTGGTCTAAATATAGATTATATAATTGCAACGTTAATTATAAAATTTGTATCAATGAATATTGCACCCATTCAATGGGGATTATGTTTCCTGCATTCCATTAACTCCATACATGTAAATTTCAGCAAGAGATCATTGAAACAAAATCATTTGAACCAAAGTTCCACTGCAATTCATTCATTTCTTGTCTCATCATCTACCTGCAATAAGTGATAAAGACAACTTGTTGTCTTTGTAATTGCAGGCTTTTCAAAGTCTTCTTTTTTTCAAAAGTGGGGAAAAAGCTGTCTTCCTTCAAGTACTTAGATATCAAATGTTGTTTGACCCATGCTCAGACATGATCAGGGTCCTTGGGAACAGTCTGGTTTTTACATAGAATCTTATATGTGACAAAGCTAGGATATGCACACAGATATTTTGCCTGTGTCAGAAGGTGATGTTCATTGAATTACTTTTAAGCATCCTCTTGACTTCAGTTTGTATCAAGAGCATACTCATAATTATGTACATGGGGAAGTTTTGTATGTGCACCTATGTTTTCAGGCATGTGTAACAGTGACTGAGATGAAATTCTTTTCTGTTCTAAATTGTCACATGTTTATTGTCACGTTTAATGATTCAATTACAATAATACAGTAGTAATAAATTAATATATTAATGGATTTCATAGTTAAGATTGATGGATTTTAAGGTGGACCTTGTCACCTACAGGGTTAAACTTGCTGATGTGATGGAATGCAGGAAACATAATCCCCATTGAATCGGTGCATTATTCATTGATACAAATTTTATAGTTAATGTTGCAATTATATAATCTATATTTAGACCAAATACATTTTTATGCTAATTGTATTAAATTAATATGTATTTTCACTTCATCAGCAGAATGGGTAGTGATAATAGAAGTATAGACTTCAGTAAAATGTCATATACCTGATAATGTAAATAATGTTCAAGATTTTAATGAATGAATATGTATGGCTCCATTAGAATTTCTTCAGATCTATACCAAATATATATTGAATTAAAATAGGAGTTCATGCAGATTATAATTCAGAGTCACATCTCCATTATGATTTTTGTACCTTTGACAATGCCTAACATGTCAAACTTGTTTGAACACAAGGACCATTTTGAATTGAATTAAATTACTTTAAAGCTTCAATTTATACTTATTACAATAATTTATTAAATCATTCATCATTATTTTAAAATTGAGGATATCTTCCTGTTATTTGAAATGATTGATGCCTTCTCTGTATAATACATCATGTTAAGTTTCAGCTATTGCTTATCAGAGTCCTTTACATAAATAAAGAAACATAAACACAAGGCAAAATAGCATTCCTTTAACCCATCAAGGTAAGTTTCTGCTTTTACTTATCACAAAGTCAAGTTACTGTAAATAATAAACAAAGATACAAGGAAAATAAATAACATTCCTTGATATTGTCTCTTAATTGATTCTTTTCAGTATGATTTTGTTACCTGTAAAAAAACATGTTTGCTTTGTCATATACTGTTCATTAAAATGACCACTGCCTTCTTTTGTGATGTATAATATTCCTTCTAATTTGAAAGAAACGTGCATATTTTCATTAAAACACGGCAATATTGACGTCAAATTGACATATTATTTGGCACCATAAAGTGCATTTGATGTTCTGTTTATATGAAAGACATTTCAGAATTGAAACAATATAATCTAAAAATATTGGTGTTACCCTCGGTTTTCACATCCTCTGCACAATAACATGCAAGACATCTATGCACTGCGCAAGTTATTCTGAGGGATCTGTTATCCATATTTTAACACTGAAAACACTGTTCAACCTACTAGTATATTTGATGTCAAACATGTGACAGTTACAGAAGTGCTAAATAGAACTGAAATAGAATATAGTAGGACCAAATTTTAATAATTATCTAAACACTACGAATCAGTTATATGTCACATGTAAAAAAATTTACTCGGGCTATTTTATGCTCTTGTAAAATTATTCTTCAAATGTTTAACCTGTGTTTTGTTTTGATTTGTATTAAAACGTTGTTCTGCTTTATATTATTTCTTAATCAAAATAACCTTTTTCTCCTTAAATTGTGCTCCTTTTGAGTGCATTATGTTCTTTAAAGTTACCCTTTTCTCTTTGAATTGTTGCATTTTGAAGAAAAAAACAGTTTCAAGAGAAAACTTTTATTTTTAATATAAAATGTTTTCAAATATTAAAATAAGATTTTCTTATTACATTGGTGAGATACAGCAAATGGTGTTTCTGCTTTGTTATACGCCCGAAGGGACGTATTATGTTATGACGCTGGTGTCTGTCTGTCTGTCCGTCTGTCCGTCCGTCTGTCCGTTAGCAATTTCGTGTCCGCTCTGTAACTCTTGAACCCCTTGAAGGATTTCAAGGAAACTTTACACAAATGTTCACCACACTGAGACGATGTGCAGAGCGCATGTTTTGGATGTCTGGCTTCAAGGTCAAGGTCACACTTATGAGTCAAAGGTCATATCACTTTGTTTAGTGTCCGCTCTGGAACTCTTGAACCCCTTGAAGGATTTCAAAGAAACTTGACACAAATGTTCACCACACCAAGACGATGTGCAGAGCGCATGTTCCAGATGACTTGCTTGAAGGTCAAGGTCACACTTAGGGGTCAAAAGTCATATCACTTTGTTTCGTGTCTGCTCTGTAACTCTTGAACCCCTTGAAGGATTTCAAAGAAACTTGACACAAATGTTCACCACACCAAGACGATGTGCAGAGCGCATCTTCCGGATGACTCGCTTCAAGGTCAAGGTCACACTTAAGGGTCAAAGGTCATATATGACTTTGCTTTGTGTATATTGCTCTGCATTGCAGTGCTCTTGTTTTTATTTGGCAGATCTTTTTTTTGTACTTACAATAATTTTTTTTTTTGAATTACTTCCCTTTTATGTTACTATAAATAGCTTATTTTGAAACTTTTTATGCCCCCGAAGGGAGGCATATAGTTTTTGAACCGTCTGTCCGTCTGTCCGTCTGTCAGTCTGTCCGCAATTTTCGTGTCCGGTCCATATCTTTGTCATCGATGGATGGATTTTCAAATAACTTGGCATGAATGTGAACCACAGTAAGCGACGTGTCGCGCGCAACACCAGGTCCGTAGCTCAAAGGTCAAGGTCACACTTAGACATTAAAGGATAGTGCATATTGATGGGCGTGTCCGGTCCATATCTTTGTCATCGATGGATGGATTTTCAAATTAACTTGGCATGAATGTGTACCACAGTAAGACGAATGTCGCGCGCAAGACCAGGTCCGTAGCTCAAAGGTCAAGGTCACACTTAGACATTAAAGGATAGTGCATTGATGAGCGTTGTCCGGTCCATATCTTTGTCATCGATGGATGGATTTTCAAATAACTTGGCATGAATGTGTGGCACAGTAAGACGAGTGTTGCGCGCAAGACCCAGGTCCGTTAGCTAAAGGTCAAGGTCACACTTAGACATTAAAGGATAGGCATTGATGGGCGTGTCCGGTCCATATCTTTGTCAACCATGGATGGATTTTCAAATACTTGGCATGAATTGTTACCACAGTAAGACGAGTGTCGCACGCAAGACCCAGGTCTGTAGCTCAAAGGTCAAGGTCACACTTAGACGTTAAGGTCATTTTTCATGATAGTGCATTGATGGGCGTGTCCGGTCCATATCTTTGTCATTCATGCATGGATTTTAAAATAACTACGCATGAATGTGTGGCACAGTAAGACGACGTGTCGCGTGCAAGACCCAGCTCCTTAGGTCAAAGGTCCTAAACTCTAACATCGGCCATAACTACTCATTCAAAGTGCCATCGGGGGCATATGTCATCCTATGGAGACAGCTCTTGTTTATTATTTGCCGTAGGGAAAAACCGAGACCACTTTTCTGTGGTACAACTTGGATGGTACCTCCAATTTTAAGGTGTATTTTTACATACCTGTACCTTAAAAGGATTTTTTTGTAGACTTTGAATATTTTTTTTGTGGACTTGGATTTGTTTTTTTGAAGTTATCCTTTTGTTGTTCCAGTCCTTTGGGGCTACAATAGTCAAGTTCTTAAAATTTTGCTCCCATCCTATGATGTAAGCCTTCGGGCGTATATTGCCCCGCTTGGCGGCTCTCTGGTTGTTGTGCTTTTTTTTGCAAAAATCTTTGCCACTCAATTTCACATGGTTTCAAGAAAACAGAATGAACATAAAACTAACTTGTTTTCAAAAAAGATTATACAATATTGCAGTCTTAATTTTGTATGTCAATGTTATGTGGGTTTTTTAGATTGGGGTATGTCGTTGGTCAGGTGGGCGGATGGCGGCATCAAACTGGTATTTCCGGTCAATAACTTTTGTTTCGGTAAAGATATTTGAATAAAACTTGGTATGTATGTAGCTTATATCAAGACAAAGGCTGGGATTGATTTTGGGGTTTCTGGGGTCAAGGTCAAGGTCACTGTTACTTAAAATAGAAAAAGGGTTTCCGGTCAATAACTTAACTTAGGAATGATCTATCATGATGAAACTTGGTGTATAGAAAACTTATATAAAGTTGTAGCTTGGGATTGATTTTGGGGTTTCTGGGATCAAGGTCAAGGTCATTGTTACTAAAAATAGGGTTAGGGTTAGGGTTAGCATATCTTCTACATGCATGGAGGGATTTTGATGAAAGTTGGCACAATTGTTCACCATCATGAGACGGAGTGTCATGCGCAAGAACCAGGTCCCTAGTTCTCAGGTCAAGGTCACACTTAGAGGTCAAAGGATACAAGAATGAAAACTTTGTCCGGAGCATATCTTCTTCATGCATAGAGGGATTTTGATGTAACTTGGCACAATTATACACCATCATGAGACGAAGTGTCTTGCGCAGTTCCCTTCTTTAGAATTACTTCCCTTTGTTGTTACTATAAATAGCTTATATTGTAACTTTTTCATTACTAGACGTAGGGAAAAATCGAGACCACTTTTCTAGTACAACATGCATGTTACGTCCAATTTTGAGGTGTATTTTGACCAATCTCTACCTGGTAAGGATTTCTGTGTGGACTTACAATTTTTTTTTTTTTTTTTTTTTTTTTTAAAGATTAACTTCCCTTAGTTGTTACTATAAATAACTTATATTGTAACTTTTTTTATAATTGACCGTAGGGAAAAACCAAGACCACTTTTCTGTGGTACAACATAGTTGTTACTTTCTAATTTTAGGTGTATTTTAAGGTATCTCTACCTGGTAAGGAGTTTTTTTTGTGGACTTAGAAAAACAAAAGAATTACAATGATTACTAAACAACCACAAAATTAAAATTACATCTGCAAATACAGGTGCTAGAGTAAAGAAATTTGCTGTGACGGGCATATATTGTTCTGGCACTCTTGTTTATTCTTATGAAAAGTGTTGAAAACCTGGTTTCGTGGCATTGCCGCATTTCTTGTTTTATTTGTGGTTATTGTTTTCCGTTCATTGACCTACACTGATAATGACTGTTTTGATTGTATAAACAAGGTTTGCTTTAAAACAGCAACCATTTATGATGATATTTTAAAACTTCCCTATGTGTTGTTTTTTAAATGAGATGCTTGAAATGTTTCTCAATATTTTAATTATTTATATGAAAGACATTTTTATTGTTCAATAGTAAAATCAGTACTGGAGTAATAAAAACTAAAATGGTACTGCAAACAGCCTTCAAAAAGTTAATGCTGGAACACCCATTTCATTCTGACATGTCAAGATGAAAACAAAATTAACATACCGTAAGCCCAATAGCTGATTAAAGCTTGGTTGAACTAGTCTGGCTATCAGCTAGATATGTTTCATTCATTACTCATATATTCAGACCAATCTTTCTTGGCTCTGATAATCTAGGTTTTGAGAAGAAAAGGGACATAATTGTACAAAATTTGAATAGGATTAGGAGATATCTCCTGTGAACAAAGACAGGAATAGGTAAAAGCTTAGTAACACTGAATTTTGATGCCACAAGTAGGTAAGAGATGGGCAGGATTAGTGTGGACTGTAGGCAGAGGTGGAAGTTCTGTCCAGAATGCTGTGAAATTTCTTACATCAAAACTTCTGCTTTTAAGCTGGTAATTGTAATTTCTTTTTGTGTTGTAGAAAGTTGAAAAAATGGAATGCTATTAATGACTTAGATGCAGGGTTTCGGAGGCAAGAATATGCATTATTTATAGAGCAGGGTTTGTTAAGTTACAAATTTTGTTCAGTGAGAACTTTGAAATGTACAAATAACAGTTATTATTTTTTCCAGGTAACCATGCAATACGGTTTAAACTTAAAATGTTAAAATTTGAGAATTATTGACCGAGGACCCACAGACAGACAAACAATAAGCAAAAAAACATATCCACTCTGCTTTGAACAGCACATACAAATGGCATAACCTTTCTGCACCTGTAACTTAATAAAATATATTAGCGTCTGATGGCCCTTCTTTAGATCAACATTTATTCAAAAATGTTGCTGAAATGTCTAAGTCAGCAGCTCTCAAATACGGAAATATCCAACATCTGAGTTAGACAACATCAAAAAGAGCCTTTTAAACATAGTTCCAAAAATCTCCATAAATTATACCCTTCTTTGTTAGGGACTCCAGTGGGATTTGTGTTTTTCTGGTGTGTAAATATTTTTCCATAGATAAAAAGCTTACATGTTGTGCAAAAGCCCAGGTATCTTCAATCATAAGAAAGTGCCGAGTCAGTCCCCCCAAATAAAAGAAGATAAAAGAAGCCCAGGTGTATACTTTTAGATGGGGTGACTTCTGCACAAGAACCCTGAATGTAGACCAATACAACTGCTACTTTAGCCTGTGTACATTCATTTTCTTTACTTCCGGAACCGGAAAAAGCTGAAGGCCGTCTGACATCATTTTCTGTGTTGTCAAATGCATACATTTGCCTTGCGAGATTGTATAAAAATGTGCCAAGGTGTCCTTCAGATTAAGAGCCAAAATAAACATCATAAAGAGTGCATTATACAGAAACTATTATCATTTTTCTGCATGCTCTTCTTTTAGCTTCTACTAAGCAGAAATAACTCAGCAGATTTGAGATCTTAGGAAAAGCGCCCAAAAATAACTCATTAAAAACAAGCGATAACTGTATTTCACAATGGCTTACTGTAAAAATAATTTTAGCAACAAGAAAATAGATTTTTTCAAAAGTATGCAAATTAGTACTGATGTTTAAACTGCCACAACAAATGACATTGTTGTTTCAAAACTGTTATCATTTTGATATATTTAATGCCTCAGTTTTTGTATGAATGAAATTTCGTTTGTTTAAGTTAGTACTGATGAAAAATGTTAGCAGTCTTTCTCTTACATCAGTTATTATGCAAGATGAAGTAAGTACAGGAAAGAAGGCTGGCTGTATTCTGTCAATGAGGTTACATAATAGTAGTACTGAAAATGAATCCAATGAAAAAACTATCAGTCACTACATGAGGGAAAGAAATCAGTTTGTAAACTTCAAATATGTCATTTTAGTGAGGTAAAGTAGATTTTATAGGGGAAAAAAGGCATCCAAAATCAGTTAAACAGTGAGATAAAGTTTAAGTACTGGAATGAAATCAGTTACATTATTCATACTTTGTGAGCTAAAGTTAGTATTGGAAATCTGCATTTCGAGGGCTTAGAGCGAAACTGGTCTATCTGCTTCTATTTCTATATATAGATAGACTAGTTTCGCTCTAAGCCCTCGATTTGTTACTTAAAAAAATAACTGTAATAGAAAGAAATCTATGTTACAGTATATCAAAATGGGGCATCCGGGCAGCACAGAGCATTGGAGCGGTATTCTGAGGCCCCGGTTTTCTTGAGTCCCGGTCTGGCTGCACATTTTTCTCACCCTGTGACATTTGGCAACCAACGTGGGGCCATGACTAAATATACTCTAAGATCATGTTTGTCCCATTAGAAATTTGAGGAAGAATTTCATATACCAGGGAGTATGTCACGGTATAGGACTTGAATATCAAAACAGGGAGAACATATGTAGATGGCAGGGTAGCTCAGTTGGTAGAGCATTGGAGCGATATTCTGAGACCTCTGGTTCAAGTCCTGGTCTGGCTTCACATTTTTCTCACCCTAGCTGTGCAGTCTATATTTGTTAAGTCATGCGATACATGTTGCACATAATACTGATAGGTCATTATTAGTTACATTGCTTGTTGGTGACAGGATACGGGATATATGCTGTCGAGGAAATCCATATCAGGCGAGATATGAGACAGCATATATCCCGTATCCTGTCGCCAACAAGCAGTGTAACGATATTATCTTGCCGACTACCTTTTAGTCATCCCCCTTGTAATTGACCTAATTTTTGAATTAATAAACTGATAAAGCTGCTTACAGTTACAGTGCAGCCTGGAATCCTGCAATCTTCTCTGGTCATCATAATTTGATTATAGGCCTAGTTGATTAACACCAGCCATAAAAAGCAAAATGAGCTGTATTTTGACTGAATCACAAAACACAGAAACTCATTTATACAGGTTATGAACTGGTTTTGAAAAACTTCTGTGTTCCATCCTTTCGAAAAAGCATCAGATTACAAGATGTCAGAAATGTCTTAAAACTTTGGCTTTCGTCCCTTTATTTTGCAGGTAGATTAAATGATCCTACAACAAACTGCTATCTTACAAATGTGTTAATTCCTTTGCTTTAATATGATTTAACTAAAACAACATTCCAACCTGGCAGTTGCGGCTGAACCATACAGAGTTACTGTTCTTCTGTTTCCACTTACTTCAAGAACCTAATTTAGATAGGAAAAAATAGAACGGCAAGAAAACACTAAATTTTTTGTCTCCGAAACGATAGCTGGAGCTTATAATCTGACTTGATTCAATTATGCTAGCGATGCGGCAGCGATTTTGTTTTATTCAAAATTCATATCTGAAATGTACTTGCAGGATATGGAATATATCCAGTCTCCACGTGACGTCTATTGACCTATAGAAATGCAAGAATCTTGCAGGAAGCAAGATAAATATAAATACATTGTACAATGAAAGATCACGTTTAATTTTGTAATTCATTAATTAGACTGTATCTATGTTTTAAAGGTTCAGGCATGCATGTATTTACTATTATTACTATTTTCTTGCGACTCATTCAGTAAATTTATTGTTGAAACATGCGTCATAGGAAATACTCCAGCAATTATAAGCCAGCTTTGTCTAGTTAAAAAATGGTGATAATAAATGAAATCAGCATTGCAAACAGAGCTCATTTGTTAAAAGATATTAGCGTAGGTTAGTATCCTGTAATACAGCTTTCTGATTGGTTGCTGTATTTTTTTCTCATGTCTGACATACCATTATGCTTGATTATGATGATGATAGAGAATTATTGTGAATATAGGAAAATCCACCTGTGCAATGAAGGCAATTAGTTTTCTTGGTCTTCTTCCATTTGTCTCTTCTGTCAAAACTGTATAAAGGACTACATTTAAAACAAAGCTATTCCTTATCCTTATAAGTAGATATAACTTGGATAGGTTTGGAAAGAAGTTCATTCCTGAAAAATAAAATCCCCCTGTGCACTTCCATTTGTGCCCACTGGAAATGAGTGACCCTTTAAAATTGACAATCTGTTCAGGTAACAAGTTTTATTACAGTGTATTAGTGGTTTAAAGTAAAAATAAAGGCTGTAATGGGTTGAAACTAAAGTAGATTTATCAGTTCTAGTGTATGTTAATGAATTGAAACTAAGGTAACGTCTGTCAGTTCAACAGTGTATGTTAATGGTTTGAAACTAAGGTAAGTTCTGTCAGTTCTGCTGTATGCTAAGGGTTTGAAACTAAAGTAAATTCTGTCAGTTCTACATTGTATGTTAATGGTTTAAAACTAAGGTACAATTTATCCGTTCTACAGTGTATGTTAATGGTTTGAAACTAAGGTAAGGTTTGTCAGTTCTACAGTGTATGTTAATGGTTTGAAACTAAGGTACAGTTTGTCAGTTCCACAGTGTATATGTTAATGGTTTGAAACTAAGGTAAGGTTTGTCAGTTCTACAGTGTATGTTAATGGTTTGAAACTAAGGTACAGTTTGTCAGTTCCACAGTGTATATGTTAATGGTTTGAAACTAATGTAAGGTTTGTCCTACAGTGTATGTTCTTTTACAGGCGAGACATCTCATTTAATGAAAATTTGATAGAAATCTACATTTTTATACTAACACTTGTAACTGCCATTCCTAAGTCTCCCTGTTTAAATCTGTAGGTTGCTGCTCAGAAATGAATTTAGATACCTGTAGAAAATTATTATAAATGGTACTCTTCTACTCGAAAAATCAATTTCAGTCTTTATATAATAATTGTGAGTCGGTAACTTAATTGAGGCAGACAAAAACAATGGTAAGGTACATAATTTTCACAAGATAAAAACATGTTTCTTTGTTTAAAATGAGTAACCTGTGAAAATTGAATAATATGAAATTTTTGCAGATCCATCAGGGTAATTTTTTTAGATTGATGCAAGGAATTTCGAGAATGTGGAAGGGAAAGGAACTTTTTGACTCTCAGTCTGTTTGACTATTTGAATCATTTAAGATTTAGAATTGTGAATATTTAAGATTTATAATTGCATCATAGATCATGCACATACTATTGTAAGGTGTGAATTTTGAACTGTTATGTTTGATATGTAGCTTTATTGTCTCAGCTCGGTCAAGCCTGTTGTCTCATTTCATTGTGACAATTTAGGACAAAAAATAATCTGTGTTTCAAAAAGCAGAGGGATATACAGTATGACATTGTCAATTTGTTTTTGTATCTGCTGTCAGTTCTTCTGTCTGTCCTTACACAGCAGTATAATCCTTGTATGTCTTACTCATTTGATATTTGGCTTCCCAGCAAATTTTGTAAAACTCAACCTTAGTATAGTCGGAGTGGTTGCCCCTGATTTTGTTAAAAATGATCATATATGCAAATATATATTTGCCATATTTGTTTGTTTTTTTGTTTTTTTTTGGGGGGGGGGGGGGGGTTAACGCCGTTTTTCAACAGTATTTCAGTCATGTAACGGCGGACAGTTAACCTAACCAGTGTTCCTGGATTCTGTAGGTGGAGGACTAATGATTTCAGACACAATGTTGTTTATCAAAAAGTCACGGAGAACATGCGCCCCGCCTGAGGATCGAACTTGCAACCCCGCGATCCGTAGACCAACGCTCTTACCTACTGAGCTAAGCGGGCGGGCTTTGCCATATTTGTATGCCAGTTGGATGGATATTAAATTTTAATATTTTTACTAATTGAAGGATTCTTTTAAGTAAATCCAGTTTATTGCCCTTTAATTAGTTAAATCGATTTTTTCATGCTTTATCATATTTAATTGATATTTTGTGTAAGTGTTCATATTGAACAAGAATCTTTCTTGCCCTCTACATGACAGTAATTGACCCTGAATCAGTTAAAAAAAACAACTTTATAACTGCATGTACAGTCTGTATATATTATAACAATTTATCGAAATGGTTCCTAGAGTTACCGCCCTCTATTGTTTTATTTTTCATCATATATGTACCAAATATGCCCTTTTCATCTGAATTGGAAGCATTAGTATTAGCATTTTTATCTAAATACTATCTTGTGATAGAGATAGTAGTTTCTAACCAAGTAGCACTGTATGAAGTTGACATAAGTTAAACGTGCAGAATTTGTTTTGTTCTGAAGGGGCGTTGCTACCGATGCGTAATGAAGCTAGAAAACAAGGTATTTTATGTAAAATCTGTGAATTTTCATGTGTATTTATACAAAATTACAACAATAATTAAAAAAAATGCTCAAAAATAGACTGCAAACAGCTTTGATATGATATGTTTATGTGATTATTTCAAAGAATAGTATTACTAAACTACAAATGACGATTGGTGCGAAAGATGTTTTACGTCACTGCAAACGTTTTAGAGATAAGAGATGATTTTCTATATTATTTATTCAGAAAGATATCAGAACTTCCCATTGCATGAAAATATTTATATAAGATTTCTATGATAGTTCGAAAGTGCAAAATTTTATGATGTGAATAATATGTTTTTGAAACCTGATTATATGTGACCATGTTTTCAATGAGGTAAATATTTATCATTCTGAAACAGTAAGGTAGTGTAGATCAAAGCTTACTGAAATATAATGGAAGAAACGTGTTTATTGACAACATTATCTCCATCTCATCTTCACACTCGTCAACTTGTTTTCATCATCATTATCGTCATCAACATCTTTATTATTATCACCTGCAGCTGCAGAAGTAATATCACTTTTTGTCGCCACCATTTTAAGATTATGAACCTAATGGCCATCATTACATAGGCTTCTTCTGTCGGTGATTTACTTCATATAAATCACTCTGCCGTCATCTTACTTTATTGACCTTTCCATTATTGACATTTCCACTGCTTTCTTTTTAATGATTCTGCTATGAAACCTCTCTAATGCTATTTTTCACTTACATAAGGTTTCACTGCCATTACGAGAAATGTCATCAAGTATTGTTAAATGTAACAAGCCATGGAAGAAATTGATTTCAAATTCAGAAAATGTCATCATGTTGTTTATAATGCAACAAGTTATGGTAAATATTAATTTCAAAATGTCTTTATACTTTCAGATGATAATTATAACAAGATGGCAATCGAGACACTGGAGGAGCTGGACTGGTGCCTCGACCAGCTTGAAACCATTCAGACTCATCGGTCTGTCAGTGATATGGCCTCCAGTAAGGTAAGTGAGTTTGAAACCATTCAAACTCATCCGTCTGTCAGTGTTATGTCTGTAGTAGGGCAGGTCAGCTTGAAACTGTTGAAACTCATAGGTCTGTCAGTGATATGTCTTTAGTAAGGCAGGTCAGCATGAAACCATTCATACTCATTGGTCTGTCAGTGATATGTCTCTAGCAAGGCAGGTCAGCTTGAAACCATTCCAACTCATAGGTGTCTCAGTGATGTGTTTTTTGTAAGGCAGGTCAGCGTGAAACTGTTAAAACCCATTGGTCTGTCAGTGATATGTCTCTAGCAAGGCAGGTCAGCTTGAAACCATTCAAACTCATAGGTCTGTCAGTGATATGGCCTCCAGTAAGGTAAGTGAGTTTGAAACCTTTCAAACTCATCAGTCTGTCAGTGTTATGTCTGTAGTAAGGCAGGTCAGCTTGAAACTGTTAAAACTCATAGGTCTGTCAGTGATATGTCTCTAGCAAGGCAGGTCAGCTTGAAACCTTTCAAACTCATCAGTCTGTCAGTGTTATGTCTGTAGTAAGGCAGGTCAGCTTGAAACTGTTAAAACTCATAGGTCTGTCAGTGATATGTCTCTAGCAAGGCAGGTCAACTTGAAACCATTCAAACTCATTGGTCTGTCAGTGATATGTCTTTAGTAAGGCAGGTCATCTTGAAACCATTCATACTCATTGGTCTCTCAGTGATATGTTTTTAGTAAGGCAGGTCAGCTTGAAACCATTCAAACTCATAGGTCTGTCAGTGATATGTCTTTAGTAAGGCAGGTCAGATTGAAACTGTTAAAACTCATCAGTCTGTCAGTGATATGTCTCTAGCAAGGCAGGTCAGATTGAAACTGTTAACACTCATGGGTCTGTCAGTGATATGTCTCTAGCAAGGCAGGTCAGCTTCAAACCATTCAAACTCACTGGTCTGTCAGTGATATGTCTCTAGCAAGGCAGGTCAGCTTGAAACCATTCAAACTCATAGGTCTGTCAGTGATATGTCTTTAGTAAGGCAGGTCAGATTGAAACTGTTAAAACTCATCAGTCTGTCAGTGATATGTCTCTAGCAAGGCAGGTCAGCTTGAAACCATTCCAACTCATAGGTGTCTCAGTGATGTGTCTTTAGTAAGGCAGGTCAGCGTGAAACTGTTAAAACCCATTGGTCTGTCAGTGATATGTCTCTAGCAAGGCAGGTCAGCTTGAAACCATTCAAACTCATAGGTCTGTCAGTGATATGGCCTCCAGTAAGGTAAGTGAGTTTGAAACCATTCAAACTCATCAGTCTGTCAGTGTTATGTCTGTAGTAAGGCAGGTCAGCTTGAAACTGTTAAAACTCATAGGTCTGTCAGTGATATGTCTCTAGCAAGGCAGGTCAGCTTGAAACCTTTCAAACTAATCAGTCTGTCAGTGTTATTTCTGTAGTAAGGCAGGTCAGCTTGAAACTGTTGAAACTCATAGGTCTGTCAGTGATATGTCTCTAGCAAGGCAGGTCAGCTTGAAACCATTCAAACTCATTGGTCTGTCAGTGATATGTCTCTAGCAAGGCAGGTCAGCTTGAAACCATTCCAACTCATAGGTGTCTCAGTGATGTGTTTTTTGTAAGGCAGGTCAGCGTGAAACTGTTAAAACCCATTGGTCTGTCAGTGATATGTCTCTAGCAAGGCAGGTCAGCTTGAAACCATTCAAACTCATAGGTCTGTCAGTGATATGGCCTCCAGTAAGGTAAGTGAGTTTGAAACCTTTCAAACTCATCGGTCTGTCAGTGTTATGTCTGTAGTAAGGCAGGTCAGCTTGAAACTGTTAAACTCATAGGTCTGTCAGTGATATGTCTTAGCAAGGCAGGTCAGCTTGAAACCTTTCAAACTCATCAGTCTGTCAGTGTTATGTCTGTAGTAAGGCAGGTCAGCTTGAAACTGTTAAAACTCATAGGTCTGTCAGTGATATGTCTCTAGCAAGGCAGGTCAACTTGAAACCATTCAAACTCATTGGTCTGTCAGTGATATGTCTTTAGTAAGGCAGGTCATCTTGAAACCATTCATACTCATTGGTCTCTCAGTGATATGTTTTTAGTAAGGCAGGTCAGCTTGAAACCATTCAAACTCATAGGTCTGTCAGTGATATGTATTTAGTAAGGCAGGTCAGATTGAAACTGTTAAAACTCATCAGTCTGTCAGTGATATGTCTCTAGCAAGGCAGGTCAGATTGAAACTGTTAATACTCATGGGTCTGTCAGTGATATGTCTCTAGCAAGGCAGGTCAGCTTCAAACCATTCAAACTCATTGGTCTGTCAGTGATATGTCTCTAGCAAGGCAGGTCAGCTTGAAACCATTCAAACTCATTGGTCTCTCAGTAATATGTTTTTAGTAAGGCAGGTCAGCTTGAAACCATTCAAACTCATAGGTCTGTCAGTGATATGTCTTTAGTAAGGCAGGTCAGATTGAAACTGTTAAAACTCATCAGTCTGTCAGTGATATGTCTCTAGCAAGGCAAGTCAGCTTGAAACCATTCCAACTCATAGGTGTCTCAGTGATATGTCTCTAGCAAGGCAGGTCAGCTTGAAACCTTTCAAACTAATCAGTCTGTCAGTGTTATGTCTGTAGTAAGGCAGGTCAGCTTGAAACTGTTAAAACTCATAGGTCTGTCAGTGATATGTCTCTAGCAAGGCAGGTCAGCTTGAAACCATTCAAACTCATTGGTCTGTCAGTGATATGTCTTTAGTAAGGCAGGTCATCTTGAAACCATTCATACTCATTGGTCTCTCAGTGATATGTTTTTAGTAAGGCAGGTCAGCTTGAAACCATTCAAACTCATAGGTCTGTCAGTGATATGTATTTAGTAAGGCAGGTCAGATTGAAACTGTTAAAACTCATCAGTCTGTCAGTGATATGTCTCTAGCAAGGCAGGTCAGATTGAAACTGTTAAAACTCATGGGTCTGTCAGTGATATGTCTCTAGCAAGGCAGGTCAGCTTCAAACCATTCAAACTCATTGGTCTGTCAGTGATATGTCTCTAGCAAGGCAGGTCAGCTTGAAACCATTCAAACTCATTGGTCTCTCAGTGATATGTTTTTAGTAAGGCAGGTGAGCTTGAAACCATTCAAACTCATAGGTCTGTCAGTGATATGTATTTAGTAAGGCAGGTCAGATTGAAACTGTTAAAACTCATGGGTCTGTCAGTGATATGTCTCTAGCAAGGCAGGTCAGATTGAAACTGTTAAAACTCATGGGTCTGTCAGTGATATGTCTCTAGCAAGGCAGGTCAGCTTGAAACCATTCAAACTCATAGGTCTGTCAGTGATATGTCTTTAGTAAGGCAGGTCAGCTTGAAACTTTTAAAACTCATCTGTCTGTCAGTGATACGTCTTTAGTAAGGCAAGTCAGCTTGAAACCATTCAAACTCATGGGTCTGTCAGTGATATGTTTTGAGTAAGGCAGGTCATCTTGAAACCATTCATACTCATTGGTCTCTCAGTGATATGTTTTTAGTAAGGCAGGTCAGCTTGAAACCATTCAAACTCATAGGTCTGTCAGTGATATGTATTTAGTAAGGCAGGTCAATTGAAACTGTTAAAACTCATAGGTCTGTCAGTGATATGTCTCTAGCAAGGCAGGTCAGATTGAAACTGTTAAAACTCATTGGTCTGTCAGTGATATGTCTCTAGCAAGGCAGGTCAGCTTGAAACCATTCAAACTCATAGGTCTGTCAGTGATATGTCTTTAGTAAGGCAGGTCATCTTGAAACCATTCATACTCATTGGTCTCTCAGTGATATGTTTTTAGTAAGGCAGGTCAGCTTGAAACCATTCAAACTCATAGGTCTGTCAGTGATATGTATTTAGTAAGGCAGGTCAGATTGAAACTGTTAAAACTCATGGGTCTGTCAGTGATATGTCTCTAGCAAGGCAGGTCAGATTGAAACTGTTAAAACTCATGGGTCTGTCAGTGATATGTCTCTAGCAAGGCAGGTCAGCTTCAAACCATTCAAACTCATTGGTCTGTCAGTGATATGTCTCTAGCAAGGCAGGTCAGCTTGAAACATTCAAACTCATTGGTCTCTCAGTGATATGTTTTTAGTAAGGCAGGTCAGCTTGAAACCATTCAAACTCATAGGTCTGTCAGTGATATGTATTTAGTAAGGCAGGTCAGATTGAAACTGTTAAAACTCATCAGTCTGTCAGTGATATGTCTCTAGCATGCTGGTCAGATTGAAACTGTTAAAACACATGGGTCTGTCAGTGATATGTCTCTAGCAAGGCAGGTCAGCTTCAAACCATTCAAACTCATAGGTCTGTCAGTGATATGTCTTTAGTAAGGCAGGTCAGCTTGAAACTTTTAAAACTCATCTGTCTGTCAGTGATACGTCTTTAGTAAGGCAAGTCAGCTTGAAACCATTCAAACTCATGGGTCTGTCAGTGATATGTCTCTAGCAAGGCAAGTTGGCTTGAAACCATTCAAACTCATAGGTCTGTCAGTGATATGTCTTTAGTAAGGCAGGTCAGCTTGAAACTTTTAAAACTCATCTGTCTGTCAGTGATACGTCTTTAGTAAGGCAAGTCAGCTTGAAACCATTCAAACTCATGGGTCTGCCAGTGATATGTCTCTAGCAAGGCAAGTTGGCTTGAAACCATTCAAACTCATAGGTCTGTCAGTGATACGTCTTTAGTAAGGCAAGTCAGCTTGATCTGTCAGTGATATGTCTCCAGCAAGGCAGGTCAGCTTGAAACCATTCAAACTCATAGGTCTGTCAGTGATACGTCTTTAGTAAGGCAAGTCAGCTTGATCTGTCAGTGATATGTCTCCAGCAAGGCAGGTCAGCTTGAAACCATTCAAACTCATCTGTGTGTCAGTAAAATGTCTTTAGTAAGGCAAGTCAGCTTGATCTGTCAGTGATGTCTCTGGTAAGGCAGGTCAGCTTGAAACCATTCAAACTCATTTGTCTGCCAGTGATATGTCTCTAGCAAGGCAGGTCAGATCTCATTAGTCTGTTAGTGATATGTCTCTAGCATTGAAACCATTCAAACTCAGTGATATGTCTTTAGTAAGGCAGGTCAGCTTGATCTGTCAGTGATAAGTCTCTGGTAAGGCAGGTCAGCTTGAAACCATTCAAACTCATTTGTCTGCCAGTGATATGTCTTTAGCAAGGCAGGTCAGCTTGATCTGTCTGTGATATGTCTCCAGCAAGGCAGGTCAGCTTGAAACCATTCAAACTCATCTGTGTGTCAGTAAAATGTCTTCACAAGGCAGGTCAGCTTGAAACCATTCATACCTATAGGTCTGTTAGTGATATGTCTCTAGCAAGGCAGGTCAGTTTGAAACCATTCAAACGCAGTGATATGTCTTTAGTAAGGCAGGTCAACTTGATCTGTCAGTGATACGTCGCTGGTAAGGCAGGTCAGCTTGAAACCATTCAAACTCATTTGTCTGCCAGTGATATGTCTCTAGCAAGGCAGGTCAGCTTGATCTGTCTGTGATATGTCTCCAGCAAGGCAGGTTAGCTTGAAACCACTAAAACTCATCTGTGTGTCAGTAAAATGTCTTCACAAGGCAGGTGAGCTTGAAACCATTCATACCTATTGGTCTGTTAGTGATCTGTCTCTAGCACGGCAGGTGAGTATGAAACCATTCAAACTCAGTGTGAGTGTGTATCCTTGAAGTGCTCATAATTGTATAGGATTTGTTTGAAGAATTTGGAGAAATTTTATTATTAGTATTGAACAATTCATTATATAATGAAACTAGAATGATAAGAGAGGGCAGTTTTAAAACTGATGTTTCTGTCATCCATCTACATAACCTTGAATTGCATCATATTGTTCAGGACATTGTGTAGTTGCTGGTTTGGTAAAAGCTTTTGTTTTTAGACAAAAATTAGTAAGAAGAGTATGATTTACTTGATAACAAACTGAAATTTGTTTTCCTTACCAGTGAGATGAGTATTTTGAATAAAGTACTGATGTGAGATAATCTATGTTAAAATATTCAAAACAATGAGAAAATAAATGTAGGTTAGTCCAAAAACTCGGTAGAATCTCGTTTTTGGACAAAATTTCCTTTTCCTCTACTCGGCTCTCAGGCATGTAACTGAACCACTTTGTACTAAATTATAAAATAGACAGTCTGGATTGAATAGAATGGACTCTTCTTTAAATGTACAAGAACAGTAATGATGTGTATTTGTCATACTTCACACCATGGTGTCATATCTGGGGCATAAATTACTTGTTGTTGAAGAAAGTACAGTTTGTTAGTTTGATCCCCTGGACTAGAGTGGGTGTACATAATAATTGTACTGAGGTCCTTTGTCATGCCTACCTGTTGAAATCCATGAATAAGCAATCATTATGTTTTTAGAACTTACTTTTCTCTCATTTTGAAATTTAAAACTGTTAATAATACAAAATAAAATAAAATAATACAAAAAATAGATTGATTTTGATGGTCTTTTTACAGTTCAAACGGATGTTGAATCGAGAACTAAGTCACTTTGCAGAGTCAAGCAAATCTGGAAACCAAATAGCCGAATACATCTGCAGCACATATTTAGGTAAGTGTATATTCTAGCATGATATTTGATTTTATACATATTCTATTTCTTAGGCAAATATTTTGACCCACTAAATGCAGTTTTTAGCTCACCTGTCACAAAGTGACAAGGTGAGCTTTTGTGATCGCGCGGTGTCCGTCGTCCGTGCGTCCGTATAATTGAGCCTGTGGTCAGATCAAAAACTTTACATTTGCCAAAGCAGAACTTAGGTCAATCACACATCTTTAGTCTGAATCATGCCTACCCAGTCTGTACACTGCGCAACCTGAATCATGCCTACCCAGTCTGTACACTGAATCATGCCTACCCAGTCTGTACACTGCGCAAATACCAAAATTTTTGTCATGTGTTATTTGATAAATTTTGCTGATTGTAGTTTAGAATCTTATTATACGCGTGATAAGTAATGTTGCCTAAAAACAATGCGGATGGTGTTATGGAAAGGGAAAAAAATGCCTGACAGGTATAAATCCCATTCTCGGCCATATATACAATTGATCATTGATCATTCTGTTTATGAACCAGATGATGTCATATTGAATGAAAAGAGAATTTTTATAAATAAGGCACAGTATTTATAGGGTATTAGCTTTTTTTCGAGAAATATGCACACTGCAGCAGAAATGTGCGATTTTAAGATGTGCTAAAGAATGAGTGCATTTGTCTCAGTGCAAAGCTAATAACCTTTTGATTAAAAATATCTACACATGATATTATGAAATTATTATGAATTTATTCAATAACTTATATGTTGATAAAATTGACAATACTGATGTAAATAAAAAAATAACTTAAAATCAACGTCACACACCAAAATTTGAAAGCCAGACTTCAGTGTACAAAAGTATTGACGTTTCTGGATCTTTTGTAACTTTACAAAGTATAGAAAAAAAGAGTATATAATTATGTAATAAATAACAAAGTGCAGCTGCAATGCATAATGTAGTGTGAAATAAATCATATTCCTAGGGGATTCAACGGCTGCGTCAGTCTATGAAATTAAATCTAAAGGAACAAAATTAATATGAATCCCATTCTTTTTATTTCCTTGAATTCATATCACAGTGAAATATGCAGTTTGGCCAAAAGTGTTCATTCCACAAAATTAGATAGATGCACAGTACTGTACCATATTCCAATGTCAGTGAATTACAGAATTGCAGCTTACTTCCTCCATGAAAAAAATGACCTATTTGTGTTTTAGTAAATGAAACATGTCATGTGCATATTTATTACTTTAAAGCAAATATCTTGCAAAACTGAAATTTGTTAAAACCCTGTACACCATGGTTAGAGTTTGAAAACAATTGTTAAATCTTATTAATGATATGGCTTGCTTATGAATGTGTATATTACTAAATTTTTAGCCCACCATCATCAGATGGTGGGCTATTCAAAACACTATGCGTCCGTGGTCCGTCGTCCTTCCGTCCGTCCGTCCTTCCGTTAACAATTTCTCGTTATCGCATCTCCTCAGAAACTACCAGGGGGATTTTGACCAAACTTTGTCAGAATGATGTATTGGTACCTGAGTTGTGTCCCCCTGAAAATCAGACTGGTTCAACAATTTTTTAGTGAGTTATTGCCCTTTGTTTATTTCTATTATTTACATAGATTTATATAGGGAAAAACTTTGAAAATGTTCTTGTCCAAAACCACAGAGCCTAGGGCTTTGATATTTGGTATGAAGCATCATCTAGTGGTCCTCTACGAAGAGGATTCAAATTATTTCCCTGGGGTCTAATATGGCCCCGCCCCGGGGTCATGTGGTTTATATAGACTTATATAGGAGAAAACTTTGAAAAACCTCTTGTTTAAAACCACAGGGCCTAGGGCTTTGATATTTTGTATGTGACATCATCTAGTGGTCTTCTACTAAGATTGTTCAAGTTATCCCCCTAGGGTCAAATATGGCCCCGCCCTGGGGGTCACATGGTTTACATAGACTTATATAGGGAAAAACTTTGAAAATCTTCTTGTCCAAAGCACAAAGCCTAGGGCTTTGGCATTTGTAATGTAGCATCATGTAGTGGTTCTCTACCAAGTTTGTTCAAATTATCCCCCTAGGGTCAAATATGGCCCTGCCCTGGGGGTCAAATGGTTCATATGGACTTATATAGGGAAAAGCTTTTAAAATCTTCTTCTCAATAACCTACACCATTCAGATTTGGATCACATGTATGGTTTTGAGTGGCAAGATGAACCTTGACATGAGTTGACCTTGATTTTGACCTTGTGACCTACTTTCACATTTCTGTAGCTACAGCCTTCAAATTTGGACCACTTGCATAGTTTTGTGTACCGAAACAAACTTTGACCTTTACATTGACCTAGTGACCTACTTTCACATTTTTGAAGGTACAGGCTTCAATTTTGGACCACATGCATAGTGCTGTGTTCCGAAATGAAATTTGACCTTGATTTTGACCTAGTGACCTACTTTCACATTTCTCGAGCTACAGCCTTCAAATTTAGACCGCTTGCATAGTTTTGTGTACCGAAATGAACTTCTGACCTTAAGATTGGCCTAGTGACCTACTTTCACATTTCTGTAGCTACAGGCTTCAAATTTAGACCACATGCATAGGATTGTGTACTGAAACAAACTTTGACCTTGACATTGACCTAGTGACCTACTTTCACATTTTTGAAGGTACAGGCTTTAAATTTGGACCACATGCATAGATTTGTGTTCTGAAGTGTAATTTGACCTTGATTTTGACCTACTGACCTACTTTCACATTTCTCAAGCTACAGCCTTCAAATTTGGACCACTTGCATGGTTTTGTGTACCGAAATAAACTTTGACTTTAAGATTGACCTAGTGACCTACTTTCAAATTTCTCAAACTACAGCCTTCAAACTTGATGCACATGCATAGTTTTGTGTACAAAGAACTTTGTCCTTGAAATTGATCTAGTGACCTACTTTCACATTTCTCAAGCTACAGCTTTCGAATTTGGACCACATGCACAGTGTTGTGTACGGAAATGAAATTTGACCTTGAGCTAGTCAGTAAGTCTTGAAATTTGGAACACTCAAAAATGGCACATTGGTGGGCGCCAAGATCACTCTGTGATCTCTTGTTTGTCTGTTATGCCCTGAATTTTAAAACCTAGGAAGCTTATTATAATTAAGAAATAATTTATAGCAAAAGAGTGTTTTAACACTATTTATGCTCAATGGGCGTAATAATTTCATAACAGAGAAAGCTTATTAGAATCTTTTTCTTTGTTACAACATTTGCAGAATCCTGAGGTTTTTTTGTTGTTTTTTTTGGTACACGAACTCAGTAGGGCAAGGGTACCAGCATTATCCAGAGGGACTCTGCAGATGTTATAACATGAACTGATGTCATTTCCTTTTGTATTATCCATTATGGGGGCACTGCCACTGAATTCACATATGTGAAAAGGTATGTTAGCAGGGCATGAGCCTGACAATCACTATATTAACTGAAACATGTTTACTTTCATATTGAAATGCCCCCTGAAAAGTACAAAAACAGAAGTTTTATACAGTAGAATCAAATTTAAAGTACCTATAGTAGGAAATCTTTAACTCTTGAATAATGCAGAATAACCATATATCTGAATAGTTTTCATTTGAAACTTGTATAGCCAAGTGTGCGTGTTAGAAGATATCTTCTTTTGAAACTGTAATATTACTGCTGTAAGTTAATTTTTTTGAAGTAATAAAATTGATTATTTGAAACTTGTGGAAGTTGTAAAATATGAAAAAGCAAAATTGATGTTTCAAAAGTTGGGCTTTTTTTTGCAGTGCCCTTAAATGATATTAAAAGTTCACTTTGTAAAGGAGAAACTGTGACAGTTTTTTAAGGCTATAATTTATTTGTTATTTAAGGTCATTTAGCTTTAACATGATACAAATTGAAGTGAACTTCCTGCTTTTATTTGGTAAATTTAACAATTACTTCACAGTGTGCTAGAAATTTAGAAAACAGCAGTTACCAAATCGATATATAATGACGACCCTATTAGAATAATGCTGTGAATTCCTTTTACTGCAAACTGCGTTATTGTTAATAAACAGGGAGACAGTAGTCTGTAGCATGCTAGCGCGTTCCGGAGGCGTCTGAGGTTACTTTAGCATCATTAGGCGTTAAATTAGACATGCACTTTCTGTTTAAAGCTTCCTTACATGTTTAGTACTACTAAATCTAGTGATTTAATTATACAATTTTCTGCTATGGCTTTAATCATTTAGGCTGCAAAACTTTAAAGTTGCTGTAATCAGGAATGGCGGCGGCAGTCTTAGCTGCCTATCAGTTTGAGACAAACTTTCAGGTATAATCGGATCTACAAAAATTCCATTTTATCAGCACCTCTTTTCTGAAACACTTTTATTAGCTCACCTGTCACATAGTGACAAGGTGAGCATTTGTGATCACCCTTCGTCCGTCGTCAGTCCGTGCGTGCGTCCGTCAACAATTTCTTGTCTGCACAATAGTGGTTTCATTTATGATTTTATTTTAACCAAACTTGCACACAACTTGTATCACCATAAGATCTCGGTTCCTTTCTTGAACTGGCAAGATCCCTTTATGGGTTCCAGAGTTATGGCCCCTGAAAGGGCCAAAACTAGCTATTTTGACCTTGTCTGCACAATAGCAGCTTTATTTATGATTTGATTTTTACCAAACTGGCACACAACTTGTATCACCATAAGATCTTGGTTCCTTTCTTGAACTGGCCAGATTCCTTTATGGGTTCCAGAGTTATGGCACCTGAAAGGGCCAAAATTAGCTATTTTGACCTTGTCTGCACAATAGCAGCTTCATTTATGATTTTATTTTAACCAAACTTGCACACAACTTGTATCACAATAAGATCTTGTTTCCTTTCTTGAACTGGCGAGATTCCATTATGGGTTCCAGAGTTATGGCCCCTGAAAGGGCCAGAATTAGCTATTTTAACCTTGTCTGCACAATAGCAGCTTCATTTATGATTGGAATTTAACCAAACTTGCACACAACTTGTATCACCACAAGATCTTGGTTCCTTTCTTGAACTGGCCAGATTTCATTATGGGTTCCAGAGTTATGGCCCCTTAAAGGTCTGAAATTGGCTATTTTGGCTTTGGAGCCATATAGAGACTTCATTTATGGTTTTATTTGATACAAACTTCCAAAATAACTTCATCAACAATAATTCTTGGATTCCATGACAAATCAGATCCAAGCGTAGGTTCAGAGTTATTTTTATATCTGATTACCTCCCCTGATTGTAATCAAAATGGATTTATATCAGTAAGTACTTATAGAACTTATTTGAAATTTCATTATTAGTTGGACTGAGCCAATCAGGGTAGATAACTATGGACTGATTTTATGTCAGATTACCTCCCTTTATTTCAAATTAAAATGGGTATATCTCCTTAACTAATGAAGATACTGATCTGAAATTTCATTTATGTCAACAGATTTATTTGGCAGATCCTTCTTTTGTTCACTTCCACTAATTTTTTTTAATTACTTTCCTTTTACGTTACTATAAATAGCTTATATTTAGTAATTTTTTTATTATTGGCCGTAGGGAAAAACCGAGACCACTTTTCTGTGGTACAACAAGGATGGTACCTCCTATTTTTAGGTGTATTTTGACATACCTGTACCTTGTAAGAATTTTTTTTTTCTTTTTGGTTAAATTTCTTCACTTTGTTGTTACTGTCCTTTGAACTTAGATATCTTTTCTGAGGACCTTCTTGTCCTCAAGTGCAATGATAACAGGTGAGCGATATAGGGCCATCATGGCCCTCTTGTTTGAATTTGCAGCTTTTATCTGGGTTTTGTTTTCATGCAGTGAGATTCATTTTTTTTTTTTTTTGATATTAGAGAGAAAAAGAAGATACATATCATAGTAGAGTTGCTTCATGAAACATACAGAATGGTCTGAAAAAAACTGTCCTTTTGTATGAAACATAATTTGAGAATTCTTCAATTATATATGCTGGTATTTACAGAATGTAAAAATGTGATCTTTTGTCAGAAAGATAATTTTCTGTCTATGACATCACAGTTACGTGACAAATACTCAGTGTCGGAACTTACTGCTGTAAACACCTCTCATATTTCCATTGATTGCAGAAATCTGAGATATATCAAACCTATTACATATTGAACTAGAAAGTTCATGTTCGAACTGGTGACCATGAAATTGGTGCAATTTAAGTCAATAAAATTCTCTGTTTATATTTAAAGCTATTACAGTGAATGTGAATTATGTTCTGATGGGAAACACTCTGGTAAATAGCTCCATAAATTTCTTATATTGTAGTAATTGAATATCAGAGAGCAGCACATGCTTGGTACTGATGTTGTTAAAAACAGTCTTGATTTACCAACTGTTAGTAAAACCTGATACTCCTACTCATTTTTATGCCCCCGAAGGGAGGCATATAGTTTTTGAACCGTCTGTCGGTCTGTCAGTCTGCAATTTCCGTGTCCGGTCCATATCTTTGTCATCGATGGATGGATTTTCAAATAACTTGGCATGAATGTGTACCACAGTAAGACGACCTGTCGCGCGCAAGACCCAGGTCCGTATGGTCCGAGAGCTCACGGACTTTTATTGCAACAATTGAGGCCAAAAGAAGTTTTTACTTTTTTGGAAACAATATTTCATATCCTCCATGAAAACCCATTTCTTAAGTGTCAAAGCCGTGCCTATCTTTATTTTGTTTACTTATATTTGTGATAGGGGAGGTAAAACTCACTTGCTAAAATTTAGGGGGTAGGGTAAAGTTTACGACTACCAGTTTTTTCACTGTTTAATTACAGTAACTATCTTATTGTCAGTAACTGTATATATGTCAACCAATGTCAGCAAAAAGAAATTCATCAAAAAGGAATGAAGGGCAAACTTGATATTTAAGGTCAAAGGTCAAATTTATGTACAAATCACAAAAATTGGCATATTTGAAATTTACTTTTATTCTTAAAAATTAGTTTGTTATCATAAGTCACTCAGTTTTACTTATGTAATGTGTATATATCAGCCAAAGTCAGAAATGCAAGTCTTATTGCAAAACGTAAAAGTCAGCCCTGATAATTGAAGGTCAAAGTTCATTTTCATGCTAAAATGTGAAAAAATGTTACCTTTACTTTTTTAATCTGTTTAATATGTATTCACATTATTAGTCACCGAAGTTAATTTGTTTTAATGTCTGTATGTCGGGCAAAGTCAGCAGTGCAGATGTAACCCCAAAACTGCCAAGGGAAAAGCTTATATCAAAGGTCAAAGGTCAAATTTGTGTGAAAAATTGCATGAATAGCTTCCTGTTTGAAATATAAATGCTATTTCTAATCGTTATTAGTAATTGATCGTGATTTATTTTAATGTATATATGTCCCACAATGTCAGTAATAAAGATATCGTCTGTAATTAGAAAAGTTCAAATGTGATATTAAGGGTCAAGGGTCATTTTCATGTAAAAGAATAAAAAATTGCTCTTTCACTTTTCTTCTTGTTGATAATATTTTGTCGATATTAGTCAACGATATCAGTTCATTTTAATGTATAAACGTTAGGCAATGTCTAGTATGCACATATAATTTCAAAACATCCAAGGTCAACCATAGTATCAAAGGTCAAGGGTCAAAAAAGTGAGTAAAATGTTTCAAAAATATCACCTATTTGTAATAATTTTTATTGTTTAAAAGTATTTGTTTTGTCATTTTAGTAACTGATCGTTGTTCATTTTACTGTATATAAATCAGACGATGTCATAGAAGAGAGAATAAGTCAAGGTCAAACCTGGTATTGGAGGTCAGGGGTCACTTTTGTATAAAAAATCACAACCTTTACCATACTTACTCATTACTTTGATCAAAAATAGCTTGTTGTTACAATTCACTGTTAGCAATTACTTAATGTCATTCAGCAAGTCAGCATGAACATATCAAGCAAGGTCAGCAATGTAGGTCTTATCCTTATAAGTCAAAGGCAAACCTATTCTCAAAGGTCAAAGGTCAAATTTGTGTAAGAATTCGCAAAATAACACGAATTATGCAACGATTCTTGGTTGCGGGTTTATCCCGCTACCAAAGTTAAAGTGTATTTCTGACAATCATAGCATCTTTATTTTATTCCGAATCACATCCAAAAGATGTTCATGTGCTACACAAAATAGTCCCATTCATGAACAGTGCGGATGAATTATCAATGAACAAGCAGTTCTTATTCAACCTGTATCCACTCACACTGACCATTTAGATTATATATGATCTATCAATGACAAGGTATTCCAGCCCATGGTTACATCACAAGCTGGGTCAGGCAGAGTTCATCTTAGATATGAGGCACATTCAATTTGTATTTGTTTCTCATTCATGTGTATTCATAGACTGGCATTTAAACAGAAAATAAATCTACCAAAAACCTGCAACCATCAGACATTTCAAGGCTTTGATTCTTTATTGTGTAGGTTATTTGTGTCACTACTAGTAAAACTGATCATTTTAAAGTATATGCAACTGACAATATCACTGTTGAAATAATAATGAAAAAAAGTCAAGGTCAAACCTGACATTAAAGGTCAAAGGTCATTTTCATGTAAAAATTCAAAATACAGCATTTTTAATTTCTTCTTCGTTACAAATTATCTTGTCATTTTGTTCATTGAAAATAAGTCTGTCTTATGTTTATTTGTAAATCAATGTCAGCAATGCAGATCTAATTTCAAAAACAGTGATTGGTAAAGCTTATATCAAAGGTAAAAGGTGAAATTTGCGTGAAAGATCGCAAAAAATAGCATTTTTGCAATACTTTTCATTGTTTAAAGGTATTTTGTCATTATTAATATCTTATGGTTATTCCTTGAAGTTTCATACATGTATATATATGGGTCAATGTCAACAATGGAGATATCATAAGACATGAGTCTAGATCAGCCCTGATGTTAAAGTTTAAAATTCATTTTCGGGTAATAAATTCAAAACATAGCACTGTTATTTTATTTCTTTATTCAAACATATCTTGTTATAACTTGATGTTAATTCATTTTAATGTTAGCCTTTACTTACTTACTTCCTTACTGCCTTCCATCTTCTTATGGCCGTTTTATATTTTATGATTAGATGCGGCAATGAACTGCACCGTATTCTGCAGGTCGCTGATATCTCTCCACGGCTTGGTCTCAAATGGGATGTCTGTTGGCCAAACGTTCTGGCTTGCTTCTTCCAGATAGGAACAGCTCTGCAGAATGTGAAACGGTGTTTGTTCCTCTGATCCGCACTGACATTTAGCTTTCTCTGCAACTCCCAGCTTCTTCATATGTTTTCTCAGGCCACAGTCTTCAGTGCGCAGACAGAAGCCAGTTAATTGCCTGTTTAGCTTGTGTAGACAGTCCTGATTTGGCAGGTAACCTCCATTTATGTTCTTCCAGTCTGACGTAAAGCTGTTCTTCCACAGAGTCTGGGCTTCTCTGTATGAAGTTGGAGGCTGGGGCTGTATTTGCCTGGTTGCTGTCTTTGCAAGTTTGTGCGCAGCTTCATTTCCAGCTATGCTCACATGTGCAGGAATCTATCGAAATGCTACATTGTTGTTCTCAGGCAGGAGATTGATGCTTTTCAACAGCTGTCTGATTAAGTTGACTGATGGACCTGCTGAGAGAGCCTGAAGAGCTGACTTGGGTCTGTTAGGAATATATTATCCCTTTTCTCTTCGCTCATACTGTTCGAGTGTCGCCGATGTGAGGGCTTGCATCTGGATCTGAAAGCATCTCTTGCCGACTGATGAGAGAGTATGAAGGAGGAGCTGTCTGAATATTTGATGTAGGCACCACCCCAAGCTTTCTGAACTGCCTTTTCCACTGATCCATTGGTATATTCTTGGATCCAAGGGTGTGCTGGATAGCGGTTAATGATCATTTCTAGCGTAAGAGATTGTTGGTAAACCTGGTGTTGCTTTCCCTTATCTTCTGCTCCTGGCACCTCCAATCTGATCTTTGGAGCACATTGTCTGGGCATTCATTGGGCTCGAGCGGCTCTGCCTCTGTGTCCAGTGCTGCTGCTTTCCTTTTTTGCAGTTTTTTGACGATGTGGTTAAGACTCTGTCTTTTCAGTCTGTTCTTGGTTCTGCTCTCGAATTTTGAGTGGAGTGGGTGGGATGGTAGTCTCTTTGCCTTCTCTGCATGGACAAAAGCTTTGTACTCTCGTCTTGTCTCTAATGGTTCAGGGTTGGCTGTCTTTCCGATTTATTTTATTTGAGTTGTTTTCATTGCCCCGGGATTATCCTTAGACCTGAAATTTAACCTTGTCCAGTTTATCTTTACAGGTTTTGGAAGCAGGTACCAATGAAGTTGATGCGTACTCTGCTATATACCGTACGTTGCATGTGTAGACTTGCAGAGGATCTTTGCATTTACTCTCCAACTTGTTCCAGCCATTTTTTTTTCATAATGGCGAGTTTTTTTTGAAGGCCCTCTCCTTTGACCTTTAATGTTAGATTTGACCTTGACTAACTTTTCATTATTATTTCAAGAATGATATCATCTGTTATATATACTTTAAAATGAATAATAATTAGTTAATAGTTTTTAAATGCCCTCAAAACATAATGAAAAATCATTGCAAAAATACTGGGTTTTTTGGCTAATTTTCACGCAAGTTTGACCCCTTTGACCTTTGATAATAGGTTTGGCTTTGCCTTATTTGGATAAGACCTACATTCCTGACCTTGCTTGACATGTATACATTTAAATAAATTGCTAACAGAAAATTCTAACAAGAGCTATTATTTTTTAACGAAGTAATGAGTAAGTATGCTACAATTTGATCTTTTACACAAAGATGACCCCTGACCTTTAATACCAGGTTCGACCTTGACTTATTTTCTCTTCCATGACATCGTCTGACATATATACAGTAAAATGAAAAACGATCAGTTACTAAAATGACAAAACAAATACTTTTAAACAATAAAAATCATTACAAACAGGTGATATTATTGCAACATTTTATTCACTTTTTTGACCTTTGTCCTTTGAAATTATGGTTGACCTTGAATGTTTTGAAATAATATGTGCATACCAGACATCGCCTACTTTTTATACATTAAAATGAACTGATATTTTTGATTAATATCGACAAAATATCATTAACAAGAAGAAAAGTTAAAGAGCTATTTTTTCATTCTTTTACTTGAAAATGACCTTTGACCCTTAATATCACATTTGAACTTGTCTGATTTTAGACGATATCTTTATTACTGACATTGCCGGACATATATACATTAAAACAAATTACGAGCAATTACAAATAATGATCAGAAATAGCTGTTATATTTCAAAAAGGAAACTATCCATGCAGTTTTTTTCACAAAATTTTGACCTTTGACCTTTGATATAAGCTTTACCCTTGGCATTTTTGGGGTAAAGTTTGCACTGCTGACTTTGCCTGACATACAGACATTAAAACGAATTAGCTTCAGTGACTAACAATGTGAATACATATTAAAAAAGTTAGAAAAAGTAAGTGTAACATTTTTCATATTTTTGCATGAAAATGAACTTTGACCTTCAATTATCAGGGTTGACCTTGACATTTTGCAATAAGATTTGCATTTCTGACTTTGACTGATATATACACATTACATATACAAAGCTGAGTGACTTATGATAACAAACTAATTTTTAAGAATAAAAATAAATTTCAAATATGCCAATTTTTGTGATTTGTACATAAATTTGACTTTAACCTTAAATATCAAGTTTGCCCTTCATTCCTTTTTGATGAATTTCTTTTTGCTGACATTGGTTGACATATATACATTTACTGACAATAATACAGCTACTGTAATTAAACAGTGAAAAAACTGGTAGACGTAAACTTTACCCTACCCCCTAAATTTTAGCAAGTGAGTTTTACCTCCCCTATCACAAACATAAGTGAACAAAATATAGATAGGCACGGCTTTGACACTTAAGAAATGGGTTTTCATGGAGGATATGAAATATTGTTTCCAAAAATGTATAAACTTCTTTTGGCCTCAATTGTTGCAATAAAAGTCCGTGAGCTCTCGGACCAGTAGCTCAAAGGTCAAGGTCACACTGAGACATTAAAGGATAGTGCATTGATGGGCGTGTCCGGTCCATATCTTTGTCATCGATGGATGGGTTTTCAAATAACTTGGCATGAATGTGTACCACAATAAGACGATGTGTCGCGCGCAAGACCCAGGTCCGTAGCTCAAAGGTCAAGGTCACACTCAGACATTAAAGGATGGTGCATTGATGGGCGTGTCCGGTCCATATCTTTGTCATCGATGGATGGATTTTCAAATAACTTGGCATGAATGTGTACCACAGTAAGACGACATGTCGCGCGCAAGACCCAGGTCCGTAGCTGAAAGGTCAAGGTCACACTTAGACGTTAAAAGATAGTGCATTGATGGGCGTGTCTGGTCCATATCTATGTCATCCATGGATGGATTTTCAAATAACTTGGCATGAATGTGTACCACAGTAAGACGACGTGTCGTGCGCAAGACCCAGGTCCATAGCTCAAAGGTCAAGGTCACACTTAGACGTTAAAGGTCATTTTTCATGATAGTGCATTGATGGGTGTGTCCGGTCCATATCTTTGTCATTCATGCATGGATTTTAAAATAACTACTCATGAATGTGTGACACAGTAAGACAACGTGTTGCGCGCAAGACCCAGTTCCATAGGACAAAGGTCCTAAACTCTAACATCGGCCATAACTATATATTCATTCAAAGTGCCATCGGGGGCATGTGTCATCCTATGGAGACAGCTCTTGTTCATTAGTCACTTTGGTTTATTAGTTTTGCTTGTTATGAAAGCTGAACATACCTGAATCACTCCCAAGTCTCTTCATGGAGAAAATTACTAATGGTGTCTTACAGGATTAGATGTAGTTTTGTCAAAAGTGACTGGTTTAGACTAACGACCTCTGGGTTGAGCGGCCAACATCTTAACCACTAGAACCCTTATACATGATAATTATATATTCCAAATTGTTTACTAGAAAATACTTTTTATGCCCCCAAAGGGAGGCATATTAGTTTTCAACTGTCCATCCATTCATTAGTTCGTTCATTCTTCACAACGTTAACTTTTTGCATGAAGGCACTTTATTCGCAAACCACTGCACCCAGGACCTTAAAACTTAACATGCTGATAGTACTTATTGAGTACACGACCACTACTGACTTTGGGGTCACCAGGTCAAGGTCACAGGGACCAATGTTAACTTTTTGCATGAAGGCACTTTACTCGCGAACCACTGCACCCAGGACCTTCAAACTTCACATGCTGATAGTACTTATTGAGTACACGACCCCTACTGACTTGGGGGGTCACCAGGTCAAAGGTCAAGGTCACAGGGGCCAATGTTAATTTTTGCATGAAGGCACTTTACTCGTGAACCATTGCACCCAGGACCTTCAAACTTCACATGCTGATAGTACTTATTGAGTACACGACCCCTACTGACTTTGGGGTCAAAGGTCAGGGTCACAGGGACCAATGTTAACATTTTGCATGAAGGCACTTTACTCGTGAACCACTGCACCCAGGACCTTCAAACTTCACATGCTGATAGTACTTATTGAGTACACAACCCCTATTGACTTTGGGGTCACCAGGTCAAAGGTCAAGGCGCTGCGGGGGCATTTGTCACCATTAGTGACAGGTCTTGTTCTTTTTACAGTCAAATGGTTGTAATGAGCAAGTATTTGACTTGTCCTTTGGCATACACAATGTAACATGTGTTCATCCTTTTGGATAAGCGCTTTGGGAACAACCTAAGTTGACAAGAATTCTTAAAATTTTAAAAAGTTATTCACAATTAGAAGAAGGATATGTCAATTACATAGTGTTAAAAGATAGGTAATGTTCAGAAGTTCAGGATCATGGTTGGCTGGTCTCATTTATTATGCCCCCCTTGAAGAAGGAGAGGTATATCGTTTTGCTGATGTCGGTCGGTCGGTCTGTAGACCAGTCGGTTTCCGGATGATAACTCAAGAACGCTTTGGGCTAGGATCATGAAAGTTAATAGGGAGGTTCGTCATGACAAGCAGATGACCCCTATTGGTTTTGAGGTCAGTTGGTGAAAGGTCAAGGTCACAGTGACCTGGAACAGTTAAATGGTTTCCGGATGATAACTCAAGAACCCTTGAGCCTATGATCATGAAAATTGATAGAGGTTGGTCAAGACCAGCAGATGACTCCTATTGATTTTTAGGTCAGTAGGTCAAAGGTCAAGGTCACAGTGACCCGGAACAATTAAACGGTTTCCAGATGATAACTCAAGAACAGTTAGGCATAGAATCATGGAAAGTGATAGGGAGGTTGGGCAAGACCAGCAGATGACCCCTATTGATATTGAGGTCAGTAGGTCAAAGGTCAAGGTCACAGTGACCTGGAACTGTTAAATGGTTTCTGGATTCATGAAAGTTGAAATTGAGGTTGGTCATGACCAGCAGATGACCCCTATTGATTTTGAGGTCAGAAGGTCAAAGGTCAAGGTCACAGTGACCTGGAACTTTTCAATGGTTTCCGGATGATAACTTGTGAAAGGGACGATAACTTGAGATGTCTTGGGCCTAGGATCATGAAACATAATAGGGTGGTTGATCATGACCAGCAGATGACCCATATAGATTTTGAGTTAAGTAGGTCAAAGGTCAAGGTCACATTGACCCAGGACAGTAGAACTTTTTTTGCCAAATAACTAGAGAATGCCTTGGTCCAAGATCACATTTGATACGGAGGTCACTGGTAAATGACCCATAATTATGTCTCCCCCCAGGAGACATATTGTTTTTGCCCTGTCCGTCCGTCCTTCCGTTCGTACGTCACACTTCATTTCCGAGCAATAACTGGAGAACCATTTGACCTAGAACCTTCAAACTTCATAGGGTTGTAGGGCTGCTGGAGTAGACGACCCCTATTGTTTTTGGGGTCACTCCGTCAAAGGTCAAGGTCACAGGGGCCTGAACATTGAAAACCATTTCCGATCAATAACTAGAGAACCACTTGACCCAGAATGTTGAAACTTCATACGATGATTGATCATGAAGAGTAGATGACCCCTATTGATTTTGGGGTCACTCTGTCAAAGGTCAAGATCACAGGGGCCTGAACATTGAAAACCATTTCCAATCAATAACTAGAGAACCACTTGACCCAGAATGTTGAAACTTAATAGGATGATTGGTCATGCAGAGTAGATGACCCCTAACGATTTTGGGGTCACTCTGTGAAAGGTCAAGGTCACAGGGGCCTGAACATTGAAAACCATTTCCGATCAGTAACTTGAGAACCACTTGACCCAGAATGTTGAAACATAATAGGATGATTGGTCATGCAGAGTAGATGACCCCTAACGATTTTGGGGTCACTCTGTGAAAGGTCAATGTCACAGGGGCCTGAACATTGAAAACCTTTTCAGGTCAGTAACTTGAGAACCACTTGACCTAGAATGATGAAACTTCATAGGATGATTGGTCATGCAGAGTAGATGACACCTTACGATTTTAGGGTCACTCTGTTAAAGGTCAAGGCCACAGGGGCCTGAACATGGAAAACCATTTCCGATCAATAACTTGAGAACCTCTCGACCCAGAATGTTGAAACTTCATAGGATGCATTGCATTTTGCAAGAATTATGGCCCCTTTTGGACTCAGAAAATCATGGGTAGGTCAATATTTCTATTATACAGAGACAAAAAAATCAAATGAGCATCTGCACCTGCAAGGCAGTGCTGTTGTTTTCTCTGTGATTAATTAACCAAATTAATCTACAACCTTGCATGCCCTAGAAGGAATTTGTATAATATAAATAATAACTTTATTTAACAAGGTTAGTATTTTTGGTATTATAAGCCAGCTATTACATAAAAACCTTAGGATATGAATTTAAATAAAGTGGCATAAACAGTATGTAGTAGTATGAAAAGACTGTAATTTGTAGGCAACAATATGTACAAGTTTTATAGAATAAACATTATTTGTAATCTGCACACCAAAACCCTAAAGGTACATGAAAGTGTTTATAGTTAGAAAGCATTGTGTCTGCATGAATAAATGACAATAACACTTTTGGTGCTAAGACTTGACAAGACACATAGATGAAAAAAAGAAGAAGAAAACAAAAGACAAAAAGTATGTAGTGACAGGATTATATGAATTATACACATTCAAGGAAATAGATAGAAAACAATGCCACTTAGTAAATAACAAAAGGAAATGTGTAGGTAATAATGTTGATCATTAAAGGGGGACCATACTAAGAAATGTCTTACTTCATTAGAGCTAAAGATTGAAAAAGGCCAGTGTACTTTTTGTTAATAGATCAAGAAACTGACAATGTACTTTGAGTAAGTTTCAGTAATAGTTAAAGAGAAAAAAACAGGCTCCCTCAAGGTTACAGTTTAATTAAGAGCTTTGACTATAGTAATCTTTGCTCAGGATTCATTTAGATGTGATTATAATGTAAAAATGTTTTAAATTGTATGGCAAGTAATTAGGGCTTTTTTTAGCTCACCTGTCACATAGTGACAAGGTGAGCTTTTGTGATCACCCTTCGTCCGTCGTCCGTCCGTGCGTCAGTGCGTCCGTCAACAATTTCTTGTCTGCACGATAGTGGTTTCATTTATTATTTTATTTTAACCAAACTTGCACACAACTTGTATCACCATAAGATCACGGTTCCTTTCTTGAACTGGCCAGATCCCATTATGGGTTCCAGAGTTATGGCCCCTGAAAGGGCCAAAATTACCTATTTTGACCTTGTCTGCACAATAGCAGCTTTATTTATGATTTGATTTTTACCAAACTGGCACACAACTTGTATCACCATAAGATCTTAGTTTCTTTCTTGAACTGGCCAGATTCCATTATGGGTTCCAGAGTTATGGCCCCTGAAAGGGCCAAAATTAGCTATTTTAACCTTGTCTGCACAATAGCAGCTTCATTTATGATTTGATTTTAACCAAACTTGCACACAACTTGTATCACCATAAGATCTCGGTTCCTTTCTTGAACTGGCGAGATTCCTTTATGGGTTCCAGAGTGATGGCCCCTGAAAGGGCCAGAATTACCTATTTTGACCTTGTCTGCACAATAGCAGTTTCATTTATGATTTGAAATTAATCAGACTTGCACTAAACTTGTGTCACCATAAGATCTCGATTCCTTTCTTGAACCGGCCAGATCCCATAATGGGTTCCAGAGTTATGGCCCCTGAAAGGGCCAAAATTAGCTATTTTGATCTTGTCTGCACAATAGCAGCTTTATTTATGATTTGATTTTAACCAAACTTGCACACAACTTGTATCACCACAAGATCTTGCTTCCTTTCTTCAACTGGCCAGATTCCATCATGGGTGCCAGAGTTATGGCCCCTTAAAGGTCCAAAATTGTCTATTTTGGCTTTTGCAGCCATATAGAGACTTCATTTATGGTTTTATTTGATACAAACTTCCAAAATACCTTCAACAACAAGAAATCTTGGATTCCATGGCAAATCAGATCCAATCATAGGTTCCAGAGTTATTTTATATCTGATTACCTCCCCTGATTGTAATCAAAATGGATTTATATCAGTAAGTACTTACAGGACTTATTTGAAATTTCATTATTGTTATTAACTGGACTGAGACAATCAGGGTAGATAACTATGGACTGATTTTATGTCAAATTACCTCCCTTTATTTCAAATTAAAATTGTTATATCTCCATAACTAATGAAGATACTCATCTGAAATTTCATTTATGTCGAATGATTTATTTGGCAGATCCTTCTTTTGTCCACTTACAATATTTTTTTTTTAATTACTTCCCTTTTATGTTACTATAAATAGCTTATTTTTAGTAACTTTTTTTATTATTTGCCGTAGGGAAAACACGAGACCAGTTTTCTGTTGTACAACATGAACGGTACCTCCAATTTTTAGGTGTATTTTAACATATCTATACCTTGTAAGATTTTTTTTTCTTTTTGGTTAAATTTCTTCCCTTTGTTGTTCCTGTCCTTTGGATATTTTTTCTGAGGACCTTCTTGTCCTCAAGTGCAATGATAACAGGTGAGCGATATAGGGCCATCATGGCCCTCTTGTTTTGTTGTTGTTGTTTTTATTTCAGTATTTTCATTCCAATATTTTTCTGAAAAGTATTAATTAACTTGTGTGCAGATTCATCCCAAAAAAACCTCTCAGTTACGAGGAATCAAAGTTTGTAAGTCCTGGTGTTACTAAACAAGCATAGCTGGTAAAAGAACAGACCAAGTTCAAGCTTCACTTTTTGAATTTCACAATCCGTCTGAAAATAAGATGAAAATGTAAATCCTGTTCATTACACAAGTTTCTCTGTGAGAAACAATGGCAAACCTATCATCATTCCTTTGGAAACTTTTGACAGTGGAGTACTGTAACAAGTTTGGCAAATCTTCATCAACCTTATCATTCTTACCAATGGAACACTTGTTCAGAGTTTGGCAGCTTCTCCATAATATGCGTGTAAATGACGATAATTACTTTTGCATTTTTTTCATGATGTTTTCTTGTATTAAATTCCGTTTTTAAAGTGTTGAAAATAACTATTTTGTGACAAAATAGATGAAATCAGATTGAGAAGTTGAAAATTATTTATGAGTAAATGTTTTTGTAAAAAGAGTTCATAATTCTAACTTGTATTGGTAAAAAGGCTTTCTTCATTTTAGCTAAATGTAAGCCCCAGGGAAACTTCAGAGGCTGTAGCAAAAATAAATGATAAGATGAAATGTTACAAAGGTTGTTGACCTGAAAATTGGTTGAGGATCTGCTTGACAGTGTTTGCCTTGTAGCATTTCAGTTACATAGTGTTGTAGTGTTTCAGAAACTTGAAGATCTAGTTCTTCACAAATAATTCTGAACTTTATCATTTACATGAATAAATTTGGTCCCCATGGGAGGGGGACAATTTTATCAACATTAAAATTCTGAAATGTTTTAGTCTGTAAAAGTTGAAGTTGGAAGGTTTATAAGTTCAGTGATTTTAACTGGAGTTGTGGCCCTTTTTAGTTCACCTATCCCGTAATGACAAGGTGAGGTGAGCTTTTGTGATCGTCCTCCACCTGTCCGTTCACAATTACTTGTGAACAAGATAGAGACCACATTTTGCAATCGATTTTACTCAAACTTGCACACATTTTGTATTGGCATAACATCTCGGGTTGTTTTGAAAACTGGTCAGATCCTGTCATGGGTTCCAGAGTAATGGCCCCTTAAAGGGCCAAAATTTGCTATTTTGACTTTTGCAGCCATATAGAAACTTCGTTTATGGTTTGATTTGATACAAACTTGCAAAATATCTTTAACAACAATAGATCTTGGATTCCGTGATGAATCTGTCAGATCCAGTCATAGGTTCTGGAGTTATGGCCCCTGAAAGAGCCAAAATTTGTTAATTTTTACCTTGTAAACATGATAGAAGTGACATTTTTGAGTCTGCTAAAGGCTGAAAGCCTTTTGACGAGTCCTTGCTATCCAACGATTCTCTAAACGGACCGAATAACATGTGAAGGGATGTAGTTCCATTAGATTTCTCAAATTTCAAACAGTTCACTGCATGAATAAGTTAAGTTGTGTCAATTCCCTTTGCTATGACCAATATACGATGTAATCTGTCATATTTATGACTTGTAATTGTGCAATTCTCGAATGTAACTCATTAAGCATAAATGTGCATTTTAAGAATTGTGCAGGCTTACAAAGCTTGGGTAACATCCAGCGAAAGACAAAAAATAGTTCCAGCAGGGCTCCAGATAAGATGCGTATTAGCGTAAATTACGTATAGAAATAATGCAAATACGCATGTCCAATAATTTCTAAGCGTATAAAAACGTATATAAAATTACAGAAACGCACACAATGCTTTTTTAAAAACAAAATCTGAATCGTCTGGATGCGTTAGGTAACATAGCCGATCAGCCTTAATTCTCCCACATTGAACGTAAACACGCATCGTATGATTTCTATAAACTTTGCGTGGGTTGAATTTTGCAGTCAGTAAACGGATAAATTATCGGAAGAAGAAGCTCTTACTGGTTTGTTTAGTTACTATTGATATTAAAAATGATTTTAATTCTTATTTTTCGAGAAATGAACAAATCGGCGAAACATTAAATTGTATTTTCTTGTAGTTTTTGAAATCGAAAGTAGATCGTCTATGTTTGGCGAAACGAAACAACTTTTTTATGAAAAGATTTAAATAAGAGGTAATTTAACCGTGAACTTCAATGTCAGATACTGCCAATTGCTGCTAAATGTCTTCGTATCATCACAATTTGTAAAATATATTGTTCAAACTGGAGAAAAGTGTAATCGTATCCGGATATAATATTTTGGGTAAATATCGAGCTGTGTTATGAAATTTTAAGAAAAAAACTAAAAACAAACTGAAACTGGTAGACTATACTGTCAGTACATCAATCATTAGCCGACTCAGGCCATTCAAGCCTTTGATTTACATTTGATTTTAACCACACTTACACACAACTTAAGTCATAGTAAGATCACAGTTCCTTTCTAAAACAGGCTAGATTCCATCATGTGTTGTAGAGTTGCTGTCCCTGAAAGGGGCAAACTTTTCTGTTTTGGCACTTTCTGCCATATAGAGGTTTTATTTATGCTTTGATTTTAAACAAACTTGCACAGAATGTTTATCTTGATGCTCTCTAGGCCAAGTTCGAAACTTGGTCATGTGGGGTCAAAAACTAGGTCACTTGGTCAAAGCAAAGGAAAAGCTTGTTAACACTCTTGAGGCCACATTTATGATTGTATCTTCATGAACTTTGGTCAGAATGTTAATCTTGATGGTCTCAAGGTTCAGGCTGAATCTGGGTCATGTAGGATCAAAAACTAGGTCGCCAGGTCAAATCAAAGGAAAAGCTAGTTAACACTGTAGAGGCCACATTTATGACCATATCTTAATGAAACTTGGTCAGAATGTTGATCTTGATGATCTATGGGTCAAGTTCAAATCTGGGTCAGGTGGGGTCAAAATCTAAGTTACAGGATCAAATCAAAGGAAAAGCTTGTTAACATTAGAGGCCACATTTATGACTGTATCTTCATGAAACTTTGTCAGAATGTTAATTTTGAAGATCTTTAGGTCAAGTTCGAATCTGGGTCATGTGGGGTCAAAAACTAGGGCACCAGGTCAAATCAAAGGAAAAGCTAGTTAACACTTTAGAGATCACATTTATGACCATATCTTTATGAAACTTGGTCAGAATGTTAATCTTGATGATCTTTAGGTCAATAGGTCAGGTGAGCGATACAGGGCCTTCGTGGCCCTCTTGTTTGAAGCTTTCATGAATGAATTAGAAACCAGGGAAAAACAGACGTACACAATGTATGTAAATTAAAATGCAAAATGAAAAAAATATTGGATGGATGGCTCGAATCATCAAAACTATCACTACAAAATGATTACATGTCTATCCACTCAACCTACTGCACCATCAAGCCAGCTATTGAACTGATTCCTATATCTTTTCTTTTAAAAGAGAGTGCTAAGTACTGATTGTTTATTTATAAATGTTGCTAAAAATGAAAATGCCATAATACTGTGTGGTACCTATAGTGAGTTTCTTATGCAAAGTGTCCATGACATTACCAGGTGTTTATTTACAACGAACAACAAGAAACAAAGTTCCGTTAAAGTTTTTAGAGATTCTTTAAACTTCAGTGTAATAGCTTAAGGGTCACATTGCCTGGCATATGATAGGTTATATGGAAAGTATATGGAAAGTTCCCCATGTGAACATGATAACCATGTTCATACTTTTAAATAACTCCCAGTGCTGAAGGAAAGAAGGTATCATAAAGATACAAGGAAGGGCCATATCAGATTTAATAATTTTGCATCTCACCATAAGTACCCACTTTGACTCTTGAAAACTATTAAGAATTGTAAATTATGTCACCAAATGCTTACAATTCAATTAACAGGAAGGAAATTTATAGTTATATAAAAGAGAGAATTTGTGTTGCACAGGAGGATTCTGTTACAGTCTGTAGGAACACACTTAGTGGTTGTTGGCTCACTTACCTGTTCTTAATGGAGGATTTTATGATATTTCATATTCTTGGGACCTTGTTAATTAAAAGGGATGCAGTTATCTAATGATTACAAGTTTGATATATATTGGGAGTTTTTTTTGCCAAATAATGAATGAAATAACAGTTGGCTGTTTTCATAGGATCTAAGTCTTTCTGGAGTTATGGCCCTTGAATTAGTAAAACTAGTGAAAATTGGCAGTGTCATTCCTCTTACTTCAGCAGTTTTTATCCAGGTCTCAATAAATTTGATGACAATGTTTATTGGCATAGTAGATATATCACCAGGATCCTCCTAGTCTACAGTTACGGCCCTTGAATTACTTATAATTTTGAAATTGACAGTGTTGTCCACTCTCTAACATAAGCATTTGGTACCTTTATATAATTTTCACTTCACTAAACAGGTCCTGTTTGATTACCAGCTAGTTTGGTTAAATGTATCCAGAGCTATGACCCTTTAATTATTTTGAATTCAGAAAACTGATCTAGTCTCCTCATTAAGAAGGGTATCTTAAAAGTGAAAAGTACTTTGTTGTGACAGACATGTGTTATGACAGTTTGAATTTCTTGCTTTAACATTCATTAGGTTCAGTATCGTTCTGTATTTAGCTAGCAGCATTTCAGTCTCCATCTAATGTACTTCCATCTAAAAATACTTCTTAAAAATTCATATTAAACACAAACTGAAAATGACTTACTGATAATCAGTTTAAACAAATAGAGATCAGATTTCAGTAACGTTAATTATCAATAGAAATTCAATACACTCTTGCCGCGGGTATACCATTGCAACACGACTGTGAAACAGGAATGACGTCAAATGTAACGTCCCCTGAGTATTAGGAGCACTTATTAATATTATATCCTTCGTGCGTTTGGTGTCTTAAATCCAGATGAAAATAGTACAGTCCTGTTATAAAAATCGTACAGTAGTAAAAACATTTTGTTTATCGGCATTGACTGACTTTTTCATTTTCGAAATATAGGTAAGTGACAAACAATAATGTATTTATCTAAAGAATTTAAAGGGACAGGTGACTGTGATGAGAAAGAAATTTCCTTGTTTATCCATAAAAATAGGTAAATGGCCATTTTTATACGCCCGTTTGAAAAACGGGACGTATTATGGGATCGCCACTGGCGGGTGGGCGGCGTCCACAGACTTTGTCCGGAGCATATCTTCTACATGCATGGAGGGATTTTGATGAAACTTGGCGCAGTTGTTCACCATCATGAGACGGAGTGTCGTGCGCAAGAACCAGGTCCCTAGGTCTAAGGTCAAGGTCACACTTAGAGGTTAAAGGTCAAATTCAAGAATGACTTTGTCCGGAGCATATCTTCTACATGCATTAAGGAATTTTGATGAAACTTGGCACAGTTGTTCACCATCATGAGACGGAGTGTCATGCGCAAGAACCAGGTCCCTAGGTCTAAGGTCAAGGTCACACTTAGAGGTTAAAGGTCAAATTCAAGAATGACTTTGTCCGGAGCATATCTTCTACATGCATGGAGGGATTTTGATGAAACTTGGCACAGTTGTTCACCATCATGAGTGTCATGCGCAAGAACCAGGTCCCTAGGTCTAAGGTCAAGGTCACACTTAGAGGTCAAAGGATACAAGAATGAAAACTTTGTCCGGAGCATTTCTTCTTCATGCATAGAGGGATTTTGATATAACTTGTCACAAATGTTCACCACCATGAGGCGGAGTGTCATGCGCAAGAACCAGGTCCTTAGGTCTAAGGTCAAGGTCACACTTAGAGGTCAAAGGATACAAGAATGAAAACTTTGTCCGGAGCATTCTCTCTTCATGCATAGAGGGATTTTGATATAACTTGTCACAAATGTTCACCATCATGAGGCGGAGTGTCATTTGCAAGAACCAGGTCCCTAGGTCTAAGGTCAAGGTCACACTTAGAGGTCAAAGGATACAAGAATGAAAACTTTGTCCGGAGCATTTCTTCTTCATGCGTAGAGGGATTTTTATATAATTTGGCACAAATGTTCACCACTACGAGACGAAGTGTCATGCGCAAGAACCAGGTCCCTAGGTCTAAGGTCAAGGTCACACTTAGAGGCCAAAGGTCAGATACAAGAATGACTTTGTCTGAAGCATTTCTTCTTCATGCATGGAGGGATTTCGATGTAACTTGGCACAATTATACACCATCATGAGAGCAAGTGTCATGCACAGTTCCTTTCTTTAGAATTACTTCCCTTTGTTGTTACTATAAATAGCTTATATTGTAACTTCTTCATTACTAGTCGTAGGGAAAAATCGAGACCACTTTTCTGTAGTACAACATGCATGCTACATCCAATTTTGAGGTGTATTTTGACCAATCTCTACCTGGTAAAGATTTTTGTGTGGACTTACAAATTTTTTTTTGGATTTTTTTTTTTTTTTTTTTTTTTTTTTTTTTTAAGATTAACTTCCCTTAGTTGTTACTATAAATAACTTATAATGTAACTTTTTTATAATTGACCAAAGGGAAAAACCAAGACCACTTTTCTGTGGTACAACATAGATGTTACTTTCAAATTTTAGGTGTATTTTAAGGTCTCTCTACCTGGTAAGGCATTTGTGGACTTAGGAAAACAAAAGACTTACAATGATTACTAAACAACTGCAAAATTAAAATTCATTTGCAATACAGCAGCTAGAGTAAAGAAATTTGCTGTGACGGGCGTATATTGTGACATTCTGGCACTCTTGTTCCCTATTGTTTTGCGTTGCCAAACCTTCATAACCATTGCATGAGAAGCTCCAATTATCATTGCTTCTCACCTTGACATTGAATAAAGAACTCTTGCATAAGAGCAATTTTAATGCTTCATTATTATTTTTTTTTAATGTGCTGCTCCAAAGTAGTGTTCAACAAAAATTGAATTAATAAAAATTCCCAAGATTACCTTGACATTATTTGACCAGCTTATAAGACTGCATGTGCACTTGATTTACTTTTGCATTTGGAACCAATATCGATTTGAAGGCTTCAAGGTGACCTTACTGCAGATGTAGTAATAACTGATAATTTGTGATATGTACTGTCAATCTTGCATTGAAAGAAATAACAGTTCAAATAAATGATTTTCATTTAAGCAGTGTTCATCTTAGTTCTGATACAATTCACACATAAGTTACGCATTTCAAACAAGCCCACCCGCATAGCTTCCAGCTCTGGGTGAGGCGTATGTTCTCCGTGACGATTTGATAAAAGAAATTATGTCTGAAATCATTCTTCCTCCACCTCTGATTCTTGTGGGGAAGTTGGCAGTTACTTGCGGAGAACAGGTTTGTACTGGTACAGAATCCAGGCACACTGGTTAGGTTAACTACCCGCCATTACATAACTGAAATACTGTTGAAAAAACAGCGTTAAACCCAAAACAAAACATAAATTTCAAACAATTGGGATCACATGCATACCGAACAGATATTTTTCAGAAAAAAAAAATGTTAGTAGTTTAAAAAATTGCATTCATGAATTTAAGAGCAACTGCCAGTTGTGGACAATAATTACGTCTCCCCCACACCACTGGGGGAGACATATTGTTTTTGCCCTGTTTGTACGTCACACTTCATTTCCGATCAATAACTGGAGAACCATTTGACCTAGAACCTGCAAACTTCACAGGAAGGTAGGGCTGCTGGAGCAGACGACCCTATTGTTTTTGGGGTCACTCCATCAAAGGTCAAGGTCACAGGGGCCTGAACATTGAAAACCATTTCCGATCAATAACTTGAGAACCACTTAACCCAGAATGTTGAAACTTCATAGGATGATTGGTCATGCAGGGTAGATGACCCCTGTATCATTTTTGGGTCACTCTTTCATAGGTCAAGGTCACAGGGGCCTGAACATTGAAAACCATTTCCGATCAATAACTTGAGAACCACTTGACCCAGAATGTTGAAACTTGATAGGATGATTGGTCATGCAAGTAGATGGCCCCTATTGATTTTTGGGTCACTCTGTTAAAGGTCAAGGTCACAGGGGCCTGGTCATGTAAAATATTTTCAGATAGTAACTTGAGAACCACTTGATTCAGAATGTTGAAAATTCATAGGATGATTGGACATACAGAATAGATGACCTCTATTGATTTTGGGGTCAGTCTATTAAAGGTCAAGGTTACAGCGGACAGAAAATGGAAATCCATTTATGGTCAATAACTTGAGAATCATTTGACCTAGAACCTTCAAACTTCATAGGGTGATAGAACTTACAGAGTAGATGCATGACCTCTATTGTTTTTGAGGTCACTCCATCAAAGGTCAAGGTCACAGGGGGCTGAACATATAAAACTCTTTCCAATCAATAACTTGAAAACCATTTGACCCAGAATGTTGAAACTTAATAGGATGATTGGACATGCAGAGTAGATGACCTCTGTTGGTTTTTGGGTCACTTGTCAAAGGTCAAGGTTACAGGAGCCTGAACAATAACTTGAAAACCACTAGGCCTAGAATGTTGAAACTTAGTGGGATGACTGGACATGCCAAGTAGATGATCCCTATCGCAGCCAACCACCAATGTCTCTTTGACTTTCGCTCCTGTCCCCTTAGTTGCCTGTACAACTATGCATTGGGGGAGACATACTTTTTTACAATAGCATCTTCTAGTTACTCTCGTCATCCATTTCAGTTAAAGAGCACCTGTAGGATAATAACTCTCATCATCCGTTTCAGTTAAAGGGCACCTGTAGGATAATTACTCTCATCATCCGTTTCAGTTAAAGGGCACCTGTAGGATAATTACTCTCATCATCCGTTTCAGTTAAAGGGCACCTGTAGGATAATTACTCTCATCATCCATTTCAGTTAAAGGGCACCTGTAGGATAATTACTCTCATCATCCATTTCAGGTAAAGGGCACCTGTAGGATAATTACTCTCATCATCCGTTTCAGTTAAAGGGCACCTGTAGGATAATTACTCTAATCATCCATTTCAGTTAGAAGGGACCTGTAGGATAATTACTCTCATCCTCCATTTCATTTAGAAGGGACCTGTCCATTTCAGGTAAAGGGCACCTGTAGGATAATTACTTTCATAATCCATTTCAGTTAAAAGGCACCTGTAGGATAATTACTCTCATCATCTGTTTCAGTTAAAGGGCACTTGAGGAGCATGTATGATGAATTTGGTAGTTTTTAAATCCATTAGGGTTGTTTGTTTGCAGGGATAGTAAGTATATTTTGCAAAGAAGTCTCTGTGTGAAAGTACAAGTAGCAGGTAATAACTGCGATATATGAAGCTGCATGATGTACTTTAGAAACAGTCTTAAAGAATGAACGCTATGATCCTGATTCGTGCTTCAGTAATTAGTGAAGAACGTCGGGTAGTCTGTATAACCTGACGTAAATTGTTTTTCTCTCATCGAACTATCGCAAATATTCATAACAATCCCTGTTAAGATCTAGTTCATAGGTAATAACAAGACAAACGCTTTTTGCTATTTAGTATCTCCTACACTTTCCTTCTTAATGACTTCTTTTGTTTACTTGGGGAAAAAAGCAGAAAAAAGTACATGGACAGCAAGTACACTGCACTTTGTTCTGTTGTGATTTTACATTCTGTCAGAAAAAACTGAAATGTTATGTTAAATGTGCAAGCTTATTTCAAGTGTAGTCCATCTATTTTGATTCCCATGACTCATTCAGTACATTTCTTTGATTAGTAATTTCTATAATCTTTCTTACAATTTGTCCTAGTAACATTCACCAAGACATCAAATATTAATGTGTGTATATAAATATAACTTATTTGGAGAAAATCATTATCCTTGTTCACAGTCAAACACGTTCCCCTGAGGTTGGATTGTTCCAAATATGTGCCCCTGTGGGTATTTAATGAGAGTAGAATACTCCCCCAAGTATGTGTTTCTGGAAAAAAAGTGTAGAATCAGTATAGGCACATAACAGTCAGCTATTTTTTAGCTCACCTGAGCACGAAGTGCTCAAGGTGAGGTATTGTGAACGGTCATTGTCTGGAGTCTGTCGGCGTCCATCATGCAATGTGCATCGTACGTCAACATTTGCCTTGTGAACACTCTGGAGGCCACAGTTGTGACCCAATCTTTATGAAACTTGGTCAGAATGTTTGTCTTAATGATCTCTAGGTAAAGTTCGAAACTAGGTCATGTGGGGTCAGAAACTAGGTCAGTAGGTCAGATTATAGGAAAAGCTTGTGAACACTCCAGAGGCCACAGTTGTGACCCAGTCTTTATGAAACTTGGTCAGAACATTTGTCTTGATGACCTCTAGGTCAAATTCGAATCTGGGTCATGCGTTGTCAAAAACTAGGTCACCCTGTCAAATCAAAGGAAGACCCGATCTTTATGAAACTTAGTCAGAATATTTATCTTGATGACCTCTAGGTCAAGTTAAAATTTGGGTCATGTGGGATCAAAAACTAGGTCACCTGGTCAAATCAAAGGAAAAGCTTATGACCATTCTAGAGGCCACAGTTGTGACTCAATCTTTATTCAGCTTGGTCAGAATGTTTGTCTTGATGATTTCTACATCAAGTTTGAAACTGGGTTATGTGGGGTCAAAAACTAGGTCACCAGGTCAGATCGAAGGAAAAGCTTGTGAACACTCAAAAGGCCACATTTTTTGGTCCAGTCTTAATGAAAATTGGTCAGAATATTTGTCTCCATTAAATCACAAGGTAATACATGTTTACACTGTTACGGTGTGTTACTTAGGTGAGCGACTTAGGGCCATCTTGGCCCTCTTGTTTGTGTTAATAGTAGCTATACGTAGGTAATATTGTTTATTTATGTATTACCAACTAAATGAAATTTATATCTGTGTCTGTTACGATTTCATGTATATTTGATTATGAACAAACAAATCCACATTACTGTCCATCTCACCTACCTCCCACCCCACAAACTTAAATCTGGTCTATTCATTTCATTACCTGTTGTGGTACATAAATTTCTAAGGATTGACTTTGTTTCAGTTTGAACATGTAGAATGACACCGCAAAAAAAAATATGTACACTGTGAAGATATAAATGATATGCAGAGTTGTTTGTTGATGTTTTCTCAAGGTAATACAGGTTGTTTATTGTTTAGCCGACAAATGTTGTATTGTTTCCTTAAAAATTGAATGATCATTTCCCTCTTGGGAATTCATGAAAAATCCACTGTTTTCAACATCAGAGTAGAATGAGAGGTGTTTTTTTTAAGGCAATGAGAAACAAGAATTTTGAGGTTTGTGTTCTGTTAGATTGTAGAAATGCACATCTACTTGAGTTAAATTAAATTTTATTGTTTGTTTTTTATGCCCCCGAAGGGAGGCATATAGTTTTGAACCGTCTGTCAGTCTGTCGGTCTGTCCGCAATTTTCGTGTCCGGTCCATATCTTTGTCAACGATGGATGGATTTTCAAATAACTTGGCATGAATGTGTACCACAGTAAGACGACGTGTCACGCGCAAGACCCAGGTCCGTAGCTCAAAGGTCAAGGTCACACTTAGACGTTAAAGGTCATTTTTCATGATGTGCATTCGTGTCCGGTCCATATCTTTGTCATCCGTGGATGGATTTTCAAATAACTTGGCATGAGTGTGTACCACAGTAAGACGACATGTCGCGTGCAAGACTCAGGTCCGTAGCTCAAAGGTCAAGGTCACACTTAGACGTTAAAGGTCATTTTTCATGATAGTGCATTGATGGGCGTGTCCGGTCCATATCTTTGTCATTCATGCATGGATTTTAAAATTATTGGGCATGAATGTGTACCACAGTAAGACGACGTGTCGCGCGCAATACCCAGGTCCGTAGGTCAAAGGTCCTAAACTCTAACATCGGCCATAACTATTCATTCAAAGTGCCATCGGGGGCATGTGTCATCCTATGGAGACAGCTCTTGTTTTTTGTTGTTTTTTGTTTTGTTTCATTGCTAAAAGAAAGGATGATGCCATTGGCCAGATTACAAACATTTGCAATTATTTTCAAGCAGAATGCTGGAATTGAACTTAAATAATGTCTGATTGACCTCAACATTATCTCAGTTTTCCTGTAGCAGCATCCCTGTAGCTAAATGTGGTCATTTTGAAGATTATTTCTGCATGCAGCACTCCTAAGAAAAGCTTTATGTAACTTAGAATTGAAATACCAACAATGTCATAGTAGGATTGTAATGAAAATTGTTTCTATAGAAATTATTAAAGGCCATCTGCAAGGCTAAAACAATCTCAAGTTCATGGGTGTCAGACTTTCTTCTTTCTTGCATCTCTTGAATGTCATAGTGGGCTCTTTATGTTGTTGAATAAACACATGAACACAAACAGAAATAAATTTTGAGACAAAAGAATATTAAAAAAGTTGATAAGTTTTTTTTAATGTTTTTGCACAAAAGGAGCAAGACTTTTTACATTTACATATAATTGTGAATAACATAGGAGTAAGGCAACTGAAAAAGTGTCAGACATCTAAACATCCAAATGCACTGTCTGACAGATGTTTAGCAAACTTTTTCAGTTGTATTCAAATGTAACCCAATCCTTATGACAGTTATGCTGAGCAAATAAAAAAATGCAAAAATGCTGTTACTTGCAATTTCTGTGCTCACACCAGACTTCTAAATTATACACAGCATAATAATCTTTTGACAATTTTGTCCTAATTTTATTGAACTACCACTGACAAGATTTTTCATAGGAGAACTGAATTGTGATAGTAAGGTAAAAAGAATAACCAGTAAATCTATTTTAAAATTATGCCCCAAGGGGTATATTGTTTTTAGCTCACCTGTCACAAAGTGACAAGGTGAGCTTTTGTGATCGCGCGGTGTCCGTCGTCTGTCCGTCTGTAAGCTTTTGCTTGTGACCACTCTAGAGGTCACATTTTTCATGGGATCTTTATGAAAGTTTGTCAGAGTGTTCATCTTGATGATATCTAGGTCAAGTTCGAAACTGGGTCACGTGCCTTCAAAAACTAGGTCAGTAGGTCTAAAAATAGAAAAACCTTGTGACCTCTCTAGAGGCCATATATTTCACAAGATCTTCATGAAAATTGGTCAGAATGTTCACCTTGGTGATATCTAGGTCAAGTTTGAAACTGTGTCATGTGCCTTCAAAAACTAGGTCAGTAGGTCAGATAATAGAAAAACCTTGTGACCTCTCTAAAGGCCATATTTTTCATGGGATCTGTATGAAAGTTGGTCTGAGTGTTCATCTTGATGATATCTAGGTCAAGTTCGAAACTGGGTCACGTGCGATTAAAATCTAGGTCAGTAGGTCTAAAAATAGAAAAACCTTGTGACCTCTCTAGAGGCCATATATTTCATGAGATCTCCATGAAAATTGGTCAGAATGTATATCTTGATGATATCTAGGTCAAGTTTGAAAGTGGGTCACGTGCCATCAAAAACTAGGTCAGTAGGTCAAATAATAGAAAAACCTTGTGCCCCTTCTACAGGCCATATTTTTCATGGGATCTGTATGAAAGTTGTTCTGAATGTTCATCTTGATGATATCTAGGTCAAGTTCGAATGTGGGTCACGTGCCTTCAAAAATTAGGTCAGTAGGTCAAATAATAGAAAAACCTTGTGACCTCTCTAAAGGCCATATTTTTCATGGGATCTGTATGAAAATTGGTCTGAATGATCATCTTAATGATGTCTAGGTCAAGTTTGAAACTGGGTCAACTGTGATCAAAAACTAGGTCAGTAGGTCTAAAAATAGAAAAACCTTGTGACCTCTCTAGAGGCCATACTTTTGAATGGATCTTCATGAAAATTGGTCAGAATGTTCACCTTGATGATATCTAGGTCAAATATGAAACTGGGTCACGTGCCTTAAAAAACTAGGTCAGTAGGTCAAATAATAATAAAAAATTGTGACCTCTGTAGAGGCCATACTTTTCATGGGATCTGTATGAAAGTTGGTCTGAATGTTCATCTTGATGATATCTAGGTCAAGTTTGAAATTTTGTCAACTGCGGTAAAAAACTAGGTCAGTAGGTCTAAAATTATTAAAATCTTTTGACCTCTCTAGAGGCCATATTTTTCAATGGATCTTCATGAAAATTGGTGAGAATGTTCACCTTGATGATATCTAGGTCAGTTTCGAAACCGGGTCACGTGCGGTCAAAAACTAGGCCAGTAGGTATGAAAATAGAAAAACCTTGTGACCTCTCTAGAGGCCATATTTTTCATGAGATCTTCATGAAAATTAGTGAGAATGTTCACCTTGATGATATCTAGATAAAGTACAAAACAGGGTCACGTACCTTCGAAAACTAGGTCAATAGGTCAAATAATAGAAAAACCTTGTGACCTCTCTAGAGACCATATTTTTCAATGGATCTTCATGAAAATTGGTCAGAATTTTTATCTTGATAATACCTAGGTCAAGTTCAAAACTAGGTCACTATGTCAAATAATAGAAAAAAACGACGTCATACTCAAAACTGGGTCATGTGGGAAGAGGTGAGCGATTCAGGACCATCATGGTCCTCTTGTTGCAGATGTCAGCCGGTCCGTAGACCAATCAGTTTCCAGATGATAACTCTAGAACACTTGGGCCTAGGATTGTGAAAGTTGATAGGGAGGTTGGTCATGACCAGCAGATGACCACTATTGATTTTGAGGACATTAGGTCAAGGTCAGAGTGACCCAGAACAGTTAAACCGTTTCCAGATGATAACTCCAGAACGCAATGGGCCTAAGATCATGAAAGTTGATATGGAGATTGGTCATGACCAGCAGATGACCCCAATTTATTTTTAGCTCCACTATTTGGAGAATAGGGGTGCTATTCTACTCACCCCAGCATCGGCGTGTCCTTTCTTGGTTAAAGTTTTTCGGCAACCTTTGTTTATAGCTTACCTGAACATGAAGTGCTCAAAGGTGAGCTTTAGTGATCGCCCTGTGTCCGTCGTCCCTCCATCGTCAACAATTTGACTGTTAACACTCTAGAGGTCACATTTTTGGCCCAATCTTAATGAAACTTGGTCAGAATGTTACCCTCAATAAAATCTTGGACATGTTCGATACTGGGTCATCTGGGGTCAAAAACTAGGTCACCAGGTCAAGTCGAAGGAAAAGCTTGTTAACACTCTAAGAGGACACAATTTTGGCCCAATCTTAATGAAACTTGGTCAGAATGTTACCCTTAATAAAATATTGGAAGAATTCGATATTGGGTCATCTTGGATCAAAAACTAGGTCACCAGGTCAAATCAAAGGAAAAGCTTGTTAACACTCTAGAGGTCACAATTTTGGCCCAATCTTAATGAAACATGATCAGAATATTACCTTCAATAAAGTCTTAGACGAGTTTGATATTGGGTCATCATGGGTCAAAAACTAGGTCACCAGGTCAAATCAAAGGGAAAGCTTGTTAACACTGTAGAGGCCGCATTTTTGACTGTATCTTTATGAAACTTTGTCAGAATGTTATTATTGATGATCTTAAGGTCCTTTTTGAATTTGGGTCATGTAGGATCAAAAACTAGGTCACCAGGTCAAATCAAAGGAAAAGCTAGTTTACAGTGTAGAGGCCACATTTTTGACCATATCTTAATGAAACTTGATCAAAATGTTAATCTTGATGATCTATGGGTCAGGTTCAAATCTGGTTAAGGTAGGGTCAGAAACTAGGTCACCAGGTCAAATCAAAGGAAAAGCTTGTTAACATTCTACAGGCCATATTTATGACTATATCTTCATGAAACTTAGTCAGAATGTTAAACTTGATGATCTTTAGAATAACTTTGAATCTGGGTCATGTCAGGTCAAAAACTAGGTCACCAGGTCAAATCAAAGTAAAAGCTAGTTAACACTTTAGAGGCCACATTTATGACCATATCTTAATGAAACTTGGTCAGAATGTTAATCTTGATGATCTTTAGGTCAAAAGGTCAGGTGAGCAATACAGGGCCTTCATGGCCCTCTTGTTTAGCTCACCTGAGCAATGCTCAATGTCTGGCGTCCGTCGTCTGTCTGTCTGTCAACATTTAGCTTATGTATATGATAGAGGCTGTACTTTTCAACTGATCTTCATCAAATTTGGTCAGAATGATTACCTTGATAAAGTCTAGACCAAATTCGAAAATGGGTCATCTGGGGTCAAAAACTAGGTCACTAGGTCAAATCAAAGAAAAACCTTGTGTATGCGATAGAGGCAGTAGTTTTCAATTGATCTTCATGAAATTTTGTCAGAATGATGACCTTGATGATATCTAGGCCAAGTTCGAAAATGGGTCATCTTGGGTCAAAAACTAGGTCACTAGGTCAAATCAAAGAAAAACCTTGTATATTCAGTTGAGGCTGTATTTTTCAATTGATCTTCATGAATTTTGGTCAGAATGATTGCCTTGATGAAATCTAGGGCAAGTTGAATATGGGTCATCTGGGGTCAAAAACTGGGTCACAAGGTCAAATCAAAGAAAAACCTTGTGTATGCAATAGGGGCTGCATTTTACACCGGATCTTCATGAAATTTGATCAGAATGTTTGTTTGGATGAAATCTAGGTCTAGTTTGAATATGGGTCATCTAGGATTAAAAACTAGGTCACCCAGTTGAATTAAAGAAAAACCTTGTGTACGTAATAGGGGCTGCATTTTACACTGGATATTCATAAAATTTAGTCAGAATGATTGCCTTGATAAAATCAAGATCAAATTAGAATATGGGTCATCTGTGGTAAAAAACTAGGTCACTAGGTCAAATCAAAGAAAAACCTTGTGTATATGATAGAAACTGAATCTTCGCTTTCTGGATATAACTTTAGTACAATATAAGATAATGACTTGAAACTTAAAATGTATCTTTATCATCATCATCTGCTATAATAATGAATAAAATAAATAAAAAAAAAAAAGAAAAAAATATAATTTGAGTTTAGCAAAGTCTTTGTACTTAATGTGCATGTTACTAAGTTTCTTGGACTCTTTTTTCTGATATAATTTAATTCCATCAAAATATAGAATGTCAGTACCCTTTCCATACTTGACCTTTAACCCCTCTGAGTAGTAGGGTCTTTTTATATTTTGGTGTATCTACCTTTTAAAGTAGAGGTGTCTTATTGAGACATAAATTCATGTGACTGTCAAATTGCCGAACAGTAGAGCGCGCTGTTGTTAAGTCAGTAGGTCAAAGGTCAAGGTCACAGTGACCCAGTACAGTTAAACCGTTTCCAGAACGCTTGGGCCTAGGATCATGAAAGTTGATAGGGAGGTTGGTCATGACCAGCAGATAACCCCTCATGACCAGCAGATAACCCCTATTTATTTTTAAGTCAGTAGGTTAAAGGTCAAGGACACTGTGACCCAGAACAGTTCAACTGCATGGCCTTGCAAAAAAGTAGGAGGTCCCCTATTGATTTTGAGGTCAGTAGGTCAAATGTCAAGGTCACAGTGACCCGTAACAGTTAACCATTTCCAGACGATAACTTGAGAACGCTTGGGCCTAGGATCATGAAACTACATAGGGAGATTGATCATGACCAGCAGATGACCCCTGTCGATTTGAGGTCAGTAGGTCAAAGGTCAAGGTCACAGTGACCCAGAACAGTAGAACATTTTTGCCAAATAACTAGAGAACGCTTTGGTCTAAGATCACATGTGATACGGGGGTCACTTATGACTAGTAAATGACCCATAAGTATTGATTTGAGGTCAGTACGTCAAACCTCCAGTGCACAGTGACCAAATAATTTCTGTGCCTTGTGCAGTTACTGAATGCATCAAGGGGAACATTTTGTGTTCTACCAGCTCTTGCTTAGTTAAGTCATAAATAACAGAAAAAATGAAATATTAATTAAGATATAATAAATGTGCCACAACATTTTATCAAATTGAATAAAATATAGGCGGGTTTTTGGATGCCTATATTTTTCATTGATAAAAATATAGGAGCACATGTCATATTTCACCCCAACAGTTTCAGTTTCAGTTTATTTGTGAACTGGTAATCAAACAACTCATAAACTATTTGTAAATAGAATAGTCAAATAAAAAATATGCAGACTGAGATTTTGTTATTTGACTCAGTGTTATGATCTTAACTTGTGTCTGACATCACACCGTTATGATGTCATATTTTTATGACATCACTGATGAATCATACATGAGCAAGTTTGCTTGTTTGAAATTTCATAAAAATATGTTAAGTAGATACAAATGTTTCATCAGAATTATGTGATTTTGTTTTTATGCCCCCGAAGGGAGGCATATTAGTTTTCAACTGTCCGTCCGTTCGTTCGTCACAATGTTAACTTTTTGTATAAAGGCACTTTACTCGCGAACCACTGCACCCAGGACCTTCAAACTTCACATGCTGATAGTACTTATTGAGTACATGACTGCTACTGACTTTGGGGTCACCAGGTCAAAGGTCAAGGTGCTGCGGGGGCATTTGTCACCATTAGTGACAGCTCTTGTATAAAATATTATTTTGTTGTCATTTTACACTGGAATCTAATTGTAGGGAGTAAAATATAACAGCCAGTCATATTTTTCATAGAATCATACATAGGTTGTTTGTTATGTTTATAAAGCAATTGCTGTCAATAGCGATAGGATTTTTTTTCCAGATTATTAGTATCATGTTACTTGTAAACAGGAAAAAGAAAAAGCCAAAGCACTGGTTTCTTAAGGCTTAGTAAGAAATTTTTGCTTTGATGTAAATTCTATTTAATGTCGCAGAATCCCTTGAGAGTTTTATGTTTTTGTGTTTGAAGTACATTTAGAAAATGTAGGGTATTATAATTTTTGTCGGAGCAAACTTAATTATTTAGTATTTGTTCTTTTTGTCATAGAAGTCGAGTGATGACGACAGTAAGCACCATAGTGAGTAGACAAATAAACATGGCTCAAGTTTCCTCCGTTCTATATAAGGGAAAAGACCTCTTTTTTACAAAACCTGAATTGGGAATCTCCAATGTTTTGTACTTTCAGGTCAGGTAAAAGGTTGAACCACAAGAATGTATGGCCCTTGATGTATTTGTCAGCTTACATATTTTTCTCAGTTGTGAAAAACGAATGTAATAATGTAAAAAGTGCCTAGAAGGTTACTAAGCTAAAGGTAGAATACAGTATAGACTATTATTCTGGGAACAGCTCCCTGAATCCTTCTTAATCAGTCATGCCTTCACATCGGAGCGCCTTTAGGAATAGAACTTGACAGTTATCTTAATAAAGAAGCATCAAACTCAGCCTCTAGCATGGTAGTCCTTAAAGCGTGGATGGGGTGGCTGTGAAGACAACCTCTAGCCTGGTAGCCCTTTCAGCATGGGATGGTGGTGGGGGGGGGTGAAGACAACCTTTAGCCTGGTTGCCCTTAAAGCATGGGTGGGGTGGCTGTGAAGACAATTTGTCCACAAGCTGTAAGTTATTTGCAAAAAAGATGCATATGCTAGTCCTGTGTCTCCTTGCACTGAATGGTTAGACTATGTCTTCTGGTTACCTATGGATTGAACGGTTGTTAAATAATTTGTCTGGAATCTGGCTCTCCATGTTACAAGTACTTGAGATCATGAGAATGAAAAAACTTTTATTATCATAATGACTGATATGTCAAGTGCATCAAGAGCTTTCATAACGGAAGTCTAATTCCATAGCAGTTATCTTTTTCATCATTGACGTAAAGTTTTGAAATATTACACTAGGTAACTAAGGTAGAGTTATTAAAGCAGGATAGCCAGATATTTTGGCAGCCCATCAAGAAAAGAGCTGAATGAAACTGATGAAATTTTACTGTAGTTTCCTGGTTATTTGGCGAACACTCAAGAATCTGTCATAAAGTAAGAAACCTGAATTTTATGGCAGTTGAAATGTTTTTGAGGTCATCAACTGAATAAATTGAGACAGCCTGATACAGTTTGATTGCACAGGTATACTTTCAGGGGAGTCCTATATTCCGTTTGTAAATGCAAGCATGCTATGGTGTACTGTTTTGTTGTGTGTGGGCTTTCTTGCTAATTATTGCAGCAGCCCTCCAGAGGCTCATTTAGTATTCTCTCAAGAATGTCTTATATAGTATTGTTGGTCATTACCTGGGATATAGCAGTACTTGCACAGGGTATAGCTGTATTTTGGAAATGTAAAGAGAAAAGCTGTACTTATAAAAGGTGAAAAAAAACAAAGAAAAATATCAAACAGGGAATGCCACGCACCAAAAACGCAGCCTCCCCAAAACGAAACCCCCAGCATGCAGACGCGCGCACCACACACACATACACACACACATGCACACACAGCCATTCTTGTAAATGTTGAAGCTGTACTTTGTACTTGTAAGGAGTAAAGCTGAACTTGTAAAGGGTAAAGCTGTACTCATAAAAGGTATAGTTGTACTTGAAAAGAGTAAAGCTGTACTTCAGTTATAACCCTAAACTATATATCTTGACAATTTTTAGTCATCTCCATTTTTAGACTTTCTGTTTCAATTTCTTCCAGTTGTACGGATGAAGAATTAAATTTATGTAATTGAAAAAGAGCAGATTGTATTAACAGAATTACTTCCCATTGAATTTTATGTAGATGATGACTATTGTTGTTGGAGATAGATAATTTGAATTAACTCCCGTTTATTCCAATCAGTTCGTTATTTAAACATACTATAATTCAATTCAAGCTAAATCTTTAGATTAACAGAAACTGTTCCTCCAATTCTTAAAACTGATCAGGGATCCTAAATCCTTACATTATACAATAGGGGATAAAGTTCAGTGAATTTGCTTGTTTATGCTTATATTGTTTTCATCCTCTCTATTATTGTTGGGCTTGATAAGAGTCTTTCCCACAATCATATTTAAATGCAAATGAGAATTTCTTGTATGTAACTAAAGTTGTTTACAAGTATGACTACTGAATAAAAGATATTTCTACAAGTACTTGCATTGCAAATGGACTGACTACAAGCAGTCATTCACCTTGTTCTGATTTACTGCCTTTGTTTTTTATCTTTCTTACATATCAGTAAATACATAACATCAAGTCAATATGTATACATCTGCTAGTGGAAAATATCAGTACAGCCAAAGAAAAGGACATTGATCTAAATTTAAAAAGAGAATAAAAATATATTTATTGCATCTTCTTGGGGATGTCACTACTTTCATTTAGCTGGTAGAATTTTCATTGCTTCGAAAGAGATGCAGAAATTGCACTGTGAATGCTCATTGCACATAACAGAGAGTGTATATATCTCAAACGGTAACAGTGGTTGTGTATACCTCACAAGCAATACCCAAACCATTACAGTGAGTGTGTGTACCTAACAAGCAATACCGAAACCGTAACAGTGAGTGTGTATACCTCACAAGCAATACCAAAACCATAACAGTGAGTGTGTATACCTCACAAACAAATACCAAAACAGTTACAGTGAGTGTGTATACATCACAAACAAATACCAAAACCATAACAGTGAGTGTGTATACATCACAAACAAATACCAAAACCGTTACAGTGAGTGTGTGTACATCACAAACAAATACCAAAACCATTACAGTGAGTGTGTATACCTCACAAACAAATACCCAAACCGTTACAGTGAGTGTGTATACATCACAAACAAATACCAAAACCATTACAGTGAGTGTGTATACCTCACAAGCAAATACTGAAACCATAACAGTGGTTGTGTATACCTCACAAGCAATACCAAAACCATAACAGTGGTTGTGTATACCTCACAAGCAATACCAAAACCATTATCATGAGAGTGTATACATCACAAACAAATACCTAAACCATAACAGTGAGTGTTTATACCTCACAAGCAATACCAAAACCATTACAGTGAGTGTGTATAGTCCTCACAAGCAAATACCCAAACCATTACAATGAGTGTGTGTACCTAACAAGCAATACCAAAACCATAACAGTGAGTGTGTATACCTCACAAGCAAATACCCAAACCGTTACAGTGAGTGTGTATACATCACAAACAAATACCAAAACCATTACAGTGAGTGTGTATACCTCACAAGCAAATACCGAAACCATAACAGTGGTTGTGTATACCTCACAAGCAATACCAAAACCATAACAGTGGTTGTGTATACCTCACAAGCAATACCAAAACCATTATCGTGAGTGTGTATACATCACAAACAAATACCTAAAGCATAACAGTGGGTGTGTATACCTCACAAGCAAATACCGAAAACATTTAAGTGAGTGTGTATACCTCACAAGCAATACCAAAACCATTACAGTGAGTGTGTATAGTCCTCACAAGCAAATACCCAAACCATTACAATGAGTGTGTGTACCTAACAAGCAATACCGAAACCGTAACAGTGAGTGTGTATACCTCACAAGCAAATACCGAAAACATTTAAGTGAGTGTTTGTACCTCACAAGCAACACCCAAACCATAACAGTCAGTGTGTGTACCTCACAAGCAAACACACAAAGCATAACAGTCAGTGTGTATACCTCACAAGCAAGTACACAAAGCATAACAGTCAGTGTGTATACCTCACAAGCAAATACACAAAGCATAACAGTCAGTGTGTATACCTCACAAGCAGATACCCAAAGCATAACAGTCAGTGTGTATACCTCACAAGCAAATACCTGTAACAGTCAGTGTGTATACCTCACAAGCAGATACCCAAAGCATAACAGTCAGTGTATACCTCACAAGCAGATACCCAAAGCATAACAGTCAGTGTGTATACCTCACAAACAAATACCTGTAACAGTCAGTGTGTATACCTCACAAGCAGACACCCAAAGCATAACAGTCAGTGTGTATACCTCACAAGCAGATACCCAAAGCATAACAGTCAGTGTGTATACCTCACAAGCAGATACCCAAAGCATAACAGTCAGTGTGTATACCTCACAAGCAGATACCCAAAGCATAACAGTCAGTGTGTATACCTCACAAGCAGATACCCAAAGCATAACAGTCAGTGTGTATACCTCACAAGCAAATACCCAAAGCATAACAGTCAGTGTGTATACCTCACAAGCAAACACCCAAAGCATAACAGTCAGTGTGTATACCTCACAAGCAAACACCCAAAGCATAACAGTCAGTGTGTATACCTCACAAGCAAACACCCAAAGCATAACAGTCAGTGTGTATACCTCACAAGCAAATACCCAAAGCATAACCCAAAGGTAAGGGCACTCCAGTCCGACAACATCTCTTGTTGTATTATGTGTGATTTTGTTTGCTACTGAACCAGTTTTATATTCTTGCTAATTTGCATTTTATGTAATTATTAGCTCGACTATATGAAGTATAAGGAGAGCTATCCTACTCGACCCGGCGTAGGCGTCTTGCTGCGTCCCCACCTTGGTTAAAGTTTTTTTAGACTTTTGCTTTTTTCAACTTATCTCTGTAATTACTTGATGGATTTGATTCAAACTTGAAACGGTTATTCCTCATCATCACCCACATCATCTGGCATTAGGGCCATAACTCTGGTTCCAATATTTCATGATTTATCTCCCCTTTCAACTTTAAGGTTAAAGTTTTGATGCACTTTCACTCTATCTCTGTTATTACTGAATGGATTTGATTCAAACTTAAAATAGTTGTTCAACATCATCACCCACACCATTTAACACAAGGTGCATAACTGGCACCAATTTGTCATGAATTATGCCCCCTTTTACTTAGAATTAAAGGTTAATTTTGATGCATTTTCACTATCTCTCAGTTATTATGAAACGCATTTGATTCAAACTTGAAGTAGTTGTTCCACATTATCACCCACATCATATGACACAAGATGCATAACTCTTGCACCAATATTTTATTAATTATGCCCACTTTTAGCTTAGGCTATACTTATATAGTGTTTTGATACACTTTATCTGTACTTCTCTTATTACTTAATATTTTTGACACAGACTCAGGCAATTGTGCAATATCTTCATTGGAGTTAATAAACACTCCAGTGACAGCTCCAGTTTCCTCAGATGTGCCCAGTTTCACTATCCAGCATCGAAATAGTTGAGCAGCTGTCTCCTGTGACAGCTCTTGTGTTCATTTTGTAAACAACTGTAGTCAGTTTTTATACTTGCATGGATATTATAATCTAGGTTCAAGTATGAGGCTGACATCAAGGTCAGTTTCCTTACTGCACTTAATTAATGGATATTTATTTAAAAAGTAGGTTAATGGATGACAGCAGTTTTTTTTTCAAAAAGTTCATTATGACAGTTACCAAAATAGCATCATTTTGACAGCATATATAAACAGGAGAATATATATTTTCTTTGTGTAGTTCTGACTGACAGTGAAGTGGGCTGGACAAAATGACAATTTATATAAGTCGTAAGGTCAGCCAAACCTGCTTGTATACATATATAAATCTCAAGGTCAGGACAAAATAACAATTAAAAAGAGTGGTCATTTATACTTTAAGATAAATTACCTTAATGATGGCTCAATGGTTGTGTGTGTATTTTAGCTTTTAGTTGCCGCCTGTAACCTATATGGACCACTCCAACCCATGGTAGAAGTCCAGTGGCTTTCAGACATCAAACTTCAAAGGATGATTCTGATCAATAATTGGAGAACGATTTGGCCTACAATGCCCCTGTGAAAAAGGTTCATGAACAAATTCATGAAATAGTTCGTGAATAAATATTCATGAGAGTCAAAATTTATGTTTCATGGATTTCAGTATTCATGTTCATGAATTAAAATAATACATGAAGAAGTTCATGAATATTGAAATTCATGAAACATAAATTTTGATTTTCATGAATTTTTATTCATGAACTATTTTTGTAAAAAAGAAGAAGAAAACAGGTTTCATGAACTTATTCATGAACTAATCAAGGTCACCTGGTAAGAGTGTAACACTATGAAACATGAGAGATCTGCATGTGATGGAATTCTTTGAACAATTTCGGTAGGGCTTGATACAAGAAAAAATCCTGTATAAAAGGTTCAGTATCTGAATTTCAATCTTGATATTATAGTAAATTATACATTGTTTAACTTAGTGTTTTTGTATTTTATACAGCAATTGTTTACTTCTTATTATGCTCCTAACCCCACTGTAAACTTAGTTTACTGTTTTTACTCAACATGTCATTTGTTGAGGGTGGAATGACACCAATGAAGGGAAAATAAATCTTTGTTGTGAACCATAATATTCTTCAGTTTTGTAAATGGTACTCTTTAAGACTCTGTGCTTAGAATGTTGCAAATGGTCAGTCGCCAGTTCAGAAATTTACTTTCAGCTTACCTTGCCAGGTTGAGCTAGTATGGATCGCTGTCTGTTCGTCCTACCATTTCTTTTAAACAACATCTCTGAAACTACTAGGCCAATGTTAATAGCTTTTCTTCAGGGTCGTGAAAACTTGTGACATTTTAAAAAGATTTTATAGTTTTTAAAATGAACGATTTATGACAACACCATAATTACTTACTTGATATTCAGTATACTCATGTTCCTTTTAAACCATTCCTAACTGTAGTATGACAAATATTTCTTTCTTATTTGCTGCACAAACTTCTCAAAAATTGCTGAATCACATGTGCAAAAAATTTCCCAGCATGCATCAAAATAATGGAAACTGATCATGTGATATTATGAATTTAATGTTCATGAACATTCAAGAATAGTTCGTGAACTTATTCATTATTGTAAAAGGTAATAAACCTAAGTTTTATGTTTAATGAATGAACAGTTCAGAAACTCACAATTGGGTTCAAGATCTGGTACTGAACTAGAAAAAGGTTTTGAATTTTAGTACTTTTAATGAACCTGTGTTCATGAACAATTTTGGTTCTTAGTCTAATACTAACAGTAATTGTTCAGGAACTGGTAAAGTTCTGTAAGTTCTTGAACTTTTGCAGTTTTTGAACCAATGGTCAAGAACCATCATTGTTCTAGAACCACAGTCTAAGGACTGTTATGCTGGTTCAGGAACAGTTCTTTAAGTTCTTCAGAAGTTCTTGAATGTTCAAGAACTTAATACTTGTTCTAGAAAATCTTTAACATTGGAAAACTGTAACCATGTAGTTCCTGAATCACAATTTCAATCATTATCTGAATTTCATTTTCAACTTCTTGAATTTCTTAAATTATTTAATGGATTTTCTGAAATGTTCATGAACTACATTTACAAGTTCATGAAATGAAAGTAATATTCTTGAACTTGAGAGTTCATGAATTTAAGTAAGTGAACTTTTCCTTGCAGTTCATGAACTTTTTTTGATAATTCACGAAGTCTTACAAATTCATGAAGTTCATGAACCTATTTCACAGGGGTACCTGTAGACAGATGAGGTATGCAAATTACTTAAAAAATAAATGGCATTCTGAAATGAAAATAAATATGACTAGCAAATGATAACTGAATCATTTTAATACACTTTTAAAACAGTAAGGTGTGGCTACAATAACTTTGGCAGCATTGCAGAAAATAAGACACTTGTGTCTTTACTTGCTACAAATATTGAATATTACAGATTTGAAAACTTCTTTGTATTTATTTAGCTGAATACCTGTGAGGTTATTAACATCAGTTAAAAGTCATCATATACACAGCAGCTAGGGGACAAGCCCACAATTCTGATATTTGTCTCAGTGAAAGTTGACATAAGTCTTCCATAGGACTGTTTAATAAGTCGGTTCAAAAGCCTGAATGCAGGATATATTCAGGTTGAATAACCTGGAAGTGCTGGGGTTCTTATATGGTATTATGTGAATTACAAAATGAAAATCGTTATCTGCTGAATAAGGACAAATGCTTCAGACATTATAAAAAAAAAAAAGACTAAACATAAACATAATAGCATTAATTTATGACTCAGGCAGATTAAAGAGAGTATTGTAAGTTCTGGAGGACATTGACGTCTGCTTTGCACCAGGACATTTTCATGTTAGATGACGGAAGGAAGCTTGTTAAACACAATGTCTTTACTTTGTTAAAGTGATTTGGCAAACAAACAGATGTTGAATTTAACATTGTACGAGATATATTATGAGTAATTGGTGAACAAAAAACAGTCCGACATAATGTGCAAAACATGCATACAAGGCTTGTTATTATTCTCCAGTTGTATATCTGAGTTAGAAAGTCTGGTATTTTGGGCTTTGTAGATCTAGATCTCTAAATATTTTTTTTCAAGTCTAACCTTTCTCAAAGCATACTTAAACTTTATTTCTTATCCAGCTATCAAACTGTCTTAGGAGGTAGAGCTTTAGTTAGAGGAGCTCTTGTAAGTTGCTTTAGGCTCAGAGCTTTTCTATTTATAATTAAGCTTCAGCCATTGCAGTATTCATTGTTGACAAACAGAGAGCACTAGCCTGAGCTTTCTTAAAGAGGTTAATAACTTCAGATTTACATGACATTTCATAGCTGTATTCTTTCATTGCTGTACAATGACTGCCATGCTCAGAATGGAATGGTAGAGATTATTGACTCTGTACCTTATCAAGGTATGTTTATCTAAGTATTGATAGTTCAATAGTGCATTACCCAGAGCTGTCAGAACATATTGACTGAAATTTTAAAAATTCTCACTTTCAATGTACATACACAAGGACTCCCAGGAAAGTTGGTTGAACTCTTCTAAAAATGAAGGTACAAGGTTGGCATAAAAAATGCAGGAAATATATAGTTTAAGGAAAACAGCATTTTGTTAAAAGTTGAAAGCAAAATTGCTCATAGCAAGAATAGTGTTGGGGATGGCTTATTTCATGATTCTGGTATTTCTTAGCTGCCATCTCTCTGTATTCTGAGCAGTCACCATTCAAAAATTTGAACACATCTAAGCATCAAATTAGTTGGACTGCATACAGAAAAATGAACAAGAAGTGTCTGCACCTTGGTTTATGATAGCATCTTTAGCCATTCCCAAGCCATTTCCTTTAGCTTATATCATACAGTCAATTTTGATTAACAAAGAAATCATTTTCCACATTTTGTTGACTTGGAAGTTATAAAACCATAATGATCTTGACAGGTGAAAAAGATTTAATTAATATACTGCAATTATAAAACCCAACTTTACTGTGATTTTGTAATTAAATCGATGGCAGATTTTAGAAAAAAGAAAGAAAGGGTTTAATGGCTTCACATGCAATGAATATTTTCATGGAATTTATGAAATTTACAATCAAGATAGATTTTAGTATTTTCCTGAAATGTGTATATCAAAGATAATTAGCAAACAGGCAACAGGTACATCTATAAAATGCATATCATCATGAATTCAGTGTCGGAAGTATGAAATTTAATTAAGGGAGGGTTGACCTAGACAGTCGTACAGTGTATCTTTTTTATCATATGCTGACGTGAGCGATGGTTTTTTGATTTATGGCATATTGTTAAGTATTTTATGTAACTGCTGTTCTGTTTACATATATATAAAGTAGAATTATTTCTGTAATAAGACATTTTGTCGTCTGAAGTTTCAGTTAGTTTTTTAATGGGAGGAAGTTGTCATGAAGAAAAATGAATTGTATAAGGGACTTCCAGTCAAATTCTATGGCAAAAAGGCATGTCCTTTTACAGAAAAAAAGAGTTTCAGTTGCCGTATATTACTCTTAATCTCTTTAGTTACTAACTGATATATGATCATATTTACTGTATAGTATTTGATCTGTTAGAATGTAGTGATAACACGTTTTTCGTGTTATGACATCTACAGAAACCCGAGGGGACTTCTTTGGTACCAAAATATCCTGAGGAATTCTGCTGATGTTATAACAGGAAACAAAAGATGCATAAACGCTGTTCTAACATAAAACGTGTAAAATGTTTAAAAAAATGGATATATTGTCCATCAGCGTCATTCAATATTCATAAATTGCGCGGGAATGTCATGAAGCGTTGTTTGATGACATTGACATCATTTCCTTTTGAATTATCTGTTATAAGACTGTAATAGGTGAATGTTCGGCCAGATAACAGCATTTGTAAAAAAAAAAGGTTTGTAAGCAGCCACTTTAAATTTTACTCTCCTTGAAAACGACAACAAAAAAACAGAACAGCAGCTTCATGCTAAAATGATTTATGAGGTTACAGATAATATAACTTGTATATAACTATCTTTCAGTTTTTTAAATAAAGCTAAATTAAGCTGTGGTTATGCAAATTATATCCGGAATTCGACACCCGGAAATCTAAAATTTACATTATGTCTGGTCTGGCTTTTAAGTATAAAAGGGAAGAATACAGATTGACCTAGTTACAGGATAAAAATAACTGACCTAGTAACAGGATGAAATTTGGTACATTTAGATAACATCTTTCAGAGGAAACATAATGGTACATGAAGGGGATTATAAATAAATGTAAAAATGAAATAAAATCCAGGCGCGAAGTTAAAGGATATGCAGTAAAAGCGTTCAGTTGTTTATGTCGCTCTGTCCAGAACAAACCATTTCATTTTGCTGAAATTAGGACATGCCTTCAGTGTTTGTTTTAACCTGAATTTATCAGTATTTCAAATTATATATAGCAGTCACTTTAGTAATTAGTGGGGGGGGGGGGGGGGGAGTGGGCTCCATGTCCTAGTGGTTAAGGTTGCAGAAACCTTGCTGTAGGTTGTTGAATCTTTTTATTTGAGAAATTATGATCCAGTTGGCTTGTGGAGGGTTGAAGATTCTGCCCAGATGCCAATCTATGCCTGGAAGGGCACCTGGGGTCTTCCTCCACCATCAAGGGCTTGAAAGTCGTCATATGACCTACTACTGTGAACATGTTGAACTGACCAGCCCCACTTACCTGCTCTCCACTAAAAAAAACTTTTTCATAAGTAACAACCCCCCCCACTCTCTTCCTTACACATAAATCAGAGGTGAAGGACAGTTTCTGCATGAAATAGAGATGAGGACAACTTCACACATGAATCAGAGGTGGAGTATAACTTCGCACATGAATCACAGGTGGAGGACAACTTCACACATTAATCACAGGTGGAGGACAACTTCACACATTAATCACAGGTGGAAGACAACTTCACACATTAATCACAGGTGGAGGACAACTTCACACATGAATCACAGGTGGAGGACAACTTCACACATGAATCACAGGTAGAGGACAACTTCACACATGAATCACAGGTAGAGGACAATTTCACACATTAATCACAGGTAGGTCAACTCACACAATGAACGTCGCATAGACCTACACTGAATCTAGTGGAGGACACACTTCTCACATAAATACTTGTAGAGTAACAATCTTCCACACATAATCAAGGTGAGAGGACAAATTCCATGAAAAAGAGATGAGGACAACTTCACACATGAATCAAGGTGGAGTAAACTTCGCACAATGAATCACAGGTGGAGGACAACTTCACACATTAATCACAGGTGGAGGACAACTTCACACATGAATCACAGGTAGAGGACAACTTCACACATTAATCACAGGTAGAGGACAACTTCACACATTAATCACAGGTAGAGGACAACTTCACGCATGAATCACAGGTGGAGGACAACTTCACACATTAATCACAGGTAGAGGACAACTTCACACATTAATCACAGGTGGAGGACAACTTCACACATGAATCACAGGTAGAGGACAATTTCACACATGAACCAGAGGTATAGAGCAACTTCTCACATGAATCACCAGCAGCTTCTTAGTTGTAGTCCTGTACTGAGCCCATTGAACATATCATGTGGTGTCATACAATATAATCGGACAAAAAATGTCCTGGAGAATATCATAAAAACATCATTCTATGTTACACTCTATTATCTTGACAGGAAATTGAATAACCCATGACACATAAAAAAAAATTATAATTATGAATGAAAATGTAAATGTGATCTCCCTGAAGTGCCTTCCTGCAGTGTCATATCACCTTATTATCTTCCCCAGTTATACAACCATCACTATAATTATCTAGATAATCAGAAGAAATACACTTGAACTACTTTTCACTTAAGATTACAGATAATTATTTAATTTAGTTTGGAACAGGAATGGAATTGTAACACTGTGTCTGGGTTTCCCAGAAATTCCTCTGGTTTATGCTTTATGCTTTCAGTATGCACCTCTATCCAATCTTGCAAGATATCTAATGTGAACATTTTTGTCTAACAGTTTTGCAGTAATAAACAAATGAAAATACCCATATATCTATGGAAGCGTCCTGGTGCCAGCAGAGAGATTTAAATTTGTTTTACGTACAACTTACTATCTCCTACGTAGGACATAATATCTCCTACGTAGGACTTAGTATCTCCTACGTAGGACTAATATCTCCTACGTAGGACTTAGTATCTCCTACTAGGAATTATTATCTCCTACGTAGGATTAGTATCTCCTACGTAGGAATTTAGTACTACTAGAGTACTTAATATCTCCTACATAGGACTTAGTATCTCCTACGTAGTACTTAGTATCTCCTACATAGGACATAGTATCTCCTATGTAGGACTTAGTATCTCCTACATAGTAGTTAATAGTACTACGTAGGAGGTTAGTATCTCCTACGTTAATCGTGTCATGCAGTCGGGTCTAAATAAATTCATTCTTTGTTATTGGTTAGAAGATAATTTCACTGAATTCAATGAAAAGTTATTTATTTAAGCCCCATTCTCGAGACAACACATAAAATACAAGAATATGAATAGTTTAGAAAATAAATTAAATATTGCAATAAATGCCTTTTATCAGCATACAATTAAAAAGTCAACCAGCAATTAACACATGTACCGGAAATGCTAGTAGGACCACATAACGTTGCAGCGCCCTAGAATAGGAACCCTTACGTATGAGTTACTAAGTCCTACGTAGGCGATACTATGTCCTACCTAGGAGATACTAAGTCCTACGTAGGAGATACTATGTCCTACATAGGAGATATTATAAGTACTGCTCATAGGAGATATCTACTGATTCCTATGGTAGGAGGAGACACATAATGTACTAACTCTACGTAGGAGATACTATGTCCTACGTAGAAGATACTAAGTACTACATAGGAGATACTATGTCCTATGTAAGAGATACTATGTCCTACGTAGGGGATATTAAGTACTACGTAGGAGATACTAAGTCCTACGTAGGAGATACTAACTCCTACGTAGGGGAGTATTAAAGTCGTACGTAAGACAAATTTAAATCTCTCTGCTGGCACCAGGACGCTTCCATATATATCAACTTCGTATAGTTAATAACAGAATTTTGTATCCCTGTATTTAAGCTTTCCTACCTAATCAGTTTCTTTAGAACTAATTAATTTCTGTCATAGGGCCAACTAGGCTAACATTGGAATTACATTCAAGGTTTTCACGGAATGCTTACCGGCTCATTTTTTTGCAATTGTTCTGTCACATTCTCATTATTACTAGCTATATCTTCATCAACATTTCCTACTTTAGGGGAATTGTGTAACCATTGGATTTCAAAACTTCCATCTGTATTTCAGCTAAAAGGTTTTTGTCACATATTGGTTGCTAGAATACAGAATTTCTATTTATAAACTGCTTTTAAAATTTCAGTGTAAAATGAATACAAAATTTTTCAAGAAATCTGTTCCCAAAACACTTAACAAGTTGTGTATAATCGGATTACTTTTCTCAATTTGAATATGTAATTGCATTTTGTTAGGTCTATGGGGGAATTGGTGGTAATTTTTACTGGATTTAGGCAAATCTTCCGGGAGTGTTTCTATTTTGAAACAAAGGAACGTCTAGTACATTACACTGTGTCCTTGGCCAATCATTATTCAATTTGTAGAAACTGTCTTTTGATACCATTAATAACTTGGTAAAATTTTATATGTCGGTGAAGAAATATCCAGCTGGTTAGCAGAAGTCCCGGACTTGGGATTCTTTAAATGTCTGCAATAATGTATAGAAGGACCTTTGTCCGCTACCAGAAAGATGGAAATTCTCAGTATTGACTTAAAACAAACAAGACAAAATAAATTTTCTGTAAAAACTGCTGAAGTATTTATAGACAAGGACTGCAGTGAAACTTTTCACAGAAAAGGAAAAATATTGGCAAAAAATCATTCCCTAGGGACGGAGCAGTGGACATGTTTGATGACATTTATTTACTTGTTTGTTATTCAGAAGTCTGTGAAAGTCTTCACTTCATTTGAAGGAATTTTCACTTAATTTGTAGTTTATCTTACAGAACAAATATCCATCCCCAGTACAAGTCATCTTCTGAATTACAATGACTTGTAGAGTCATATTGCAAAAGTTTTTGGTCAAGCCATCGATAATTAGCCAACTTCATGACTACACTAGTTTTGTTCTCTTGTTTGGTTATAAATATTTCCAATATGCACTTACTGACCATCAGGAACATGCAGGTATTGAATCTACATTTGATACTACTTATTGACATGGCAGATACGTCATGCAGTAACTGCCATGTCTGCGAATTGGAACATCTTTGACTGATCAATCTGTGCTTGTCACAGATATAATGATTTTGTCGAGTGTAGGACTGATAAAATTATGAAATCTCATCTAACTAATTCATATCAATAACTTGCAGCATCATGCACACTGGAATTGATCAATGTTCCATTTAATCACAGAGGAGCAGAAACTGGTTGTTTACCTTGGTCCAACTCTCGTGAGATGTTCTCGTGATCGGATGCACCTTGTGGCCACGTAACCTTGGGGATAAATGCACTTTTTGGTTCAGATGGCCAACTGTGTGACTGCTTTATTGACCAATGAATTATTCTCAGATTTGAAACACTGGCTTCTGTTTACATGCACTTGATATTAATGCAATTTGTCGCAGGTTGTACTTCAAGAGATGTGGTCACCATAGTAGAACAGCCAAAGTTGATACTACATTTAAGATGTATTAGTTAAAAATAAGTAGATAGCATTTAGTGTACATGCAGTTAGTTTATATATATTATAAAGTCCTGTTAAACTTCTCTGATAATATTGATATCTAAAAATAAACTGTTTTAGTTTAAGTTGTTGCTTTGGATATCTTTAAGTCCTTGTAAGATCTTGACAAGCTGAATAATCTAATCTTAGATGTAGGATTTCTTAAAGAAGCAATTAACTGAGATTTTAGATGTAGCTTTTTTCCCATCATGAGGTCAGTTGTCACCTTGTAGGCTGATTGTGCTAGTATCTGTTCATGACCAAGATGTGAGATAGATAAATCATCAGATACTGATAAAAGGATATGAAAGATGTTATATACATGGAGATGCATGGTCTTTCTTATCTCCAAGGAGATTCATCATCCCTGCAGTTCAGTATAAAGCTGAGCATATACAATTGAATTAGAATATTGCTAAGAAAGTGTCTTAAAAAAAATTACATGGTGATGGTCTGCTCTTAAATTATCAGCATGTTGGTCACTTGCAAAAATTAAAAAAGTTGAGAACTGTAACATTCTGATGCTTCTGCAGCAGACGACATTAAACATAATCATGTACATGTTTATATCAAAAATTTAGCTTTCATGATATTATTTATGTGGGAAAGTGTTGCATTGAAAAGAATTGTAATGTGTTTCAAAGTGGAGTAATACATGCAGTGCTGTATGGTCATGCTTTATACTTTATTATAGTAAAAAAGGTCATCTTTGATTTTCAAAATAAAAAGCATTTAAGCACATATCCCTTACCATGCTGGACACAATTGATTCAGCCTTTGTGACCAGTGCAGATCATGGTCAGCCTGCACATCCATGCAGTCTGATCATGATCTGCATTGTTCGCCATTCAGTCAGTATCTTTCAGTAAGCACCCCGGTACTGTCCAAATTGAAAGATGGACAAGTTCATCATAGAAATTTAGCAGGGTATTAGGGTTAAGCATATATTATGATCATCTAAAATGATGACCTGCTTTTAAAAAAATATATATAGATGTTCTCAGACATAGGTTAAACATCCAAGTTACTAATTTAAAACAACAACAGCATTCTGCAACAGTTACACCACAGTCTCTAAAAAGTTCTACAGAAGTCTTAAACCAATGTTAGAAGTTACGAAATAATAAATGTTAAATACCGTATTTTCCCGAATAGACGCCCCCGGGGGCGTTACATTTTCCAAAGAGGGGGCGTACATTTGAGGTAAAAAAAATGAAAAATTAAAATTTTTACAAAACTTAAAAACATCGTTCAAACCAACTGTAAAGTGTTTCTGTGTTGTTTAATTCCCCCAAAACGTAATTATTTGGCATCCAATTTAATGCAGTGTGTCTTAAAATTATGCATTTAAATACGGTACCTCATGTATTCCGTGACACGCTCGCGACATTACACATTACGTCATCATACCCAAACAGCTGTGTACTCCGATAATATTTTCCTTAGTACATACGGGTACTGCAATACACAATGTCAGTGGTTTGACACGCTGCTTATGTGCCGGCTTTTAAATTAAAAGTTATTAGAACTGCCGAAGAAAAGGTTAACACTTTGCCGCAAATTTGTTTAAAGTCGACAGGAAGCTTGTGCGCGGGTGGTGCAAAAACATATCAAAAATGGTTTTACCGTTTAATTTTCTATTTGATGATTGGATACGTACCGTACTTAGTATAAACGTTTTGGATTTACGGTACATGTACTGTTTAAAAGTGTGTTTAATTCTTAATACATTGGATACTTACTGTAAATTACTTATTATGTGGACTTATAAAAATGAGGTAGGTGATTTTTTTTCGTTCTTGTTGACTTTTTTCCCCCTCCAAAAGGGGTGGGGGGCATTAATTAGAGGGGGGGCCTTAATTCGGGAAAATACGGTAAATACTTTGTTTGTGACATTTTTCCACAACAATTTACGTGAAGTCACTGAAGCAAAAGAAATAAAGTATATGTTTGTACACCATTTGTTGAAAGAGATGTAAGGGAAAATAAACAAGATATGGAAGACATTCTCAAACTGTAACAATTTGAGTAAGAGACCAATAGAATCACCTGAAAATTTCTATGTTTTAACGTTTACCCTGCTAAATTTCAAAAATGGATTGGACCATCATTCAATGTGGGCAATACCATTTATTATTCGCAGGGATGTTCACTGAAAATTTACTGACTGAATAGCGAACAGTGCAGACCATGATCAGCCTGCACAAAAAATGCAGGCTTGTCTTGGTCTGCACTGGTTGCAAAGGCAGAACCACTTGCCGCCAGAAGGCTAAAGCAATACACAGTGGGCTTTAATGATAGGTTTATATTCATTAAATTGAGTAGGTTGAAATTTCATTTCCATTTTTCTATAATATAAAGACATCATAATTTGTTCATGCTTAAAAGTCTTCCTAATGAATTTGAGTAAGAGACCAATACAATCACCTGAAAATTTCTGCGTTTTAATGATGAGCAATACACAGTGGGCTTTAATGATGGGTTTATTTCATTAAATTGAGTAGGATGAAATTTTATTTCCATTTTTTTGTATTATGAAGACATCATAGAGTTTACACCAGTAGAAATTGACAAAATACTCGTTCTTCATTGGCCATTAATGAGTTACTAATAAAGTCATATGCATTTCTTATGTATATATTAATTTTCATGACATCATTAAGGAGACGGTAATAGATTCATCCTTTTGCTCTATTTGTAGTCATGACATACTTATAAAGCTCATCAAAAATGTTGTTAATTGCTTTTACTACCAGATACCTGTCATTGACTGGTTAATAATGCACATATAATTAATGATGGATGGCATATTCAGATCATATAGTGGAGTTAAGATTGGAAATGCCTTTTTCACTTAATACAAGCTTACAGGATGACATTGTGTAGGTATTTCATAAGATTTGAAAGAACAAAGTTCAGCCTTTTTTAACAAAGTTTGGAACAAATTACAGCCTTAGTATTTTAAACTAATTGCAAGATTATCATCCAGAGATTTCTTTGAAAGGAAGGGGGTAGGGAGAAGCTGATACCTGCTGTATAAAAAGGTACAAATTGAAAAACAAAATATGGTATGCAATAAAATTTTATATATGAAACTGATATTTGCGTATCATCTTTCCTAAAGATTCTTCATTAAAATTTACACCAGTTCTGATTTTCTGCCTTTTTGTAAGACATGGAGTGGAGACAAAGGGAGACATAGAATGGATGATAACCCAACAATCAATTTATAAAAACCTAACTTGTTAAACCAAAAATAGAGTAAGACTTCCCTTCAGGAAGTTTCATTTCACTGGTCACAGATATAACTCATACATGAAAATATTATATGTAAAAAAATACAGGAAAAATCTAATAAATCTGATATTACTGTTTGCTTTACCTGGTGCTCAGGTGCATATCTTCTCCTTAAAAAGATTTTTGACTTGTAAATGCAGAAATTTCAAATAGTTCGAAATTCTGTTATAAAAATTCAAATTTTAAAGATTTGAATGGTAAAATATTAATAATAATTTAATGTATTTATAAATCCTATATGCAGAGATTGCCGGATGTTTACATTTTGTTACACAGTCACTCAGTTGCAATAGTTACCATGTTGAAGTCATTTTTAAAATGGAAACTCATGAAAGTTTCATTTGTTAACGATTGTGAAATTTTACTTTGTTTAATTTTCATATTTACTCTATGTATTATGACAACGCAGGCATTCATTCAAAACTAGGTAAAAATCTTCACTCAAACTATCTGATTTGCATTCTCGCTTCTGATTGGTTGTTCGCATTCACAGTGAGGCTTTGTTGGCCGAGGTAGTATATACAGTAGCCCAATATCTGCTAATACTCCAGTATCAGTGTAATATAGTATGCGGACAGAGCTTGCCAATTTATAATCATTTAAGAAAACGCTTGCTTGCTTGGCAGAAGGGATAGAGATAGCATAATTTAATAGTATATTTTGTTTATTGTTTTTGTGAAATAAACAAAGGGACTTTACAGTCTTTGCTCAAACACAAAGTTAGGACTAACTGTAGAAGGAACATTATTTTGCTGGAATAGAAATTGTGCTTGTGCAATTCTGGACATTACATTTTCTTCACATCTCAGGTGGCATTGTACTTTGAAACTTTGTTGCTAAACAAAATATTAACAGTACAGATATAATGACTGTTATTTCATCTTTAATTTGTGAACAGTAAATTCTTTTTAAGTGACTTAGTTTGACTTAGCAGAACCACTATTATGCCTGCATATGCCATAGATACTATGGTTCCAAGTCACGAGGACATTAACGCAAACACCATCATGGGTATTTATTCGTCTCAGGATAATCGGAACATTCTTGCTCCAATTTACTTCAACTTCACATGTAAGTATAATTAACAATTCCACTGTTGTCTGTAGTTTTTATTGCTGTTACAGCTGCCGTCTGCTCTTATAGGTTCCTCTTTCTTCATTAGTGTACTTTGATGTTCATCCTGTAAGCACTTTTACATAATAAAAAGAGAAGAAAAAAACTGGCCTTATTTCTTGAAAATAGTTATTCTTTGGCTCTTTTTTTTTAAAACTCCACACATTGCCCTGATTTTCTTTGCACTAGTTTTTGTTTGATGAGAAATCCTGATTCTTTGCAAGAGTTTTTCCAGGAATGTCATTTCTAGGTTTTAAAGTCGGGAGGTTTTCTTCTGTATTATTAAAAGTAGCAAAGATATGGTTACTATTTGGTTATTTGGTTGAACAAGGGCTAAATAGAAAACTTGTATTATCACGAATTAAAAAAAAAACAAGTTACAACTGTTTTCCATTCAGTGGTCAAAATACGTTTGCGAAAACGGTATTGTACAAATTCTCTGCAGATTCTCTATAACAAGGTTGTGGTGAAACCCCAGACATAGAGACATGATATTATATTTATACTTTTACATCACATTGATTATTGCTTTAGCTTCCAGTGTTCATTGTTACTTCCCAGTCCTGCTGATTTATGTAACAGTAGCATTATTGACAAACAGTTTTGACCTAGTGATATATATAAATGTCTGTAAAATCTAATCACTGGTCTCCCTGCATATGCCAGTTCTGTGACTGTCATAATAGATGTTCCAATTTCGTGGCCGATTTTCAACTAATCATCTTACCCTGCTAAATATTTGATCACCAGCCTACCAATATAGACACAGTTTTGTACAGTGGCATGCCAGAAGGACTGTTTTCATGTGAAAAGAAGCTTTCTGTGCTAATTGATCCCTTGCTGGCCGTAAAAATGAGATCTTCAGTTGGTCTGCAAGCAGTATGGTTTCACCGTTTATTATTATTGTCACCCGAGTGACAACTTTGTATCATGTTTGTAAATTGAACAAAATGTTTATTTTCATAAATACATACTGAATGACAATATCCGTACTTTTTTACAGTAGTATGATTTATTTAAACACCTGATGTGTCAAAAGTATCACTTCAAACGCTGTCGATTTAAGTAAACTCCTTGGGAGCATTTATTAAGATCTTTATTTGAACTGCATTCTTTAATGTTGAAAGACAGATCCTTGGTACTACAATGAATAAAGTCAAACAGTGTTCGTCTCTTTGGTGCATTTAGAACAGCCAAAAGTGAAACTAAGGAGTGGTTCGTTTAGAGGCAATTATGTTGTATAATTTCCATATCACGCGAGTTTGAGGTCTATGTGTAATGAAGGCTTCCTGTTATTTGATTAATTATTTATACTTAAACTTACCACTTAAACTGTTGATGTCTGCTTCCCAGCTTGCATGTAAAATCATAGTTAAAATATATGATAGAAAACCATATGCTACATTTGAGTCAGAGGGAAAAAAAGGTTTAATTTACAGTTAATTAAATTTAATTGCGCTCTTAGCTGAGAATTCTTTTCTTTTTTAAATTTGTACTACCATGCAAGAACAAGATCTTCAGGTTTCTGTGATATGCTTAACACTTGGCCTAATGTAATAGGAGACTGCGCGAAAATCAATAGGTTAGTATTGAAGGTGATAATGGTTGACGTCACTGTGAGAAATAGTATTAGAATGAAAGTCTGAAAATCATATTATTCTTTATTTTTGCTATCGTTAACTGATTAATTTTCCTTTTTCGCTCCAAATTGCTTTATCCACATTTCATTCACAGAAACATTTCTGTTAAGAGGATTGGGAAAGAGTGTGAGTGTTAAGAATGGCAATAGTTCCTTTCCGTTTCCTAAATTAGACTTCTCTTACTTGTGGATTTGAAATGGTTTGGATTTTCTTAGAAATTATAGCTCACAAATTCTGTTTAAGATCTGTGACCTTTTTACTGCTTCGCAACAAGTGTAATGTCCATGGGAGAGTTACGCACAACAGCTATTTAGTGTCCTTTAAGGGTAAAATCCCTTTAATATCATATAATTCTTTTGCAGTTTCACTAAATAAGCAGTATTAACCGAAATAGAAATTTGGGGAAATTGTCACTAAAAGTTATCATGATCAAGATGTGAGATATTTGCGTCCAATGTCAGTAATGTGACAAATTGCCTTCCTTTATGTTATCTAGTGCAGCAAGTTAATTTTGATCCTGCTGAAAAAGCATTTTTTTTGCTTTAAACTGGTCAGTACATAACCTATATAGCTTTTTTATTGGCTTAATGAATTGGTCAGAAACTGTAAACAGCATTTTTGGCTTAATCAGTTAGCCAGAAACTGTTAACTGTTTAATATTATGTGATAATTATGTAATAACTAGTCCACTGCATAATCAATAAACCAGTTATGAAACCTAATAACACTTTTTAAGTCATATCCGTTTTCAAGTATACAAGGTAAACAACGGGTTTCACCTTTATCTGGTTTTACCATGTCCAGTGATTGTGACAACCTATTTGCTATTCACACAGTGTTCATTGTATGTGACACAACGGAAATTAGTGCTTGTACTAAAAGGATAGGGAAATATATAAATAATTAAGAACGGGAAATATAAACAAAAATGCAAATGATATGAATATATGGATGTTAGTTAAAGACAGAGAACATATATGTGTTAGAAATGGGGAGGAGATGGAGTTTATGTGTTGACAAAATAGAAAGAAGACCTAACTTCTGTATTTATAAGATAGAAAGAAAGGGAAGTTTATGTCTAGACCTGAGAGAAAGACAAAGCAGTGTATGTAATGAACTGTATAAAAGATATTACTATAGAGGTATATAATTTATTATATAATTATACAATTTATATATCTTTGTTAATGTTCATCAATTAATAATGATTTAAAGAAAAAATGTATGAGTTGGATCTGTGCTATATACTAGAATGTGAACTACAGGGGATAGTTTTATATCTGATAGTTTTATGATAAAAGTCATAATGGTATGACAAAACCTGTACCCAATTATCTAAGGAATACTGGTAAGATATAGGTGAATGGGCTTAGCATTTTGGTCACAAGGTCAATACAGGCCTATAATGATGTCATGTTACATGAGCTGGTGGATATTATCTTGTTTAATGATATACTGTTTGTGTGTTTGACGTCATAGAGAGCTTAACATCTGATGAAATAGTGATATACCCAGTATTTGCCGGTCATCTTCTCATGTTTCCCAGTATTCAAATAATTTGTAACATTATTTGATGAAATTAGGAAGTATGTTAGACGAAAAGGAGCAAGTATAATATCAGAAACGGCAAATTACCTGTAAATATTATACCAGTTGAAAATCCATTTACGTAGTTTGGTTTTATTTTATTGCTATGGGTACTGTGACTTACTTCAAATTTAGCCTGTGAATTTAATTGTGAATTGATGGCACGTCCTCCGTTTTGTTGAAAATTTATATGTTTGATTTGCTGTGTTTGACATTATAGAGACACAAACTCCTTGCTAATAACAGAAACTCAATTTATATCAAAATGATTCTATGAAAAGCTTTTGGTCACACCTCCAAATACTTTTTGGGAAAACCAGTAGGATGGTGTACCTTTATTATCAATGTCTAGTTCTAAAATTCCCAGTCTGTCAAGAATATAAGCGAATTCTTCATACCTCATTTTTGATATTTGAATATCTGTTGGCATTTGATCAAAAAAGATAGAATTGACAGCAAGGTGCCTTTGTTTTCTGTCTGTTTTACCTACTTGTATGTTCACATAGGTATGTTTTAAATGATATAACAGACAGTGCTCATACAGTTTCATTCACAACAGAAGATTATCTGTGATAACTTACTTCTTTCTTTAAGATAACTTACTTTTTTTTACTCCAAAGCACATTAAAACAAATGGAAAAGACTCATCCATAAGCTGTAGTTTTAAAAAAAAGGAAATCCTTGTATTTTGTACACATACTGTTTTCTTGACTTTTACAGTACAACTAACATTTTATTAAAGTTAATATCATCAACAGAATACAGTCTGGAAGTGAAATATAGCCAGAATAAACCAGATTACTGAAGATTATTTATGAAATCATTTCCCAGGATGATAAACCTTTGGCTCAATAAAGTGTCTTCTCAGAATTCGAAATTTGCATTTCAATTTCACCAGAATTTCAAACACAAGGTTAATTTACTCAATTACATGAAAAAATATTTTACATTGACGTCATTGCATTTTAAGTAGCGGCTGGTTATGAATATCTCTTTCTAAAACTGATGTTCTAATCTGAGATCACGGGTTAGTTTAAAATACTTGTAACAAAGGCATAAGAGGTTGAAAAGCTTAGGTAACCTGTAAGTACGAAAGAGGTTCATTCTTTGTTTCAGGCAACAACTGTTACATCTTTTATCTGTTATACAACTGTTAACAATCAATGAAAGAAAAAGAAATTTGTCCAGCTTTTAAGAAACAAGGGTTATAAAGAAGGCACTGGAAAAGGGTTGATGAACATTTTTGAAAATACAAAAAACATTTGTTAGTAGGCCTTTTCAAAGTGGATGGAAACAAAATTTTTAGCAGAGATAAGAAAAGGTAGCTGGGCTTTTGTATATGGTGACAGTTGGATGGGGGCGTGGAGTTAGATACTTAGTGGCTATAAAATAAAATGGTAGACATACCCTGAGAGATGTTAAGACATGCTATTCAAAATTGTGCTATTTATACTTTCAGACAAACAACAGGAGCTTGATGTTCCTTCATTTAAGATTGAGGAGAATGAGAGCAGTCATAAAGAGAAAGAGAACCAGAAGGATTCTGGGAAGAGACGTCCTATGACACAGATAACTGGTGTCCGTAAACTTAAACATACCAACAGTTTCACAGGTCAAGTGCCAAAATACGGGGTAGAAACTCCACATAAAGAAGAATTAGGAAAGGTAATAACCTAGTTTTATGACGTAAATTTGTATGTTAATGGTCCCACTAATCCCCTAGTTTTAAGTTTTATACCAGTTTTTATAACAAAGACCATGGATTTATATTACTTTTTATCTTCCTTTGTATTGAAACTTGAAGTGTAAGCAGAAAAAGTAAAATATAAACTGACACTGAACAAAAACAGAAAAGAAAATAACAGATCTTTATCCTAAAAAAACGAGATACAAATTTAAATTATTAAAGTAATACTGCGAAAAAATTAATAATAGAATTATCAGATTTTTATGGCACCAAATCTTTAATTTCATTGACGATGTAATATTATAATGAGAAGAGTGTTTTGCTTCATTTAGTTGCAAAACTGTCAGAAGAATTTCATGATTCAGTAATAGATACGTGCGAGACGTGTAGTGCACATTTTGTTATACGAAGCAGACGGATATATTGGCACTTCTTGCTTCGTTTAATATGAAGCATCACAGACTCCGTTTGTTTTGCCAGAAATATTTGTATTTACGCACATAGAGTACAAACGTCTGTTTAGGTCATTCAGGGTGCCAAAATACTCTTGAAGAAGAAATTGCCATGAAAATAGTTCCAAACCTGTTATACTTCATGTTATTTTGTTAAATCTTTTTTCTTACAAAGGTGAATTATGAGTGCTGTTTGTTTTTCAGTTGCTGAATGAAATAGATAGATGGGGCGTGGACATGTTCAAAATTGCAGAATACTCCAACAACAGACCTCTAACATGCGTCACATATAAGATATTTCAGGTAAAATGCTGATTAATTCTTTCCTTCATTTCTTCTCACATGAAACAAATACTGACCCAGTAACCGACATTTCATTCATAATTTAGAATACCTAAAATTTCAGAATTGATAGCTTGTTATCAAATAGAGATAACAAAATATTTGGTAAGTTGAAATTCGTTCAACATTGTAAACTGCTCCTATCATTATTCCTATTGTGAAGTGGAAAAATATTTCCTATGATTTTCTGCATATATATATATATATATATATTTATGATTTTATGTATGTTTTACATTATTTTCATTACAGGACAGAAATTTGTGTAGTACCTTCAATATTCCCGCTACAACGTTAGTGACCTACTTAATGCATTTAGAAGATCACTATCATTCAGATGTTCCATACCACAACTGTATTCATGCTGCAGACGTCACTCAGTCAACGCATGTTCTACTTTCTGCACAAGCATTAGAGGTAATTTCTACTATTCTGCGATAAACAATACCTTATTTGTTAGCTTGTTAAAAACAAGTACACTCTTGGGGTTGTTTGAAGCAAAGTGTTTTATGTTTTGAGGAAATTATCCTTGTTTTATCGACCATTGTAACGATATCTCATCTTGTAACATGCAATACCTCTACATATTCTAGAAATTATACGGTTGACATACATGAAGTTTAACCATACAGAAAATATTGACAAGCGTCTGCTGAAATTAATGGGATGTTGTCACACAAAACATTTTGTTGCACTGTATTCAGACATGGATCAATACCAATCAGACAGGCGTCAGAAATGCTGCAGCACTATTTCGATTTGCACCATTTTCCCCTGAAAGAATTTGCAGCGAAGATAAAGCAAACAGAATTTTTTTCGTTGTTGATATCAGATGCATATCCTCCCCTTATTTTGATGTTTGGTCACGCTGTAAAGAACTATATATAAAATTGTTTAATATCGTATTCATCTTATATTGTAGTACCTGATTTTATTATATAAAGCCCTCCGGAGTATTGGATGAATTGTTTCTTCAGAAACCAGAACCTCCAAAATAATAGAAATAACTCTCTTTAGACAATATAAGAACTGTTTTGGTACTATTTTTGGCATTGTGTTTTAACACTGTTTACTAGCATTAACATTGCCTCTAATGGTACTTTTATTATGATTACAGAATGTGTTCACAGACTTAGAAATTCTCTCAGCCATATTTGCCAGTGCCATTCATGACGTCGACCATCCTGGCGTTACCAACCAGTTCCTTGTCAATACAAGTAAGTTTACATTTTCTGCTTGATTCATATTTTGATTGCATTTTACAAAGAGGAAAAAGCTTGTTTACAAGTCATAGTACAAATATTCGGTCTCTGGTCAAAGTGCATTTTGAAACAGTCGAGATTGCCTGACCATATAGTTTTGAAAGGCCATATAGAGAGCAGTGTTTTCGTGTTTACTTTGTTAGGAGGAACAAAATTGTTTTGATATGAATCAAGATAAGTCGTACACCAGTATAACAAACATTGAAATCTTTCGTTCATTTGACAGCATTTGAAGTCATTGCCAAATTGTGTGTTCCCACAATGGAGGAACGGAATTCACTGCAAAATATTTGGCTTAATTCTTTTGGAAATATTGGTTATAGACAATAGATATTGCGTCAAAATACAAATTCTATTGTTATTTTTCGACGAGTGACGAGTTTAACCTACAGTACCCAACTTATGGAGAAAATACCAATACTGAACCCAACTGCCTTTTGCACCTTTAGCCTTGAAGTATGAATAATACACTTATCACACCTGGTATCTTTGTGAACCTACATAAAACACATATCTGAGGAACCATCAGTTGACTTTATGGTAATCTGATTAAATGTCAGACAATATGTTTTTGTAGTTATACCAAAAGTCACGTATTATTCGTATTGATAGATTATTTAACATAGTAAGGATGCCAATAAATATAAGACCTTTTTACGCGTAAAAACACTTTGATTATTTCCTTAATGATAATATAAAACAACAGAAATACGTTGGAAAATAAAAAGCTCTGGTCCGTATTCCTTTATCTTGAAAAGCACTCAAGAGACAAAAAGATTTTATGGGGACATTGTTTTTTTGTTATAAACAGTCAACATCTGTAAGAATAAAAATATGTCACTATGTAAACAGTGTCAATAACATACAACAGATGGAGAAAAATACATGATTTAAAGTGAATATTGACGTCAACAAAATACTGTATGAAATTAGCAAAAGTTGTAAACACTGTGGTCTTGCAGTCGGTAACTGACATCTCGATTAACACCTATCAAGTCACGTTTGTTACTGAGGCAAAGTACTGGGCTTGGTCGTGTAAATGGCATGGAAGCACAAAAACATTCATCACGTGTTTATATCCAGAAATTTCAGCTATTTTCTACTTCATACAATGTTTGGACGATTTGAAAATGATATAAGCTTTGCACGTCAGTATTAGATCAATTAATAGATGTTTGATCAGCATATTTTTACAATTTATTTTTCAACTTTGCAATTTCAGTTATCCGTAAATTCACAATTGTTTTGATTGAATATAAAACTACAATCCATTCCACTTTCTGTATTTTCAGGTTCAGAGCTAGCATTGATGTACAATGACGAATCTGTTTTAGAAAACCATCATCTGGCGGTTGCATTCAAACTGCTACAAGAAGAAAATTGTGACATATTCGTCAATCTTTCCAAAAAACAACGACAGACATTGCGTAAAATGTGCATAGATATGGTCCTCGCAACAGACATGTCTAAGCATATGAGTCTTCTAGCGGATTTGAAGACGATGGTAGAAACGAAGAAGGTTGCGGGTTCAGGCGTACTCTTACTCGACAATTATCAAGACAGAATACAGGTAACTAGTTCAGACAAAAAATCAACTAAACACCTCAGAGTAACTTTTATGTCGATTAATTAACAAGGTTATTAGCAAAGTATTTTCAATGCTAACTTCTCCTGATAATAAAGAGTAATAAAGGGAGATAAAAGTATCATAAAGTTTAATGAACAAAGAGAAATGGTAAAAGTTAATTAATTATTGCATGTTCTACCAATGTTAAGGTCAGATGTGTTAAAGTTGTATTATAGAGGTAATTAAATGAGAAAAAAACATGTTAGAAAATGTGACATCCAATCCTTTGATGTGACCTTAATTGTTAGTTGGATTGAATTGCAAATATTTGATTATTTTCCAGGTATTGCAAAATATGGTGCACTGTGCAGACTTGAGCAACCCAACAAAGCCTCTTGAACTGTACAAGAAATGGCTCGACAGGTTGATGACAGAGTTCTTCCGTCAGGGTGACATGGAAAGAGCAAAGGGACTTGACCTTAGTCCTATGTGTGACAAACTAACTGCTACTGTCGAAAAATCACAGGTAAATATGTATTCCAATAAAGTGTATTTCTATTTGTTAGACGTTCAGTTTTTGTCATTGACATCGTGGACCAGTAATGACAGTCGTCAACTTCCATAGGATTACATTATTCTCTATATTCGATTTAGGCACCCTGTAACAATAACAGATAGTCCATTTTCACAACAGGAGGATATTGTTGAAATCACATACAGATAAAACATAAATGAACAGAAAATACCAATTGTGATTAGGGGTTCACTACAATATGTTGTTTTGAAACAGAATAGTTTATTTCTATTATTGAACTTGTCTAGGTCAATTTGAGTAGTTTGATTTATTTTTTTTAAGTATAAATTTCTTTGTTCCATTTTAGATTTAACTAATTTTTTCCCTGCTTACTTTTAGGTCGGGTTTATCGACTACATTTTACATCCAATGTGGGAGACTTGGGCCGATTTGGTGTACCCAGATGCCCAGGAAATACTTGATCAAGTTGAAGAAAACCGTGACTGGTTTCAGAGCATGATACCAATCAGTCCTTCATCAAGTTTCTGTTCTAGTGCTAAATCTGAGGAGAAATCAGCGGACAGTAAATTTCAATTTGACATTGAAGAAGAGAAAGAAAGTGACAATGAAAACGAGCATCACGGTAGTGATGTTGTTATCAAATTAACTGACAGTAAAATTAGTTCATCGAAACAGCAAAGTAAAAAAGGACAGTAGCTGGTTGTAGAAAAAAATATTGCATAATTGTGATACAGTTTACTCATTAAAGTATTCCATGGCCTAATCGGCCCCGTATGATGACATTAGCGCTTAGAAATTTGAAACGTGTCATTAGGGCCGTGTCAGCTGTCTCCCAAGATTCCACATGGGGACTAGTCATGTCATGTCGCCATGACAACAAGTGATGGTGTAGAATGGAAGATGACATCATTTCTCAGGGAGAACTTCCAGGGTTTGGACAGTTGACTATTTTGTTGCCGTAGTAGTAGTGAGAAATTACGGTAAACAAATTCGGAACTACAAGAGAAAAGCTTAGTGAAGGTAGAACAGTTTGAATTTGTCTGTCTCTTAAGTTATGAACAGAAGAAACTTTGGGAAGAAAATGTTGCAGATTTCGAAATGGCGGGTATTTTGTAAAGTGAAAACAGCTCGGCATTAATTATATGTTCATGTATATTCATGTTGCAGCCATGTTCACTGTGCATGCATTTGCTCTGAAAAAGGCAAATAGACTGGACATTTCAAGGCATTTAGCAGACTGAATTGTTGTATTTGAAAACAAACTTCTGCTTCTGTTATTTTGAAAAACAGGAAGTTGTTTGCGAAGACTTTTTGGTACAACATTTTTGAGCTTCCTGTTTTGGAGAGTTCCAAAGGGAGATTATTCTTTTTTACATAATGTTAGTGATGCTTTAGTGGTGTTGCTGTTGGAAAGTAACAGTACAAGCCAGTTTTATACATTTTATCATATCATTTATTTTACCATATTAAAATCATGAAATTGTATTTTAAAAAGTTGTTTCTGTATATGTTTGCTGCTTTAATTTATTAAGATGTTTTAAGACTTTATTTAAATAAGGTTTGTTTGGGCTCTAATCATTGGTTTAAAGATTGTTCCGCTTGTACTACAAGTTTGATGAGCTTCAGCGTTTAAAATAAACGCTTGTAAAATTGTTCATATATAGGGTTATAGCCCTTGTGAATCTGTGGACTAAAGGCTGATGAAAATTGACGTGAAATGCCATACGCGGCTGTACTGCCATAAAATCTAAATTACCTCAGTCGGAAATAATGTTTTACATACTGTTGGTTCTTTATCTGAAGTAATGCTAAAAAAAAATCTATGTCAACATTACATAGTTCTTAACCCTTATCATGCTGGACACGACTGGTTCTGCCTTTGCAACCAGTGTAGATCATGATCAGCCTGCACATCCGTGCAGTCTGATCATGATCTGCACTGTTCGCTATTCAGTTGGGTATATTTTTGGTAAGTACCCCTTTTAAACAGTTAATGGTACTGTCCAAATTGGAAGATGGAACAGTTCATTATAGAAATTTAGCAGGGTAAGGGTTAAAACTGCAGCCACAGTTGTCAAATGGTTTTATTGTAGACTAAACTAGGTAGAAGTTATAGTTGAGAATCATTGTAGAAAAAATTATTAGCTCACCTGTCACAAAGTGACACGGTGAGCTTTTGTGATCGCGCGGTGTCCGTCGTCCGTCCGTGCATCCGTAAACTTTTGCTTGTGACCACTCTAGAGGTCACATTTTTCATGGGATCTTTATGAAAGTTGGTCAGAATGTTCATCTTGATGATATCTAGGTCAAGTTCGAAACTGGGTCATGTGCCTTCAAAAACTAGGTCAGTAGGTCTAAAAATAGAAAAACCTTGTGCCCTCTCTAGAGGCCATATATTTCACAAGATCTTCATGAAAATTGGTCAGAATGTTCACCTTGATGATATCTAGGTCAAGTTCGAAACTGGGTCACATGCCATCAAAAACTAGGTCAGTAAGTCTAAAAATAGAAAAACCTTGTGACCTCTCTAGAGGCATTCACAAGATCTTCATGAAAATTGGTCAGAACGTTCACCTTGATGATATCTAGGTCAGGTTCGAAACTGGGTCACGTGCCCTCAAAAACTAGGTCAGTAGGTCAAATAATAGAAAAACCTTGTGACCTCTCTAAGGCCATATTTTTCATGGGATCTGTATGAAAGTTGGTCTGAATGTTCATCTTGATGATATCTAGGTCGAGTTCAAAACTGGGTCACGTGCGGTCAAAAACTAGGTCAGTAGGTCTAAAAATAGAAAAACCTTGTGACCTCTCTAGAGGCCATATATTTCATGAGATCTTCATGAAAATTAGTCAGAATGTTCACCTTGATGATATCTAGGTCAAGTTCAAAAGTGGGTCACGTCCTTCAAAAACTAGGTCAGTAGGTCTAAAAGTAGAAAAACCTTGTGACCTCTCTAGAGGCCATATATTTTACAAGATCTTCATGAAAATTGGTCAGAACGTTCACCTTGATGATATCTAGGTCAGTTTCGAAAATAGGCCACGTGCCATCATAATCTAGGTCAGTAGATCAAATAATAGAAAAACCTTGTGACCTCTCTAAAGGCCATATTTTTCATGGGATCTGTATGAAAGTTGGTCTGAATGTCCATCTTGATGATATCTAGGTCAAGTTTGAAACTGGGTCATGTGCCGTCAACAACTAGGTCAGTAGGTCTAAAAATAGAAAAACCTTGTGACCTCTCTAGAGGCCATATATTATACAAGATCTTCATGAAAATTGGTCTGAATGTTCATCTTGATGATATCTAGGTCAAGTTCGAAACTGGGTCACGTGCGGTCAAACACTAGGTCAGTAGGTCTAAAAATAGAAAAACCTTGTGACCTCTCTAGAGGCCATACTTGTGAATGGATCTCCATAAAAATTAGTCAGAAGGTTCACCTTGATGATATCTAGGTCAAGTTTGAAACTGGGTCACGTGCCTTAAAAAACTAGGTCAGTAGGTCAAATAATGAAAAAACCTTGTGACCTCTCAAGAGGCCATACTTTTCATGGGATCTGTATGAAAGTTGGTCTGAATGTTCATCTTGATGATATCTAGGTCATGTTCGAAACTGGGTCAACTGCGGTCAAAAACTAGGTCAGTAGGTCTAAAATTATTAAAATCTTTTGACCTCTCTAGAGACCATATTTTTCAATGGATCTTCATGAAAATTGACCTGAATGTTCACCTTGATAATATCTAGGTCAGTTTCAAAACTGGGTCACGTGCGGTCAAAAACTAGGCCAGTAGGTATAAAAATAGAAAAATCTTGTGACCTCTCTAGAGGCCATATTTTTCATGAGATCTTCATGAAAATTAGTGAGAATGTTCACTTTGATGATATCTAGATAAAATTCAAAACAGGGTCACATACCTTCGAAAACTAGGTCAATAGGTCAGATAATAGAAAAACCTTGTGACCTCTCTAGAGACCATATTTTTCAATGGATCTTCATGAAAATTGGTCAGAATTTTTATCTTGATAATATCTAGGTCAAGTTCAAAACTGGGTCACATGAGCTCAAAGACTAGGTCACTATGTCAAATAATAGAAAAAACGACGTCATACTCAACACTGGGTCATGTGGGAAGAGGTGAGCAATTCAGGACCATCATGGTCCTCTTGTTTTCATTGTGAAGCAGTTTTTCCCCTTTAAAAATCATACATGGTGTTTTTAAAAAGCACATTTTTAAAATCAGAAATTTGTGCTTACAGCATTACAAGTTTGTATTGTCTGTTTTTTCATAGGGTAACATGAACTTTTTTGTCATAAATTTGTGTAATATCGAATTCTGTGTAGGTATAAGTTTCATATTTCATCATTATAAATGTATGTAAAGTTACACCTTCGGAAAGTTTACGCAAATTATAGTGTAAGTTTTTTCTTTCTTAAATCAGTTGTAGTGTATTTATTATAATAATGCCAGCTAGTTACAAATAAATGGCATGTGTGACCATTTCATGTCACTGGAAATCCATCAGCCAATCACTCTGTGATATTTGCTAGGGATCATGGGTAACTGCAAAAAATTCGAAACTTACAAGAATGCTTTGCGCTTTTTCTTCTTTTAGTTCTTCCCCAAAAGTGAACAATCGTATTGTTTGGTCATGTTTTTATTCATGGGCCTTATTTTCCTTTCTGGCAGTTTTATTGCTCAATGTGTTTCTTAAAACAAAAATTGAAAACATTTGTGAAAACGTTTTTATCTAAAACATTTACAGTGTTCAATATTTAAATTTCCAAGTGACCAGTAACTAGCTTGTAGAATAAAATTGTTTCAGAGGTGTTTTGTTTAATTCAAGCTTGACTAAAGTGATGTATTTTTCTCTTACATGATAATGTAACAATTACAGATTCCAGATCACATTTCTTCCATGACAGTTGTGTATCCCATGATTTCTAGCAGCCCAGCCTAGTTAAAAATAAAATTTGGAAAACTGAAATGTTTCTTTGTTGTTTATATATATATATTAGTAACTGTACCTCAGAATATCTTTTGAAAGGTCCCGCTGGTACAGAAACAACAGTTGCTTGAAATAGTAGAGAGGTTGTGATGTCATACTTGTAGGGAACGTATTTTATGTGTTGGATTTCTTTCTTTATTTCAATAAACATCCAAGGTGTGAAAATTTGGATCATTGAAGGACATGCACACAGTTATTCTGTACATAAAAAATCAATTTGTAAAAACAAAATCTGAAGTTTTAAAAGAGTACCTGGTATATTTACAGGTAGTTAGCTCCTCTATTAAAGTTATCAGGCAATTTTCAGCATATTTACTTCTCATACAAGTACATATTGAAAATACAGTTTCTCTAGTAATACTTCATCCTACAATTTCCCATGTCAGAGGTTGATGAAAAAAGGGATCAACTTCTTGTATAAAAAATAACTGGAGGCCTTTGAAAAATTTGTACTATGGAAGTGGTCTGAAATATGGCTGTGTTCTAACATGACACATATTACTTTTCACATTACACAAAGAAGACTGAGACCCACATTTTTATGAAACAAGGAATTGGTAAAACCGAATGATGCTCCCGTATGCATGTGCTTGTCCCAATATGGGGAATAACGTATTGGAAACAAACAAAAAACAAGAGCTGTCACTAATGGTGACAAATGCCACTGCAGCGTCTTGACCTTTGACCTGATGACCCCAAAGTCAGTAGGGATCGTGCACTCGATAAGTACTACCAGCATGTGAAGTTTGAAGGTCCTGGGTGCAGTGGTTCGTGAGTAAAGTGCCTTCATGCAAAAAGTTAACGTTGTGACTAACAAACGGACGGACAGTTGAAAACTAATATGCCTCCCTTCGTGGGCATAAAAATGGAGATAATGAAAAGAAGAAAATTGAATGAAGGGAGATAATGAAAGCAAGGGACATATAGTGTAGTTTTATAACAACCTTCAGTTGTTATTTATATCTATGTGTGTTTTTTTTATTGTACAATAAGACCTGAAATTCTATATTATAAACTTTTTAACGCCTCAAGAAAGCTAGATCCTAATATCTGAAGTTGAAAGAACTGATAGGCATTCCGATAGACATTTGACAGAACTGATAGACATTTGATAGAACAGAAAGACTTAGTCAGTCTTCTTGAAATCAAGTTCCATTTGAAAAACAGTTTAGTTCAATAGTCACATTATCATTATGTAACAATTTAGTCACTTTTAGTTTGATGTTAGACTGATATATGCATGATTTCTTCAGATTTTTTCAAGAATATTTTGAGATTTAACGCGGAATCTTTCACTTCCGGTTGTCTGTAATGCTAAGTTTTCCAGCAATCTTTACAGTATTCTTCAGTGAATCTGAAGTAATCATTATTTCAAGGTTTTTAAGTAAGGTTTTTACCATCATTCTGTCAATTTAACTTTTACTGTAGCATATGCTATAGGCTGTTTTCAGCTCGATTCTGCTCAAAAGTTGAGTGAGCGCCATATTTTGAAATGTCTTTCGCTCACTTCATTTGTGAAAGACATATGTCTTTCGCCTCTACCTGACAAAATAAGCAGTTCTACCAACCTTAACTTGCATGGATAAATTCCTTATATTCCAAAGCATCCATTTGTTTAATGATAGATAACTTTCGACTGGTTACATTTATGTATTTTATCACTAAAGATATTTCAACTGCGAGATGTCTTTCAAGATGGCGGCATTCTGATAGATTTGCCAGAGATGCTGGCTGTAACGGCTCATTTCATTGGTCGACATTTTTAGACCGCGTTTTTTCATTGGTGTTAGACTTTTCTTGTCAGACTTTTTCTCTATAAATATAAGTGTGTCACTGGAAAAACCTTAACCTTCACGCCTACGTAAAAAGTATATATTGAAACCAGACTACTCTTTGTAAACTGCTACGCGACTAGTAAAACTTAGTCGTGACTTATTGTATGCCTGATAACTTAATACACCTATTTTAATGAGAGGTACAGTTAATTATCATGGTTCAAAAGTTGCTTAAGTGGTAATGAACATCTGATTATAGATATTTCGAGCTATTTACATCAAAATTACCAATTTGTGATGTATTGCTAAGGACTACTGAATCAGTTATAAAGTTAGTAAAAACTTCTAGCAGTCTATATTGCTCATTACAACCATGAACTTAAAACTGTGTTGACTTTAATTTCTTCTGCCTGCCATTACTGACTTAGCACCTACGGGTGTTACACTTTAAGGCAATGGCCTCTATCATTTTGTGAAGTTGTGAAATGCCATTAATACTTTTCAAGTAATGCTCTGGACAAGCCTTATTTTGTATAAAAAAGGGAGATAATTCAAAAACTAGGTAAAGTAGAGTTATGGTTCTTTGACATTGCACTTCCCTTTAATGACCTGTATCATTTTGTGAAGTTTCAATGAAATGCCATTTATACTTTTCAAAGAATGCTCTGGACAATCCTTATTTTGTATAATAAAGGGAGATAATTCAATGACTAGGTAAGAAAGAGTTATGGTTCTTTGACACTGCACTTTCCGTCAATGGCCTGTATCATTTTGTGAAGTTTCAATGAAATGCCATATATACTTTTCAAATAATGCTCCAGATAAGCCTTATTTTGTATAATAAAGGGAGATAATTCAAAAACTAGGTAAAGTAGAGTTATGGTTATTTGATATTGCACTTCCCATTTATGACCTCTATCATTTTATGAAGTTTCAATGAAATGCCATCAATACTGTACTTTTCAAGTAATGCTCCAGACAAGCCTTATTTTGTATAATAAAGGGAGATAATTCAAAAACTAGGTAAGAAATAGTTAAGATTCTTTAACACTACACTTTCCGTCAATGGCCTCTATGAGTATGTGAAGTTTCAATGAAATGCCATTAATACATTTCAAATGATGCTCCGGACAAGCCTGTGTGAAAAGTGTGATGGATGGACGAGCGGAAGGACGGACAAAGCGACAACAATATGCTCGCCCTTCGGGGAGCATAATAAAATCAATGTTTGTATGTCACTTTGGTTACATCATAGCCTCAAATGTTACAGCACGCTGGGAAAACCCCACACAAAACTGGCAAATATTTGGTGGATGTTGTCAAGAATGTAGAATGTAATTTTTGATGTGTAAGAATCTAAATAACTGGTCTCAAACAGTGAGCACACATTCCTTTGCATCTTTTATTAGCCCACCATCATCAGATGGTGGGCTATTAAAATCACTCTGCGTCCGTGGTCCGTCCGTCCGTCATTCCGTCAGTCCGTCCGTCCGTTAACAATTTCTCGTTATCGCATCTCCTCAAAAACTACTGGGGGGATTTTGACCAAACTTTGTCAGAATGATTTATTGGTACCCTAGTTGTGTCCCCCTGAAAATCAGACTGGTTCAACAATTTAAGAGTGAGTTATGGCCCTTTGTTTATTTCTATAATTTACATAGATTTATATAGGGAAAAACTTTGAAAACCTTCTTGTCCAAAACCACAGGGCCTAGGGCTTTGATATTTGGTATGAAGCATCATCTAGTAGTTCTCTACCAAGATGATTCAAATTATTTCTCTCGGGTCAAATATGGCCCCGCCCTGGGGGTCACATGGTTTATATAGACTTATATAGGGAAAAACTTTGAAAAACCTCTTGTCCAAAACCACAGGGCCTAGGGCTTTGATATTTTGTATGTGACATCATCTAGTGGTCTTCGACTAAGATTGTTCAAATAATACCCCTAGGGTCAAATATGGCCCCGCCCAGGGGGTCATATGGTTTACATAGACTTATATAGGGAAAAACTTTGAAAATCTTCTTGTCCAAACCACAAAGCCTAGGGCTTTGATATTTGTAATGAAGCATCACCTAGTGGTTCTCTACCAAGTTTGTTCAAATTATCCCCCTAGGGTCAAATATGGCCCCGCCCCGGGGGTCACATGCTTCATATAGACTTATATAGGGAAAAGCTTTTAAAATCTTCTTGTCAATAACTACAACATTCAAACTTGGACCACATGTATATTTTTGAGTGGCAGATGAACCTTGACATGAGTTGACCTTGATTTTGACCTAGTGACCTACTTTCACATTTTTGTAGCTACAGCCTTCAAATTTGGACCACATGCATAGTTTTGTGCACCGGGAAAAACTTTGACCTTGATTTTGACCTAGTGACCTACTTTCACATTTTTGAAGGTACAGGCGTCAAATTTGGACCATATGCATAGTTCTGTGTTTCAAAATGAAATTTGACATATTTTGACCTAGTGACCTACTTTCACATTTCTCAAGCTAGAGCCTTCAAATTTTGACCACCTGCATAGTTTTATGTACCGAAAAAAACTTTGACCTTGACATTGACCTGGTGACCTACTTTCACATTTTTGAAGGTACAGTCTTCAAATTTGGACCACATGCATAATTTTGGTTTCGAAATGAAATTTGACCTTGATTTTGACCTAGTGACCTACTTTCACATTTTCTCAAGCTATAGAGCCTTCAAATTTGAACCACATGCATAGTTTTGTGCACCAGAAAACACTTTGACCTTGACATTGACCAATTGACCTACTTTCACATTTTTTGTAGGTACAGGCTTCAAATTTGGACCACATGCATAGTTTCGTGTTCAGAAATGAAATTTGACCTTGATTTTGACCTAGTGACCTACTTCCACATTTCTCAAGCTTCAGCCTTCAAATTTTGACCACATGCATAGTTTTGTGTATCGAAAAAACTTTGACCTGACATTGACCTAGTGACCTACTTTCACAGTTTTGAAGGTACAGCCTTCAAATTTGGACCACATGCTTAGTTTTGTGTTCCGAAATGAAATTTGACCTTGATTTTGACCCAGTGACCTACTTTCACATTTCTCAAGCTACAGCCTTCAAATTTGGACCACATGCATGGTTTTATTTACCGAAACAAACTTTGACCTTCAAATTGATCTAGTGACCTACTTTCACATTTCTCAAGCTACAGCTTTCGAATTTGAACCACATGCACAGTGTTGTGTATGGAAATGAAATTTGACCTTGAGCTTGTCAATAAGTCTTGAAATTTGGAACACTCAAAAATGGCACATTGGTGGGCGCCAAGATCACTCTGTGATCTCTTGTTCAACCGTAAAATCACTGGAATATACTACTAAGGTTAATAAACTACGTACAATAAAACATAGGTCTCCTCAAACTATGCAGTAGTATAAAGATATATGATTTATCTGACAAACTATACTGTATTTACGACCACCACCTATTTTCGACTGTTTAAGACTTTGTATGATAAAAATCTTTACCAGCCAGATTTACCATTGTTTCATTGTTTACAGCAGCGACAGATCATGTTAGAAACCTATTCTCCCTAAGTTTTGATACTTGAAATATAAATCATTTTATGTATCAGTACCACGTTTTCAGGAGAGTTTTCTTCTTGCCAAAAACCTGCAAGCTCCCTTTGCTACTACCAATATTGATTATTTATCTTTTGCACTAAATGTATATTCCTTAACCAATGTTTCCTACCAAATTTGTGAAGCATACCATACAAAACTATTATACCAATGCAATTCTGATGCCTGTCTCTACAACAGTATTTAGTTTACCTGAGGACGAAGTGCTCAAAGGTGAGCTTTTGTGATCGCCCCGTGTCCATCGTCAGTCATCCGTCGTCAACAATTTGACTGTTAACACTCTAGAGGTCATAATTGGGGCCCAAACTTAATGAAACTTGATCAGAATGTTACCCTTAATAAAATCTTGGACGAGTTCGATATTGGGTCATCTGGGGTCAAAAACTAGGTCACCAGGTCGAATCAAAGGAAAAGCTTGTTAACACTCTAGAAGTCACAATTTTGGCCCAATCTTAATGAAACTTGGTCAAAATGTTACCCTCAATAAAATCTTGAACGAATTTGATATTGGGTCATCAGGTGTCAGAAACTAGGTCACCAGGTCAAATCAAAGGAAAGCTTGTTAACACTGCAGAAGCCAGATTTTTGACTGTATCTTCATGAAACTTAGTCAGAATGTTAATCTTGATGATTTATAGGTCACAATCAAATCTGGGTCAGGTGGGATCAAAAACTAGGTCACTAGGTCAAATTAAAGGAAAAGCTTGTTAACACTCCAGACACCACATTTATGACTGTAACTTCATGAAACTTAATCAGAATGTAAATCTTGGTGATCTTTAGGTCAAGTTTGAATCTCGGTCATGTTGGGTCAAAAACTAGGTCACCAGGTCAAAACAAAGGAAAAGCTATTTAACACTTTAGAGGCCACATTTATGACCATATCTAAATGAAACTTGGTCAGAATGTTAATCTTGATGATCTTTAGGTCAATAGGTCAGGTGAGCGATACAGGGCCCTGAAGCCCTCTTGTTTAGCTTACCTGAGCACAAAGTGCTCATGGTGAGCTATTGTGATCATGCTGTGTCCATTCGTCAAGTCGTCCGTCGTCAACAATTTTGTTTAAACGACATCTTCTCCAAAACCACTGAATAAATTTTGACGTAACTTGGCCTGGATGTTCTTTGGGTGGTCCTCTACCAAAGTTGTTCAAACATTTCCGCTTGATTATACACAGGGGCCACCAGAGCTAAAAATAGAAAAATCTTCAAACGACATCTCCTAAACTGATAATCCGATTTTAAAAACAATTTCACACAAATGGTCCTAATGTTGCCCTCTACCAAGGTTGTTGGTCACTTTTCCCTATATGTATATAGAGCAAATTTATAAAATCTTCTTGTGTGAAACTGCTGGCCCAATTTTAAAAAAATTTTATACATATGGCCTTTGTGTGACCCTCTACCAAGATTGTTCAAAATATGCAGGGTCACTTTTCCCTATATGTATATAGTGGAAACTTCAAAATCTTCTTGTGTGAAACTGCTGGCCCAATTTTCAAATAATTTTACACAAATAGTCCTTGTGTGACCCTCTACCAATACTATTCAAATTATTTCGATTCGTAAAAGAACATGGCCACCAGAGGGCGTGGTCACTTTTCATCAACAATTTCTTGAAACAACGTCTTCTCCAAAACCACTGAATGGATTTTAATGAAACTTTACAGAAATGATCTCTGGATAGCCCTCATTCAAAGATAGTCAAATGGTTCCGGTTCATTGAACATATTGGTCTTTTTGGTTAAAAATGGGTTTTTAGCTATCAGACTTTAAACATCTTTTTCTCTAGTGCTTTGATATTCGGCATGTGACTCTCTACCACTGCCCTAAGGTCAAATATATCCATGCCCCTGTTTGTGACATGTACTTCTATAGGCTTGTATATAAGAAACTGAAAATCTTCTCTGAATCAATAATAGCTAGAGCCTTGATATTTGGGGTGTGATATCAGAGTTGTACTGTCTATCATAATTCTGATTATTGCCCTTACTTCCAAATTGTGTGTGACATGTATATAATATAGGCTAACATAGAAGAAACCTAACTCTGTACTTTTACCATTACGTTATACAAAGACACTTGAAGCCTTGTACACAGGTGAGAGCTTAGGGTCAATGACCCACTTGTTTCATTTTCTGAGCATTTTGAAATATTCGGAGATTCAAAAGCTTAGCAGTAAAGTAAAACATTGTCATCTCTGACAGTTATCAATGTGACATCTAGGTTCTCTCAAGTTATTGTGCACCTGATATACAGTGAAATCATTAATATATGCGGGGGACTAATTTTCGTGGTTGAGGCAATCCACGAAATTTAATCCCAACAAACAAGTAAAATGTCCATTCATTTTATATTCTAAAGTTGAAATCCACGAATTCATATCCCCATGAAATTGCCATTTTGACCAAACCCATGAAATTTCTTGCCCACGAAATTAAATGATTTTACAGTAGTTCTTTTAGATAATTCACTATTAAACTATTGCTTGCCATTTACTTTACCTTACCCCTTGTAGTGTAGCTGCCAATTCATGCAAGTGTACCTACAGTATATTGATCTGCCATGTTAGTTTTGATGTTTGTTACCAGACTTGATTTGTGGGTGTTCTATGTTTGCCATGGTGAAAGGAGACAGTAAAAGTTTGCAGCTGTTTCTTTTTGTTAGAGTTAAAATACCACACATGGTCGGATTTAGGATGTAAATTTCCAGCATGACTTCCTACTGACGACTTTCAAAATTAGAGATCATGCCAGGGATTCAGTAAGAAGCTTGAAACTTAAATGGTATGATTTTATAGCATTTACGCTGATAGAAAGTATGAGACAATAAACCAAAGAGTTGGACTTGCATGTGAACAAAACCGAACAGAAAACTTGTTAAGCAGTCAGAAACTGGTTGTGCCGGGATATAGATTGTGAGCTCAATAATTTCTTGGATCAGGCAAATCACTCAGTACTGTAAACTGTTAACACACAAGTTATTAATGATGTTCAGCTTGAACTATTATAAACTGCAATTAGCGTACTTGATTGGCCTTTTTGTTGAAGTTTGTGTAAGAGGATGTCTTTGAATCAACATCATGATATCCTAGTGTTTCCATTGCCAAATAGGGAAAGAGATCAACTCTCTGCAATTTCCTGAGAGTTTGGTCCAAATAGTATTAACTTTCTTGCTAAAAGGGTGACTTTAGGTACAGCAGCCAGTGAGACCTGGACATACTCAAGTCTGTACAGTCTATGACCTCACCTACTGGATGTCCTTCGTTTTATATCTAAGCACTTCTGTTTTAGTAATAAAAGCTATTTTAAGGCATTTCTGACTGGTTTAAGATCTTAAATTGTATGTTACTCTCAATTTGTTAGTTTCTTTTAGAAATTGTATATAGTATAATGGTGATTGACTGTTATTTACCCAAATCAACCAAAAAGTACCCAAATCATTTACTGTAATTCAAACATAACTATAGCAATATTTGAATAATAAAATGTAACAGAATCAAGTACTAGCTGTGCTTATACATCATGTTATTAATACATCGATAATATAAACATTTCCGAGAAGAAGTTCCAATACCAGATACACAATACAATCTGTATAATATAAACCATCTTTTAACCTTCGAGTATGACCAAAACTTTTAATCTGCATGGCTCATAGCTTCACTTGGCACCTGGTCTACCAAAAACATGCGGAGAGGACAGCAAATGGTACTTAAATGGTCTTTAAATGTGGCTGATAATTGTAGATTGTTATTAGTTTAAGTCTAAAACTTAGACATAGACTTAAGAACAGAAAGTATTCATCAAAAGCATCATTCAAGGTCAGTAGAAGCTGCATCATTCAAGGTCAATAGAAGCTGCATCATTCAAGGTCAGTAGAAGCTGCATCATTCAATGTCAGTAGAAGCTTTTCGTCATACACTCAGTTCAACCTGAGCATGCTACATTTATACTTAACACAATTCCATACATTATATTTCTTCCAATTTTCATGTTGAATTTATGGAGAAGTGTGAAACTACAAGTACCGGTAGTTCTTCTAAATCACATGCAAATTACATGAACAAAGCGTGCCTGGGAAAGTTCAGAGAGTATTTTATTTTTATCTATACAGGGTCATGCGGAGAAAGTGACAAAACAGGATTTTCATTTAAAAGAAGTCTGACAAATCTGTCTTCAGCAGAATTGCTTTTTCTTAAGAAACCTAATTAAAGTAAAAATGACCCATTTGGATGAAACTCTTTCTTGGGATTTTCTGATTCTTCAATTTCCTATCTGTTTAGACATTTCCAATTTATTTTTCCAGTGCAAACTTGTCATTCTGTCGATGTGAGTTTCCAAGGCTATGAGAAATGATGTGATGGCTGAACAGTATGACGTACAAATGCAGATTCATGACAATATTAATGACATTGAAAGTTTAAATCGTGATATTTTGTATTAGATGGTCTGGTTTTCAGAAGCCTTTCATATTTGGGTTCATAACTTGCTGTGAACTCGCTAGTGCAAGTCCTTGAAGGTCAATGGGGGGAAAAGTGAATGATGAAAAATGCACGTGTGACTTGCCTGCAAATGAGATCATATGCAGTTCAATAAAAAAGTTGAGGCATTTGAGATTATTAGATACAAAACAAGTGCTGTTGGAGGACAGCAACACTCTTCTACATGTATTCGAAAGCGTGCAATGACATAGTGGCAACAACTTTTACAAAAAGTGGTAACAATTGCCATCTCAAAACAGGGGTGTAACTATGAAAAAGCGAAACAGATTTATGGAACTTCTGAATTACATGCATCACAGTAATCAAGAGATTGAAGCTTCAATTTATTCCAATAAGGATAGCAGCATACATTATTCAAAGGGGTGTTCTTTGAAAATTTACTGACTGAATAGCAAACAGTGCAGACCACGATCAGCCTGCACGAAGATGCAGGCTGATCTTGGTCTGCACTGGTTGCAAAGGCAGAATCACTTGCCAGCAGCAGGCTAACAAATGGTTGCTGAGGTACCAGCTTACAAAAGGAAAAATAGAGTGAAAAGGGTCATAACTTCGTGAAAAAGCAAAATCAATTTATTCTCTTCAAATGATCTAGCCAGAAACTGTAGGATGGTGTTGACTGGTTTTGTCCAACTCATAAACAAGCAGCTGGCAGGGTGTTACTCTGCATGGCTTTTGTTCAGTTCATCAATAACAGCTGTCAGGGTGTTACTCCACAGGGATTTGTTAAGTTTATCAACAAGCAGCTGGAGGGGTGTTACTCCACATGGGTTTTGTTCAGTTCATCAATAAACAGCTGGCAGGGTGTTACTCCACAGGGATTTTGTTTAGTTTATCAACAAGCAGCTGGAGGGGTGTTACTCCACATGGGGTTTGTTCAGTTTATCAACAAGCAGCTGGCAGGGTGTTACTCGACATGGGTTTTGGTCAGTTCATCAATAAAAAGCTGGCAGGGTGTTACTCCACATGGGTTTTGGTCAGTTCATCAATAAATAAATGGCAGGGTGTTACTCCACAGGAGTTTTGTTCAGTTCATCAGTAAACAGCTGGCAGGGTGTTACTCCACAGGGGTTTTGTTCAGTTTATCAACAAGCAGCTGGCAGGGTGTTACTCCACAGGGGTTTTGTTCAGTTCATCAATTAACAGCTGGCAGGGTGTTACTCCACAGGAGTTTTGTTCAGTTTATCAACAAACAGCTGGAGGGGCATTACTCCACAGGGGTTTTGTTCACTGTATGACACTAGGCTGAATATAAACACAGCACACACAAGTGACTTTCTGATACTAGGCTGGATATACACATGACATAGAATAATGACTGTCCGACACAAGATTGACTATACACATGGCTCAGACAAGTGACTGTCTGACAATAGGGTGAATATACACACAACACAGACTAGTGACTTTCTGACACTAGGCTGCATATACACATGACACAGACTAGTGACTGTCTGACTCTAGGCTGGCTATATGCATTACACTGACAAGTTGTTGTCTGCAGGTAAACTTGTTATACATATGACATGGACTACTACACTGGCCATAAACATGACAAAAGACTAGTGACTGTCTGACACTAAGCAGCTGGCATGAAAATAAACTTGCTTAAAACAGGTACTTAATTTGGACATAATATTGAATATTTATGGTAAAAAAGGCATACTGCTCTTAAGATAGTTAGCACTTAATAGAATGTAACTTTCTTTAAAACTTTTCAGAGCAAAGAGAATACTTTTATCAAGTGCAGACATCAAAATTATTATGCCTGTCTCAAATGTATTACTGTTTATCCAGAATCATTATTACTCATAGGGAGTCATTTTTTGTTAATTCTGTTGTTGTGCCAATAGATAAATTAAATTCCAAAGAAGAAACAAAGTTTCCTTTGATTTTTTTTCTCTAAAATCTATCAATTTCAATCATTGCCCCCATGAAATATTTTTTTCACAAAATTTCATGTGAAACAAATTAAAAGTACATTGTAAATGACTATTTTTGGAACAACCGGCATTGAGGAGAAAATCAAAAACTAAAACCAAGAGGCCCAAGTCACTCACCTGAGGGTTCTTTACCTTAAATTTAGCCATTGCATCTGGCCAAGTTTGTCATAAATGCATCAAGTGTCTCATTAATTACTATTCAAAGATTATTTGTTATTATTTTTACTGTGACAGTCCCTTAAACCATCAATTAAAGTTTGTTTCTACTTTTAGCTCTGGCAGACCCTAAAAGGGACTAGGCAGAACCACTTAAATAAAATGAAGAGAAGACCATACAAAGACACTAGAAGCCAGTGATCCATCAAGCAGTTTATGAGGTGATGTCATTTACAGATTTTTCCCTTTTTAGCTACAGCAGTCACTAAACTTGGCCAAACTGAACCATTTAGGTAAATCTGAGAGAAGACATTATAAGGATGTTACAAACAATATTTGATGATGATCCATCGAGTGGTTCAAAGAAAAGCTGTTTAAAGGATTTCTAGTTTTAGTTCTTGCAACCCCATAAATCAGTGAAGTGGAAACATAAATTTTGAACAAAAATGAGAAAGGACCTTACAGGGATGCTGCAAGTGGTTCATGGAAAGAAGTTGTTTTTAAGTTTTTTTCTAATTTAACCTTAGGGCCTCGAACATCAGTAAAGCAGAAGCATCTGACTCAGATTTAGAGAGGACATTAAAAGGGTGCTACAGACCAAGTTTGCTGTGGATTCTTTGCAAGGTTTTAGAGGAAAAATGGTTTAAATGTTTTACTACTGTTAGCTGGATGACAACTCTGTAACCACAATTTTATTACATACTATCATGTGTATTTTTTAGAAGGGTGTTGCTTTTCTATGAGGTAGAATTTAAATATCTGCACTGCTTATGCAGTATTTGCAATAAAAATTGAATTCTAAATTGTAATCAATTTCATATGAAAGACAAAATCAAGTGCATCTGGTGCCCTTCATTACTATAAGAGGAAACATTTCCACATAAAATATTGTTTTAAGTGGCATTTATTGGGTAATTGAAACAAACTGAATCATGAACAAAACATAAATCAAGGGCCAAGGTCGCTCACCTGAGAAACACACCATAACAGTTTAAACATGTTTGACCTAGTGATTTCATGGAAACAAATATTCTGGCAAATTTTCATTAGGATTGGACCCAAAATGTAGTCTTTTGAGTTTAAACAAGTATTTTCTTTGTTATGACCCAGTGACCTAGTTTTTGACCCCAATGACCCATATTCAAACATGGCCTAGAGTTCATCAAGGCAATCATTCTGACCAAATTTCATGAAGATCAATTAACAAAGACAGCCTCTATAGCATACACAAGTTTTTTTCTTTGATTTGACCTAGTGACCTACTTTTTTAACCCCAGATGACCCATATTCGAACTCGACCTAGATTTCATCAAGCCAATTATTCTGGCCCAATTTCGTGAAGATCAATTGAAAAATACAGCTTCTATCGCATACACAAGGTTTTTCTTTGATTTGACCTAGTGACCTACTTTTGACCCAAGATGACCCATATTCAGCAGCAACCTAGATTACCTCAAGGCAATCATTCTGACTTAATTTCACAAAGATCAATTGAAAAATACAGCCTCTTTTGCATATACAAGATTTTTCTTTGATTTGACCTCGTGACCTAGTTTTTGATCCCAGATAACCCATATTCAAATTCCTTCTAGATTTCACCAAGACAATCATTCTGACCAAATTTTATGAAGATCAATTGAAAAATACAGCTTCTATTGCATACACAAGGTTTTTCTTTGATTTGACCTAATGAACTAGTTTTTGTTCCTAAATAATCCATATTCAAAATCGACCTAGACTTGATCAAGGCAATCATTCTGACTAAATTTCATGAAGATCAATTGCAAAATACAGCCTCTATCGCACACACAAAGTTTTCCTTTGATTTGACCTAGTGACCTAGTTTATGACCCCAGATGACTCATATTCAACCCCGACCTAAATTTTATCAAGGCAATCATTCTGATAAAATTTCATGAAGATCAACTGAAAAATACAGCTTCTATCGCATACACAAGGTTTTTCTTTGATTTGACCTAGTGACCTACTTTTTGATCCAAGATGACCCATTTTCGAACTTGGCCTAAATTTCATCAAGGCAATTATTCTGAATAAATTTCATGAAGATCAATTTGAAAAATACAGCCTGTATTGCATACACAAGGTTTTTCTTTCATTTGACCTAGTGACCTAGTTTTTGATCCGAGATGACTCATTTTCAAACTTAGCTTAGATGTTATCAAGGTTGTAATTCTGACAAAATTTGATGAACATAAGGTGACAAATACAGCCTCTATCACATAAACAAGGTTTTTCTTTGATTTGACCTAGTGACCTAGTTTTTGACCCCAGATGATCCATTTTCGAACTTGGCCTAGATTTTATTAAGATAATCATTCTGACGAAATTTCATGAAGATCAGTTAAAAAAGACAGCCTCTATCCCATACACAAGCTAAATGTTGACGGACAGACAACAGACAGACAGACGACGGATGCCGGACATCGAGCGATCACAAAAACCCACCTGAGCTAACAATGTATGAAATTGTTTTTTTGTTTTAAAGTAACAGAAGATTTTCAAACTTTGTCAAAATAATAGAAGGAACAAGAGGTAGTAGTAGTATACCAGATTTATATAGTGCCCTTTTAAACACGTTCAAAGGCGCTTTACATATAGCAATAGCAGCCACACAGTATGGCATACCATTTAGGTTAAAAGTAAAGAGATACAATAAGTTGGTAGTTATAAAACTGTACCTGCAGGTACAATTGTATACCTGCAGGTACAAAAATATACTTGTAAGTGTAAATCAAAAATATACCCTGTACGTATAAAATTGTACCTGCACGTATAAAATTGTACCTGCAGGTGTAAATTGTACCTGCAGGTGTAACTTTATACCTGCAGGTACAAATCAGCAATGTACCTGCAGGTACAAAAATATACCTGTAAGTGTAAATCAAAAATATACCTGCACGTATAAAATTGTACCTGCACGTATAAAACTGTACCTGCAGGTACAAAAATATACCTGTAAGTGTAAATCAAAAATATACCTGCACGTATAAAATTGTACCTGCACGTATAAAATTATACCTGCAGGTGTAAATTATACCAGCAGGTACACTTTTATATGTGCAGGTACAAATCAGAACTGTACATGGAGGTATAATTTATACCTGCAGGTATAAACATTTTTGTACGTGCAAGTATAAAATAGTACTTGCATGTACAATTTTATACCTGCACATACATTTTTATACCTGCACGTATTTTTTTAAAATATATACTTACAAGTATAAAGTTGTATGTGCAGGTATAAAATTGTACGTGCAGGTATAAAATAGTATTTGCATGTACAATTTTATACCTGCACGTACATTTTTATACCTGCATGTATTTTTTAAAATATATACCTACAGCTATAAAGTTGTACGTGCAGTCTAAAATTGGTACAATTTTATACCTGCATGTACACTTATATACCTGCACGTACATTTCAAATTTGTACGTGCAGGTACAAAAATATACCTGCAGGTGTAAAAATTACACCTGCACATATAAAATTGTACCTGCAGGTACAATTTTAGTACTCCTTGTTCAATCTACTTACTTTTGATCCAAATGGTACACCATACACACAGAGCACGATATTCATCCTCTACTAGTACAGACACATCAGACCAGAGGGACAGAGTAAGATAAAAACCCCAGAACAGATAGAGTGAAATCCTTTTTAGATACAGGCCAGTCCGGCTAACTTAGCGTAGCTCTGTGAATAGACAGTCTGGTTCTGATACACGCGAAACTGTCTTTCCAGGGAAGAACCAGAACAGGTCTCTTTACTTAGTTAGGTGGGAGACATTCAAGAGTATCTCCGAAATTTCCAGTGTCTGGACTGGGATTTGAACCCCGGACCTCTGGATTGACAGTCAAGCATGTTACCACTAGACTACCGTCCCACACCAAGAACACAGTGGCCAAATATTGTCCACCTTTTAAAATCAATTTAAGTTTGAAACTGGATCCCTTGGGGTCTAAAACCAATCTGACTAAAGTACTTGATCTTCTAAACGAAGATCTGAGAACGACCCATTCACATTCGTCTTCTGTATATTTTGGATTTCCATTATTGCTATTTTTATGTTATCCAATCAGGCGACTTGTTCGATTGTAAAAGAGTAAGAAAAATATGCAGTTATTCCAGGACTCGAACCCGGGACCCCTCGCTTGCAAAGCAAGCGGCCTACCGACTGAGCTAACCGGCTATCTGATACATTACGACATAAGAATTGTAAATATCAAAAGTCAATGCTAGAGGTAGATTTGCAAGATGTTGTAAGCTAGGCTCTGATTGGCTAGTGAAAGGGCCGTCAGAACGAGGCAATGAATAGGTCGTTTTCAGATCCTATGCGTAGCGTAATAGGAGATGTACTTTAGTCAGATTGGGTCTAAAACTCAAATCCTTGAAAAAAAAAAAAAAAAAATCTTTTGAACACTAGAGGCCATATTTTCTGTTTGATCTCTATGAAACCTGGTAAGAATTTTCTTCAGTATGAAATTTAGTTCAAATTGACAACTTGGTAATATTGTACCACATTCTTTAATTATTTCCCTATATTATATCTTACTATCATGTGTTTCTAGGACATAACTTAACAACAGCACCCCCTAACAAAAGATATTATGCCTGTTTGCAAGCAGAATGAGAGAGTTGTCATCAATTACTTGCAGGGCGGTGGGGGACTCTTAGAAAACAAGCAAATTCGATGAATTGGTATCCACCACTGAATGGGTCTGTGGTGAGGAATGGCAAAGAAATATATCCGGCAAAATGTTAAGAATGTTACTAAGAAGCAAATAATTTCATTAATCAGGATCAATTTATCAGAAAACAGATGTTTTAAATGTACATAATAAATGTATGTTACGTTTTGATTCTGACTAATGAAATTATTTTGAATGGAATATCTTTACTGTAATAAGCTTAGCTTTTAGAATTATATGGAGTTACTTGAAATGTGAGCTTGAAGTGTAACTGGAATGAAATATTGTATTCAAGCAGTTTGTTGGGTTTAACGCAGTTTTTCAACAGTATTTCAGTCATGTAACAGCGGGCAGTTAACCGAACCAGTTTTCCTAGATTCTGTACCAGTATAAACCTGTTCTCCGCAAGTAACTGCCAACTTCCCCACATGAATTATCAGAGGTGGAGGACGAATGATTTCAGACACAATGTCTTTTATCAAATCATCACGGAGAACATACGCCCCGCCCCGGGGATCGAACTCGCGTGATCTGTAGACCGACGCTCTCCCTACTGAGAATTTCTTAAAACTATAATAACAATTTAAGCGGTCATGGCAACGATTTGAGAAGTTCTTAAAATATCATAAAGTATTTAATTTTAAATCCAAATCCTAATTTAACTGCTTGTATTTAATTATGAAAAAAAAATTGAGTATGAAATTTATTAAATTATGATGAATTTTGGAGAAGACAATACTGTGTTACAGATCTTGATATTGTTTCAATTACTTTAATATCTGCAATTCAAATTACAACCAACTTAAAGCAGGCATCTTATGAAACATCGTCAAAATCTGTGCAAATTGAGCAAGATGAACAAAGCAAAGTTGACACTGCTGAAGTAATAAACTTTTCACAGTCGTGGTCAACCATAATTGATGACAATAACTCAGAAAAAATCTTTTTCCAACACAGAAGAAATATCACCTGTAAATTTTGACACGAGTGACATTAAGACACGTGACATAATGACACACTGTTACTGTAATGAGAATTTTGAAGAAAAATACGCAAAATGCTTCCAAACAAATAGAACACTTCAGACAGAAACTAAACAACTTCAAAAAGAGAACTCAGAACTAGCTGAAAAATGCACAGAGAAAGAAAAACTCATAAACAGTGATTTAAATGCTGAACTACTACTGCTTCAAGATGAAATGAAAAAATTAAAACAAAGCAATCAGTCACTCAAGCAAGAAAATAAGACCTTACGAGAAAAGCTGTCATCGAAACAGACAGAAGAGGAGCACAACAAAAATCTCCATACTGAAGTATCAGAAATTAAAGCATGCCTTACAGACTTTTCATTGACACTAAATCTGTTATAGCACCGTACAGAAAATATTCCAGATAATACAGATATATACCTGCTTTAGAACGAAGTAAGAGTAATGAAAAAGGAGCTCACAGAGGTTGTGAATGAGAAAATCACAGTGACACAACAACAAACAAACAAAACCCCAAACCCTGAGAATGAACTCCTAGAGAAATCTCAGCCACAGCCGGAAAGCACAAACACAGAAATGAATAAAATAAATAAAGTCCTTATTCTTGGAGATAGTGTAACAAAGGGGCTGATCAGAGAAAAAATGACATCAACTCAAGCATCTGTGATCATCAAATCACATCCTGGTGCAACTGTTAGCAATATAATGGAAGCTGTAAACAACTTCAATACACAACCGAAAACAACAAAGGATTCCGACATGATCATTGTTCATGCTGGTATAAACAATATCTCTAATGCTGATACACCTACTAAAATCTGTGAGGACTTTAAGGAACTAACTAGCACACTTAAGAAAATCAACCCAAAGGCAAACATTGCAATTTCTTCTATTCTGCTGAAAAAGAGAGATCTTCTTTCTGTAGAAAACATCAATTCAACAAATTTGCTGTTAAGTAACATGTGCAGTGAAAAAGGATTTAAATTCATAGACAACAATACTGTAATGCTTAAGGACAGCACAGTTGATCAGAGCCTTTGTCATGATGAAATCCATCTGACAAACAAGGGATCAGCAAAGTTAGGCAAACTGATGAACACAGAAATTCGTGACACCCTCAGAATTACATACAATCCTAGACAAACTAATGTAAATTTTCCCCAGGCCCGGCAAGGACAATATCTCGATAAAAATTGGAGAATCAGACAGCGGAACCAAGGCGAACTTCAGCTGCCTTTGCCTTACTGGAGAAACAGATATTCATTATCTATACCCAAAATTGGATGAGGTAAAATCACTTGCAAATGAACATAGTGAGATTGATATCTTGTGTTTTTGTGAAACTTTTCTTAATGATTTTTTCAGTGATAGTGAATTTCAACTAAATGGGTATCAAATGTTTCGCAAAGACAGACAATCGAATGGTGGTGGCATCATTGTGGTTGTTAAAAACAAATTTTCATGTATTCGAAGGCAAAACTTAGAAAATGATGATATAGAGTCAATCTGGCTTGAAATGAGATGCTCAAAACAAAAACCTTTCTTGCTTGGATATTATTACAGACCACCATCCTCTCATAATGAATGGATGGACACTTTTGAAGCCACCCTTGAACCTATTCTAAATGAAAACATAGAAACTATACTGCTTGGTGATTTCAATATAAATTATGTTAACAACATAGCAGTTAACAACAATTGGAACAAAATTGTCTCTTCCTATAATTTAGAACAGTTAGTTAGACAACCAACCAGGGTAACTTCCACAACATCCACAATCATAGACCACCTTTACACCAATACCCCTTGTAATATTGTTGAAGTTTCTGTACCAACTCTCACACTAAGTGATCATTTTCCAGTCTGTTTCACAAGAAAATTATATTCAAAGACTGAAAAGAACTCTACTCATGACATGATCTATTATAGGTCTTTAAAACACTTTGATGAAACATATTTCATTGAATCTCTAAAAAATCTACCATGGACAGTTATTGATTCTTTTGATGATCCAGATGATGCACTTGGTATGTTCAATGATATGTTCACGAAAATATTAAATGAGCAGGCACCTATAAAGAGTAAACGTGTAAAATATAAAAATCAACCAGACTGGTTTACGCAGGATATTTTAGAAGCTATAAAGTCACGCAATCATGCTAAGAAAATTAATGATGATGAACTATTTAAATACTGGAGACAAAAAGTGAAAAGTCTATCATCAGATGCAAAAAAAATCCTTTTATATTCAGGCCATAAATAAAAATGATAGAAATCCTAAACGCCTATGGAAAAATCTTAAAGATCTTTCAGGTAAGAATTCCAATTATCAAAGCAACTACATAGATGATGATGAAGGAAATCCCATTACAGATCCCAGTAAAACTGCTGAAATCTTCAACACCTTCTTCACTAACATTTTTAAAAAAGCACCAACTCATAAATCACACCTGGCAGAACAGAACAAATTAGTCATAAAAGACTTTGTAAATGCTAAGATACCAAATGAAACCGAGTTTGAAATTCCATTAATTACTGAGGAATTTATAAAACAAGAACTCAAATCTCTAGATACTACTAAATCGACGGGTCTTGATGGAATAGGACCCAAATTTCTAAAAATAAGTGCAAATGTAATTTCAAAACCTTTGTCAAAAATATTTAACCTAAGTATTTCTAGTGGGAAATTTCCACATCAACTTAAACTGGCCAAAGTAACTCCTATTTTTAAAAAGGGAAACAAATCAGATAGAAACAACTTTAGACCTATTTCCATCCTACCAATCCTATCAAAAATTATTGAAAGACACATCTCTAACAGTATGAAAACCTTTCTGGAAAATTTTAAACTATTACATGAACAACAGTCAGGGTTCCGAAAATTCCATTCCTGTGAAACAGCACTTACAGAAATTATAGATGATTGGATTTCGGCAATCAATAATAACAATTTGGTAGGAACCATTTTCTTGGATTTGACTAAAGCTTTTGATTTAATAAATCACAAGCTACTCATTGAAAAGCTTAAATGCTACAAGTTCAGCTCAAATTGTATTAAATGGTTTTCATCGTACTTATCGGAGCGATTCCAAAAGGTCAGCATATCAGGCAGCTTATCATCAGCACAACCAATTGTTGCAGGTGTCCCACAAGGTTCTGTCCTAGGCCCTGTACTATTCATTATTTTTATAAATGACTTACCCCTACATAGCAGAAATTCTAAATTAAACATGTTTGCAGATGACACAACAATCTCTGCTTCTGGAAAAACTGTTTCAGATGTACAAATTGTCCTCCAATATGATCTTACTATTGTAGAGAACTGGTGCAAAGACAATGCCATGATACCAAATGCTGAGAAGACAAAAGCAATGTTTCTTTCAGCCTCCAACAAGATACAAAATACTTTTGGAAATAACAACTCCCTTGAATTTACATTAAACCAACAGATGCTGAAACTGTTTACGAAGAAAAACTTCTTGGAATACAAGTTGACCAAAATCTAAATTGCAAAAATCAAATTGACAAAATGCTAAAAAAGTGTAATTCATTACTTTGTCTTTTGCTAAGAATTAAATTCTGTCTGAACTTACACTCCCGCAAATTATTCTACAATGCTTATATTTTACCCCATTTGGATTACTGTAGCACAATTTGGGGAAACTGCAACTCACAACTGCAAAATGATCTGATTAAATTCCAGAAAAGGGCTGCGAGAATTTTACTTGACAAACCATTTGATACCCCTTCAAATGAACTCTTCAAGGAACTCCATTTGATGACTTTCCCGGAAAGAGTTGATTATAAAAAAGCTGTAACAGTCTATAAAGCATTGCAAACAGAATCTCAAAATTGCCCAGACTACTTAAAGAATAAATTCAAATATGCTAATAATAATAAACTCAGGTCATCACAGCAACAACTTCTTTATATTCCAAAGCCAAATTTAGAATTTTTCAGGAAATCATTAAATTATTCAGGACCGAAACTGTGGAATGACATTCCTTTACATGTAAGATCTTCTGCATCTAGTACAGAATTCAAAAGAAGATATATCCAATGGAAGTTCCTGGTTTGACAAACTGACAATTAAAATATATTGTTTTTATTCTGTGCTGTTGATTACGTAAAATCTATCTGTTTTGTTCTTTGTTCATGTTGTTAATATGTAAAATGTATTATGTTATTATGTTTAGGTCCTTATGGAAATTTTTCTGTACTTCTGGTTTTGTAAAATGTATCTGTTTTGTTCTTTATTTATGTTGTCGTACCATGTTGTAAATATGTAAAATGTATCATGTTATTACGTTGAGGCCCATACGGAAGATTGCTTCGGCAAGTATGCTGCCTCGTTAAATAAAGTCTTTATTATTATTATTATTATTATTATTATTATAATTCAAACACTGGCTGCCAGTGCCATCACTTGTAAATGCTGGACAATATGCAAAAAAAGAGTTATGGTTCTGAACTTTTCCTAATCTTAATTAATGACAAAAAGATGTATGAAGTTTCAAAGCTATTGTAAGTATTCAAATAAACTGAATTAAACGGAAAAAAAAGAACCAAGAAATACTGACTTCCTAAGTTAAAAAGGCCCATAACTTAGACAAATTGCAAGAGAGAGTTATGGTTTTCTTGATCTACTTACTAATCTTTGATAATAAACAATTAATGTACAAAGTTTCAAAGCTATAGCTCTTACAGAATTTGAGAAAATTTGACCTAAATAAAAAGAAATTCCAATTTTCAAAGTACATAAAAGGCCATATCTAGACAAATTGCATATCAGACTTATGGCTCTCAGCCAACGTACTCACCTACCCAGACGAAATGATGACCATGGTTAACATGGTCACCACAGTTTCTGATGGTTGACCATGTTTTAACGTGGTCAACCATCACAATACCATGGTGAAAACATAGTCAGGAGCAAGGTCAGCCACGGTGAAAAGATGATCAACAGTTTGACCATGGTCTACCATGGTCAACATTTTTCAACCACTGTTGACCATGGACCACCATGGTCATGTTAGTAATTTTCACACTTATCAAGTTTTACAATGCAGCAAAGATACCTGACTACATTTTGGATCCAAAAGTTTCCCTAGTTATAGAACAGTTTTCCTGCATTTATAGACAGATTCAAAGGTAAACTTTCATAGTCTGACTATAATTTGTTGACATCTTAGCAATTTTATGACAAATAAATGACTGACATGCAAAAATATATACTGCAATAGTCGTGTACTTTCATCAAGGGGCAGGACGTGAAGTGGTTGCACACTTGGTTCAAGCAAGCGGAATGGTCGCAAACTTACAAAATGGCGGATATTTTCTGAAATCATCGCGTGTTCGCTTGCTTTTTTTATCAGGTAAGTGGGTTTCAACGGTACTTTGAACTCTATGAATATGTGCATGCATCAGTTCTATGTCTACGTCACACTCGGTTTTGCGTTTCAGGGTTGTAGATTTTAAATTCTCGAAGTTATTGAAGTTATAAAATGGTCATGTCCATGTTTTGAAATTTGAACTGTGTCGTTTCTTGCCGTTTTTAACACTCTAATGATTAAACTAGCCTGTTTTTAGACCCTTAAACGAGACAAAACAACTAATTTTGAAGAATTCTGTAAACGTTTGGTTCTGCATGTTTTCGGGATAGTGCTATACCCAAATAAATCTTGTTCAAGCTCTTTTTTGTTGCAAACTTGTACTTCAAGCAATTTCTGTTGCAAACTTTTTCTGAAAAAGTAGTGTCCAACTACATTTGTATCAGAGAATGTTTGTTGTGCAACTCGTGTACTTTTTCTTTTCTGTTTAGGGTCGTACAATTTATAGCATCAAATAGCCCTTTGATGTTTTAATATAACTGTTGATAAAAAAAAACCTTATCATGTTTACATGAAACCTGGTAGGATTAGGGTTAGTGTTCATACATAATTTTAACATCTTCCCTGTTTATAGATTCAGCTGTCTAGATTGCAAGCAGAAAACAAACTTTCGGAGACTATTGTGTATAGAAGCATTTTGTCTTTTGGATCTTGTCCATCTATACACACTATACAGATAACGACTTTAACATCAGGGGCGTCGGAAGTGGGGCCACAGGGGCCGCGACTGCGGCCCCAATAATTTGCCCAAAAACGATTTTTTGTAAATTCATAAGTTGGAGTCGCAGGTCCGCGGACCCAATATTTTGTATAGTATATTAAATTTTGCTTCGCGTTAAACAATACACGCTGTCCAGATTAGTGTGTTACCGTGGTGATGGTGACACGATCGGGGGTGTTAATTGGAGTCATACACACGTGTCCGTGATTGGACTTAATTACGCATGAACAAATCAGCATGTTTTTAATTGGCATGTCTTTAGTCAATATAACGTTTAAGCTATACCTAGCCGCAAAGATCTAAGGTATTAACTTATAAAATTCAAAAAAATAATTATCATGTTTTTATTTAATGAAAGAGGTAAGTGTTAAGATTTATCACACCGCTAAGATGTAAGGAATTAATTACATAAATTGGTTTTACTCAAAAAATGATATTTCAAACAAAAATAAGAAATGAATGTAACATGAATGATTATTGTTCAATACATTAAATACAAAAAAAAAAAAACATACATGCATTCTTTGTATTGCGTTATACATTATTAATTAAAAGAGTTTATTAAGCTTTATTTTGCTTATAGCCATGTAAATAGTAAGAAAATACTGGAGACTTGAGATGCGATTCAGTACCCTTAAATGCATCAGAACTCGCCATTTATGATCCTGTTTTAAAAAAATTTCAGGGGGAGGTCCCCCTTACCCCCCTTACGGGAGGGGGATGCCCCCTCCCGTACCTACCACCCCCCTCGCCCTCGCGGCCCCAATATCAAACACCTTCCGACGCCCCTGAACATGCAGTTGTTTTCTTTCAGATCTTTTCAGGTCTAAATGCTATGATCATCAGACGCTATTATGGCCCGAGAGCATGAACATGAATCTTCATTAGTTGAACAAACTACGCTAACACGTATATCAGAAATGACCGTTAGGTAAGTGTTACTGGTATTAAAGACAATTTATGAAATTTTGTAAGCCTATTCTTATTTTCTATTCCTTTTCTGAACCAACAATTTTAGCAACCTGAAGTCAGATATATTTTTGCGTAATATTATAGTACACACAAGCAATGTTGGTTACCAAACAGTAATGAAAAGTAAATTAATTGCAGTGCCATAATACAGATGACATATAAGTATTGCTACAGAAATGAATGGCAAGGACCAACATAAATGCCGTTTACTTGTAAAATTTATCTTAATTGTTAGAAACAAAACAAAAGCGTCAAGTGAAACAGTGTATAATGTTGAATTTTCCGTTCTTTATATTGTATATTGTTCATGGCCCTTTCAAATTCATATTTATACAGCTTTTGATAGTCAATAATCACCATGGTCGACCATGGTCGTAGACCTTGGTCAACCATGTTTTACAACTGTGGTGCCAATTACCACAGCCATGTTCAACCATGGTAAACCATTGTCCTATGACCATGAAGTTCCATGGTAATAAACCATCAATTTCGACTGGGTAATGACAAGTCTGCAATGTTTCAAAGCTAGTGTTCTGACTGTATTCAAGTAAACTTGACATAAACAAAAAGATTAATCAAGAAATTCAAATTTTCTAAGTACAAAAAAGGGTGATAACTCTAAAAAATCCAAGTTAGAGTTATGGTTCTTGGTCTTCTTACTCATCTTATGATGATTAACAAGTGTACAAAGTTTTAAAGCTGTAGCTCTTATAGTTTTTGGGGAAAAGTGGACCTAAACAAATATTTTAACCAAGAAAATAAAATACCAAGAAAATAAAATTTTCTAAGTATAAAAAGTGCCATTCTGAAAAATGCTTATCAGAGTTATGGTTCTTGGCCTATGCAGTCACCTAATGATGATAAATAAGTCAGACATCCCAACTTTTTCTGAATGCCAGGTGGGAGTTTTTGCTTTCCAAAGTGGGAGATTGAGGTGTTCAAGTGGGAGATTTTATACCGCGGTAATAATGTTCATGATAACGAAGCTTTTAACAAATCTAATGATAATATAAACTTATTTGCCCTAATAAAATCACTAGTCTTAAAAAAATTCACTTGTTTATATCTATTATTCATGCATTTTTAATGTTTTGGAACAATAATACATGAAGCCTTCTGTGCAAAATTAAATAGTTATGGCACTTTAAGCACTATGTCTAAATTCAAAACAACACTGAGAATTAAACCTGCACTTTTATTTCTTTTGTTGGAAAGAAGACTCCCCAGGTGAATTTTACATGACAAACAGTACAGCTTTTAGAACTGTAAAAACAAAATGTATATAGCTAAAAGAATAAAAGTTCAAGCAATAGAAAATTTACTGTTTGATTCTCATCCCTGTCAACCAGTATTTAAAACCCCTGGCTCAAATACTTTTATTGATCAAAATCCTGTTATCCAAAATTGAATGTCCGGGTATTGTTACACTTTCGTAGATTTGCCTAAATCTCCAGTTAAAAGTATGTGTTTGACAAATTGTTATGATGCAAAGACAGTTTAACAGCATTTGATTGTAAGTGATATTAAAATTTACCATGACATTTCCTCTTATCAAAATGATTTTAAGAGAAATGTTTTTTAAAACCTAGCAGGTTGACTCGGCGACCATCTACTTTCGATTTCAAAAAGTTACAGAAAAAGGTAAAGCCAGTATAATTGATAATCTAAATTTGATTGAATTTAATTAGATATCTAATGTCTGGATTTTAATTTCAATTGTGACACATTAATCAACACCTGGCTTTGTTAAATCGTGTAATAAACAATAATCAGCACAGGTAGAATAAGGTGCGAAAATATCCGACAGCTGTTGTTTACAGACTCGTCAGTAGTGATACAGTATCAGATAGGCGCAAAGAGGAGGATTATTTCATAATTTTTGTGTGTTTATGTTGTTTTTTTCAATCGGGAGATTGGGACTTCTGATCGGGGTGATCGGGTTTTACAACCAGAATCGGGAGAAACCCGATCGAATCGGGAGAGTTGGGATGTCTGATAAGTGTGCAAAGTTTCATAGCTGTAATAGCTATATAGCTATTAGTTTTGTTTTTTTAGAAAAGGTGGACCTTAAAAATTTTAGCAAATGCTGACACAAACACAATCAAGTGACGATAATACCTTGTAGAATTTTTTAAAAAATCAGGCGAGCTAAAAGCCTTTTTGTATTGCCTTAGATCTGTCAAAATGCACGTTGACCAAAACAATGTGAGAAACCACCTACACCTAATAATAGACAGCCTCTCCTGGCATTAATCACAGCTGATTATATAAATTGGGGGGAAAATCTGTTTTTCAATAGTAACTATCTAAATTCACGTTTATTGCCTTGTGTTTTATATTTTTATAACTATGTAACTTTCTTATACTTGAATGTGCAGAAAAAATCTGTTGCAACAACATGCTACCATGTTACAAGCCATTATCAACAGAGGACAAAATTAAAAGAAAACACTATTATTACATGAAGAAGAAAATGAATCACAGTTTAATTAATTTCAACATAGGGTGTGTTAGTTAATATTTTCAATCTTGAATAAAAACTACAAAATAATGATTCGTTCCAACAACAATAACCGCAAGAAGAAGCCAGGCAGTGATAATAATATAGGTGAAACTTGTAATATCTCGAACTCCCTTATTTTAATCTTTACCCCGCTAAATTTCTTAAATGGACTGGTCCATAATTCAATTTTGGCAATACCACTTATTATTCAAAGGAGTGTTCACTGAAAATTTACTGACTGAATAGCGAACTGTGCAGACCATGATCAGCCTGCATGGATGTACAGGCTGATCTTGGTCTACACTGGTCACAAAAGGCACAGCCAATTGCCACCAGCAGGCTGATCTTGGTGTACACTGGTCACAAAAGGCACACCCAATTGCCACCAGCAGGCTAAAGGTTAAAATTCCAGCTATATCCAAGACATTTTAAATTGCTTTCACAAAATATAATTTTAAGTCAAATTTCAGTTCTCGAAGTAAAAAGCCTCAATCCCTTGGCATCTGAGCGACCGAGTTTCAGCTGTATTTTCTTTTACAAGAGGTTTACCACAAGTCTACTTAGAATATCTAAACTAAAATCATAGAAAAGATGATTTCTTTAATTGCAAATGTTTCTGACATAGATAAATTACAAAAGCCAAATCATGTCAAGTAAGGAAATATTTACTGACTCATAATTATGAGAAAAGATCACATAGTTACAAGTAAAGATCTCGTTATTATGAGAAAATATCACATAATTACAAGAAAATATCCCATGTGATAATTATCTTGTATTATTACATGAGTACCTATAAATAGTAACAAATTTGTGCTGATAATTCTCCCATTATCGCATTGCATCATGCATTATCACATTATCAACGCGCCAAGACGACAAATGAACGCGCGGGGGCGCCAAGACGACAAATGAATGCGCCAAAACGACAAGTATGAATTTTGTCGTCTAGGCGTGTATAATTTGACGCCAGAACGACATGACGACAACTTCCCAATTTAGCATGTTGGCGCCCCTGCCAGAACGACAAATGCCTTGTTTGTCGTCTTGGCGCGTATAATTGTCGTCCTGGTGTTCTGGCGCCCTGCAAATGCGCCAACTCGCCAGAACGAGATGGCAGAAATCAGCCACCATACAAGGATATTTTAGCTGATGTAGCATATTGTCATTTACTATAATTACTCAGGTAATGTGCTGTAATGAAGAAGAAAAGTATGGAAAAAAGTCATGAAGGCATTTCCAGCAAAACATGAAATTCAAGCCAAAACAAAACATTATGACATGTAATGATAATGTGAAATCATATACTCGGTGATCAACTCATAAGGATGGTAGCAAGTTTGTCAAAGTTATACTTTAATGCGGTGTTACTTGTTCTTTTGTTGTTGTTGTTGGGTTTAGAGTTTCAGAGGCACACTGACAATTAGTGTAATATGGTAACTTTTATAAGTTATGGTGGTAATGGAAAATTCCGGTTTTTTCTTCCGGCAAGGTTTCATGCTTGGGCCGGCATATGGGTAGGACCACCTACCTTCCATTAGCCGGTTGAATAGATCATCACATGGAGAATTCAACACTCTAAGCTAGGTTTTGATCCCATGTCTGTGAGGGCAAGTGATTCCAAGTCAATGACCCTAATTATTCGGCAATGAATGCCCATGTATGGACACTGCATTGGCAACTAAGTAGTAAAGTATATAAGGAAAGCTGTGATATATCAATGTGTTTCCGGATTTGGAAAAAAATGAAAACCATTATTTTTTCCATTCCCTTAGCTAGTGCCTGAAAAAGATCTTTAATGCCAGAAAAAAATGATTGCTTGAGAAACAATTTTGTGAGTGTATATTTACTAACACACTGTCTGTACAGAATTTTCCAGTATTTCATTTTGGTGCCACCAAAATGTAATCTGGCCTAAATACTTAACTGAATATGCCTAATATAAACTGCTTCAGTAGGGAAATGATCCTATACAGAGAATACAGCAATTTCAAAGATATATGAAAAGGGTTATAAACAATATGAAACAATCCACCAATCAACTGGTCTTTAGAATATCTAACAGACCAACCTGATAACAGTACTGGAAATTTAAACAGTGTGTGCAATATACTGATATAGTAATATTGTTCTCATAAGATTTTTTTGGCAAAGAAAAATAAGTGTCAACAAGGATTGGCATTTAAATGCATCATAACCTAAGTATCTGTATTGAAAGTCAACCTGTCACATACTACTATTTTATTTGGTATAAAAGAATATGAATCATCACGGGAAAAATGATCAGTACATTTTTTTTTTGCATACTAAACTCTATATATACTGGTTCTGTTTTTACTCAGGAACATTTTGGGTATTATCAAAACAACATAATTCAGATCATATTGTTATTGTAATATGCTTTCTAAATTAATTTTGATTGGACATTTTCCATTTTTTTTAGAAACTCTTTGTCAATGTGGTCATTTGTGCTGTGTCCTGCTAAAAGCAGAAAATTAAAGTCATTTTATTCTGGTACTTCTGGTAATTTTTTGCACACAGCTGGAACAGTGCTAGATTTTAAGAGTTTTACCACAGTGCTTGATTTAAACTGTACTAAATTATGTCGTATTTTCAAGAATCCATGTAAATTTGAAAGAAGTGAACTATCTACTATTTGATCCTGTCCTTTCTCCTTACAACTTTTTTCCTTGATTTCTTTTTAAATATCAGACAATACCATTTATGAATTATGTAGCATTACATAGAATCCACGTAAATCTTAGTGAAGTAAAATATCTACTATTTGATTGCGACATGGGTTTTCCTTGATTTTTCTTATATAAAACACTACTATTGATATTTCACATCATGCTTAACATCTCCTAGGTACAGTGTTCCGTTTGGACAATTATAACTTTTTATTTAATACTAGACTGCGATGCACGATGGTACAATGACGAAAACGCGATGGCGCGATGATAAAACAATGATGGTACAATGGTGAAAACGCGATGGCACCATGATGAAATCGTGCTGGTACAATGGTGAAATGTCGATGTAATATCGCGTTTTCATCATCGTACCATCGCGTTTTCACCATCGTATCATTGTGTTTTCATCATCGTACCATCACATTTTCACCATCGTGTCATCACGTTTTCACCATCGTACCATCGCCTTCCCGTGGTCATGCTCAGTGGTACAGTATATGTGTCAGTAAAATACAGGCTTGATACAATCTCATTTTCACATTGCACTATGTACCTTCTACATCCTAACAAGAATAAGCTGAGTTTGAATAATACCATGTGACTATTACACCCAGCTTTTTATTTACTTTCATGCATACATAAAATACAAAGGACGTGGCCTTGAAGATTTTACAGTTTTAATGAACTGAGCACTGAAGATTTTGTAAAACCTTTTGTAAAACAGCAAAATCTAAATGGTAAATTTCGTCTCACAAAATACATTGAGATACATTCATCTATTGTTGACAAAAATACAAGTGTACGGGACTACGCATTTCTAACCAGAAGGCGATGGTACGATGGTGAAAACGTGATGGTATGATGGTGAAAACGCGATGGTACGATGGTGAAACCATGATGGTACGATGATGATAACGCGACGGCATGATTGTGAAAACGTGATGGTAAGATGGTGAAAATGCGATGGTACGATGGTGAAACAACGATGGTACGATGATGAATATTACGCGATCGCACAATGGTGAAAACGCGATGGTACGATGGTGAAAACGCTATGGCACGATGCATTTTCACCATCGTACCATAGTTGTTTTATCATCGTGCCATCGCACCATTGCGTTTTCGTCATCGTACCATCGTATATCACGGTTTAGTATTAAATAAAAAGTCACGATTGTCCAAACGTAACACCTTACCTAGGGTAGTATTAGAAACTTTGAATTTATCATTAAAAAGCAGATTTTGATGAGGTATTTTCCATTGTAAACTTCAACCTTTTTTGTCAACAAAATTTGAAAAAAAAATCAGATCTGACTGTATTTGTGAATAGATTGTTATAGAAACTTCTGAAATAAAAACAATTTTCCCATGCTAAAATATTCTAAAATGAAAAAAAATATGGCAGTCTGAAAGACAGCTATATCCCCGCCACTGTTATGGATAGTGAAAGGGTTGATGGTATTGGGTGGAAGCACTGTCATTGTTAAGTATATTTTATAGTCCATGTATGACGACATCAATGAATTTGTTCCAAGCGATATGCTGAAAGATCGCAGGAATAAGTTTAATATAAAGAGAATCAAACCTTTGACCTTGAGTTGTGACCTTAACCTTGAGCCAAAACGGCTGACTCATGAGTTCTGCACATCATCCTGATGATGAAAATCCTTCAAGGGGTTTAGGAGATACAGAGTGGACACAAAATGGAAGGCTCAAACCTTTGACTGAGTTATGATCTTGACCTTGAGCCAACATGGCTGACTCATGAGTTCTGAACATCGTCTTGATGTGGTGATCATTTGACCTAAGTTTCATGAAAATCCTTCAAGGGGTTTAGGAGATACAGAGGGGGCACAAAATGGAAGGCTCAAACCTTTGACCTCGGGTTGTGACCTTGACCTTGATCCAAGACATTGCTGACTCATGTGTTCTGCACATCATCTTGATGAGGTGATCATTTGAACTAAGTTTCATGAAAATGCTTCAAGGGGTTTAGGAGATATGGAGCAGACACAACTGTTACAGACTGACGGATAGAGACCATTTGTATAACCCCCACCCCTTCTGGTGGGGAATTAAGGTAGTTCTGCACATTTGAATCAAAATTTTTTCTACAATGTAGAATTTGAATAAACTCTGATTTTTCAAAACTTCAGAATATCTCAGAAAATACAGCAAATAAAAGAGATAGGGCAGTGTGCTTTGATTTTTTGCTAGACTGATTTGAAAAATTTGGACCTCACACAATTTTTCATAATGGGAGTCTATTGGGAAAAACATTTTCGTGAATAGAATTTTTTCTACAATGTAGATTTTAATGAAAGTTCTCACAGCCGTAAATAAACATAGGTGAATTAAAATGTATAGGTCTGTGTGCGTATTTTTGAGATATTTGATCATGCTTAAGAGTTAGGAACATATTTCTGAGAAAAAAGTCTGAACATCACCAAATCATAGAAAGAAAGCATTGTTTTACATGAAAATTAAACAGCATATAAAACATGTATATTATTCTACAGAATCATTGTCAATTTACTCATATATGTATTGAATTCCGGAAAGGGACTGCATGAAGGGACCACATTTCTGGACAGTTCAGCGCCTTTAAAAACTCGCCAATTTTAAAAAGCTGTTACATTTCTTTGTTTTGATGCATTTGCAACAACGTACCAGTGTTTAAACTTAACATAAGCATGTAAAACATCGTTTTTGACTATTGTTTACATTTACTTCTTTACAAATGGCATTCTTTTTTGAAGGGGGAAAACTCCTTTAGAATACTTTAGTATCCAATGCTATGGGACAGAACAGTAAAGGAAGTGTCTAGGGGTACGGATCCGTACCTCTAGAACCTGATTCTAGAGGTACGGATCCGTACCTCTAGACAAGCCTGTTAGGGGTTTTCTAGGGGTACGGACCTCCGATTTTCTAGAAATTAAGGGTCATTTACATTTCAAATTTTGTTGAAAATGAAATAACAAATAAGACTTCGTCAGAATTCACTTAAACTTGGATCTACATGTAAGTTGTTTACAGATAACACCGTTCACCCGATTTGTTACATTTTCTTTCGAAATAACCGAGGAACACCAAATAAATCATGAGGATTCGAACTGGCAGAAAAATATAAAGATTAAACGAAATAATGTTAAATATATTGGGGAACAACTATTTTTAATGATAATTAACCCATTAGGGTATTTATGTTTTCCACACATTTGGTAGCCATTACGAGATACAAGGGACGTTTTCACAAACAGTTTCTTTTACTTAATGTCGGTTAATTGGTTATTAAACAATCAGTTCCATGCCGATTATCATTATATCTTGTTAAAAAACAAAATTAATAGGTGCATATTATTATGCTTAATTTATTATTTTTTCTGCTGAATTTCATTTAACATGTTTAAGGGTAACATGCACTCATATATCTGTTATCAACAGTTTATTTTACAACAAACTAATCGGCACGGAACGGTGTATTCATTTGGCGTTGGCGTTCCTCGGTTATTTAGGTTTTGAAAGAGAAGGTAAACAATCGGGGGACAGGTGTATTCCCCGGAAAACCCGGAAATTTTACGGCTAATTTCCGGAAATCATGTACATGGCCATAAGTTTCTTATTTGGTGTTATAATCGAAATATTTTGATATATAATCATTTAAGAGCATCTAAGCTTTGGGTAGAAGTAATTTTCTTTAGAGATATTGCTATATGGAAAGTATAACTGACTGTTAAAATTAACCGTTTTTTGCCGTGGAATTGTCATATTTGGAAAACCCGGAAATCATTTACATGGCTACAAGTTTCTAATTTGTTGTTTTAAACCAAATATTTTGATATATAATCATTTTTGAGCATCTATGCTTTGTGTAGAAGTAAATTATTGTAGAGATATTGTTATATTTAAAGTATAATCGACTGTCAAAATTGAACTTTTTTTCCCGCGAAATTGTCATATTTGGAAAATCCGGAAATCATTTTCATGGTTATAAGTTTCTAATTTGTTGTTTTAATCTAAATATTCTGGTATGATATCTTTTCTGAACATGTATTCATGGGGTAAGTAGAAAAAAAATTACTGTACATTTAAAGAATAAATGTCTGTCAAAATTTACTGTTTTTGGTCGTCAAAATCGTCATAAAAAAAAGAACTCCATGTCTACCTATAAAATAAAAACACACACATATCAATATAAATTTAATTGCATAATAATCAACATAAAATAAGAATTAATCCATTGACAATCAGACAATTTTTACATGCTTAAATGCTTAAAAGTCCATCATGACATAAATATTGTCACATTACTCTCAACACGTTAAATATATTTAATACTGATCCACGTTACACAAAATTATATATATTTATCTAATTATGACAAGAAAAGCATTTTCCAAAACACAAGAAGTTATAATACACTTCAAAACCACCGTTTTCACTTTGTATTTACTAATTTAAAGTCCGGTGAAATTTTCTCACCAGGAACAAAAGTGGCAAAGCCATGTTTTGCCTCTGACAGTCTCAACAAATCCTACACATTTCTTATGATACCACTTATGTCTACATTTTTTTTTAAATTAATTAATTTCGATTTATTTTTATATATTTGTGAGTTTAGAGGTTCTAGTTTAGATATTCACAAAATTTAGACGAATCCTTTTTAAATTGACTACTTTATGACCTCTTGAATGATTTCCGGAAATTAGCCGTAAAATTTCCGGGTTTTCCGGGGAATACACTTTGCCACAATCGGGTGAACGCTGGTATCTGTAAACCATTTAGATCCAAGTTTTAAGTGAACATTGGTTAAGTCTTATTCTTTATTTCATTTTCAACAGAATTTAACATATATATAACCCTAAATCACTAGAAAAAGGAGGTCCGTACCTCTAGAAAACCCCTAACAGGATTGTCTAGAAGTACGGATCCGTACCTCAAGAATCAGATTCTAGAGGTACGGATCCGTACCCCTAGACACTTCCAACAGTAAAACACGTATTGGACAGATATATAAGTTGTTTGTCAAGATGTTGTTTGTTTATTAAAAATTCTGTTGTTTTGTGATAAACTGCTCAACCTTAAAGTGAACTTCACATTTCAAGCTGTTTTTATGACATTATTTTGAACTATTTAACTTGTCAGATGTTTTACTATCATATTTCAACTTTATAAATTTAGTACGTCGAATCCAGATTTTATTCTACGTTTTCCGGATAAAATGACGTTAAGCCATCACTTCTGCTTGAACAACTGGATAAAAGCCAAATGATTCTTGACTGTGAGATTTTAAGAAACAAGTTCAAATTAACTTTGAAAATTCTAGGTGGGGGGGGGGGGGGTCCATACCCCCTTGACCCCCCACTGGATCCGCCCATGTTAGTTCCTGTTTACTATTTAATTTAATTGATTGTATTTTCAAATTATCAATCTTATTATATCATTCAAACTTTTTGGTCTTGAATATAGATCAGCAAAAAGATGCAGAAATCAGATTGAATTTCCATAAATGGATCTTCATATAAATATTGAAAGTATTCTGGTTGATTATAGGTGACAACACACCTAACATTGGTATGAAACATTAAACCCCAAAACAAGTTTCCATGAATCAGTTTCTAACTGATACACTTCTTTTCACATGTATTGCAAGCAGTACTGTCCATTCATAACAATAATTATCTTTTTTTATGAAAATCAAAATTTTTGACATCAGTATTAACTAAATTATCAAGACTTGTTTCTTGTAAACCTAAAATGTCATCTTTTCTCACGAAATCAACAGTTTTTTTTTTATTTAAATCCACACACATTTGAAAATACATGTATTTTGCCTTTTTTAGGCCTGACTGAATTATGACTTGTGTGTTCTGTAATTTGAACTGTCTTAACCTTTAGCCTGCTAAATTTATAAAACGGACTGGTTCATCATTCAGTTTGGGCAATACCATTTATTGTTAGTTCTAAGGGGTTTTCACTGAAAATATACTGACTGAAATGCGAAAAGTGCAGACCATGATCAGCCTGCATGTCTGTGCAGGCTGATCTTAGTCTGCACTAGTCGCAAAGGCAGAATCACTTGATGCCAGCAGGCTAAAGGTTAAAGCAGCCTTTTAAGGTCATATAATACATGATTTATTAGGCCAGCATTTTTTTTAATTTCTCGATTTAATATTGATAATGTCACATTCAGTAGTACTATTTTGAAATCATTTAAAGGGCAAGGAATACCTGACATTAAAGTTAATTTTATATGAAAGCCATCCTCAAGCTCTCATATAATGCTGAAAGAATTTTCAATAAAGATATGGCAGTTGTTTATTCCATATCAAGGCTTATTACAAGCATGTGATAAGAATAAGATAAACACAAAATTGAAAAGAAAATGACTGATCATGGAGGCAGCCATTTTAGTGTTTATGACATCATTTACACATTGCTAAATTTTAGCAAATAATTTTAAATAGATTAATTTCATATGTTTCTTCAGTGTAAAATGTAAAACATGATAATTTGAGCCATGCCATGGGAAAACCAACATAGTGGGTATGCGACCAGCATGAATCCAGACCAGCCTGCGCATCTGCGCAGTCTGGTCAGGATCCATGCTGTTCACTAACAGTTTCTCCAATTCCAATAGGCTTTAAAAGCGAACAGCATGGAGCCTGACCAGACTGCGCGGATGCGCAGGCTGGTCTGGATCCATGCTGGTCGCAAACCCACTATGTTGGTTTTCTCATGGCGTGGCTCATTTCTTTCATTATAGCTGGTTAAAAATGGAGAAATTATTTTACAGAAATAAGTAGATAGTATCTACAGTTCAATATATATTAAGAAATTTAATATATCTGCCATTTTGTTTTTGTTGCCATGGAAACAAAATGGCCACCATTATGATCAAATATTCAAATGCTCATAACTTTCTCATTTTAAGCTGATTTTGAAAATGCTTTCACTTCTTTAAATGATTTAAGAAAGCCTAGCAGTAGGAATCAACATAAGAACAACATTGCCTTTCCCTTAAAAAAAACAACAAAAACAAAAGACAGGCAATTTTCACGGCATAAAAAAAGAAATGTTTGTGCGTGCAGTAATTAGCTGCATCACTATAATCATTATTGTAATTTAAGTTTCTAACAAAAAACATATCATTTCTTTCTAATAAGGCATTTTTTTCAAATGCATGATTAAGGATAAAATATCACTGTTACGAAATGGTTAAAAACTGGTCACAATATATAAAATATTAACAAGAGATGTTGGAGGACAGCAACGCTCAACTACAGTTTGATTTTGACATTTGAGAGTTCAATTAACCTTTAGCCTACTATCCGCAAGTGAATATGCCTTTGCGACCAGTGCAGACCAAGATTAGACTGCACATCTGTCTGGCACTCACTATTCGGTCTGTAAATTTTCAGTGAATATCTCTTCAAAAACTAAATGGTACTACCCAAATTTGATGATATGAGAGACAGGTCAGTTTTAGAAATTCAGCAGGGTAAAGGTTAATATACTTGTCTGCCGATTAGGGAAGTTTATTTATTTTGACGGGTTTAACGTCGCACCGACACAATTATAGGTCATATGGTGACTTTCCAGCTTTGATGGTGGAGGAAGACCCCAGGTGCCCCTCCGTGCATTATTTCATCACGAGCAGGCACTTGGGTTACTAAGAACCATTGACCTTCCTTAAGCCAGAAGAATTCAACACCCCGAGTGAGGCTCCAACCCACATCGATGAGGGGCAAGTGATTTGAAGTCAGCGACCTTAACCACTCAGCCACAGAGGCCCCTGCTGATTAGAAAAGTCAGTGTGATTTACTTTGCCTTATTTAGTAAAGAACCACTATCATACTGAATAACATTACCTTAATAACGGACCATTCCATTATTAAAAGTACAAAACCATCGCTGACCTTAAAACCAAACTATACTCAACAGCTTTGTCAGTGGAATGAATATAAAGTCGAAAATGGGGCTTAATTTTGTAAAGACGCATACCATGGTTATGGAAACTGTACAATGTGTTAAGTTTCAATCCATTCACAAAAGTGGGTATGGAGCTATCAGCTAATAATACATACAAAAACTTACCCAAAATTTTCTATGTTGAAAAAGGGGCATAACATTGTAAAAATGCAAAGTAGAGTAGTGCATGTCAGATCATCACAGTGAACAACTGTGTTAAGTTTCAATCGAATACTGAGATATCAGCTTAGACACAAAAACTTAACCAAGGACTGCTGAGTCGAAAAAGAAGCATAATTTTGTAAAACTACAAAGTTGAGTTGTGGAACCTGTGCACTGCATGTCAGGTCATCACAGTGAACAACAGTGTGAAGTTTCCCATTTGCGGCTACTGAGATATCAGCTTACATACAAAAACTTAACCAAATATTGCTTAGTCAAAAAAGGGGAATAATTCTGTACAAAAGCAAAATAAATTTAAAGTTATGGAACCTGTGTAATGTAAGTCAGTTTATCACAGTGAACAAGTGTGTGAAGTTTCAATCCATTCTAACATGTGGTTACTGAGATAACAGCTTACATACAAAAACTTAACCAAATTGGGATGCCAACACTGATGCATGGGTGAGTCCAATAGCTCTACCTTTTCTTTGAATAGACGAGCCAAAAAACAGTTTCCACTTCATTTAATAGTTACTTATATTATAACAAGAGGGCCATGAAGGCCCTGTATTGCTCACCTGAACTACTGACCTAAAGATCATCAAGATTAACATTCTGACCAAGTTTAATCAAGATAAGGTCATAAATGTGGCCTCTAGAATGTTAACTACTTTTCCCTTTAATTTGACCTAGTGACCTAGTTTTTGACCCCACATGACCCAGTTTTGAATTAGACTTAAGGATCATCAGATTAACATTCTGACCAAGTTTCATGAAGATACAGTCATAAATATGGCTTCTAGATTGTTAACAAGCTTTGCTTTTGACTTGACCTGGTGGCCTAGTTTTAGACCCCACCTGACCCAAACTGGAACTTAACCTTAAGATCATTAAGAGTAACATTCTGACCAAGTTTCATAAAGATATGATCATAAATGTGGTGTCTAGAGTATTCACTAGCTTTTCCTTTGATTTGACCTGGTGACCTATTTTTTGACCCCATATGACCCAGATTCCAATTTGGCCTAAAGATCGTCAAGATTAACATTCTGACCAACTTTCATAAAGATATGGTCATAAATGTGGTCTCTAGAATGTTCACTAGCTTTTCCTTTGATTTGAACTGGTGACCTAGTTTTTGACCCCATATGACCCAGATTCCAACCTGGCCTAAAGATCATCAAGATTAACATTCTGACCAAGTTTCATGAAGATACAGTCATAAATTTGACTTCTAGTTAACAAACTTTACCTTTGATTTGACCTGGTGACCTAGTTTTTAACCCCACATGACCCAGATTCGAACCTGACCTGCAGGTCATCAAGGCAAACATTGTGATCAATTCCAATGAGTTTCAAACTTAAAATTAGGTCTCTAGAGTATTAACAAGCTTTACCTTTGATTTGACATGGTGACCTAGTTTTTGACCCCACCTGACCCAGATTGAAACTTGACCTAAAAATCTTCAAGATTAACATTCTGATCAAGTTTCATTAAGATATGGTCATAAATGTCGCCTCTAGAGTGTTAATTAGCTTTTCTTTTGATTTGACCTGGTGGCCTTGTTTTTTATCCCACATGACCCAGATTTGAACCTGACCTAAAAATCATCAAGGCGAACATTCTGACCAAGTTTCATGAAGATAAGTTCATAAGTGTGGCCTCTAGAGTGTTAACAAGCTTTTCCTTTGATATGACATGGGGACCTTGTTTTTGAACCCACCCAACCCAGATTTAAACTTGACATAAAGATCATCAAGATTAACATTCTGACAAAGTTTAATTAAGATACGATCATAAATGTGGCTTATAGAGTGTTAACTAGCTTTACATTTGATTTGATCTGGTGACCTAGTTTTTGACCCAACCTGACCCAGATTTGTTCTTCACCTAAAGATCATCAAGGTTAACATTCTAACCAAGTTTCATCAAGATATATACATAAATGTGGCCTTTAGAGTGTAAGCAAGCTTTACCTTTGATTTGACCTGGTGACCTTGTTCTGACCCCACCTGACCCAGATTTAAACTTGACCTAAAGATCATCAAGATTAACATTCTGACATAGTTTCATCAAGATATGCCATAAATGTGGCCTCTACAATGTTAACAAACTTTACATTTGATTTGACCTGGTGACCTAGTTTTTGATCCCACCTGACCAAGATTAGAACTTGACCTAAAGATCATTAAGATTAACATTCTGACCAAGTTTCATTAAGATATGGTCATGAATGTGGCCTCTAGAATGTTAAATAGCTTTTCCTTTGATTTGACCTGGTAATCTAGTTTCTGACCATAGACCATATGTGGCCTCTAGAGTGTTAACAAGCTTTGCATTTGATTTGACCTGGTGACCTAGTTTTTGACCCCACCTGACCCAGATTTAAACTTGACCTAAAGATCATCAAGATTAACATTCTGACCAAGTTTCATCAAGATATGCCATAAATGTGTCCTCTACAATGTTAACAAGCTTTACATTTGATTTGACCTGGTGACCTAGTTTTTGACCCAACCTGACCCAGATTTGTTCTTCACCTAAAGATCATCAAGGATAACATTCTGACCAAGTTTCATCAAGATATATACATAAATGTGGCCTTTAGAGTGTTAGCAAGCTTTACCTTTGATTTGACCTGGTGACCTTGTTCTGACCCCACCTGACCCAGATTTAAACTTGACCTAAAGATCATCAAGATTAACATTCTGACCAAGTTTCATCAAGATATGCCATAAATGTGGCCTCTACAATGTTAACAAACTTTACATTTGATTTGACCTGGTGACCTAGTTTTTGATCCCACCTGACCAAGATTAGAACTTGACCTAAAGATCATTAAGATTAACATTCTGACCAAGTTTCATTAAGATATGGTCATGAATGTGGCCTCTAGAATGTTAAATAGCTTTTCCTTTGATTTGACCTGGTAATCTAGTTTCTGACCATAGACCATATGTGGCCTCTAGAGTGTTAACAAGCTTTGCATTTGATTTGACCTGGTGACCTAGTTTTTGACCCCACCTGACCCAGATTTAAACTTGACCTAAAGATCATCAAGATTAACATTCTGACCAAGTTTCATCAAGATATGCCATAAATGTGTCCTCTACAATGTTAACAAGCTTTACATTTGATTTGACCTGGTGACCTAGTTTTTGATCCCACCTGACCAAAATTAGAACTTGACCTAAAGATCATTAAAATTAACATTCTGACCAAGTTTCATTAAGATATGGTCATGAATGTGGCCTCTAGAATGTTAAATAGCTTTTCCTTTGATTTGACCTGGTAATCTAGTTTCTGACCATAGACCATATGTGGCCTCCTCTAGAGTGTTAACAAGCTTTGCATTTGATTTGACCTGGTGACCTAGTTTTTGACCCCACCTGACCCAGATTCAAACTTGACTTAAATATCATCAAGATTAACATTCTGACCAAATTTCATTAAGATATGTCATAAATGTGGCCTCTAGAGTGTTAACAGGCATTTCCTTTGATTTGACCTGGTGATCTATTTTTTACCCCACATGGCCCAGATTCAAACTAGACTTAAAGATCATCAAGATTAACACTCTGGCCAAGTTTCATGAAGATACAGTCATAAATGTGGCCTCTAGAGTGTTAACAAGCTTTTCCTTAGATTTAACCTGGTGACCTATTTTTTGACCCCAGATGACCCAATATCGAACTCATCCAAGACTTTATCGAGGGTAACATTCTGACTAAGTTTCATTCAGATTGGGTCAAAATTGTGACCTCTAGTGTTAACAATAAAATTGTTGACCACACATGACGGACGGCAACAGGCTGACAGACGACGATGGACACAGGGCGATCACAAAATCTCACCTTGAGCACTTCGTGTAGTTGAAAAAGTTTTCACTTAGTTTCCATCAGAGGCTTAAAAAGTATTGTGCTCCATGTCACTTTTAACGTAAAGCCAAATAGAATTCAATATTGTTTTTCAGATTCTTTGATATATACAAATAAATATTATCTTTAAATGAATATATTTTAACACAACTCCTGCTATTTTTTCCAAATTAAAGTAAAAGATTATAGATAACTGTAACATACTGCTATGTTACATTATTATAGCTAATTACCATACAGCTTTAAAATGAGCCCCATCCACCAGTGGCTTCACATTTTTCAATAAGCATGTTTATACGGGACATTACATGCAATAGAAATAAAGAAAATAATAGTATTTTCAGTTTATTTTCTACCTTCAACTTTTGAATTCAAAATCTACAAATTTACATTTTTCGGCCAAAAATATCGTAAAGAAAATGACACCAGAGTCGTTGAAAAATCCCTCATCAAAACTGAAAGGCAAATACACGAATCCCGCGATATACACATTTTATTAAGGATAAATCAGAAAACTCGTGCATATACTAATTTAGTAGTCATCAAACAGTCTTCTACAGATAAGACTTGAACCAAAATAATTTTTTACTGAAAAGTGTTAAATATTTATATTTTCCTTCTTCTTTCAATATTAATTACCTTTAGAGCCGCGCCGGCCAGGTCATGTACTTCAAAGTAGTATATTTTATTTTTACTTGAAGGACCATGTTAAAACATTTATTTACATAAAGTATTATGAATTGCTACAGTTCAATAAATTTGAATTGACCCTGGTTACAAGGATTCCTTCATCCTTAATGTAAACCATAGTCTGTATTCAGACCTGAAAATTCAAATTTGATATAATTATGCCCCTTTTCTTGACAAATTATAGAAGGGAATTTACAAAGATGGTAAAAGTGAAACAGTAGAAATTTAGAAAAATACTTTAAAAAAATTAAAAAAGATTACCAAGTTGGTAGCCAGACTTAGGTCAAACTAACATATGTTTTCTTCATAGGAGATAACTCCTGAGGATATTCAAATTTTGTTTAATTGTGCCCCTTTTTTAAAAAAAACATGCAATCAAACCATCAGAGTTAAAAAGGAATTTGCTGAGATAGTTATAGCAAAACTGAAGAAAACAAGAGCTGTCACTAATGGTGACAAATGCCTGGCAGCGCCTTGACCTTTGACCTGGTGACCTTGACCTTTGACCTGGTGACCCCAAAGATAGTTATAGCAAAACTGGAGAAAACAAGAGCTGTCACTAATGGTGACAAATGCCCCAGCAGCGCCTTGACCTTTGACCTGGTGACCCCAAAGTCAGTAGGGGTCGTGTACTCAATAAGTACTATCAGCATGTGAAGTCTGAAGGTCCTGGGTGCAGTGGTTCGCGAGTTAACTGCCTTCATGCAAAAAGTTAACATTGTGGTGAACGAACTAACGGATGGACAGTTGAAAACTAATATGTCTCCCTTTGGGGGCATAAAAAAATCAAAATGATAAAATAAAAACAGATCATCTAGGTAGTGGCCAGACTTTAGTCAAACTACTGGGAAAAATGCTGAAAATTTTCACCCCATCTTGGAAATGGTAGCTTTAATGCAATATTCTTAGAACAGGAACGCGTTCATTACACTGACACTTTCCTTAGAGTTCTTTGGGCTAATGAGGAATTTTGCATTCAGTATAACTAATCCTGACAACTGTTCCTAACTGGACTCTGACCTTCTGACCGATTTTTCTAAGACCAATGACTTCTGGAAAAAGCAGAATATTAGACCCTAAATTTCTAATGTAAAATGTGAACAGTTACTTCATACAGTTTATGTAAATATAAAATTATTAAGATTTTATCTATTAAACATACTATGCATTATAAGTTTAAAATTGTACTTAATACATCTAGTATCATGTGTCTTTTAACAGTTAATGGCACTGTACAATTTGAAAGATGGACAAGTTCATTATAGATAGCAAGGTAAGGATTAAAAGACAGAATATCCCCCCACACACCCCCCTCCCCACACACACACCCCGGAGGAATATTGTGAACAAGAGGGTCATGATGACCCTGGATCGCTCACCAGAATAATATGTGCTACATGTTTCAAATGTCAAACTGATGATTTTTAGAAATTTTTTGGAAGATTTTCCGATGTACAATCAAGTAACCCCTGGGGCGGGGCCAATTTTACCCCGGGGGTCATGATTTGAAAAGTTTGTAGAAGTCCACTAGGAAATGTTACATATCAAATATCTAAGATCTAGGCCTTCTGGTTTATTTTTAGAAAATTTATGAAGATTTCCCTATGTAAAATCAAGTAACCCCTGGGGCTAGGTCAATTTGACCCTGGGGGGGGGGGGGGTCAAGATTTGAACAACTTTTGTAGAGGTCCACTAGGCAATGCTACATGTCAAATATCTAAGCTCTAGGCCTTCTGGTTTATTTTTAGAAAATTTTGAAGATTTTTCTATGTACAATCAAGTAACCCCATGGGGCGGGGTCAATTTGATCCTGGGGGTCATGATTTGAATAAATTTTGTAGAAGTCTACTAGGCAATGCTACATGTCAAATATCTAAGATCTAGGCCTTCTGGTTTATTTTTAGAATGTTTTTTAAAGATTTTTCCATGTAAAATCAAGTGACCCCTGGGGCGGGGTCAATTTTGATCCCGGGGGTCATGACTTGAACAAATTTTGTAGAAATCTACTAGGCAATGCTACATGTCAAATATCTAAGCTCTAGGCCTTCTGGTTTATTTTAAGAAAATTTTTGAAGAATTTCCTATGTAAAATCAAGTGTCCCTGGGGCGGGGTTAATTTTGACCCAGAGGTCATGATTTGAACAAATGTTGTAGAGGTCCACTAGGCAATGCTACATGTGAAATATCTAAGCTCTAAGCCTTCTGGTTTATTTTTTGAAATTTTTGAAGATTTTCTTATGTAAAATCAAGTGACCCCTAGGGCGGGGTCAATTTTGACCCCGGGGTCATGATTTGAACAACTTTAGTAGAGGTCCACTAGGCAATGCTACATGTCAAATATCTAAGCTCTAGGGCTTCTGGTTTTTGAGAAGAAGATTTTTTGTAAAATCAAGTGACCCCTGGAGCGGGGTCAATTTTGACCCCGGGGTCATGAATTGAACAACACTGGTAGAGATCCACCAGGCAATGCTTCACACCAAATATCTAAGCTCTAGGGCTTCCGGTTTTTGAAAAGATGATTTTTAAAGTTTTTCCTTACGGTTGCCATGGCAACCAGAGTTCTGCATGGAATTCAATTCTTTGAACAATTTTTGTAGAGCTTCACCCAAGGAACATTCCTGTGAAGTTTGGATGAAATTTGCCTAGTGGTTTATAAGGAGATGTCGTTTGAAGTAAAAGTTTACGGACGACGGACGCCGGACGGTGACCCATCCTAATAGCTCACCCTGAGCCTTTGGCTCTGGTGAGCTAAAAATCAGCTACTGAACAGTTACAGAGTCAGAGTTAGGAGATATCTACACTAATTAAAGGTTCTATGGTAATGAATCTTGACATGTAATTATATGGGGGAAAAGGTTGAAATCTAGTTCCTATGTAATAAGTGCAATCACAGTTCACATTTCTCAGTAAGACAATTCAGAAATCAAGAGAGCATGATACAAACAAGTAATGTTGACATGACTGGTGTATAATTTTTGAAACAATAAATTACAAAACAAGACAAACAACTGTGATGTCAACATTGTATGACACATCTCCTTTCCTCTTGATGATGTAGACTATTAAAATCAAATGATATTAAGATTAGCTTAAGTGAGAAAAAAATGCCAAGAACTAAGAAAAATATCAAACAAGAAACTCCTGAGAATATGTGCATGTGTATTTGATGCTGGTGATGTATACCATTAGTTTTTTTTACAGAAACTACACGATGCGAGTACATTGGGTTCCGGTGTAGTTGTAATTCTGTAAAGTCCAAAAAAGAAGGAAAATAACTAAAATATATAGGACATGGAACTCCTGATAATATGCACATGTCCACTTGATTTTTATTATGTATACTAAGTTTATTTGAATTAGACAGAAACTATGGAAGCAGTTGAGTGCTCAACTTCAGGTGTAGATATTATATAATTGTAAAGACACAAACATGCCAAAATGCAAGAAAAACAAGGCAGTCTGAAAGATAGCTATATCCCCCGTGATTGTTATGGATAGTGAAAGGGTTTATGGTATTGGATGGAACCATTAAACAATAGAGTCGTGACCTTGACCTTAATCTGGCAGGGGTGAATTTTGAATTCTGCATTGTCTTGATAAATGGAATATTACAGCCAAGTCATATTAAAATCCTTCAATGGGTTCAGGAGATACAGAGCAGACATAAAATGGACCTTGACCTTGAGCCAACAAGGCTGACTCATAAATTCTGCATTTCGTCTGGATTAGGTGATTAATTGACCCAAGTTTCATGAAAATCCTTCAAGGGGTTCAGGAGATACAGAGCAGACACAAAATGGAAGGCTCAAACATTTGACCCTGAGCTGTGACCTTGACTATAAGCCGACATTGATGACTTGTGAGTTACAATTCCTTCAAGGGGTTTAGGAGATACAGAGCAGACACAAAATGGAAAGCTCAAACCTTTGACCTTGAGTTGTGACCTTGACCTTGAGCTAACATGGCTGACTCATGAGTTTTGCCCATCGTCTTGATGAGGTGATCATTTGACCCAAGTTTCATGAAAATCCTTCAAGGGGTTTAAGAGATACAGAGCGGACACAAAATGTAAGGCCCAAACATTTGACCTTGACTTCTGACCTTGACCTTGAGCCAACATGACTGACTCAAGGGTTCTGCACATCATCTTGATTAAGTGATCATTTGACCAAAGTTTCATGAAAATGCTTCAAGGGGTTTAGGAGATACAGAGCAGGCACGAAATGTTACAGAAGAACTGAAGGATGGACGGATAGAGACCATTCCTATAACCCTCCACTTGTGGCAGGAGATTAAAAAGCTGACATGGCTGACTCATAAATTCTGCACATTGTCTTGATAAGGTGATCATTTGACCAAAGTTTCATGATTATCCTTCAATGGGTTTAGGAGATATAGAGCGGACACTAAATTGAAGGCTCAAATATTTGACCTCGAGTTGTGACCTTGACCTTGAGCCAACATGGCTGACTCATAAGTTCTGCACATCCTCTTGATGAGGTGATCATTTGATCCAAGTTTCGTGATTATACTCCTAGGGGTTTAGGAGATACAGAGTGAACACAAAATGGAAGGCTCAAACCTTTGACCTTGAGTTGTGACCTTGACCTTGAGCCAACATGACTGACTCAAGGGTTCTGCACATCATCTTGATTAAGTGATCATTTGACCAAAGTTTCATGAAAATGCTTCAAGGGGTTTAGGAGATACAGAGCAGGCACGAAATGTTACAGAAGAACTGAAGGATGGACGGATAGAGACCATTCCTATAACCCTCCACTTGTGGCAGGAGATTAAAAAGATGTAATAGAACTTGAAATTCCTAAAAAATATGCATTATGTTCATTTTAAGTAACTGATGTATACCAAATTTTATTTGGACTTAAATGAAAACTGAAGGAATTGAGAACACAAGACTAACTGACAAACTGAAGGACTGGCAGTTCAAACATGATAAGCCTCCTAGGACTCCAATACAGGAGTCATAAAAATCAGGTGTTTAACCTTTAGCCTGATGGTGGCAAGTGATTCTGCCTTTGCGACCAGTGCAGACCAAGATCAGCCTGCACATCCGTGCAGTCTGATCATGGTGTGCACTATTCCGGCTATTATGTCAGTCCATTTTCAGTAAACTCCCCTTCGAATAATAAATAGGATTGCCTACTTTGAATGATGGACTTGTCTATTATAGAAATTTAGCAGGGTAAGGGTTAAAGACCTGACTGTATTTCCTTCCCTTGTACACAACCAAACAAAAACAAGGAAAATGGAAAGGTAGAATAGAAGGGAGCGTTAAACTGATGATGTACCAAAGGTCTACCTCAGTGTAACACAAAAACATCTTTCAGGTTACAGTGATCTATTTTCTAATTCATCATACTGTTACATAAAAGACATACTTATATAACATACTTATATGACATGACTGACGTAAACAAATACTGACACTGTTATAAATAATTCATTATTATTTCATTCTTGTGCCATTTCCTTCTAAGAAATAAGCTGATAGTTGTGTTCACTTACAGTGTGTATCACATCAAGCATATTTTCTCTGCAAATGGGTCATTACTACAAGGCAAGGAAATATTTTGTTTGATCAAGTATTATTTTCAAAAAATTATACTAACAAAATATTGTGTTACAATCTTTTTTCTAGTGAAAAACAAAATAAAACAAGAAGGCCAAGATGGCCCTAGGTCGCTCACCTGAGAAACACACCATAACACGGTAAACATGTTTGACCTAGTGATTTCATGGAGACAAATATTCTGACTAATTTTCATTAGGACTGGACCAAAAATGTGGCCTCTTGAGCGCAAACAAGTATTTTCTTTGTCCTAGTGACCTAGTTTTTGATCCCACATGACCCAGATTCCTACTTGTCCAAAATCCCATAAAACAAATATTCAGACAAAGTTTATGGCAGATTGGAGCAAAAAAGTGGCACCTAGAGTGTATACAAGCTTTTCCTTTGATCTGACCTAGTGACCTAGTTTTTGGCCCCATATGACCCAGATTCAGAATCTTCCAAGACTATATGATAAAAAACATTCTGACCAAGTTTTATGAAGACAGAATAAAAAATTTGGTCCCTAGAGTGTAAACAAGCTTATTCTTTGATTTGACCTAGTGACCTAGTTTTTAACCCCACATGACCCAGATAAAAATCATTCAAGATTTCATGCAGACAAACACTCTGACAAATTTTCATGCACTTCAAGTGAAAAATGTAGCCGCTGTTGTATACAAAAGGTTTTTCTTTTATTGTAACAGGTGAACTAGTTTTTGACCCCAGATGACCCAGATTTGAAACTGGGCTAAAGGTCATCAAGATAAACATTTTGACTAAATTTCATGAAGATATAGTGATAAAAGTGACCTCTAGAGTGTTATCAAGCTTTTCCTTTAATTTGACTGGATGACCTAGTTTTGACCCAACATGACACAGATTCAAACTTGACCTAGAGGTTATAAAAGCAAACATTCTGACCAATTCCCATGAGTTTCAAAATTAAACTCTGGACTCTGGAGTGTTAACAAGGTTTTCCTTTGATCTCACCTAGCAACCTAGATTTTGACCCCACATAAACCTGTTTCAAATTTATTCTTGATAGCATCAAGACAAACATTCTGACTAAGTTTTGTAAAGATTGAGTCACATCTATGGCCCTGAGAGTGTTTACAAACTTTTCCTTTGCATTGACCAGGTGGCCTAGTTTTTGAACCCACATGACCCAGATTCAAACTTGATCTAGAGGTCATCAAGACAAATATTCTGATCAATTCTCATAAGTTTCAAACTTGAACTGTGGTCTCTAGAGTGTTAATAAGACTTCCATTTGATCTGGCCTACTGACCTAGTTTTTGACCCCACATGACCCAGTTTCCAATTTGATCTAAAGATTTTCAAGGCAAACATTCTGACCAAGTTTCATAAAGATTGAGTCATAACTGTGGCCTCTAGAGTGTTCACAAGCTTTACCTTTGATTTGATCGATGACCTAGTTTTGAACCCCATTAACGTGACCCAGATAAAAATGCATTTGAGATTTCATGTAGACAAACATTCTGATAAAGTTTCATGCACTTCAAATGAAAAATGCAGCCCCTATGGCATACACAAGATTTTATTTTTATTTTAACAGGTGACCTAGTTTTCTACCTCAGATGACCCAGATTCGAAACTGGGATAAAAATCATCAAGATAACATTTTGAATAAATTTCATGAAGATATGGTAATAAAAGTTGCCTCTTGAGTGTTACCAAGTTTTTCCTTTGATTTGACTTAATGACCTAGTTTTTGATCCAACTAGACCCAGATTCAAACATGACCTAGAAGTTATTATGGCAAACATTCTGTCCAATTCTCATGAGTTTCAAAGTTAAACTGTGGACTCTGGAGAGTTAACAAGGTTTTTCTTGATCTCCCCGCCTAGCAAACTAGTTTTTGACCCCACATGACCCTGTTTCATATTTAATCTAGATGTCCTCAATACAAAAATTCTGACCAAGTTTTGTAAAGATTGAGTCACAACTATGGCCCTGAGAGTGTTCACAAGCTTTTCCTTTGCTTTGACCGGGTGACCTAGTTTTTGAACCCACATGACCCAGATGCGAACTTAATCTAGAGGTCATCAAGACAAATATTCTGATCAATTCTCACGAGTTTCAAACTTAAACTGTGGTCTCTAGAGTGTTATCAAGACTTTCATTTGATCTGGCCTACTGACCTAGTTTTTGACCCCACATGACCCAGTTTCCAATTTGATCTAGAGATTATCAAGGCAAACATTCTGACCAAGTTTCATAAAGGTTGAGTTATAACTGTGGCCTCTAGAGTGTTATCAAGCTTTTCCTTTAATTTGACTGGATGAACTAGTTTTGACCCAACATGACACAGATTCAAACTTGACCTAGAGGTTATTAAGACCAACATTCTGACCAATTCCCATGAGTTTCAAAGTTAAACTGTGGACTCTGGGGTGTTAACAAGGTTTTCCTTTGATCTCACCTAGCAAACTAGTTTTTGACTCCACATTACCCTGTTTCAAATTTGTTTTAGATAGCATCAAGACAAACATTCTGACTTAGTTTTGTAAAGATTGAGTCATAACTATGGCCTTGAGAGTGTTCACAAGCTTTTCCTTTGCACTGACCAGGTGACCTAGTTTTTTGAACCCAGATTCAAACTTCATCTAGAGGTCATCAAGACAAATATTCTGATCAATTCCCATGAGTTTCAAACTTAAACTGTGGTCTCTAGAGTGTTAACAAGACTTTCATTTGATCTGGCCTACTGACTTAGTTTTTGACCCCACATGACCCAGTTTCCAATTTGATCTAGAGATTATCAAGGCAAACATTCTGTCCAAGTTTCATTAAGATTGAGTCAAAACTGTGGCCTCTAGAGTGTTCACAAGCTTTACCTTTGATTTGACCGGTGACCTAGTTTTTAACCCCATTAACGTGACCCAGATAAAACTGCATTTGAGATTTCATGTAGACAAACATTCTGATAAAGTTTCATGCACTTCAAATAAAAACTGCAGCCCCTATGGCATAAACAAGGTTTTTCTTTTATTTTAACAGGTGACCTAGTTTTTGACCCCAGATGACCCAGATTCGAAACTGGGATAAAAATCATCAAGATAACATTTTGAATAAAGTTCATGAAGATATTGTAATAAAAGTTGCCTCTAGAGTGTTACCAAGCTTTTCCTTTGACTGGATGACCTAGTTTTTGACCCAACTAGACACAGATTCAAACATGACCTAGAAAGTTATTATGGCAAACATTCTGACCAATTCTCATGAGTTTCAAAGTTAAACTGTGGACTCTGGAGAGTTAACAAGGTTTTCCCTTGATCTCACCTAGCAGCCTAGTTTTTGACCCCACATGACCCTGTTTCAAATTTGATCTAGATATCATCAAGACAAACATTCTGACTAAGTTTTGTAAAGATTGAATCACAACTATGGCCCTGAGAGTGTTCACAAGCTTTTCCTTTGCATTGACCAGGTGGCCTAGTTTTTGAACCCACATGACCCAGATTCAAACTTGACCTAGAGATCATCAAGACAAATATTCTGATCAATTCTCATGAGTTTCAAACTTAAATTGTGGTCTCTAGAGTGTTAACATGACTTTCATTTGATCTGGCCTACTGACCTAGTTTTTGACCCCACATAACCCAGTTTCCAACTTGGCCTAGAAATCATCAAGGCAAACATTCTGACCAAGTTTCATAAAGACTGAGTCACAACTGTGGCCTCTAGAGTGTTCACAAGCTTTACCTTTGCTTTGACCAGTGACCTAGTTTTTGACCCAACATGACCCAGACTCAAACTTGATCTAGAGGTCATCAAGACAAACAGTCTGACCAGTTCTCATGAGTTTCAAACTTAAATTGTGGTCTCTAGAATGTTAACAAGATTTCCCCTTCTGGCCTACTGACCTTGTTTTTGACCCCACATGACCCAGTTTAAACTCAACCTAAACATCATCAAGGCAAACATTCTGACCATGTTTCATAAAGATTGAGTCACAACTACAGCCTCTAGAGTGTTCACAAGCTTTTCCTCTGATTTGACCGGGTGACCTAGTTTTTGACCCCACATGACCCAGATTCAACTTGACCTAGAGATCATCAAGACAAACATTCTGAGCAAGTTTCATATTGACTGGGATACAACTGTGGCCTCTAGAGTGTTCACAAGACCCCTTTGATCAGACCTACTGACCTAGTTTTTGACCCCACAGGACCCAGTTTCCAACTTGATCTAGAGATTATCAAGGCAAACATTTTGACCAAGTATCATAAAGATTGAGTCATAACTGTGGCCTCTAGAATGTTCACAAGCTTTACCTTTGATTTGACTGGTGACCTAGTTTTTAACCCCATTAATGTGACCAAGATAAAAATTTATTCGAGATTTCATGCAGATCTGGCCTACCGACCTAGTTTTTTGACCCCACATGACCCTGTTTCAAATTTGATCTAGATATCATCAAGACAAACATTCTGACTAAGTTTTGTAAAGATTGAGTCACAACTATGGCCTTGAGTGTTCACAAGCTTTTCCTTTGCTTTGACCGGGTGGCCTAGTTTTTGAACCCACATGACCCAGATTCGAACCTGACCTAGAGATCATCAAGATAAATATTCTGATCAATTCTCATGAGTTTCAAACTTAAATTGTGGTCTCTAGAGTGTTAACACGACTTTCATTTGATCTGGCCTACTGACCTAGTTTATTAAACTGAAGTAAGTATTATTGTTCCTGTTGCATATTCACTGAATTTTAAATACTGGATCATATAAAGTAATGTTAGTTTATTAAGAAAGTGACCATAGACATGTAAGGATATTTGGAAATTTACATGTGATTACATACTCTTGTTTGGGGTTTCAGCATTATAGCTCAAATCACATACAGAGAACATGTATTACTTGTTATTGCGGGTCCATAACCTTAATCAGGCAAACTGACACAATTTAGTTGATGTGGTGACTTTCCAGCTTTGATGGTGACAGGGCTTTTTGTCCCATTAAAGCTACCTCCTGTAAAAAGGAGGCATTCTAAAAGCAAAAAAGTATGTTTTATTCCCAATTCTGAACTGAAAATTCCCAAATGATTGTTAGCTTCAGGGTTTATGCTGTTTTACAGTTGTTCTGCTACTTTGTAAGCTTTCAAGTGTATTTAGATTAAGTAAACAACTGCTGACACAATTACCGGTATCGAAAAAACATCTTTATATAGATTATGATAAGTTTAAAAAAAAATTACCAAATTTATTGACAATTTCCCATTTCAGCATTCCCAAATTGATGGGAAAAAAGGCCTGGGTGGAGAATGAACTTAGAGCATGTTGTCATCTGCAAGTCAGCTGTTCAAAAAATTTTGCACCCCAAGTGAAAAGTCTTAGAATAACACAAGAAACCATTTTAAAGTATTTTAAAGATTGTTTTATACACCTGTAGCTGAACATTTCAAAATATGTACTAGTATTTTCATTTTGAATGAGCCCATTATTTTATACAGTGGTGCAAAGCTGCATTACAATGAAATTTGGTCAGACTACTTCTATAGAACATCAGGTTTGTTCAAGACTGATCAATTATGCATACAATCTAATAATGAATCTTGCATCGTGGAATAGCCAAGTAATCTTAGAAAAGCTACGATTTAGAAGAGTTCTGAGAAACTGACGTCATTGTTGATTCCCAAAACAGTCATACATAGCCTCCAATTCATGAATTTCGTCATAACTGCCTTAGGTCCAAGTCTTCATAAAATGTGAATCATCTAGACTTATTGGCCAAATTACCAACTTGTACAGCGGTAGTCTGTAACAAACCAAGACCTTCCTTTGTAGGCTACATATGCATAATGATTGTCTTTCTTATAACAGTCATAATTATTTTTCTATCAAGAAAAGTAATGGGATATTACTATATCCCTTTATCTTCAATTATTTTTTATCTTGTAGTTTCATCACTTTTGTTTATGCGTACAAATACCATGACAGAGGCAATGTTATGGTGATTTAAATGCAAATAATGTACAAATTTATTTAAATGTTGTGTTACTTCCGTTGAAACATATTTTTGTTGTTTAACGAAGAAACTGTTGTACTTCTGCCCGCATGGTGATTTTTAGTTAGGACAGTTTAGAACAATTTCACAGGCAATACAGACAGGCAGCTTGGAAAACTTTCTAGATATTTTACAGACTTTTAAATTATATTTTCTTTGCATACTATTTCCATATATACTGCCTCGGAAGCCTAGTGATAGAGTGCCCACTTCAAGTGTGTGAGGTGGTGGATTCGATCCCTGGCTGCGTCATACCAAAGACATAAAAAATGGTACTAGTAGCTTCTTCACTTGGGGCTCAGCATTAAGAGGATAGTGCTAGGACTGGTCAGCCAGCCAGTATATTGTGACTGGGTGGGGTTTCATATCACGTTACTATGGCGTGATATTCCAATGAGTTGGGCATTGTGCTCGCTGCTACAAGTAGACACCGTCGTTTATATGACTGAAAAATTGTTGACCTAAACACACACACTTTTTGCATATAACGCTATTCATTTTGAGTATAATAATCATAAAGGTTTTGATATATCTAATGTTATAAAAGATAGAGTATACTGGTATATATTTTTTATTTATTATTCAAACTCTGCATTTTTGTCTTTTTGATACATGTAGGTAACACTATGTCTCGTCTTTCTATCTGATTTAATTAAGAAATGAAATAATTTTTTTTTGTGTTCATGCGAAATAAATGACAGAATAGGATTGGCAAATGCAAGAATTGCGCTAGCAATTCATGTTTAATTTGCCGATCCTATTCTGTCATTCATTTCGCATGAACTCAGAAAAAATTTAATTCATTTCTTATATTCTTATATCCTTTTCATTTGTAAACAAGGTTGTATTTTTCAAAAAACCTGGCTGTACTTAAACTTTTCATTGAAATGAAATATGGTATTCTGAATCAGTGTAATAGCAGCCTATTTCTGATAAGCTTTTAGATTCTTTTTAAGTTAACTACAATCCAGTTTCAAAAATTCTCAGTTCATAGGTTGTATAAGGAGAAGACGTTGAAAAACAACAGGAATATAATTACTGACAATGATCATATCTAAAGGTTATTGATTCAGTGAATATTCATATGTGATAAAAAGAAGAGTAAGGCATATTTAACTAAATATAAATGGTAAGATAAAATAGTTTGTGTTTTCATGACAAAAGAATAAGACAATGGTTTACAAAAACAATGTTTATATAATTAGGAAAAAGCAAACTAACTGACGAGGAAGTGTTGTATGACATCTTACATATGACAAGGTGCTTCATTAAAATGTAAGAATGAAGAAAAGGCTTAAAACTAAAAAAAATGAGGGCTATATATTTCTGTCCTTAATTGTAAATATTTAGCAAACACAGACAACGATGTAAGGTAAACATAATAATTACTTGTAAAACTGGAATTTGCATTAAATAGTATGCCTGGTCAGTTAAAAAGAGCACCACAATTCAATGCCAGTGGAATGAAACGTCCTATAAATTTCTCGGTACTTTTAAATATTTTTTTTTTGTCATCACTTTTTCATCGCTATAACCCTTTTATACATATTATATAGAACAGAATTCTAACACCCACACAGTTCTTAAATGAAAAAACTACTACAAGTTTGTACTAAACTGGTTGATCAGAGTTGTCATAAACAGTAATTATAGGTGCTTCTAATATGATAAATATCCAAAAAGTCAGAAATCTATACATTTGGCCACAGAATACCTTTTGACCTTTAATAATCAAACAGATGAGGCCAAGGCTAACTACCTTTGTAAAAAAACAAAAACAAATGCAAGCAACCAGTGAATCAAGACATACTTATTCAACGGAATCTTTTGACTGTTCATTACAATAAAGATTTTCAACAGATATAGATATAACCATATTAATTCTTAACAATATCAACATCAAACTATTTGCATGCAATGGCTTTCCTTGAGCTTATTCAACATAATTTTATATAAATTATGTTCTTTTTTAAAAATTGCAAACTTTATCATTTGATATGTGTATAGTATTCCGAAATATAAAAAAGAGTCATAAATGAAAATGGTCCATGTCTCCCAATGCAGCTTTATTTCAAGGAAAGGATAAATGGAGTCGCATTCTGCATATCATCTTATTGTGGCAAACACTTTATACCAAGTTATATGAAAGATGACAAAGAGATACAGTGGATTTAAACACGACATGTCCGAAAGTGATGATCAACAACAAAACAATTTTTTTCCATAAAGATCTAATTTCATGAAGCCTGTGCCCTTGTTTATGACTTCTGCATAATCCTGCCATTCAGCTAATAGAGTAATAGGTAACGGTTTTAACTATTGTTACCTGTTAGTTGCTTAGAAATATTCAAAGGGTGATTGTAATGTGTAAAAAATTTAATGATTATCATTTAAGGGAGATAATAACAAAAGTTCAACAGGAGACTGAAGTTCTATCATATGCTAAGCTATAAAAGTAATCCCCTAAAAAGCTTATCTGTAAAAACCCCAAGAACTTTGTATCGGTAAACCAGTAATTGTCCAATGAAGATTCAGCTTTTCTCATATTTGTCCAGCACATGCATCAAATTTTACATTGCAGGAGCTTTCCTTTTAGATTCGAACAAAAATTTTAATTAGGATATTTCTGAAAATCAATGCAATTTTCTGTATCAGTAGAACTTTGCAACTGGGTGACTGCGTAATGAGAAGAAATAACCTCCCTTGCCAGGAGTCAGGCATCAGAATACTTTTATGGAAGAAAATGCTTGAAACTTTGAATGTACTGGTAAATAATGTTTATCTTCAAAGTAACAACAAATAAGTTTTCATGCCTTTTAAGGTGATTTTCTTTTTTCAAAATCGAATACTTGATAATGTTTTCAAGCCTTTTTGTGTACTTTTTTGCAATAAAAGATATCATAAATGTAGACTTTGACCCTTTTTCTATACATAAGTGAATATATATATATATATATATATATTATATATATATATATATATATATATATATATATATATATATATATATATATATATTATATATATATATAAAAAGAAAAACATCCAATGGGTTTTCCTCTATCTGTATTTCTGTCTACCTACGGTTTCATGTCATATCATCAGGCAGACATATAAATTTATTATTATATACTGTCAGGAGTAACTTTTAATATTTATATATAATATATTATTTTTTGCATAACAGCATAATAAAAGGGGTGAATGATAACAGCATAATAAAAGGGGGTAATGAGGTCAGATTGTGTGCTTTTTCCAAAATTTCCTTCCTTGCAACACAGGACTAGGGAAAACTAAACTTCCTTAGTTATCACAGTCAACTTGACAAGCCCTTTAAAAGAGAGCAATCCTACATAGCTCATACCCAACCAAATAAAACTTGAATTAACCTTACTATAATGTTTTGCAGTTTTGTTACCTCTGTATCACAGGCACCAGTATCGGACCTGGGACAAAAATATGTTTGTTTTCATCCTAAATGAGTTAAAAATGAAAAATATGTAGTGAAATATGAGCCCCCATCAAAATATACATAAGTCTACTGTAGACATATGTATATTTTGATGGGGGCTCATATTTCACTACATATTTTTCATTTTTAACTCATTTAGGATGAAAACAAACATTTTTGTCCCAGGTCCGATACTGGTGCCTGTGCTCTGTATCAACAACATGCTGTCACTCTTTGCAAATGGTGGGCATTCTTATCAAGGAAGACAACAAAACTTGGTTGCACAAAAAGGGAAAAATTCATACCTGATGCACATTTTTTCTTGCCAATGCATTTTTTTTGAAAAACCTCAAATCTAATCATAAAAGTCAAGAGAAATTTAGAAATGAAGTAATATTTTCAGTCACACAAGCACCTTAAAACTGACTCAGAATTGAGTTACTGTATTAAAATTTGAGTTTAGATACTATTAGATAGTAATTTGTAACTTGATTCTTCGAAATATTTTACAAAATCAAAAAAAGGAGTTTCTAAGTTATTTCTTAATATGCCTTTATGTTTCTTGTCTTGAGAAATTAAATATTCCATTCCGTCAATGCAGTTTTATGTAGAAACCGGACTTTCCTAGTAGTTTAAAGTGAAATTAAGAATATTGTCTGGTGAGGAGGGTTTATGTTAAGAAACAAAATTTCAAATTTATTCAGTTGCCATGGTGATCATACAATTTTCAAGATTTTATGTCCATTTAAAAACAAACATTCCTTGGCTGACTTCCTTGCTCTTGATAAGAATGTCTGCATATTAATGCTATTATATCAGATATTTCAATTAAAATCATGAATAAATATGATTTTAAGTTACTTGTTTTTCTTTATGTAACAATATAAAACCAAATAATTCAACTTTTTTCGTCACGATTGTACCCTATTATTTGCTGGGAGAACGGAACATAATTGAAAGCTGATATGAAATATATCCTCTCAATTTTTATAGTTTAACATCAATGTCCCTTTAAGGTAATGGATCCATAATAACACTGGGTAATAGTCATATAATTACATTTTCACATTGACCAGTTTGGCAATCTTCGGTCTAAATATATGGCTTTCCACAACAAGAGATCACAGAGTGATCTTGGCGCCCACCATTGAGCCATTTTTGAATGTTCCAAATTTCAAGACTAGATCAAGGTCAAAATCAAGGTCAAAGTTCATTTCGGTACACAAAACTGTGCAAGTGGTCCATGTATGTGGTCCAAATTTGAAGCTGTAGCTTGAGAAATGTGAAAGTAGGTCACTAAATCAATCTCAAGGTCAAAGTTCATTTCTGTACACAATACTATGCATGTGCTTCAAATTTGAAAGCTGTAGCTTGAGAAATGTGAAAGTAGGTACTAGGTAAAAATCAATGTCATATTTCAATTCAGAACACAAAACTATGCATGCGGTCCAAATTTGAAGCCTTTAGCTAGGGGAAAGTTAAAGTAGGTCACTAGGTCAATCTCAAGGTCAAAGTTCATTTTAGTTCACAAAACTGCATGTAGTCCAAATTTGAAGCCTGTACCTTCAAAAATGTGAAAGTAGGTCACTAGGTCGATGTCAAGGTCAAATTTTATTTTTGTACACAAACCTATGCATGTAGTCCAAATTTGAAGCCTGTACCTTCAAAAATGTGAAAGTAGTTCACTAGGTCAATGTCAAGGTCAAAGTTTATTTCTGTACACAAACCTATGCATGTCCAAATTTGAAGGCTGTAGCTACAGAAATGTGTAAGTAGGTCAATCTCAAGGTCAAAGTTCATTTCGGTAAACAAATCTATGCAAGTGGTCCAAATTTGAAGGCTGTAGCTTGAGAAATGTGAGAGAAGGTCATTAGGTCAAAATCAAGGTCAAATTTCATATCGGAACACAAACCTTTGCATGTGGTCTAAATTAAATGTGAATGTAGGTCACTAGGTCAATGTCAAGGTCAAAGTTTATTTCGGTACACAAACCTATGCATGTAGTCCAAATTTGAAAGCTGTAGCTACAGAAATGTGAAAGTAGGTCACTAGGTCAAAATCAAGGTCAACTCATGTCAAGGTTCATCTAACCACTCAAAACTATTCATAAGGTCCAAATTTGAATGCTGCAGGTTATGACAAGAAGATTTTTAAAGTTTTTCCCTATAAAAGTCTATGTAAAACATGTGATCCCCGGGGCAGGGCCATATTTGACCCGAGGGAAATAATTTAGATAATATTTGTAGAGAACTGGTAGATGATGCTAAAGTCCTACGCCCTGTGGTTTTGGACAAGAAGATTTTCAAAGTTTTTCCCTATATAAATCTATGTAAATTATAAAAATAAACAAAGGGCCATAACTCAATCAAAAATTGTTGAACCAGTCTGATTTTCAGGGGGACACAACTAGGGTACCAATACATCATTCTGACAAAGTTTGGTCAAAATCCCTCCAGTAGTTTTTGAGGAGATGCGATAACGAGAAATTGTTAACGGACGGATGGACCACGGATGCAGAGTGATTTGAATAGCCCACCATCTGATTATGGTGGGCTAAAAACATAGAATGCTGAAATTGCAAAAGAAGAAATACATAATTTTCCTACACTCGTTTGAAATATATTGCTGGTATAGAAATTCGGCATTCCATCGCCTCAGTGGTCGAGCGTCTTTGAGAGCAAGAGGTCTGAGGATTCAATACTTTGCTGTATCATACTAAACATGTGAAAAATGTAGCACCCTTGCTTGGCACTAAGCATTTAAAGTTGAACCTGGAGATGAAATAAGCCCTGAATAAGTATATGGTACTGGATACCTAGTTTGTTGCACAATTGTCTAAATCTTTGACCATAGTTACCTCCCATGATGTCCTGTCCAAGGAGATGGACTAGCCACTCAAAAGCTTTGCAGCTGGTGTTGTCTGTTGATTATATGTGATGTTAAGGGCATTTCAGGGAGTTGTTACTGCACAACCTTAAGTGCAGCTGTCAGTCTGTAACTTACTCTTTATAGATGCAGATGGTATGGGACTATTTGATTAAATCTAAAAGCTAGTTTATATCTAATGGAAAGGCAAATGTAATGAAAAGTAGAGATACCTGTTTAGAGATAAGCAGACTAGACAGTAATGAAAGTGCAGTATATGCGTGTTACTGTTTATTTCTTGCAAGAAAAATATTTTTAAAAATATTTAATAAAGAAAAGATTTTTTTTTGTAAAAATCAGTCAGTACTTTACCTAAATAACTCGAGTAAAAAACATAGATAACCGTGATTTTAATGTTTTCATTCTGTTGTGCATGATGTAACACACTTATACAATAAAAAGAAAAGATGTCCACTGGAGAAAATAACGAATAAAAAAGGTGCATTTTAGCAACATTTTTGGTGTATTAAAACAAAAATTTTCTCGAAAATAAAAACAATTTTTTTTAGAATTCAAGAAATTATTTGTATCAATCATGCAATTATGTAGTATGTACAGAAGTAAAAAATTAACAGAATTTGTGAATAAATTTAATTTGTCATGAAATTTGTTTTAGTTGTGTTCAGTTTTTCGTTCTCATATCTAAATACAAATTTCAAATTGGTCATATATTTATCCCGTCTGTACCTTAAAAACAGGCCTGGAGACATACTCTAATGATAGCTGAAATTGATAGAGTAAATACTGAAGTTGAAATATGTTAAATTTTAAAAAATTCTGTCTGTAGAGGAAAGTTCTAGGAAATGTCCTTATATAAAGCTTACCAGTACCTTTTCTACATTCAAAACCGAAGAACCAAGACTACCATAGCACAAAGTCCGTGGAGACAGACTGAATCACACTTGCACAAGACAAATCAATTATGAATATATTAATTTAATAATGAATACTTCTGTACTATTTGACCCTGTAATTTAAGGAAATCTGTTACTGAGGAATTGACGTCATTGCATATTCCCAGCCCAGTTGTATAACACCTAAATGAGGAATTTAATCATATTTGGTATATAAGAGGATATGTTTGATTCATAATTCAGCTGGAGAATTGCAAACGATATTTCGATATTTCCGATATATGTCATCATCATTCGTCAGTGCTGAAGGGTGGAGCTGGAATTTGTACTATAAGGATTACGAATTTACATGTGAATGAAACAAGAGGGTAAAGATAGCTATGAATCACTCACCTGATCTTACTGAATTTTAGAAGCCCGACTTCATCTGATTTTATTATTTAGCCCTTTTGTGAAGGGTCATTCAAAAATATTTTTCCATTTTTACCTCCAGAAGCCATGAAATTAATTATTAAAGAAAAATTTGAGCAATTTTGTAAAAGTTCTTTTAAGAAAAACATATAACGAGTATTATGCATTTGTTTGCAATAATCAACATATACACAAAAAAGTAAAGTTCCACTTAGAACATAATGATAAAAAAGGTGGCATTTTGCAAACATTTTTGTGTATAAAATCAAAAATTTTCTGAAATAAAACATGTTTTTAGAATCAGAGAAATTTTTCAAATGCAATTATGTAATATGAAGAAGTAAAAATCAGTTTGTGAATCAATATTTAATGTGTCATGCAAATTATTTTAGTTGTTTCATTTTCGTTCTCAATTCAAATAAAATTCAATTGCCATTTTATTTATCCGTCATGTACCTTAAAAAGGTGGAGACATACCAATAGATACTGAAATGAATGAGTAATACTGAAGTAGGAATAGTAATTTTAATCTGTCAGAGGAAATTCTAAATGATCCTAATAAAGTTACAGACTTTTCACATTAAAAACCGGGAAAGCCATAGATTAATTCCCTGAGAAGCCAATCCCTCAAAGACAAATTCAATTCAGAAAATTAATTTATTGTTTGTTTTTTGCCTATTAAAAATTTGTTTGATGATTGACGTCATGCTATATACAAAGCCCATGAGTCACACAAAACGAATATGAATATCAATTTGACATAGTACATTTTTGTTCATAATTCAGCTGTTTCCTTTTCATATTACATATAGCATACAATACATACGCATGACTGAAATAGTATAATGTCAAAGATACGTTACAAAGAGAACAAGAGTAAAATAGCCTCAATGCGTCTAATGATTCTATTTATGAAGCCGACTGCTGTCAAGTTTTAATATTATAGATTGCCGCATTTTGAAGGTAATTCAAAAAAATGTTTCCCATTTTCTACTCAAACCATGAATTAAATATTAAAGAAAATTTTGACTTTTTCTAAAATCTTTTAAGAAACCATCAAGTGATATTGTTTTGAAATCAAGAAATACTCAAAAATATTCTAAAGTTTCCACTTAATACATATTTGGAGTAAGTACTCTGGCAATCAAATTCTTTAACAAGTCAAAACATCTTTTGTAGAAAGCTACCTACGGTACCTTGAAAATCAGAGAAAATTTCTTAAATGTTTGAATATGAAATAGTTGTTAAATTATCATTGCTTAAGCCGAGTATTTTATGAACTGTTACTCCCGTTTTGAATGTTTATATTTGAATGTATAGATATATTTATTTGTTGTTTAGTTTGAACTTATATAGTCCACATTGTATTGAGAGACCACACAAGGGACAGCTAAGAAGTGGTCTCTTAATGAATTTCAGTCAGATGAAAAGGAAAGTTATTTTTAACTGTTAATGTTAACTGTATTTATTAAGAACATACATGTATGGTTTCAAAATCTGTTTTAACATTGTGAACACTTTTCCAAGTCCACAAACCATGAAAATTATGACTGGATTGTTTGTCAGTTTGACTGATGCAAAGGTTAATTGCATTGCCACCTGCAAAACGTACTCGCTAATTACACAGATGAAGAAATGCCCGGTAGAATTTTGGTACCCGGTCGCTTAATAGATACTTTTGTTGAATATTTTACCTGTCGGGACTACATTAATGTGGTCGCTAGTCGTTTAATAAAAAAAATCGTTTAATGGAATGAATTTATATACTGAAAACGTTTGGTAGGTATTTTCACTGGTCGTTTAATACAAAAATCACTTAATAGAGGTGGTCACAAGTACGATGTTGACTGTATTGCTAATTGTATAATAATGTTTAGAAGAGGAGCTTTCAGCTCAAGTCTTAAATAAAATCTTCTTCCTATAAGGAAACTTTTAAAATTAGATCGAAATTGGCCTAGCAGTTTCTGACAAGAATATTCGTACAGTTCTCCCTAAATATGTTTATGAAAAAGTGACCCAAATCCCGATGGCCACAATGTTTTTAATGAATCAAACTTGCTAGAAAGTAACCACAAGAACAGTTGTTTGAAATTATTTTAAGATCTGCCTCGTTTGATGCCTATTTTTGGCTTTGGTAGCCCATTTCTGCAGGCAAAGCATCCAGGCTTCAAACAAATGGTTTGAAATTAAAGAAACTGATGACAGACATGAGACTGATGCTGGACAGCGAGTGATCACATTAGCTCATCTTAACCCTTTCCATGCTAAATTTCTATAATGAACTTGCCCATCTTACAATTTGGACAGTACCATTAACTGTTAAAAGGGGTGCTTACAAAAAAGATACTGACTGAATGGCGAACAGTGCAGATCATGATCAGACTGCATCCGTCATGATCTATACTGATCATAAAGGCAGACTCAATCGTGTCCAGCATTATAAGGGTTAAGCAAGATTTATTCTGGTAAGCTCAAATAATAAAGACAATATTTCAATGGCAGAAATAATTTTATTTTTGTTTTTTCCATAAAAATTTTAAGTTGATGACTTGTCATGACTTATAAACAATGATCACATGAGTCACACAAAACAATATGAATATCAAATACATGTACATTTATGTTCTAAAATTTACAAGTTTTTCTTGCTTCTCAACCTAACAATAAAAAGCATACAATACCTAGCCACTGACAAAATAGTATAAAGCAAAGAATATGTTAACAAAGAGAAGCAATGAAGTCAAAATTGGTCCTCAATGGCGTCTTAAGTTGTTTCCCTTATTTATGCAAGCAATGATGTGGGAAAAGTTTTCAATACATGTTGAATAGATTGCTTCAGCATTTTGAGTTAATTTCTCAAGATAAAAACAATGATCAGTTTCTATAAATCTTTAATAAATAATAAACAACAATGATTTTTTTCCCCAATACATTAATCTTACTTTGGCAAGATTTTCTTGTTCTTCATTTCATTTTTAAAAGATAATGATTACATGAGAATACAATCTCTCAGACAGCCTTAAAACCTTAGAAGCTTTATAAATGTAATTAAAAAAACTTTTAGTGGGAAAAAAATGAGACGTCCCAAACAAATGTTTCCAAAAAGTGGAACTATTTCAGCTTTCTATTCAATGTTTCATTTTCTTTTTTGTTTTCAACATCTAAGGTACTATGAAAACATTAAAACAGAAAGAATGGAACACTATAGAGGATGATTTCTGATGCTCAAGTGCTACTTTCCTGTTCTGTTCAGCAAATCTACACAAATACAGAAAGTACTAATTACCTATTAACTTAGTAGGTAATTTAAGACAAAGCTGTGATAGCCTCAAAAGGGGTACAGTCATCTACTGCTTTTCTTGGCTCATTTTCCCCCATTTCATATGTGTCATGAACATAGATGTTTGTTCTGTTTAGTTTTGAGTCACACCAACATCATACAGTCTTGAGGCAAAAGACCCAGACACCCTTCAAAACCATACTTTGTGCATGAGCCAGTACCCCTGGGCTGACACACTGAGAGCTTGATTGCTTCTTCACATAAAAGAATTGTACACTCTTAAGTTGGCTTTTAAACCTGAATCAATGAGGGGGAAGTAATTCGTGTAAGCTGGACAGGATTTTCCCATGTTTTCTCCAGTGGTGGAAAAACTTTTCTTGCCTACGTTGTGGGGAAAGTATCTAATTGTCTGACCATGTGCCTGGGATAGATATTCCCATCTTTCTTTCACGAAAACAGCGTGCTTTTAATTCAGTGACATCACATAGTACTAGCCCTATCATGACATCAAAATCTATACACATAACGTCAGGAAATATCATTGTGATCTATTCTGAAATGCGTAAATCCATATGCTACTTTAAAATAGTGCTTATTAAAAGCTGAGCTACATGCACATTTAAAGCCATTGTGAGGAAAGATACCATACAAACTGTACAACATATTCAAAGTGAGTAACATTAACAAGTCCCATTTATCACAGTAATACACACTTCAACACTGTATTTGAATATGGTGCATATGACACTGCACTTTATTATATACATAACAAGAGCTGTCACAGGAGACAGCATGCTCAACTAATTCGATGCTGGATAGTAAAACTGGGTACATCTGAGAAAACTGGAGCTGTCACTGGAGTCTTTAATGACTCCAATGGTGGAGGAAGATATTGCACAATATGTGTATAGCTCGAGTCTGTATCAAAAATATTTAGTAATAAGAGAGGTAAAGATAATGTGTATCAAAACACTATATAAGTATATTTCTAAGCAAACTTGTCAATATAAACCTCTCATATGGTTTAGATTTTTGGATGATATTTTCTTTATCTGGGAGCACAGTTTTGATAAGCTTCAGTCGTTCATAGAAAATTTAAATAGTTATCATCCGAGCATAAAGTTTACCAGTAGCATCTTTAGGGAAACCGTAACCTTTTTGGATGTTGAGATATATAAGAATGATGGCGGTATTATTTGTACAAAAGTTCATGAAAAACAAACTAATAGCCACCAGTATGTAGAATTTTCTTCTTCTCATCCTATGGCTTGTAAAAGGAGTATTCCTCTAAGTCAGGCAAAGCGTTACAGACGTCTTACCTCAGAGGATAATTCTTTTGTACAGGAACTGGAGAAATTAAAAACTTTTTTTATCAAAAGAAATTATCCCATGTCGATAATTGATAAGTGTTTTGATAAAATAAAGTCAATGTCTATGGATGATGCACTAATTAGTAGTAAAACAGATGGCACTTCCAATAACATAATTCCTTTTGTATGTACATACAATCCATCTCTACCTAACATTGGGGAGGTTTTGAATAAGTACTGGAATTTATTACAACTTTCTAATAGGCAAAGTGTTCAGTACCTTTCTAAATTCAAGCCTATTGTTGCTTACAAGAGACCTACTAGTTTAAATGATATTCTGGTTCATTCTTCTTTTACAAGACCTAGTAGGTATGGTCAAATTTCTAAATGTAATAGAGCTCGCTGCTCACATTGTTCAACTATAAATGAATCTAAATTTTTTACATCTTCTGCAACTTTGAAAAAAACTACAGTATTAGAAAGAGTCTTTCATGCAGTTCCAAAAATGTAATTTATGTTATCACATGTAAAAGGTGTAATTTTCAGTATGTTGGACAGACCAACTAGATGTGCTCTAAACGCATGAATAGTCATCGTTTTGATATCAACCATTATCCAGAATCTTTGACTAATGTTTCTGAACATTTTAATTCCAACCTTCACACAATTGATGACTTTTCATTCATGCCCATAGAACACATAAATGGTGATTGGAAACGTCTTCTGAGGGAGACTTACTGGATGCATGAGTTAGACACAGTTTGTCCAAATGGAATGAACTTAAAATATTTATACTAATAATTAATTTAAGATTTTTAATCTTTATGTTTTACATTTCTTACATTTTTCTCTGTATAATCAGTCAATTCTATAGACTACTTTTGATATATAAAATACAGTAATAAGCATTATAAATGTTCAAGTTTTTTCCAGACTTTTATTATCCTTTTTGCTATCTGCATTTTCTCTGGAAATAATGTATCTTCATAGATCCTTTACATTGTGCATTTCTGTATAATATGTATAATGTTTTTGAATGTTAAATTACGCCATGCTGTTGCACACATTTTGACGTCGTTGTTATGACGTCTTGTTCCACATGACGTCATCAACGTTATTGCTTGTAAACATTATACCCCTGATGAAGGCATTGAAAGCCGAAACTAGTTGGAAATAAATTAAAAACCAGTTTGAAGTTGTTCTTCCATTTTCAATTGTATTATAAGCAAAAAGGGGGCATAATCATATTGGTGCAAGAGTTATGCACCTTGTGTCATATGATGTGGGTGATGATGTGGAACAACTACTTCAAGTCTGAATCAAATCCATTTCGTAATAACTGAGATATAGTGAAAATGCATCAAATTTAACCTTAAACTAGAGATGCTTTTGAGAAAAGCGCATGTCTCCCACAACTGCCCCTCTGAAAAATGTTAGTTTCTCTAGATGTTTTAGACGAGTGGATCCAATTGGATGGTCTGGATGAGTGGATCCAATCAGTAATTCAAGGGCCATAAATCAAAAGTGCCTGGGCGGATTTGGCTTGTTATCGAATTTGGGTAAGGTCTTATGGCCAAACACATTTTGTTCAAGTTTGGTGAAGATCGGATGAGAAATGTTCGACTTAGAGAGCGGACAAGAGTAAACAGACGGATTTTTCGGTAATTCAAGGGCCGTAATTCTAAAATGCCTGGACCGATTTGGCTAGTTATCGAACTTGGCCGAGGTCTCATGGTCAAACACATTTTGTTCAAGTTTGGTGAAGATCGAATGACAAATGTTCGACTTAGAGTGCGGACAAGAGTAAAAAGGCCCAATTTTCGATAATTCAAGGGCCATAACTCCAAAAAGCCTGGACAGATTTGGCTAGTTATTGAACTTGGCCGAGATCTCATGGTCAAACACATTTTGTTCAAGTTTGGTGAAGATTAGATGAGAAATGTTTGATTAAGAGTGCGGACATGAGTAAAAAGGCCAATTTTTCGATAATTCAAGGGCCGTAACTCCAAAATGCCTGGACCGATCTGGCTAGTTATCGAACTTGGCCGAGGTCTTATGGTCAAACACATTTTGTTCAAGTTTGGTGAAAATCGGATGAGAAATGTTCGACTTAGAGTGCGGACAAGCTTTGTCACATTATTTTTATTTATTTAACACAGTATAGGTTATATGGCGCCAAACAGGACTACAAATTTTGGTTCCACATCTCATTTACATTGAAAAAAAAACATGAGGTATGGAATCAAAATTTGCACACCTGCTGGAATCACAGAGTTACTGCAAAACCAAGTGTTAAGACCCTATTAGTCGCCTCTTACAATCAAGCTTTGTGACAGACACACACACACACACAGACTGGAGTAAATCAATACGTCTCCCACACCACTCTGTGGTGGGATACATAGTTCTAAGTAAAAGGGGGCATAATTCATGAAAAATTGGTGCCAGAGTTATGCACCTTGTGTCATATGATGTGGGTGATAAGGTGGAACAACTATTTTAAGTTTGAATCAAATCCATTAAGTAATAACTGAGATATAGTGAAAGTGCATCAAAACTTTAACCTGAAATTCTAAGTAAAAAGGGGGGATAATTCCTGAAATGTTGGTGTGAAAGTTATGGCCCTTGTGCCATATGATGTGTTTGATGATGAGGAATAACTATTTTAAGTTTAAAACAAATCCATCAAGTAATTACAGAGATAAGGGGAAAAATAGAAAGTGTAAAACAACTTTAAGCAAGGTAGGGACTCGGAAAGACGCCGACGCATACGCCGGGGTGAGTAGGATAGCTCTCCATACACTTCGTATAATCGAGCTAAAAATGAATATAAAACCCTGTATTATATACCTATATAAATTCTGTAAAAAATCGGCTTGTATTTCACAATGAAATATGAACAGGCAGAAAAAATTCCATATTGTACCTTTTGTATTGTATGCTGCTGGACTAATTTCCTTAATATGCATGACCTAACAGAGTTCTATTAATAGTACACATAAAAAGTTCACTTAGTTTCATTTTAATATCAATAAATATTAAAGATTTCGTTCAATAACGGAACAACAAACAAAAAGGTGGAGGTATATAATAAAAAGGTCATTTGACAGTAGCCAGATTTTGCATTTTGTATTCGGCTCTCGTGGATTTTGCAAGGTCGGATCACATTTGGCGCTTGCGGGCCTCAAGAGATCCGATCTGGCAAAAATCCATGTGAACCGAATACAGCATCCCAGAACGAGCTACTGTTATAATTAACCAATTTTATTACATACCTGCATAAATTCTGATAAAATACAGCTTGTAAATATGAACAGAAAAATTTCCATATTGTACCTTTTGTATTGTATGTTGCCAGGCTACTTTTATTAAATATGCATAACATGACACAGTTCTATAAATAGTGCACACAAAACTTTACTCATTTCTATTTTAACATCTACAAACATTTAAGATTTCATTCGATAACAAAACAACAAACAAAACAAGAGGGTCATGATGACCCTGAATCGCTCACCTCAGTAATATGAGCCACTTGTTTCAAATGGCAAACTGATGCTAAAATATTAGAAAGTAGGTCACATTCATGGTCACTGAAATACAGTTTTAACATTGGTGTGCAAAACTGTACATGTCATCCATATTTCAAGGCTGTATCTTAAAAAACAAGAAAGTAGGTCAGTAGGTCAAGGTCACAGTCAAGTGATCCCTAATCGCTTGGGTCATCAGGTAATTACAATTTAACAGTCTAGGAAATACGACCTGATAATTTTCTAAGTATTTTTCCTATACAACTCATAATTTTAACAAGTGACAACCAGGGCAGAGCCTCTTTTCATCCTAGGGGCATAATTTGAATGAACTTGTTAGAGATCAACCAAGCAATGTTACATACCAAATATCAAATGCCTAGGCCTTGAACTTTCAGACAAGAAGATCTTTATTTTTTTTCCCTATATAAGTCTATGTAAACTTGTGACCCCCGGGGCGGGGCCTCTTTTCATCCCAGGGGCATAATTTGAACAATTTTGGCAGAGGACCACAAGGCAATGCTACTTACAAAATATCAAAGGCCTAGGTCATGTGGTTTTAGACAAGAAGATTTTTAAAGTTTTCTACTATATAAGTCTATGTAAAACTTGTGACCCCCAGGGCGGGGCCTCTTTTCACCCCAGGGGCTTAATTGATAGAGGACCATCAGATGATGTCACATGCCAAATATCAAGGCTCTATGACTTGCGGCTTTGGACAAGAAGATTTTTAAAGTTTTTCCTTTCAGTTGCTATGGCAACCAGAGTTCTGCATGGAATTAAATTCTTTGAACAATTTTGAAAGGGGACCTCCCAATGATCATTCCTGTGAAGTTTGTTGTAATTCTGCCCAGTGGTTTTCAAGAAGATTTTTTTTAGAAAATGTTGATGGACACACAACGGACGACGGACATTGAGCGGTCACAAAAGCTCACCATGAGACTTTGGCTTAGGTGAGCTAAATGGAAGTGTATAATAAAATGGTAATTACAACAGTAGCTAGATCTGGGATTTTGTATTCGGCTCTCATGGATTTTGCATGGACAGATCACACTCAGCACTTGGGCGCCTCGTGAAATTCGATCTGGCAAAATCCACTTGAGCATATGAGACCAAGCTACTATTATAATTACCCTACTGTATTCAACTCATCTGATACGTGAAATTTTTCATTGGTGGGACTATTTGCTTTAGTTGTGATGTCAAATATGATGTCAGAAGTGGTATAATGATGGACTAGTTTTGTTTTCAGCCTTATTTGTCTAATATCATAGTCAATTTTGGCCTATATAACACCAGAAGTAGGTATATATATATATGATAAAAGGGTTATCAAAGCAGTAACTTGAGATCTGCAATGATGCAATTGGCTCTCAATGATTTTGCTTGACCGGATCACTTGATGCAAGCACCTCAAGAAATCCAGACCTAGCAACTCGAGCTGAATAGAACTGTGCAGATGAAGGTACTGTTATAACAACCCTATTGTATTCCAGTAAAGTACATGACACTACACTGTATTCAAATTCCGTACATATAAAACTATATTGTACTAAGAAAGAGAATTTGCAATTCCTACTTGAATAAAACCACAGAAGAGACTTTCTATACATGTTTCTTTAAAACAAAATCATACTTTTTTTTGTAGCAGACAACATAATTATAACAAATGACTTGCAGGTGTTTTTTAACAACAACAACATTACACTTTATTTGTTTCCTTTAAGTTGGACTTTAAAACACTCAACCACATAATTATGTACTTCTCATCTTGATGAAAGACTTCGAGATTTTTCAAACTAAACAAAAATTTTTGTGTTAATTTCCAAACACTAGAAAACAAGTGGATTTTAATTTTTCTAGTCATGATCTGAGTTTATAGAATGTATGCTCTTGAAACATGTGAAGAAACTTTGAAAAACAGTAAATCTATTCAAGCACTGTTTCACAGAGAGAAAATTATTGTTATATTAAAGCAATAGACACTTTTTGGTTTATTTTCATTTTAATACATGGAGAAATTTAATTATTTTTTGGCTTATGAATTATTGCAGTTGAACCAGCCTCAGTTGCCAACTATATTAAGCAGCCATTTGCCTAAAGTAGCTAGTTAGCTCAATTCCAAAATCAACCTTTTGTTCTAATTCTAACTTGTCTTAAACATCCAACTACCGTAAGCATCCAGACTGTGTCACTCCCTTGTCTGGCTATTTAATATAGGTTTGACTTTAATAATAAATACAGAGGTTGCAATTTCATATTTGCACAGGTGTAAAATTTCCTTATATATTTTTAAGACATCCAATGCAATCTTCCACTGAAACAGTCGTATGTTTAGTACACATTAACATTGTGCTTAGCTATACTTGTTTTAGGTGTGTACTATTTTAAACCAAACTCACAGTGTTGTTTCTAAACTAGAATATGTTAATTTTATGTATATATAGATACTATGAAGTAACTGTTCATAGTTTTAAATATCAATTTGGATCTTACATACCTTTAAATAAGCATCAGATTCTGAAGAGCTAAAAATCGTAATATTGCAAGCTAGTTTTACTAATTCAACAGTACCTGTAAAAACATGACTTACACATTTAAATGTATAGATTTACCTGCAGCGAAAAATTAAATGCAAATTTTTGGGACAATTTACGCAGCAGTTTATGAAATTGTTATATATCATATATCACTACACATATGAAATCATAACCTCTTATTATGCTATTTCTGAAACTGGAAAAAGACCTGCCAGAAACTTGTCACTGCCTCATTTTTATAGAAAATGACCAACAATATTGGTAAATTCATTACAGTTTCTGAATATACATGTAATGAATTCATCTGTATAAAACTGCAAGAAGCAAATAACTTAATCGAAACTATTTCCCCAGAGTTAATAAAAATATGAAAAGGCTTAGCAAATCTAAACTTCAGAACTTTTTCACTTTCCAAATTAATACAATTTGCATGTAAAAGTAAAAAAACAGCATAAAAAAAAGCTCAATTAAACTTGGTACATATCCCTCCTAACAAATATGAAATCTTAGCACTTATAGAGTAAAAGTAGAAAAAACTGTTTGGACCATATCTTCTATACCTTATGATTTTTTAAAAATGATAACATTATATGCAAGTATGAAGCGGAGATCTTCAAGTTTTAGATGAATGTAATAAAATTTGCAATACAATCTAAAATACATACTATCACTATTTACACCATAAAATATAAATGGTCAAGTATTTACAGATTGACTTATTTTCATGGATTTCATATTTTCATCATCAGCTGGGTTGATGTTACAAGCAACTGTGATAGCCAGCTGTTATTGGTGCCAATCAGTAAGTGTTTCAATCAAATGTCATTAAACAAATATCTAGTCACCAAACAAGGTACCAGAAAATATATTTATCACAAAATATTCAGGATTTTATAACCAGGAAACATACTGTTTTTCATAGATCTGGCTTTATCAATAACAATGTGGTAAATCGATCAGGAATCAAGTCAAATTCAATTTATTTGCTACACGGGGAAACACAGGTGACAGCTTGATTTAAATTGTAAGGAACCCCAACAGGGTTCCAGTCGAACACTAATCTACGAAAATGAGACAAAAGCAAAATTTGATGTTGTCAAGTTTAACACTTGTTTGTTCATCATATTTCATCCTAAATATTTTCCTTATTGTGATCTGTTTAATGCCACAATGTTTTGTTTCATACTGCTTTTAAATAACCAGGGCTACAGATAATATGCATATTTGTGTTTTGAAATATGCTAAAAAAGACAAACTGAAAATCTAACTAGTGCATACTAGTATGCACTTAATGGGATCTGTACTTGACTCGATTAAAGTGCATACTATGTTGGGTTTTTTTAAAATCAAGCACATCTTTTATCTAGTCTAGTAAATCATAAACATGGGATCAACTTCAAAACTAAAAAGAAAGGTTTCATAAATTAACAGCTTCTTCTGTAACTTCTGCATCAACTATTCTAAAATATATAACAAGGGATGATATGACAGAAGTATCATGCATTTTGTTAAATGCACCATTGGTTGATAGTCGTACAAGCCACAAACAAAAACCAGAATGCAACATGAAAATTAACAAAATGTATTTGAAAAGGCAAAAGCTGCGAAGTAGTCATCACTTGTGGGGAGCTGTTGCAGTCATTAGCAGCTAAAGATTAATTAAGTAATAATGAAATACAGGGACACCCTTAAAAGAACTGAGAAAGCTGCATTTTGAAATACAATATGAAGAAAAATAAGTTGGGGGTAAAATACCCATGCACCCAAAATCTTATCTGAAGCTCTGAAATTACAATAACATTTTATGCAAAATGACACTTTTCATTTTATAAAACATGCTGTCATACTATCAAGCTAAATGCCAGACTAACTGCAGACTGGTAAAACCCTGCTGGAGATGCTTTACACATGACCAAATACATGTATTAACATACTCCCATCATATAAAATCCATGATAATTAAGTCCAATAAATATATTTTTTTAACACACTGACTGCTACAGGGGATTACACTAACACAATAATGTTGTGAACACTTGTTTTAAATACAAACTGGAAGTAGATCATACAAAACAAACTTGTTCTCTAAAAGAATCACAAGATCATTTCTCCTTACTTTAAAAAACAAGAGGACCATGATGGTCCTGAATCGCTCATCTCTTCCCACATGACCCAGTTTTGAGTATGAAGTCGTTTTTTCTATTATTTGATATAGTGACCTAGTTTTTGAGCTCATGTGACCCAGTTTTGAACTTGACCTAGATATTATCAAGATAAAAATTCTGACCAATTTTCATGAAGATCCATTGAAAAATATGGTCTCTATAGAGGTCACAAGGTTTTTCTTTTATTTGACCTAGTTTTCGAAGGTATGTGACCCTGTTTTGAACTTTATCTAGATATCATCAAGGTGAAAATTCTCACTAATTTTCATGAAGATCTCATGAAAAATATGGCCTCTAGAGAGGTCACAAGGTTTTTCTATTTTTATAACTACTGGCCTAGTTTTTGACCGCACGTGACCCAGTTTCGAAACTGACCTAGATTTCATCAAGGTGAACATTCAGATCAATTTTCATGAAGATTCATTGAAAAATATGGCCTTTAGAGAGGTCACAAGGTTTTTCTATTATTTGACCTACTGACTTAGTTTTTGATGGCACATGACCCACTTTCAAACTTGACCTAGATATCATCAAGATGAACATTCAGACCAACTTTCATACAGATCCCATGAAAAATATGGCCTCTAGAGAGGTCATAAGGTTTTTCTATTATATGACCTACTGACCTAGTTTTTGACGGCATGTGCATTGTCGAACTTGACCTAGATATCATCAAGAAAGACCATTCTGACCAATTTTCATGCAGATCTCATGAAACATATGGCATCAGGAGGTCACAAGGTTTTTCTAGTTTTAGACCTACTGACCTAGTTTTTGATCGCACGTGACCCAGTTTCGAAACTGATCTAGATATCATCAAGATGAACATTCAGACCAACTTTCATACAGATCCATTGAAAAATATGGCCTTTAGAGAGGTCACAAGGTTTTTCTATTATTTGACCTACTGACCTAGTTTTTGAAGGCACGTGACCCAGTTTCGAACTTGACCTAGATATCATCAAGGTGAACGTTCTGACCAACTTTCATGAAGATCTTGTGAAATATATGGCCTCTAGAGAGGTCACAAGGTATTTCTATTTTTAGACCTACTGACCTAGTTTTTGACCGCACGTGACCCAGTTTCGAACTTGGCCTAGATATCATCAAGATGAACATTCTGACCAATTTTCATGCAGATCTCATGAAACATATGGCCTCTAGAGAGGTCACAAGGTTTTTCTATTTTTAGACCTACTGACCTAGTTTTTGATGGCATGTGACCCAGTTTCGAACTTGATCTAGATATCATCAAGATGAACATTCTGACCAACTTTCATAATGATCCCATGAAAAATGTGACCTCTATAGTGGTCACAAGCAAAAGTTTAGGGACGCACACACGGACGACGGACACCGCGCGATCACAAAAGCTCACCTTGTCACTTTGTGACAGGTGAGCTAAAAAAACAACAAAAACTTAACAGACTGTAACAGTTACAATCACAGTGTTAAATATAACTTTTTAATTATTAGTGCCATTTATTAACAAAAAAAATACAACTAAGCAATGAAAATACATGTATCATTACATGCAGAACTAATACAGTAAAGGGTGGGCGGCTTTTACAATTTACAACGTAAACTCACCAAGCTATGTCCGGCAAAAAAAGATCAGCTGGTAATGCAGTAATGTGCGGGATACAAACAGACATTCAAGCTCAATATTGCTCCCCTCTTATTTAAGAGGTTTCCAATTCAATTAAATAAAAAAAAAAAAAAAAAATGCTGAAATATTTTCTCTTTGATACTGTTACAGAAAATACCTGAAAAATGGTCTGAGAACTAAAATTGAAAACAATTAATACCAATCAATCAACTGAGCAAACATGATTATTTTAAGCAAAACTAAAAAGATTTTCAGAATTAGTATCAAAAGCATTTGTTTCAAAATTCAAAAATTAAAGAAATTGTTCTTACATTCGCAGCATTCATTCAACATTTTTTTTCAGTGCCACAATCACATCAATTAATATTACTTTTGTTTTTCCCAACTATTTAACAACATTTCATTTACAACATGATCATGTCATAAAAATAAATACATCTGCAATTTTCAAGAGGGCTGCATCAGTTCAAAGATGTTCTTGACGCCTGCCTTTATAGAACTGTCCGTATCATCCGTAGAGTCCACTGCTTCAGACCTATCTTTCAAACTTTTCTCCAAACTTTGTTCAGTAAGTGCCACTTTTTCAGATTTATTTGATAAATTATCTTCACTTTTATTTCTAGTTTCCCTTTGTTTATCTATTGCTAAAACATGACCATTAGTTTTTTCACTAGTGTTTTCAACAAGTTTGTTTTCTATTCCTTCACTGACTAGTTTGTCACTAAGATTTAGTTCAGAGAGAAAACGCTTTTTAGAGTTTTCTGGCCGTGATGGTTTCCTACCAGGCCTTCCTCTCTTCCCAGATCTGGCTTTTGTATCACACACAAACGTAGAATTCTGACTATTTTGCAACTTTTCCTGCACAAACAACGTTCTTTTTTCATCAGCACTTCTCTTTCGCAGCCGACAATCTCTTGGCCGCCTTGTTCGCTGAGCATTTTCAGTCTGTCTTGCCATCTTTTTCAATGAGCTGATACTATTTAAAACTTCTTCTGCACTTTTCCATGTCTCTTTAGTTTTATCTTCCTCAAGACTAAAGACATCTTTCATTAAAGACTCCCGTTGGGACTTGATTTCTTGCTCAAACAAATCTGAACACTTGACAATAAGCGGTTCCCTTTCTTCAGCTTTTATTTCATTTTTCATCCCCAAGAAGTTCACTTTTACTGTATCATCTTCCTTTATTATTGGTGCTTGAATAACATTTATTTCATTTAAAGGTACATGATGCCATTTGTCTGAGATCTCTTCTTCCAGCATTTCATTTTCAGATTCTCTATCTGCAGGATTGTCTTGAGAGTTTGCTTCAAGCATTAAATCTAACAAGAATTCTAAATTATCAATATTCTTGTAAAAATAGTTTTTGAACTCTAATTTTGGATAGAAAAATTTAGTCAGTTTAATTATCTGATTATGAAGCTTCTGTAAACAGTAACTAGGACTTCGGCACAATGACACTCTTGCTGCATTGAGATCTAGAGTAATTGTGATTTCACTTTGAACACCTGGATCTGAGTCCACTTCAGGACCATAATATTCCACATTATCAAATGGCTCTGCATGATCTAAAACATCAAGATGCACAACAGGATTAACATTTATCATGTCTATTTCACTCTGGGTACTATAATGAGCAGATGCTACCTGTGCAGTGATAGATTCCTGAGTATAGACCAAAGATGATTCAGAAACAGCTGATGGATGAGAAATTACACTTTCATAAACACTTTCTTCCATAGGCTCATCATAGTCATTCAGTGTGTTATTTTCAAACTTTAAACTAGTGCTACTTGAAGTAGAAGCCGCCAATGAAGTTTGATTGAAAAGTGAAGATTGCTGCCATGAAATCCCTGCATCAATTTCCTTCCCAGCAGTGTTAATTTCGTACTTATCTTCTGTGTGCTCTGAACTTTTACCGAGATCAACAGTTATTTGTGACTTATGTTTGACTGTTTGAACAAGACATGCCTCAGTAGGGCTTCTATCATCCCCACTTGCATTAATAAGGTCTATCTCACTAGTTCTTGTTGCTGACCCTGAAGCTGTAAAAGGCATTTCTATGTTACTTGCAGGACATGACTCAAACTGATTCTCAACATCTTTTTTCAAGAAATTTACTGAATGTGATATCGAACTGAATGGTATCTCGGGTTTATCTTCCAAACCATTGAGTACATCATCAATAAGTGATTCAAAATCCTCAGTCCCAATGTTTGAATGAGTTATCATTTCAGCACATTCTGGGAAGAGAGTCAGAAACAATGTGTGAATTTTCTCCTGCAACCGAAGTAATTTAAGGGTGCTTCTTACAAACTGTTTATGCCTTCTTGGCAATTTATAAGCATCGTTACGAGAAACAGAGTGTTGATCTCCACCATGACCTCTGAAACTTTTCCTTGGCGAACCTAAGCAACAGGGACAAGAACTCTTTCTACCCTTTTTAGTCCTTCTACTTCTTGAACTTTGAGATTCAGAATCAAGTTTATCAGTCTCACTACATTTACTTTCATTATCACTATCTGAACTTTCGCTACCATTTAATGTTCTCTTTTTCACACGTACACAAGTCCTAGATTCACGCCTTTTTCTTGGAGCGTTTTCAAAGTCCTCATCTGAATCCGCAAAAGGATTGAAATCTGGATCAGAACCTGGATGGCTACTTAACAAATCAATAGTTTCTGCATCAGAACTTTCATCTGAATATTCATAGTCACTTCCAATTTTTCTCTTTTCTGATTTAAATTTTCCTACAGTTCGCTTTGCAGTCTGCCTCCTTCTGTACGTAGGGTCATGTCCCATTTTCTCACATTTTACAGGTTTCTCCTTTGCACACTTTTTAGTCTGTGACATACTAAAATTAATCTCATGTTTTGGTTGAAGACTAGATAAATTTTCCAACTGAAATACATCATCTACATCAAGTGAATTTGTGTCCTCATCTTTTGATACATCAATCTTTTTATTTATCTCTGCTAAGTTCTCACTTAAGTCATTCATAACATCTTCTGCATTCTCGCTTTCGTTTTCCCGACGGTTTTCTTTAGTAGCACCATCACTAAAAATTGTTAGCCACGACAAACTGTCAGATTTCTCTACTTTACTTTTCTTTTCAATTTCAGGTATATTTACATCTTTATTACATTCAAGTTCAGTATTTTGCCCTAATTTATCACCAGTTTTAACAGAAGATTTCTTTTCTGACAAACTCTTTGACTGACTGCGAAGTTTCTTTCCCAACTTTTTGCCAATTTTATTGCTCTTCAGTATCTCTGCATCCCCTTCAATATTTGACCTGGATTGTACTTCGTCATCAGTCCCTAAGCTGATCTTTATCTCATTATTATCATTTTTGTTTGCTTTACTTGCCATCTCATCATTTCTGTTATCTATTTTCTCATTTTCATTACTATCAGACTCTTTAGCATTTTCAATGTGTTTCTCATTCTTCTCTGATACTGTCTGTTTTTCAGCATCCTTTTTCTCTTCTGACTTGTTTGAACTCAAAGTGTTAGAAATGAAGGACAAAAACTGCTGTTGATACAAATCAAATGACAATGCAGGTTTCTGAGATTTTTTCACAGGTGAGCAAACCTTCACGTCATCATCAATTATGTCTCCTGAAAGGTCCTGCAAACTGTCCTCTTCATCAAGACCAATTGTACATAATTTACTGACAGAGGTTTTACTGGGTAAAATCACTGCTTCTTTCACAATATTGCTTTTTTCAACCTTCAATGGCATTTCTAAATCTATCTCACTAAGTTCTGACTTATTATCTAGTGTATTAGCACTACAACTTTGCTTAACAATACTTTCTGAACTGTCAACTGTATCAGTAAGCATATTTTCAGCTGTACTTATGCTAGGAACAGACATCTGTGTTTTGAAGCAAGGTTTCTTTGGAATCGGTTCAGATTTTCCATCTGCTGATAAAGCTCTTTTCTTAAACAATGGCTTTTTATTCTGTAAAGTCTTGTCATCATTTGTAGCACATAAGCTTTCATTAGACTGCTGCGAAGTTTCCTTGGTTGTTAATGAGGATGAAGAATTTGTGATATCTTTAATGGCTGATTTCTTGCTTTTAAATAATGGCTTCTTCCTAATTTGTTTGTTAGATTCATTTTGACAAGGCGTAGACGTGGCACACTTGTCTGATGCGAAACTTCTAGTATCGTCTTTATCTATTACAACAACAACAGGAGCCCCAGCTGTTTCAACCATGTCATCATTTTTCACACAAGCTTCTTCTTGTCTACTTTCCTCATTCAGTGACTCATTATCATCATAACTTTTAGCTTGATAAGAGTTTTCAACTTTGTAACCTTGTTTCTTTCTGTCACTGTCTAAATCTGATTTTTCATCTGCTTTATTTTCAGCGTAAGTTATAGCACTTTCTGATTTTTTAAATTCAGCACATTTTGGATTTTCAGGTTTATGTGGTGATATTGACTGATTACGCTTTCCTTTCTGTGGTGAGGCTATGGTCTCCATCCCAGATTTTTGTTCTGACTTTGACTGATCTTTTGGTCTTAATTTCAGTTTCAATCTACTCTTTCCTTCCTCTGAATTGTTTTGGTTTCTACCAAAAGTTATTATCATTATATCGCTGTCTTCACCATCACTCTTTTCATGTTCCAGACAATCACTATCATCTTTGATTTTGCAATCTTTTGACTTTTCATTGTGATACTCCTGTTTTGAATTTGCAAGCTGCTCTGAACTTACAGTACTATTATTATGATCACTCACTTCTGGTGACAGTATGTTACATTTAACTGGTGAAATAGGCATTTCAAATGGAGAATGAGGATTTGATGGGTTACACCTACATTTTCCAGGTGATCGTGTATTGTTGTTAGTTTCCATAATAATTCCACCACATTTATGACACATACTGTGCTCTGCTCTATTCATACCTTCTGTTAGAGGTGAATCAAGAGACAAAAGAGAGTCCTCTGTATTGAAATATGTTGGAGAATTATCTTCCATGACGACAGACCTTACAGAGTTACCATTACTTCTATTGCACGATGAGCTACTTAATACTTCAATTCCAGAATCATTGACATTGTTCATTCCTCCATCACTTTCTTTGTCATATGTTGGTAACAATTCAAGTATATCCGAATCTTCACCAGAAGCTTCCCCCTTCACTTTCAAACTGTTAACTGGGATATCCAAGTATTTCGATGCATTGTATGCACAAGCTTCTTCTAAAGTGGACTCTATTCTGGCAGGTTTTTGGGGAGACAATTTCAGCTTTAGAATGTCATTTGGTCTGTCTCGAGGACTTGCTAGTACTTTCCATATTCCAACATCATTTAAGCTTTCGAACACGTTATCTCTCTTCTTTGGTTTCACAGCCGGAAGCTGCTCTGCTAGGAATTTACCAGTTTTATCTTTAGTTATTACAATACCATTTCTTACTTTTGATTCACCAAGGTCTTTTTGAATATGTGGACTCTGGTCACCAATACCCAAACTTTCCATGGTATCAATGTCAGTTCCATTTGATGTTCTCTTCTCGAGTTTAAGACTTGATCTACTGTCACTTTTCTCAAGTACTTTGTAAGTCTCTCCTTTACTAGGACTCACAGTAAGATCAGGACAAGCTTTTATAGTCAACTTCAACTCACTTTTCTGTTCTCCAAGTTTATATTCTGTATTCAGCCCATTAATTTTTTCTGTTTGCTTTGATTTACTCTCACCGTTTCTTTTATCCTTTACGTTCACCATACCTTTTTTAATTGACAAAATTATCCCTTTCTTTCCTTGCTTTTTATCATCTTTCCTACGTTTCTTTTTAGATTTTTTCTTTGGCAGTTTCTTTTTACTTTCACGAGTATTTGGAGACTTTTTAGACGGAGATATAATAGTCATACTTTTCCCAAGAGTAATCTTGAGGAGAATTTTAGAATCATCACCATTTTCAACATCCGATGCCTTATATTTTGACTTCTTGTGCTTTCCTTTCAAAAACTGCTGACACTGCAAGCGTCTTGACTTAATAATTTTAGAGTGTTGTTCATATATGTGATTTGCTAGGGAAATAATACGCAGAAAGGTGGCTGAACAAACATGGCACTTGTGTACCCGACGGCGGTGGGGCTGGCACTTATGATGGTCTAGATGACTCTGCCTGAGAAATCTCACTCGACAAACTCGACAATGGTAGCGTCTATGATCTATGTGAATTCGTTGATGTATCTGTAGTTGACTCAGGATTGGGAATGACTGAAAAAGAAGATGCAAATTGAGATTTTTAAGATGCCGACAGAGATTTGTATCAAATTTAACACTATATTTATGTGCCCTGCAGTTTACAACAAGAGTGCCAGAATGTCGCAATATAAACCCGTCACAGCAAATTTCTTTACACTAGCACCTGTATTTGGTTTAAACAATATTTTATTAATCACAATTCATTTACAACATGTACATATATCAAAAAGGCATACAGGATTGAGTAGGAAGCTGAAAGCTTATTTGAAACTCTCTCCTTATACTCTCTCCTGTATTTGCAAATGGAATTCTGATTTTGTGGTTGTTTAGTAATTATTGTAATTCTTTTGTTTTTCTAAGTCCACAAAAAAACTCCTTACGAGGTAGAGATACCTTAAAATACACCTAAAATTTGAAAGTAACATCTATGTTGTACCACAGAAAAGCGGTCTTGGTTTTTCCCTACAGTCAATTATAAAAAAGTTACAAAATAAGTTATTTATTGTAACAAGTAAGGGAAGTTAATCTTTAAAACAAGAGGGCCATGTTGGCCCTATATCGCTCACCTGAGTAGAGTTGCTTGCTTGAACAAATTTCTTAGCTAAAGCTTTAAGATCTAGGCCTTCTGATTTATTTTTAGCAAATTTATGAAGATTTCCCTATGCACAATCAAGTAACCCTGGGGCTGGGTCAATTTGATCCTGGGGGGTCAAGATTTGAACAAATTTTGTAGAGGTCCACTAGGCAATGCTACATAATTATCAAATATCTAAGATCTAGGCCTTCTGGTTTATTTTTTTGAAAATTTTTGAAGATTTTCATATGTAAAATCAAGTGACCCCTGGGGCGGGGGTCAATTTTGACCCCGGGGGTCATGATTTGAACAAATGTTGTAGAGGTCCATTAGGCCATGCTACATGTGAAATATCTAAGCTCTAGGCCTTCTGGTTTATTTTTAGAAAATTTTTGAAGATTTTCATATGTAAAATCAAGTGACCCATAGGGCGGGGTCAATTTTGACCCCGGGGTCATGATTTGAACAACTTTAGTAGAGGTCCATTAGGCAATGCTACATGTCAAATATCTAAGCTCTAGGGCTTCTGGTTTTTGAGAAGAAGATTTTCCTATGTAAAATCAAGTGACCCCAGCAGCGGGGCCAATTTTCACCTGAGGGTCATGATTTAAACAAATTTTGTAGAGGTCCACTAGGCAATGCTACATGTGAAATATCTAAGCTCTAGGCCTTCTGGTTTATTTTTAGAATTTTTTTGAAGAATGTATAATCAAACGACCCCTAGGGCAGGGTCAATTTTGACCCCGGGGTCATGATTTGAACAACTTTAGTAGAGGTCCACTAGGTACATGTAAAATATCTAAGCTCCAGGGCTTATGCTTTTTGAGAAGAAGATTTTTTATGATTTTCCTTTGTACAATCAAGTAACCCCTGGGGTGGGGTCAATTTTGACCCTGGGGTCATGATTTGAACAAACTTGGTAGTGGTCCACTAGGCAATGCTTCACACCATATATCTAAGCTCTTGGGCTTCTGGTTTTTGAGAAGAAGATTTTTTAAGATTTTCCTATGTAAAATCAAGTGACCCCTGGGGCGGGGTCAATTTTGACCCCGGGGGTCATGATTTAAACAAATTTTGTAGAGGTTCACAAGGCAATGCTACATGTGAAATATCTAAGCTCTAGGACTTCTGGTTTATTTTTAGAAAAATTTTGAAGATTTTCCTATATAAATCAAGTGACCCCTAGGGCGGGGTCAATTTTTGACCCGGGGTCACAATTTGAACAATTTTAGTAGAGGTCCACTAGGCAATGCTACATGTCAAATATCTAAGCTCTAGGGCTTCTGGTTTTTGAGAAGAAGATTTTTTAAGATTTTCCTATGTAAAATCAAGTGACCCCTGGGGTGGGGTCAAATTTGACCCCAGGATCATGATTTGAACAAATCTGGTAGAGGTCCACTAGACAATTCTTCAAACCAAATATCTAAGTTCTAGGGCTTCTGGTTTTTGAGAAGAAGTTTTTCCTTTTGGTTGCCATGGCAACCAGAGTTCTGCATGGAATTTTTGTAGAGCTTCACCCAAGGAACATTCCTGTGAAGTTTGGATGAAATTGGCCTAGCGGTTTATGAGGAGATGTCATAGTGTGACCTAGTTTTTGAGCTCAAGTGACCCAGTTTTGAACCTGACCTAGATATCATCAAGATAAAAATTCTGACTAATTTTCATGAAGACCCACTGAAAAGTATGGCCTCTAGAAAGGTCACAAGGTTTTTCTATTATTTGACCTAATGACTTAGTTTTTGAAAGCGAGTGACCAAGTTTTGAACCTGACCTAGATATCATCACGGTGAACATTCTAACCATTTTCATGAAGATCTCATGAAAAATATGGCCTCTAAAGAGGTCACAAGGTTTTTCTATTTTTAGACCTACTGACCTAGTTTTTGATTGCACATGACCCAGTTTCGAACTTGACCTAGATATCATCAAGATGAACATTCAGACCAACTTTCATACAGATCCCATGAAAAATATGGCCTCTAGAGAAGTCACAAGGTTTTTCTATTATTTGACCTAATGACCTAGTTTTTGAAGGCATGTGACCCAGTTTCGAATTTGAACTAGATATCATCAAGGTGACTATTCTGACCAATTTTCATGAAGATCCATTGAAAAGTATGGCCTCTAGCGAGGTTACAAGGTTTTTCTTTTTTTAGACCTACTGACCTAGTTTTGACCGCACGTGACCCAGTTTAGAACTTGCTCTAGAAAACATCAAGATGAACATTCTGACCAATTTTCATGAAGATCCATTGAAAAATATGGCCTCTAGAGAGGTCACAAGGTTTCTCTTTTTTTAGACCTACTGACCTAGTTTTGGACCGCAAGTGACCCAGTTTCGAATCTGACCCAGATATCATCACAGTGTTCCCCCACTCCCCTCCCTGACTTTGGGAATGGGGCCGGGGCCTTTACAATGTCACATTTAAGAGAGAAAATGGCCATAATTTATCATTATGCATTAATTTAGCAAACTGTCTATGTTTCAAATGTTTATAGTTTTAAAAAGTTGGAAAAAAAGAAAACATAATTAACTTCGGGAATTTTAGCCTTGAAATTGGGAAAAAAAACAAGACTATTTTCCATTGGGAGTGGGGCCCCATTTCGGACCCAAAAAAAAAAACACTGCATCAAGATGAACATTCTGACCAACTTTCATAAAGACCCTATGAAAAATTTGACCTCCAGAGTGGTCACAAGCAAAAGTTTACACATGCACGCACGGACAACGGACGCCGCGCGATCACAAAAGCTCACCTTGTCACTTTGTGACAGGTGAGCTTAAAAATGTCAAGAGCTGAAAAAAATATCATCAAAAATTTGCTTTACCTAGCGTAAAACACGTGTTTGTTTATTGACAAAGACGTGCGAGATCAGGGCTTTTTCAGGGGGTTTTAGGAAAAAGGCCCCTGGTCAAATTGGGAATTTTTAATGCGGTAAATTGTCAAAATTGGGAATATGTATCGAAAAAAAATCAAATGATTCTTTAACATATAATTATCAAGTTTTGCTGGAAAACATTCAAATGAATTACAAGTACAAAGAAATTTTGAGAATTATTTTTTTTTAGGATTGTTTTCCAATAATGCCAAAAAAATACAGTAACTCTTCATTTGTCATCTTGAAAACTTTTGTTTACAGTTTGTTTTCACCATAATAATAACTTAATTTTCCAACAAGAGTGCAAGAATGTCACAATATACGCCCGTCACAGCAAATTTCTTTACTCTAGCACCTGTATTTGCAAATGGAATTTTAATTTTGTGGTTGTTTAGTAATAACTAAGTGTTTTGTTTTTCTAAGTCCACAAAAAAACTCCTTACCAGGTAGAGATACCTTAAAATACACCTAAAATTGGAAAGTAACATCTATGTTGTACCACAGAAAAGTGGTCTTGGTTTTTCCCTACGGTCAATTATAAAAAAGTTACAATATAAGTTATTTATAGTAACAACTAAGGGAAGTTAATCTTAAAAAAAAAAAAAAAAAAAAAAAAAAAAAAAAAAAAAAATCAAAAAAAAAAAATTGTAAGTCCTCACAAAAATCTTTACCAGGTAGAGACTGGTCAAAATACACCTCAAAATTGGATGTAGCATGCATGTTGTACTACAGAAAAGTGGTCTCGATTTTTCCCTACGACTAGTAATGAAAAAGTTACAATATAAGCTATTTATAGTAACAACAAAGGGAAGTAATTCGAAAGAAGGGAACTGCGCATGACACTTCGTCTCATGATGGTGTATAATTGTGTCAAGTTACATCAAAATCCCTCCATGCATGAAGAAGAAATGCTTCGGACAAAGTCATTCTTGTATCTGACCTTTGGCCTCTAAGTGTGACCTTGACCTTAGACCTAGGGACCTGGTTCTTGCGCATGACACTACGTCTCGTGGTGGTGAACATTTGTGCCAAGTTATATCAAAATCCCTCTATGCATGAAGAAGAAATGCTCCGGACAAGGTTTTCATTCTTGTATCCTTTGACCTCTAAGTGTGACCTTGACCTTAGACCTAGAGACCTGGTTCTTGCGCATGACACTCCGCCTCATGGTGGTGAACATTTGTGCCAAGTTATATCAAAATCCCTCTATGCATGAAGAAGAAATGCTCCGGACAAAGTTTTCATTCTTGTATCCTTTGACCTCTAAGTGTGACCTTGACCTTAGACCTAGGGATCTGGTTCTTTCGCATGACACTCCTTCTCATGATGATGAACAATTGTGCCAACTTTCATCAAAATCCCTCTATGCATGAAGAAGATATGGTCCGGACAAAGTCATTCTTGAATTTGACCTTTGACCTCTAAGTGTGACCTTGACCTTAGACCTAGGGACCTGGTTCTTGCGCATGACACTCCGTCTCATGATGGTGAACAACTGTGCCAAGTTTCATCAAAATCCCTTCATGCATGTAGAAGATATGCTCTGGACAAGGTCTGTGGACGCCGCCCGCCCGCCCGCCCGCCCGCCCGCCCGCCAGGGGCGTTCCCATAATACGTCCCGTTTTTCAAACGGGCGTATAAAAAGTAGAGTGGCAAAGTGGGTGTATGTTCAAGTGAAAAAAAACTGGGTTGCGAAAATACTTGACAATTGATTTTAATGGTATAAGAACTGTCAACATGTTTTAAGTACTTTATTCAATTAATATTGATCTTTTCTTGCATTTTGAGAGTTTTTTGAGTACAAATCATACATTTATTAAGCAAAATCTTGTATTCAATTTCTGCCGAGGTTGCAGACGTCATGGTACTAAAGATAGAAACGAGTTGGTTTTTCCAACATTTTGTTTGATTTGTTTTTGCAAACAAAACTTACTATGCAAGAATTATCTTTGAATAACAAAAAATAATTGATTTCAGTTGAGAAATCTTTCTTTGGATTGGGAATTTTTCGCTCCAGATTGGGAAAAATGGATCACATTTGGTACTGGGAATGGGGCCGAATGTCGGCCCCATGAGACAGGCTGAAAAAGCCCTGGAGATGCAAGACAGGAAGTGCATGCCTCTAGGCGATTATTAACATTACACAACAAAAACGTGTTCATCTCACTAATCAACTGCCAGTGTCATCGCTATTGATCGATATTCCAATCTATCAGGTTTTATGACCTTGAGTATTGATTTTTCACACTGTAATTATTATTTCCCCTATCACTATCTTATGCAAGACTTTGTGTTAATACTGATGAATTGCTTTTACTGTTTTTAATGCATGTGTGTACAACGCAATTGAAGATGCTTTGTGTGTTGAAATAGGCGTTTAAGAAAATTCTCAAGTTTCAAGTTTCACTATAATTGTCAACAATTACTATAAAAATTTGATATTGCAAGAATTTTGGCATAATTTAAACCGAAACGCTGGTAGAACATGTCGAACAATTAATACAAGTGATCTTGGCGCCCACCAATGTGCCATTTTTGTGTGTTCCAAATTTCAAGACTTATTGACTAGCTCAAGGTCAAATTTCATTTCCGTACACAACACTGTGCATGTGGTCTAAATTCGAAAGCTGTAGCCTGAGAAATGTGAAAGTAGGTCACTAGATCAATTTAAAGGACAAAGTTCTTTGTACACAAAACTATGCATGTGCATCAAGTTTGAAGACTGTAGTTTGAGAAATTTGAAAGTAGGTCACTAGGTCAATCTTAAGGTCAAAGTTTATTTCAGTACACAAAAACCATGCAAGTGGTCCAAATTTGAAGGCTGTAGCTTGAGAAATGTGAAAGTAGGTCTCTAGGTCAAAATCAAGGTCAAATTTCACTTCCGAACACAAATCTACGCATTTGGTCCAAATTTGAAGCCTGTAGCTTCAAAAATGTGAAAGTAGGTCACTAGGTCAATGTCAAGGTTTGTTTCGGTACAAAATCCTATGCACGTGGTCTAAATTTGAAGCCTGTAGCTACAGAAATGTGAAAGTAGGTCACTAGGTCAATCTTAAGGTCAAAGTTCATTTTGGCACACAAAACTATGCAAGTGGTCCAAATTTGAAGGCTGTAGCTTGAGAAATGTGAAAGTAGGTCACTAGGTCAAAACAGGGGTCATGCTGTCGATCGCCACTTGAGCCATTTGCGACAAAAAATTAAATGTGGCTCCGAAATTTTCTAATTGGCGAAAATGGCCCGAAGCTATGTCTGTCTGCAAAACTACGAACATTGCCAGTTTTATGAACCAAAAGGTGTGAAAAATCGATAATCTGTGTAGACACAACATCCGTTATTGAAAGGGAGGGACTCAGGGAGCCAATTTGCATTTTTTTTTTATTTGATCAGGCAGTTAATTGGCGATAATTAGATTATTGAATAACAAACTGGATAATTATAATCTTCATTTTGTGCACTTGATACGATTTTATGAGCAGTTGGCCGTTAGACAAATTTTCTATGATTGCCGAGGGTTAATTTGGGCAAATACAAATAAAAATGCTTTAGACAAGCAGAAATTGTAAGTATTGAATAGCTATGATGATAGAAAAGCAATAAAACATAGGTATTTTATCAAATATTTAATTCTAACTTACATTTTCCGAATTTGTCACTGTTTTCGCGACCGTGATTTTCGGATATTTCTGTCATTTCTGACGAGTTTTTTTTAGTGCAATCTTAATAAAAAGCCAATAAAAAGTCTACATTTAAGAAAAATATGACAAATGTTGCAAAAGAGCTCTTATTTTGATGTAATTTTCAAGAATAAAACATGCGAAGGCATCAAACCTCACCCACTTAAAGGCAATGTGCAAAATAAGACACTTTTTTTTTGAAACATTTTTTTTCTTTTTTGACATCTTTATTTTAAATGTGATTTTCAGAATTTTTTTATTAAATGGCAGATGTTTATAAAAATGAAAATTTTAGAAATTAACACAAATTGATTTTCTAAATAGCTTTTTAAAGGGTTACTAAGAAATATGTAATAACTACATTAATTTCTTGAGTAGTATGAGTAGTTTGGTACATATAATGTAGTCCTACAAGAACGTCAATGCTATGCGCTTCGCCGTTGTTGGCCTCATAATTTTATCTTCGGAAAAAGCAGTGGCTCAGAGAAAAAAATTCCCAGTGTGACCCATGCGTCAAAATCAAGGTCAAATTTTATTTCGGAATACAAAACTATGCATGTGGTCCAAATTTGAAGCCTGTACCTTCAAAAATGTGAAAGTAGGTCTCTAGGTCAAAGTAAAGGTCAAAGTTTGTTTCGGTACACAAAACCATGCATGTGGTCCAAATTTGAAGGCTGTAGCTTCAAATTTCAAAAATGTGAAAGTAGGTCACTAGGTCAAAATCAAGGTCAAATTTTATTTCGGAATACAGAACTATGTATGTGGTCCAAATCTGAAGCCTGTAGCTTGAGAAATGTGAAAGTAAGTCACTGGGTCAAAATCAAGGTCAAATTTCATTTTGGAACACGAAACCATGATTTGAAGCCTGTACCTTCAAAAATGTGAAAGTAGGTCACTAGGTCAATGTCAAGGTCAAAGTTTGTTTCGGTATATAAAACCATGCATGTGGTCCAAATTTGAAGGCTGTAGCTTGAGAAATGTGAAAGTAGGTCACTGGGTCAAAATCAAGGTCAAATTTCATTTTGGAACACGAAACTATGATTTGAAGCCTGTACCTTCAAAAATGTGAAAGTAGGTCACTAGGTCAATGTTAAGGTCAAAGTTTATTTCAGTGCACAAAACTATGCATATGGTCCAAATTTGAAGGTTGTAGCTACAGAAATGTGGAAGTAGGTCACTAGGTCAAAATCAAGGTCAAATTTCAAGGTTCATCGAGCCACTCAAAACCATACATGTGGTCCAAATTTGAATGTTGTAGGTTATTGACAAGAAGTTTTTAAAAGCTTTTCCCTATATAAGTCTATATGAACCATGTGACCCCCAGGGCGGGGCCATATTTGACCCTAGGGGGATAATTTTAACAAACTTGGTAGAGAACCACTAGATGATGCTACATTACAAATATCAAAGCCCTAGGCTTTGTGGTTTGGACAAGAAGATTTTCCCTATATAAGTCTATGTAAACCATGTGACCCCCGGGGCAGGGCCGTATTTGACCCTAGGGGGATAATTTGAACAATCTTAGTAGAAGACCACTAGATGATGTCACATACAAAATATCAAAGCCCTAGGCCCTGTGGTTTTGGGCAAGATGTTTTTCAAAGTTTTTCCCTATATAAGTCTATATAAACCACGTGACCCCCGGGGCGGGGCCATATTAGACCCCAGGGAAATAATTTGAATCATCTTGGTAGAGGACCACTAGATGATGCTTCATACCAAATATCAAAGACCTAGGCTTTATGGTTTTGGGCAAGAAGATTTTCAAAGTTTTTCCCTATATAAATCTATGTAAATTATAGAAATAAACAAAGGGCCATAACTTATTAAAATATTGTTGAACCAGTCTGATTTTCAGGGGGACACAACTAGGGTACCTATACATCATTCTGACAAAGTTTGGTCAAAATCCCCCCGGGTAGTTTCTGAGGAGATGCGATAACGAGAAATTGTTAATGGAAGGACGGACGGACAGAAGGACGACAGACCACGGACGCAGAGTGATTTGAATAGCCCACCATCTAATGATGGTGGGCTAAAAATGCATTTTCCATATCCAGCAAGTAGTAGCTAGGCTATTTTAATAAAAAATACCTGCAAAAAATGCAAAACTGAAACTACTTTTTGCGAAAATCGGGAAAATTCTTATCCGAAACTGCAGGGTATTTCGGACGACATAAATTCGGGTAAGTCAATACACCGAGGAAGAGGAGACAGAAAGCATAAAAAATTTAATAAAATTACTTTTAGTTTAAAGTTCCTTAAACGAATCAGCTGCAGATTCAACTAAAACACAAAACACAGAAGTATTGGTACGTTTAAAAGATAGTTTGTGTTTGACACTGAAGGAACATATAAATCAACATTATTTCCTCACAAAACTGATACATTTATGTAAAAACTTAATTATTGCAAGAAAAAGATCACAATGCATAGTTTCTTTTAAACTCAACTTCAAAGAAAATAAAGTAGAAAATATTAAATATGATTTCGGAATCATTTCCACTAGACTTATTTACTAAAACTACCTTTGTCTGTGCATGATATGATGACACATGTATGACCACTGAGTCTGATGACAGTATTAAACTTATAATGGTTTTTAGAACTATAATTAAAATAGTGTTGGAAATCTGACTTAATTTTTTTCCGCGCGCTTTCACGCGCAGGCTTTGGCTATTATTTTTGTTCCTGAAAATTTGATGGCTATAATTTCAAAATGGTCAGAGCTAGCACTGTTTGTTCTTTTAGTAAATTAGAAATCCATTTTAGAAGACAGGTAGACCATCACACTGATAGACAACATGAAAACTATATCCTTGATCTTCGATGGGAATTATGACGATAAGGACTTGAAATTATGTAAATGAGTTACTGCTACCGACAAAAAATCATTACAAAAGCATTTTTTCCTCAGTCCTGATGCATGACCATTACCTGTAGACAATGTCCAAATTGACACTTGTAAGGTCTGTATTCACTGTGAGTGCGTCTGTGCTGGGCTACATGCAGGCGACGCTGGAACACCTTTCCGCATCTGTCACACATCGACATCTTTACTGCTATCTTCTAGGACCTGCAATAATGAACAAACTTATACAAAAAATTAATTATTTTGATATGTTATACCTATCTTCAACTGTTTTGAAATTGATATTTATCTTATACTGTGAAATCATTTTTATTCGCGTAGGGCCAATTTTTCGCACCGACTTTAAGACCGCGCTATTATTATTTTTTAATTTATGAATTGAAAATGCGCGAATTAAAGCCTGCGCGAAACAATCCTTTTTCTCATTTGCACGAAATTTCATGCCAGCGAATTTAAATGAGTTCACAGTATGGTCTTAACAAATATTTGTTAACATTGATAAATACTTGTCCAAGGCTTCAAGCAACAATAAAATGGAACAAGAGTTGTCAGATGACAGCAACGCTGGTCTTGTCAATATGGATAAACATGAAAATCGAAAAAGGAGCACTATTTTGTAAAAACTACAAAGTTGAGTTATGAAATTTGTGCAATACAAGTCAGATCATCACAGTGAACAAGACTAGTGTTTGAAGTTTCAATCCATTCCCTTTTGTGGGTACTGAGATATGAGCTTACATATCAAAACTTAACTAAAAATTGTTATTATAAAGGTAAAAAAGGGGGCATAATTTTGTAACATAAGCAAAATAGAGTTAGAGAACATGGGCAATGACCCTTAGCCACTTCCTTTCAACTATTACATGGTTAGCCACAACATACATAAAATCAAGAAATCGTTAATCAGGTGCATAGGGATGATTTGAGCATTGGGGCGGCGGAGGGGATGGGTTTGGAGGGGATATCCCTCTCTTATCAATCAATGGGGTCCGGGGTGGCCCTGGGAAAATTTTGCATATGAACTAGAGTAAATGGTGCAATCTGGCGACTTCTTGGACTGCTCAGTAGCTGTTGAACATACTTGTTTTTTTCCCCAGTTTTTACTCCTATTTACAGTTTACTGGGTTAAAACACTGACATGGCAGTACAATATTAGATACGGACGTCTTGCCAGGGTAGAACCAGTAATTGGTAATTAATGTCTAAGTAGGAGATGAGCACAAGACCCTGACTTAAAGGTGTAATCCAATCCTTATAGCATTTTAGTCATTATAATTTGTTCGGCTAATTTGTTAGGCAGTAAGCAATTAAATAAAATTAACTTTCATTAATTAATGTGTCGCCTGTAACCAGAGTCTGCGGGGCGTGAAAATACGGCAACCTTGGTCGTTGTGGATTAACGATTTTGTACAATATCCTTTCATCAAGGTGATCTAGCAAGGTGTCAGCGAAATGACAAGATTGTGTGTACTATCAGTCGCCAATGCACTTCATAATTGATAACTGGCAAGGGAAGACCTCAGTATTTCTCAATTATATTTTCTAGCTTTTTCAAAAAATTACGAGTTTGGCATTTCGCCGTTCCTCGAAACTTTGGGCCACCCCAGCTCCTACGCCCCTACTAATAGGGGATGAAAATCCCCAAGACGGTAACGTCCATATATAGTTATTCGCCTGTGTTCTCTGCATATACTGAGGCAATTTTTTCGATGTTTTCCGGTTCCGGTTTATATACACACTGCAGACTGGTTGTCTGCATGAACATCCGAGCACCCCGAATCAGTCACAGAAATTCGTAAACCGGGCCAACATGATTCTTTTATTTCTTTTTCGAAATGAAAACTGTACATGCAAATGAAAAACACTTTTAAAACAGTAAGGAAGTGTAAAGGCTGTCAAGTTTCTGCGTGGAGTGCAAACAAACAAACAAAAAATTCCTAAAGCCAGTGCGAGAACGCTGAATGACGTCACCGTCATGGCTTCCCGTAAATTTTGCAAAGTATGATCTTCGCTGTAAGAGGTATGATGACACTAAATGTAAACTTCACTGTTAATTTCTTTTGGGTGTTGAACAGTGTTCGAAATTCACGGTAGTCCGACAGCCTGTGGCTACCAAATTTCAGCTTGGGCTACCAATTTTCCACAGGTACAAGCCCGACTGGGCTACCGAATTTTCCTCATTTGATTAAAAAAAACATGCTAATTAAACGAGTACTGCATCGTGATTTTCCAGACTGAGAAACGCTTATGGAATTATTGGTTTTTGCACTCTTACTTGTTGACAATCAAACACAGTGCCAAAGACGTAACCGCAGCTCTAATTGGCTGAATACAATCACCTCTAGCGTAACGGATAATTTGATTAGCTTTCACACTTCTCGCGAAAATCTCACAAGTACCTGCAGTAGGTGGAGCATAAATTATGCTATCAGCGTGTGTGTAATGTGTAGTCAGCACTCGGTATTACATCTTACAAATTCTCAACAGTCCGAGTTGCAGTAATTGGGGAGTGCGGATCCTAAAAAAACGGGCATAACAGTTTAGATTTCGTTTTGGCAAGGAGTGTCATGTCCGATGCTTTTGGACTCTGACAATGCTGATCTGGACTGGAGTATTTCGAGTTAAAATTTTTCAAAAACATGGCAAACATGTACTGTATGTCCTTTTTATTACTTCAAACATGCATAGAGATGTCTGTAAAAGAAAATGTTATATGGTGCAAAAATTATGTATTTTAAGGTGTTAAAGTTCGGGCTAGTGAAATTGATGTCGGGCTTGGAAAATTTTTAATCTGGTAGCCCGAACGGGCTATTGGATTCAAATCTGAATTTCGTACACTGTGTTGAATATTAATTTTCTTTGTAAGTAGTTATATAAAAGATAAATCCCCATGCTAGGCGGTGCCTTAATTCATATTAGCTGCAAGTGCAAATTTTCAAAAGGCTCGGCTCAAAATTGCAAGAAAGAGGCATAGGCTACATGAAAAATAAAACTCACATGGCAGAACAGCCAACATGTCTATATTTAGAACTGATGGAATCTAAAACTATAACTGCCACTGGAAAATAATTTGTCTGTCACTTGTAAAAAAGATGCTTCAAAATTATAAGAAATGTAACTATTATACAAACTTGAAACAGGAAGAAAATACTGAAACCTTGAAATCATGTTGAAAGGGGAAGTAACTCTAAGCAGGTGACCTACTTTTTCTGAAACATTCAAAAAAAATTCCAGCTTTCGCTTTCAATAAAAGATTCTGTGATCGCTAGCAATGAAATAAATGTAGAGCAATTAATTGAGACAGGATAATGATGAAAGACATGGGAAAACCAAAACGTCTGTTCAGCGTTGTTTACGAAACTTCAGCATCCATGGATGACAAAAATGTCAACATAAACTTGTTGTCAGATAAACATGAATATAAAATTGTTCACAAAATATTCAACAGTCTTAAATAAGGTTCCTTAAACCAACAAACCATTTCGTAGTTAAATTCATCCAATGTCTTTTCTAGTAGACACAGAAAACACCGAAGTTAACTCAGTAATTTATATGTCAAAATTCCGAACCACAAACGTCCACCATTACTGATTATACTGGCGCGAAACGACATCTAGCGGCGAATTTGATAGATAATACTCCATACCGCGGATGAAACACCACATGTTGGGCGCATTCGGCATACAAACCAGTGTAATAACTCTGACTAGATCACCTGTGTTCACCGGAGTGACACGAGTAACAATTGTAGTTCGAACGCTTTATCGAGTAACAATAACAAAAGGAGAACGTTACCTATGCTAACAGTTCAAAAGCTTCTGAGCTGTAACAATAATAGTTTAGTTTATACTAATTTGTTTTAGCTCGATTGTGATGAAAGCTTCAAGCTTATTGGAACCACTCTCGAGTCCGCTTCCTGGAAAAACCAGTACTGGTGTCATATGAGAAGTCATGGTCGTGACCCCAGTGGGGCTCGAACCCACGACCCCTGGATTAAGCGGCCGACACCTTATCCACTAGACCACCGCTCCCCTCAGTAACAATAATAGAGAATGGTTGCTACTTATGACACATAATGACTTCGTTTTCCAAAATAAAAAGCTGATCAGACCAAAGAGTTATAAAAATAAATAGTGTGTATTTTATACTTCTTTTGTATTTTATACTTCTTTGATCAGACGAGACAGTATCAGTTGTATCAGAATTATGCTGAATTATCGGACTTTATGTTGTGTTCTGCTCAACCCGGGGCTAGAGGGCGTGGACGGTAGCATGCATTTCCACCACCGTCCATGAACAGGCTCAATGAAACCGAGCCTGCAACATTTTCGTTTTTGTTGTGTTGAGCCACCTGTGAAGTTTCCACTTTTCTCCGTTTTATGTACTCGATATAGTGCTGTTAGTTGATTGCATTGTCGCTGCGTGTATCTTACATATTGATTGCATTTTCAACGACAATTAAATAAATGATTTTTGTGAAGAACCTAACATGGGTATGTTTGATGACCATAATGAGGACAAACAGTCTGGTATATTTGTTAGAGATCAACTGGTACGACTACTGCGAGAGTGAAAAAAACACAAGTAAACTTGGAACAAATGTTCAGCACATAATATGTAATAGACTAGAAAGTATTTTTTATGTTAATTTATACTTTAGATCATTTCTGAAGCAAGAGCTACAACTTATGTTAATCCTCTTATGCCTACACATGACTCTGCTATCCCAAACTATTTCAAATTAAAAGGGTGTTTGGTATAATTATTTCTTTTTTTTTTATTAAAGTTGTAACTGAAATTCATTTAAGGAAACAGTGGAGACTATGATCACATGATCTATTTTGCTGTGTTCAATCTGCACTGTTTGCCAAGACCCATTTATATGACACTGGGCATAATAATTACTCTGGATGGTAACCATTGCAACGAAGGTGCGAGAGAAACCATTTTCCACATTTGAGATAAATGCCAGGGAGAGTTGCTGATACCTTTACCATTTTCAACTACTTTTGTATATCTTGACAGGTGATCGAATCCACTACCTTTATCTAGGGACGTTGATCTATCACATAGCCATGTCCATTGAAGAAATATGTTACGGAAATGAATAAGCTAAACTCTGCTGTCTCTATTCCCCATGCTAATGAAATTCTTTTTATGTATGAAAAGTCTTTGTTTAAAATGACATGACTGAATTCACCATACTCACAAATAGCATACAACAAAAAGTATGCTTTTAAAACTCTGTACGTAGTACAGCCATGAAATGTGCTAAATGCTAGTATGACTTTTAAAAGACCAAGTACCCGTTCTTGATGTTGTTGAATTTGGTTCAACACCGTTTTCAACAATCTTACTGCCATATATGACTGACAATCACTAATGGTAACAAATGTTCACCCTCCCTGGCAAGCGTAGCAACCTAAGTGGCTTACCAGTACACTTTCATAAGGAACTGACAACTCTACATTCGCATGAACTGAGGTAGATTGCAAATGGCCACGGAAGGATTTTCTTCGCTAACCGGATCAAACCCATGACTTTTGGACAGGCAGTACAGTGCATCAACTACTGAGCTAACTAGACAACAGTACCATATGTGTCTGTGGAAAGAAGGTTTGTTGGCAAATAGGGAGGTTGAATTTTCTACTTATAACTTCAACATCCATGTCTAGCTTCTTTTGTGGGTTAATTGTCCTTATTACCCATTATGTATTTTTAAGCCTAGATGTTTTTCTCAAAGTTGTCCCTTGTGAACCTAGAAAGAAAACTTACGAGCTTTAAAACTGAAATCGAGGTGATGCAGAACAGAACCCTCGAAAGATGCTTGACGTGGATGTGGCTGTAAGAAGCAGATTTCCACTATTCGAAGGCAGTTGTCTGGAACTGAAATAATGATTCAAGGATTATCTGACTTGATTCTATGATCTTGCTTTTAAACCCTGAATAGATATAAGAATTTTTCAACCAAATACCGCCGTTATTTTTGGTAAGAGCAACTTGATGGTAAAAACTTTAACCGCCGTTTTCTTAGTACAAAAAGGGGCATAACTTTGCCAAAATTAAAGCAAGTGTTATGGGACTTGATGCTTTTACCTTTTACAACGCTGAAGACATTTGAGTAATTCCAGCCCAATGCCCCCATTAGTATTGGTGCATGCAAAACCAACAAATTCTATGCACAAGAAAGAAGGCATAACTCGTTCAAAATTAAGGTTATAGGGATTGATGCTTTGACCTTCCTTTACAACACTGGAGACACGTATAGAAGTTTCAATCCAATATCTGCATTAGTTTTCGAGATAGTAACTTGCCTGCAAACTTTTAACCAGCTTTATTTTCTAAGTTTAAACAGGGGGCATAACTTTGCCAAAGTTCAAGTAAGAGTTATGGAAGTGCTATGTCCTTTACAACATGGAAAGACATGTGTGAAGTTTCCCAGTATCTGCATTAGTTTTGAAAAATATAACTTGCATGCAAAACTTTTACCGGCATTTTCATAGCCCAAAAAGGGGTCTGACTCAAGTAGGAGTTATGAGACTTGTTGATATGTTGATATGACCTTATCTTACAGACCCGAAGAAATGTGTGAAGTTTTAACCAAACATCTGTATTAGTTTGGAGATACTAACTTGCATGTAAAACTTAAAACTTAATTTACTAAGTCCAAAAGGGGCATTACATGTATTTTGTCAAAATACATATAAGAGTAATGGGACTTGATCATCTGCAGTTACTTAATGACCTAGAAAAGTAAAATTAGGTTTCAAAGCAGTATGTCTATAAATGAGGCCCATAATTAAAATTAGATTCGATAAAGAGTTGATTTCAACTCATTTAGATTTGAAGATCGAATACTGCTTAAGCCGGTGCTAGGGGGCGTGGGCAGTGTTGCTCTTTCCATTACTGCCCATGAACAGACTCAATCAAACCGAGTCTGCAATTTTCACTATTTGCCTTGTTCTCGTGCTTCCATGGGATCTAAAATTCCAGATTTTATTTACTTCACAACACGGGTGTCAAGTGCTGTGTGGTGCCGTAAAAAGTCCGCCCTGACTTCATCTCAGTGTTGTTTAAATTTTCTGGTCCTTTGGATCATTGATTTCAAATCATTTAGATTTGAAGATTGAATACTGCTTAAGCCGGTGCTAGGGGGCGTGGGCAGTGTTGCTCTTTCCATTACTGCCCATGAACAGACTCAATCAAACCGAGTCTGCAATTTTCACTATTTGCCTTGTTCTCGGTGCTTCCATGGGATCTACATTCCAGATTTCATCTAATTTGGTTATTTTGGTAGGTCTGATGAGTGGAAAGACTTGTTTGAAGTTTCAATTCAATATCATCTATGGTTACTGAGATAAAGGCTTGATAGTAATTGCACCCAGCACTTTACCAGTCTAACAACGCCGCCATTTTTGAAGTGTCAATGAATTCGGATATGATCACACGCCTTTCCCAGCTTCAGGAGGTGGGTAGAATTCGGGTGACACAACTATAGCATTGCCCGGGTTAAACGAGTTATTGAGTCAGGGAAAATGCAAGCTACCATCCACGCCCTCTAGCCCCGGGTGGAGCAGAACGCGACATTTACACATGTTACAAGTACTAGAATATAATTTAGAGACATCCGCAGATGTATTCATACGGCGGTGCACATGAAACCTTCAATGATGCACAGTGTGCAGTTCCATGAAAAGCGGCGTATGGTCCCCAGATAAAATAATGGCATTGCCCTAAACGAGAAAACAATGGGCATCAGCCACACGTTCACAAACCATTTTCGGTATCAGCTGAGTTTGAGACTGAAATTTTAGTAATATTATTGGAACTTCAAGAGTTAAAAAATCCAATTTTAAAATACAAAGGTAGCTTTATTTAACGTCGCATATGATCTATCTATCTATCTCTTCATACTGCATCACACCTCGCGCGAGTATTATGGGCAGGTGCGCGTCGGTGATTAGTGCAGAATAAAAGAATAAAAACTGAAAGACAGTTCTTTCAGCGATAGTAAGAATATGGAAGTGATTTAAGTTGTTAAAATGTTAAAAGGGATGGAGTAAAAAAAATAAAAACAATTGCAGTTTAATTAGTAACTGAGCTGGGCCACTGCCTGCTTGAAGGACTCAAGGTCGGGCAGAGTTGCAATATTTGGGGGTAACCTATTCCACAAGACTGTGGTATGGGGGAAAAAGGAATATTTCAAGTTATCTGAACTGACATGGACTTGACGGAGACTTAAGGGATGCATGTATCTCGTTAACCTTGTAGGGGCTTCTAAGTAATTGGGGAGGGTGATAGCTACAAGGTCATGGTATATTTTATAGAACATGACGAGCTTGGAGTCTAGACGTCTATTCTCAAGCGTGCGCGAATCAAGGGTGTTTTGCATTTGTGTTACGCTGGAGTAACGGTAGTAATCATTCTTGACCCATTTGATCGTGCGTCGCTGGACCATTTCCAGCTTGTGAATACTGACCTATGTATGTTGTGACCATGCAGATGAGGCAGGATAAGGTCGGTCTGTTTACCTATTGAGAGATATTTTGCCAGCTCGTCTACTAACTCAATGAGCTGGGTCTCACAGGACCGTCTTTCACGGAACCCGTGCTTCAGTTCATAGAGTATGTTATGCGCTGAGAAGTGTGTGGATAGGCTAGATGCTTTGACGTGCCCCAGGAGTTTACATAGAACACATGCAAATGATATGGGCCTATAGTTTGCTGGATCACTAGTATCACATTTCTAATACAGAGGCGCGACCTTTGCCTTCGTCCACTCAGAAGGGAGTTGACCAGGTTTTAGGGACTTTTGGAATAACAGTGATACTATGTCAATGATCTCATGGCGGAGTTCCTTAAAGACAATGGGCTATCTGAGCCGACAGCCTTAACCAGTTTGAGGTTTTGGAGTAGTTACAGGACACCATTTGGGTCTATTTTTATGTTTGGCATCACTGGGTATTTTGGGTTCCTTAAAACATTTTTGGACAGCTGAGACAGTGATAGTGGAGAGACGCCAGAGAAAACAGACTGGAACTGTTTATTTAGGATGTTTGCTTTTCCTAGGTTTTTTGAAGTTAGAGTACCGCTTGTCTGATCTTTTAGTGGGGAAATACCTTGGCTGTCTTGTCTAGCAGTAGAACTTTTTGGTATTAAATTTGATGGAGTCAGTATCATCTGTTGTTGAATATCCAAAATGTTTTCTATGTATGCCTCACATGCTTTCTTTATCTTAGATTGTATCAGGTGTTTGATGGATTTGAATTTCCTGGTGTACTGATTTTGACCTTTGCGTTTTTGGACCTTTTGATAGAGGTTGTCTCTCTTTCTAATTAGTCTTTTATGCCTTGAGTGACCCAGGAGAGAAGCTTTTTGGTACATATTTTCTTTAATGGGACATATTTGGATCTATCTTCTTGAATTAATTGAGTGAACTTGGTCCAGAGGTCTTCCACTGACAGAGCCTCTGCATTGTGGAGGATATTGACCTTAGATCTATTAATGAAGTCCTTGAAATCATCCAATTTGGCTTTCCTAAATAAAGGGATTTCTCTGGGGGCCTGTCTGTTTATTTGCGGTTTGGGTCGAACTTGGGTGATGACGAGGTTGTGATCGGAGATACCGGATTGGACGGTAACGTTGCTGACAAGTGTTGGGTCGGTTGTTAGGAACCAATCCAAAACATTGTCATTTCGGTTGGGGGAGTTTATCATTTGTGTGAGGCTGTGATCATCAAGGACTTCAAATAATTTGTCATATGTTGAGGGACACTTACAGTTGGGCTTTAGGATTGGTACCAGGATAGTTTAGGGGTATTAAAGTCACCAAAGATCCATTTGGTTCCTTTAAGGGGTCTGGTAAGTTCCAGTGACCTTTCGAACTCCATGATGCTCTGGAGGTTATTTTCGTTTGGTCTATAGTACGCAGCAAAATAGAGGGGTTTGGCCATATTCATATTAACTTTAACCCATAGTATCTCCTTTACCAGTTTGTCTATCTTTCCGGAAGGTGGTATAACCTTAGGATGATGGGAATATTTTAGATGTGAGGTGGTCTTTACTCAACCAGGACTCAGTTCCAACAACAATATCTGGGTTGTGTCTATCGAGTAGGACATGGAACTCATGTTTCTTTTATTGACGATGGGCTGGCAGTTCATCATAACCTTAAAACTAGCATAGTGGGGAGGACTTTTATTTGCTTTTCTAGGTAACCTGGTGGGACCTGATTCTGCTGAGTTGGGGCTATGATGTGAGAGGGTTGAATAGCTATTGTGGTGGCTGGTGGGGGAGCTATAGGTGCTTGATAGGTTGGGGATGTTTATTGCTTTGCAGTGAGTGCATAGCCAGGAGAATGACATATCTAGACTAATCAATCTATCATATGTGTTGTCCCCTACATCTTGGCAGGCAATGTGGTGCCACCTTAGGCATTCATCACATTTTAGGGCTTGATCATTATCATAAACTTCAAGACCACAGTTTCCACTTGGATGACTTGGCCCAGGGCCGAGATTTAGTTCAAAATCTGCTGAGAGTGAGAGCAGGAGTAGGGACAGGTAAGCAAGAGACATGGAGTAATGCGATTTCTTGGAGAAGTTATACATGTACAATCGTTTCAGATGCAGAAACAGGCAGCACAACACCACAAATTTCTGCGGTCCAACATGGTTTGGACAGGTGTAGGGACAGGTGTAGGGTCGGGGCTGGGTGTGGACTAGCTCTTTGGGGTCAATACCAATCTAGGGGTGACTGATAATAAGGTAAAAACGACGCTGATGCCTGTGAACATGTTTTGAAATTTTCACCGGAAGTGTGAGAAAACCTATGACAATGTCAAGGTCAGGTTCACCGGGTACAGTGAAACCTGTAAATTCGTCTTAGATACACAAACTACACAGGTGATGAATGTGGATCGGCACAAATATGCTAGTTTTAACCTACCATACAAAATAAAACAGATTAGGGACTAAAAGCAGCTGTTTCACAGACAATTCTTCAGCGTGAAAAAAGAAGTGGTTAGCTTTTCCGACGCAAGCGCACCATTCTTTCCGACGCATGCGCACCAATATAACGTGAGCTACAGAAGTTCTATGCGACAAAATTTGTAATCCAGTGACAGATACCTACCTGATATTATTTTACCTCCCTGTACATAAAGTCTTTTAAATAATGAGTGACAAGAAAGGGAACTACCATTACCATATGTTGTAGTAAGAGACCGAACACCAACCTCCCATACTCAAATCAGACACTGCACCATTGAGCTATTGAGAATGCGATAAGTAAAATTTCGTTATCAAATTCAGCTGAGACTGTTTTTTTGTGTGTGAAGATGGTGCCTGATTCATGAATGTAATGGCGGTTTTTTCTCACTTTCCTATAAAGTATTTTACAAATCAGCTTTAATAAAGTCCTTATAAGCTATATCTATATGTACATCATCTTCGCTTCACCGTTGTCAAACTTCACTGATCGTTTTTTACAAATTCAGATTTAACCTATCCCAAGTAGATCACTATCACCTCACCTTGCCAGAATCATTAACTACTTAATAACACATTCACACACAATTTATTACTCAGATTCCTTTCCTTCCAACGAACAACCGACTGTAAAATACCTTCCCAAGCCAGGTACAGCCAAGCCCAAGCCTTGGTATATTTGCCAAGTGGCTAGCTACTCTATCCCTTAGATGAAGGTTTTTTTTTGTTGTTGTTTTTTAACCGTAACACTGTAAACATTTTATTCTTTCAACCTTGCACAGATGATATCTTTCTCACATTCATGACTTGCACCTCCGCAATATGATCACAATTGATTGTGTGGGGTAATAAGTAGCTGTATACTTTTTATCGTATTAAAACTGCATCTCATAAATCTGTCTCATTTCTTACAATTGTCTCAGTAGAACCTGGTAGATCAAGAGGGCTCTGGCAGGACCTGGACTAGCTTTAGTCGCAAGGTAGCATACCATAAAAGGAATTTTATGTAAGATATCACAAAATAATGAATTTATGATAACAAGGCATACCACATATTATATAATGGTTAATTGCAGTTTGATATGTGCTTTGAGCTCACACACTAATGAGCACAATCGCAAATTATCCATATTCAAGATTTAACTATCTGCTGGTTCTGAAATCTTGAATACTTTAATGTATTGAAAACAATATAAAAATGCATAGGAAAATTAAAAGGAAAAAAGAAAAACAACAGAGAAACAAAAAAAAAAAACAAAAAAAAAAAAACCCACATAATTATTTTAAACCAAATATTTATAAAAAAAAGAAATTTGAAAAAAAAAAATAACAAAAAAAACAAAAAATAATACTAAAAATGATAAAAAAATTGACATATAAAAATTTCAGGGAAAAAGAAATGCGGGTTTTGCAGGGCAAACTCCCAAAAACAAAAGTCTTAAAAATTGGCCCACCTTAAACAAGAAACCAATCGTGTATAGAGTAAAAATTTTTTCCAACATCCTAAAAATGTTTTTTTTTTTTCTTTCCCTTTGTATTTTCAGATGTTTTTCCCAAAAATCATGACGCAAAAAAAATGTTGCCCTTTCCCATAGTAGTTTTACTAAACATTTTTAAACCTTTAAAAATTTAAAAAATTTTTTAAAACTTTTTTACAAAAAATTTTTTCTGTTTATTTCAAATTTTCATTTCAAAATGTCACCCCTTACTCCATTTGTCTTTTTTGGAATTAAAATTGAAAGGGTTTTAAAAAGAAAATAAAGTGTTTAACCAAAGCCAAAAAAAAGGGTTTTTAAACGGAAGTTTTCTCAAATTTGTTTCCAAAATAAAAGGAAAATTGAATTTTCAACAATTTTATCCAAAAAGGAAAAGGGTTTTAAAAAAACATTAATATCATTATGCCAAATTTCCCTTTCCCGGGTTTTGGGCGCTAAAAGAAACAAAAAAGGAAGATAATAAAATTTCTAAAACCCAACTTTTTCAAATTAAATTTTCCGTCAAAACCGGGAAAGCTTTTTTTGTTTTTTTTCCCATCCCATGCCTTTTTTTTTTCCATCCCGTGTGTTAGAGATTCCCCTGGGGGGAAATTTTACTTTTATTTAAAATTTTTTCCGTGTTTTTTGAACATGGTGGGGAGGAAAGAGTGGGGTTTGGGGATCGCCCCAAAAACCCCGGGTTAAAGCCCCTTTAGGGTTTTTTTGGGCCATTTCCGCCTTTCCCAAAGGGCGGTGCCCACAATTTTCCCTTTTAATTTTTTTTTCGTTTTGACCTAGGTGCCCTCCCTTTTGTGTGAGAGTGTGTGTTGGGGTTTTGCTTTGGGGGTTGGGGTTTTTTTGTGTGGTGTTGGTCGTGTGCGCTTTCCGCATCTGGGTTAACTTTTAAGGGAGGCTGCGTTTTTCCGAACGGGGCTTTCCCTTGTTTTATTTTTTTATTCTTTTTTTTTTTTTATCGATTCTGTTCATCAGGGGTTAATGAATGGCAACACCCTCACGCCCCCCTAGCCCCGGTTTAAAGGGCGGAACCCTTTTAACACATCTATTGAATGGACCCCATTTTCCCAAACTACCAAAAAATTTACAACACTGAAGAAAAGTAGGGGGGAACCCTTAAAAACACCCGGGCCACACGGCCCCTAAAGATTGTTTGTGATATTTTAATAAAATCGAAAAAAAACCTTTTTAAAACATAAAAGGGAAACCGGGAACAATAATAGCAGACTGGGTTTGATTGAGTCTGTTTCATGGAGGAAAATGAATGCCAACACCCCCTCACGCCCCCCAAACCCACGGGCTTAAGGGGAACTCAATGACCCCAAAGGGCCAGAAAAAATAACAACACTAAATCCAATACGAGGAAACATTTTACGGCCGCCAAAAGGCAAAAAAGATTGTTTTTTTGTTGTCACAAATTGACATACGGGCCCCTTATTTTATCTGTATTAAATTCAGGAATTGAAAAACTTTTTTTTTTTGTAAATTTTTGAGTATTAAAGGAAATTTGCAGATTTCAGCATGAAATACCCTTATATTTTTTTTTTCATAACAAAAATTTTCCATGAAAAATTTAAATTAAAATTTCCTTTTCGAAAAAAAAATTTTTGTTTTTTTATAAACTTCATTAATTTATGTTTTTATCCCCCAAAACCACTAAAAGGGGGCCTAAAATTTGTAAATTTTAAAAATTCGGGGCCAAAAGGATTTAAATTTTCCCGGCTAAAATCGTGAACCCCCGGAAAAATGACAATACCCAAAAGCCCCACGGCTTACCCGTGAATCCCTTTAAATTTTTTTTTTTGGCGGGACAAAATCCTTTAAAATAGACGGGAACTAAAAATCCCTTTTGCGCACACCACCTCCGACATTATAGACAAAATCTATGCCCGGGGAATTATTTTTTTTGTTTAAAAATTTTAAAATTGCCCAAATCGAGGTAAGAAATTTATTTGTTGTTTTTTGTATGATTTTTGCTTTCCCCTTTTTTTTGGGGATAAATTTTGTTCATTCTACAGAATTCTGTAACTTTTACTTTTCGGCATATGATTTTTGCTAGTTCGGTATTCGGGAGGGGAAAATTTTAAAATTTTTCAGACTTTTGAAAATTTTTTCCCCGAAAGAGGAAAAATCAAAAATTTTTCATTTATGAAAGAAAAAAAAATTTTGTACTAAAATTTAAAAAACAAGATTTTAAAAAAGTACTTTTTTTCCCAAAAACTTATGTCAAACTTTTTGGGTTTAATTAGGGAACCCCTTTAACTGAAATTGTATGGTTATGTATAAATCTATATGGAAACCCCTAGTGCCATTTTTGAAATTTTTAATTGTAAAATAAAAATTTAGTGACATCTATGCATACACTTACAATGTCCTTTTTAAAATTTTATGGCAAAGATATTTATGGATGCCAACAAACTTTAAAACTTTTGGGATTTAAAATTGAATTTTTTTTTTAATTTGTAGTTGTAAATAAAAGCTCATTTTTAACAAGCCCAAAAATCTATAATGTTTCCTCATATACTTTTCAAATCTTTTCAAACTTTAACTTTGGGTCTTTTAAGAAGTAATCTTTGAAAAAATTTGGAAGTAATAATTGACGTATTTTAATCAGGTGACGTTTAAAAATTTAAAAAAAGCACAAAAAATTTTTTAAAAATTAGCACGATTTTTTTAGGGAAACCCTACGGAGGTAGGGTTATACCCAAAGGAGCATTTTTTTATGCCCTGACTTTTTTGGGTTTTGCTATGGTGCTTACCATATTTATATTTTTTAAATTTTTTCCTTCCCCCAACTTTTTTACCTGGTGATGTCAAAACCCCCGGAAGTACAATTCCCGAGGTTCATTTTTGTCTTCCCCCCCCGCCGGATTTTGATATTCCCAGCGCAAGTTTTCGCCCCCAAGGTTGGGGCCGAAAAACCCGCAAAAAACGATGATTTTTTTCCCTGAAGTCAGCTCAGGGGCAATAAACCTACCACCATAGGGAGCCAAAACGGAACCCAACGTATTCCCGGGGTTTAAAAGGGGGAATTTGAAATTTTAAATTTTAAAGCTTTTTTTTTGTGCTAACTTAAAAATTTTAACACAATTGAATTAAAGAACTTTGTCACGCCCCAATTAAAAAAGGAATTTAAGAACTTTTGTATCTAAGATACTGAACTTTCTTTTTTTTTTTTTCTCTAATCAGTTTTTTTTCTTTTCATATCTATTAAATTTTTTAAAAATAAATTTAAGAAAATAAATTGTAAATTTTGTAAAGGGTTTGTTTTTGTTCTAAAGGTTACTGTCCCCCGGGTACGGCCTTTCCTGTCAAAAAGGTGTGAAAGGGGAAAAAATTGGTCGACCAGACCCCGTGCTTTTCCCGAAAATTATTAACACCCTTTTAAATTTGCACAATAATTTTGTAAATTTTTCCCTCTTTTTTTTGTTTTTTTTTTACACAAATAAAAGTTTTTTCATTTTTCAGAGTGACCCTTACCTCAGACAAGACAAGACTTTTCCCTAGTTTCAAAAAAACCAGTTTTAAATTGGCACAGCCCTGAAGACAGTTGCAAAACGACACGGGTTTCCCTGGGGTGAGTTCGTTCCTTTTATTTTTTTTTTTGGTTTTTGTGTCACTCTATGTTTAAGGGCCCACCAAAAAATCGGTTTAAGAGTGCCCGGGCCCCTTGAAAAGGGAAAGTTAAACCTACCACACTTAATTGTCGCCCGGCCCCTACTTTTTTCCCCATTGACCCTTTTGGGGAATTTAGTGTACGATACATACAAATTTACATTTTTTTTTAATTTGTGTGTTTTTAAGCAAGCTTTTTCCCCTTGAAATAATTTTTAAACCCTTTCCCCTTATGTTGAAGTGCAACACTTTTGTGTTATACCTAAAACTCTATCTTGGGAAAAGCACGTTGATTTTTTTTGTTTATTTGTTACACTAAAGTGTTAACACCATTACATTTAATTTGGATATTTGATAAGGCTAAGGAAATTGTTACAGCCTACCGTCCGTATTTTTTTGGGAATTGTTCCCTATGCAACCTCGTTTGACACATAGTACTGTTGCGAAAATTAGTGTATTTTTTTAAGTGGGGGACTTTTTGTGAAATATATACTTAGTGAATTTCCCTTTTTTTTTGGCTCCAGGGGTAAACTGTAAGCTTTTTGTAAACGTGTAACCCCCCCCCCCTGGGTTTTTCCCTCACGATTTTTAAAAACCGTGCTCGGGTTTTTAAAAAAAACGTTGTACTGTAGGTTTAATGGGGTTTTAACGAAGTGAAAACCTTACATTTATAGAGTTAACAAAGGGTTTGGAAAAGAGTTGGGTTTAAATTTAAGGAGAGGATTTACGTAATTTTTGAAAAAGGGAAGAGCAGCTGGGGAAACGTGAGGAAAGACATATAAAATTAGAGGCAGGGGAAAGAAAAATTAAGGCAGAGAAAGATAGATTAGAGGCAGAGAAATTAAGAGCAGAGGCAGAAAAAGATATTTTAGAAGCAAAAAGATAGTTTAAGGGTTAAAAAGCTAGGTTGCAGAAAAAAAAGATAGAATATAAAAAACCCAAAGTATTTTTTAAAAGGGAGAAGTTTAAGAGAAAAAAACAGAAGAGAAAAGAAAAGGGGAAAGGTTAGAAGCAGATGGGGAAAAGGTTTAAAGAAAAAAGAAGTTGGGTTTGCGAAGGAAAAAAATAGAAAATGAACACGAAGTACCCTTAGAGGTTGAAAAGGGAAAAAGTTAGAGTTAGAACGAAAATTAGAACTAGATAATTTTGAAAGGAAAAGGAAATTAATGTTTCTAGGAAGTTAGAAACAAAAAGGAGGAAGCAAAAGTAAAAATTTTAGAAACAAGCAAAGTTTAAGACAGATTTAAAAAAGGGTTTAGTAAACAAAGGAAAAGGTTTAAAGAACCCCCTTTTTGTTTGAGAAAATTGATTCCATGGATGCGTACTTAAAAGGTACAAAAACGTAGGGCTGTTGCGCAGGATTGGGAAAAGAGATATGGTCCATTAAATTTAAACCTTTCCTTTCAAAAGGGTACGGGAAGAGATTTTTTTTATAGGCTTCCCTTGGGAAAAAAGGAAAGGGTTTTGATAAACTGGGAAAGGGCCCCTTTGCTACGTCAGTTCGAACTCACTGACGATGGTAAAGAAAAAAATTTAGAAAATGAGAGCCCCGGAAAAAAGACCTTTGTGAAGTTTCACCAGAAAAAGTAGATTTTTTAATGGTTGGCCCAGACGAGTAAGTAAAAATAAAAAATTTCGAAGGGTTTTTAGATTTTTTTCTTAGGGACCAAATTTTAAGATGTTTTGAATAGAAACTATACCAAAAATTTGTAGTAAAGGAAATTAGTTTTAAAAACTAGGAAATTTGCAGAAGATGCAGATTTGGGTTTTCAAAGGACCGTGGGAATCCCAAAAAAGTTTGTGAATTTGAACCAATAAGGACCGGGGCTATAAACCATATGAAACACCCCAGAGACAGAAACCCCATTTGTCGTAATGTAGGGACTAATAATAGAGGTAGGGAGCAAAGTTGCTAATAGAGTTAAGGTTTTCAAACCCCTTTGGGGTTTTTACTGAAGTGTAAAAAGTGGGTCCCAATAGGGCAAAAACCATAATTTCTGTAGGAGTGGAAAATTTTCGGCGGTAATAAACCAATGCAGCATCAGAGGGTTTGAGGTAACAGGAAATTTTAAAGGGGAGAATAGAAAAAAGTAAGGGGAAAATAGAAAAAAGAGGGAGAGGCCGTGACCGATCTAGGGGTTTGAGGTAGAGGGAAAAAAATTGAGATAAGAAAAGGGGTTTAAATCCCAAATAGGTCAAGAGTGGAAAAATAAATTTTAGAACCCAAGTGATGTAGAGGGGTTAGGTTGCTTATGGGAAGTACAGGGCCAAAAAAACCCCGGGATTGTAATGGTAGGGAAAGTTTAACGCTAGCGGGAAACAGGTTGTACATGTTTATTTAAACGGGGCCTTAAAATAGAAGCCCAAACAGTTTTTAAAAAAAACCCCTAGATGTAAGTACAAAAGATGGGAGTGAACATTGGGTGAAGAAACAAAATAATAATTGGGTTGCCTATTTCAAGGGTACAGTAAGGGGTTGGTTTGTAGATAATCCAACCCAAAAAAAGTTATAAATTGGGAATGAAGAGGGAGTGAAGAACCTCAGTTTTAAATAGTTTTTGCGTCAGCAGAAAAACTAGGGCGCAAGCCAAAATTAAAACAAGTAAAGCTTAAAATTTTCCCCCAGATTTTAGTATATCTAGAGAGGAATTCTTAGAAAAGCAAACAGAAAGGGTACACTTAGAAATTTTTTTAGAAAGAAGGGTGAGGGAAAGGGACGATTAAAACATTTTAGAGGTAAAAGGGTTTTGTTTTGGTTTTGGTTTAAAAATAGAAAAGTTAAAATAGAGGGGTAAACCGCCCAAAAATTTAAAAAAAAGTAGACATTTGAAATTAAACCCAAATGTCTTTAAAAAACTGTAAAGAAAGTTTCACATTATTCGTTACTGTCCCGGCCATTTAGGTAAAGGAAAACTATTTATAAAGGTTTTTAAGGGGAAAATTTTCTGGCCAGGAGTAATGGCAGAGGTTTGGAGGTACTGTCTTCATGTAGTATATTTTCAACGTACCCCATAGGCTAAGGGGAAAAGTAATAAAAATTTTTGTTGGAAAAATGCCCTTTTATTGATACTTCCCCTTTAAAAAAGAGTTGCCGCGTAAAAATTGGTCCGACGAACCCAAGCTGAAAGGAAAAACCCGGTAATTTTTTACTAAGGTAGATTTTTGCTACTAATTTTCCAGAAACTTAAACACAAACCAGTATTGAAAAATGAGAGAGTACAAAGGCATTAAAAAATATGTACCTTTGATTAGGGAGTGCCAAGGAAATGCATACCGATTGTGGATCGCAAATTTACCGTCAGAAACCTAAAATTCCAAAAATTTAAAGGTTTTGTCATTAAGGCATTAACTACAACACCATCACCCTATGTGTAAAAGGGTTTTGTAGAGAAGTTTAACCGGTAGTTTTTAAGCAAATGTTTTTAACGTAAGGGTTTGTGGGGAAAACCAAAAAATTGGGATAGGTATTTGAATGCTATGTTTTTTTGCTTTCCGGAAGTTTCCCCAAGAAAGGGTTTGGGATTTCCTCCCCCTTTGGTTACTTTAAAAAAGGGAGAAAAAAACCGTGACCGATAACTGTTTCTAAGAGGTTTTTGGGCTGGTAAAGGGCGGGGAAAGATGAGGTTAAAACCACTTACCCCGTATGTTTTTATTTGCAAGAAAATTTTGGGGGATACGTGTAAGATACTCAGCCCATTAGCAAAAAATAGTGCTAAAACAAAAAGAATTTCAAAAGGGAAAGCTAGAATAGGGGGGTTTTTGGGAGGGATTTAAAGGGACCCTTTTAAATTTTTACCACAAAAAAAAAATTGTTTTTTTACATTGGAAGGGTCCCCTTTCTTTTATAGAGGAAATAAAAAAGACAAAATTACAGGGTAGAAAGTAACCGGGAAAATTGAAAAAAAGTTTCAAAGCAAACCCTGCTGAAACAGTACTGTTAAGGGGAAAAAGGGTGATAGTTTAAATCCTATACCAGATAAGGGGAAAAATTTAAAAAAGGTTGGGGCAGCTATTGTAGAGGAGGATCAAGAGATTTTTGACAGATTAGATCCAATGAAAGTAGTTAGGTTTTCGAGTAGAGTAGAAAAGGGTATAATTTTGGGGTTTCCCAAAAAAACAGGTACAGAAACGTACAAATTGTAGAGAAAATCCGGGGTTCCAGTAAATGGGGAAACAGGAAATAGAAAATTTGTTTAGAAAAATTTCCAAAGGAAATTTAAAAATATTTATTTGTAAAGCATACTTCTATTGATACTTTTTTAAATTTATCTCAAATGCCCCGGGGCCATTGGGAGTTCCCCTCACAGATTTGACGAAAAAAGGGTCAACCAAATCTTGTAGAGTGGGGGGAAAGCAAGGGAAAAAGGGTTTCCCCGACTTTTAAGGCTAGCTTAATGGGTCCCCCCATTTTTTAAGTTGCCCCGATTTAGAACAGACTTTTATATTGAGAGTTAAACTTCCCAAATTTTTGGGTTTTGGCTCAAATATTGCTTTAGAAAAATGAAGGGAAGAAATTAACCCGTACGTATGCCCAGTAGAAAATTGCTAACCCAAAGGGGGCAAAAAAAACTCAGTGATAGAAAAGGAGTGTTTTCGATTTGAATTTGGGGATACTAAGTTTCACCGGGATTTGTTCGGAAAGACTTTTTATTAAAAACAATCATCAGCCGCTCACTTATTTGAATAAAGCCGAAACTTAGGGAATTCCAGGCGATGAATGGGGGATTGGCAAAATTTCACCAAATAGGATCAGGATTAGAAACAATTCCGGAAAAGAAAATGTAGGCGCAGATTATTTGGTAGATTTTAACCGGTGGCAAATTAAAATGATGTAAAGATAGTGACCATTTTGTGTTTTTCCTTTTGTTTTGCTATTTTCAGGGAAAGTCCCTTTTGCTTTCAATTAAAAAAAAAAATAAAAATTTTTTTTTTTTAAAGGGGGGAAGTGGCCCAAATTGACAACGGGCCTTATTTTTTTCTGTAGTGTAAATGCCGGGGATTTCATCAACTTTTTGTAAATTTTTTTGGGTTTTTTTGAGGTAAATTTTCCAAAATTTTTACGCATGAAATACCCCTTAAAATTTTTCTGTATTTCATAACCCTAAATTTTCCCTGTAAATTTTTTTTAAATTCTTTTCAGTAATAAAAAAGTTGAAAATTTAAAAACCCTTTAGTTTTAAATTTTTGTTTTTAATCCCCAAAACCACTATAATTGGGGCCCCAAAAGTCCCAAATTTAAAAAAAGGGGCCCAAAATATTTAAAATTTCCCCCCGGGAAAATCGTGAAACCCTTTAAAATGAACAATTTCATAGCTCACCTTAAACCGGAATCCCAAAAATTTTGTATTTGGCGGACATTATCCTTTAAATAGACGGACTAGATATGCCTTGGCCACCAAACCCTTTTTGACATTAAAGACGAATCCATGGCTGAAAAATTTTTTTTTTGCTAGAAATTTATGCTCGATCGAGGTAAGAAAAATTTTTTTGTTAGATTTTTTGTATGATTTTTTTGCATTAAAGATTTTTTTTTTTGGTAAATATTTTGTTTCATTCTACAGAATTCCCTTTTAAAATTTACTTTTTTTGGGATATGAATTTTTTCCCATTTCGGGAAAGTAAGGGGTGATTTTTTTAAATTTTTCAACTTTTGTAAATTTTTTTCGAAAGAGGAATCTAAAAAAGTTTCATTTATATAAGATTTTAAAAATTTTTTACTTTAAATTTGTAAAAAATGAAATTTATAAAGTACTTTTTTTCAAAAACCTTATGTCAAAAAAATTTTTTTTAAAAATGGAACCCCCTTTCGATTGTTTTGGTTAGTATAAATCTATATGGGAATCAATGCCATTTTGTAATATAATTTTTGTAATAGAAAAAGTGTGGGCAGTCTTGGGATACACCAAAAAAACAATGTCCCCTTTTTTGTGTATCATTGATATTTTAAAAGGAAGCCAACCCAAACAATAACTTTTTTATTTTCATTGAAATTTTGTTAAAATTTTAAATTTTAAATTAAAAGCGCAGTTTATCAAAATCCTTTTCTTAAAAATGTTTTTCCCCATATACTTTTCATATCCTTTCATACTTTAAAATTTAGGGCTTTTAAGTAATTTAAACTTTTTTAATAAAGGAAGAAAAAAGTGACGTATTTTAATCAGGGGACGTTTTAACTTATACACATATATTTTTTTAAAAAGTACACGTATTAATTTATGGGAGCCTACGGGGGTATGTATACCCAAAGGAGCAGTTTTAAGGGCCCCCACTTATTTGTTTTTTCCCATGGTGCTTACCATATGGGTTTTATATTTTAGCTTCTTCCGCCAGAAAGGGTTTTACCGGTGATGTCATAACCCGGGAATTTCAAAGCCCCAGGGTTTATTTTCTTCACTCCCCTGGATGTGATAATTTCCCGCGCAGAGCTTTCGTCCCATGGGTTGTCCCCTAAACCCCCAAAAACGAAGAAATTTTTTTATCCTCTGAAGTCAGCTCAGGGATGCAAACACCCACCACCATTGGGACCAATCCGGGAAAACAACGTATTCACGGTTTTAAAGGGGCCCGTATTTTGAAATTTTGAACCCGTTTTTTTTTGTGCTACTTAAAATTTACAAATTTAATTAAAAGAAAATGTGTCCCCCTTTAGATTTAGAAAAGGAATTTTAAGAAACTTTTGTATCAAAGAACTGAACTTTCTTTTTTTTTTCTTTCTTCTAATCAGTTTTTTTCTTTTCATATCTATTCATTGTTAATAATCATCTTATGTAAATAAATTTGTAAATATTGTAAAGGGTGTTGATTTGTTCTGATGGTTACTGTCGCCGGTACGGCCTTTCCTGTCACATTGTATTCAGAATATGCCCAATCTCTCCATTTATGACAATATTATACATACCAAAATTTTATGACAAGCGGGATGATTTTTTTAGTATTGTAAATTTAGCCCGTTAGGATGGATATGTATCTCGAGCTACATCTTATAGGGTATATATTTCTCAATTAATTCGGTTTGCCAGAGCTTGTAGTCATGTTGAGGATTTCAATGAACGTAATCAATATCTCACAAATAAACTTCTTCATCAAGGCTGCCGTTATTACAAATTGCGTAAATGTTTTGTTAAATTTTACTACCGTAATTCTCATTTGGTTTTAAAATTCAGTAGTAATTTAAAGAAAATAAAATATATGAAAAGATCCTTTGGAAGCATAGAATGCAACCAAACAGAATAATAGCAGACTCGGTTTGATTGAGTCTGTTCATGAGAGGTAATGAAATATGCACACCCCTCACGCCCCCTAGCACCGGCTTAAGCGGAACTCTATTATACATACATGTATATTGAGTGGACTTCATGATCCCAAAAGGACCAGAAAATACAAGAACACAATCCAAGTACGGGGAAACCTTTTACCACACGGCACTTAAAGATTGCTGTTGTGATAGTTAATAAAATCTGTGAAAAGATCCTTTGGAAGCATAGAATACAACCAAGCAGAATAATAGCAGACTCGGTTTGATTGAGTCTGTTTAAGAAAGGTAATGAAATATGCAACACCCCTCACGCCCACTAGCACCGGCTTAAGCGGAACTCTATTAAACATATATTGAATGGACTCTATGATCCCGAAGGACCAGAAAATATAACGACACCTCTGCGAGAAGGTATTTCAAAACCCGATTTTTATGGGGATGTGCTTTATAAACTTCGTAAGATTTTTGGTCATGGTAATTTTCCAACTGTATTTGGTAAAATTATACAATGTTTTATTAAAAGAGGTAACGTCCCAACTGTTTTGAGACACACCACATGTTTAGTGTTCAACCTGTTTACAGTTGGACACTACGCTTCCCTCTTTTATTGTGTCTGACGGAAGAGGGAGAGGACTCTGTGATAAGCAGTTTATAAATCCCACCGGGACTGAACTGTTTTGATTTCTGTCTTCTGGCCTGTTTCGTCGGTCCCTTAAGGGTGTTTCTTTTGATGCTCTGTTTTCTGCAAAGGCAATGAGTACATACGTATTTGGTTCTTAAGTTTGCTTTTTATAATGACAGTAAAGTTGGTAGGCAGTTGGTAATTGGTAGTTGAACATTCGAATAACCAACTACTTACTAGTTGCCAGTTGGTTATTCAAAATGTATAAGCAAGTCTGATTACCTTTTAAAACATAATGATAAAAAAATCATTCTAATACATGTTTTTTGTTCTTTAAAATTAATCTCATTTCTTAAAATGCATTCAGCAGTCTCAAAAAGTACCTTGACAGCCAGTTGCCAATTCGCGATATGTTTCAGAAAAGCTTTTTTTTTTTCAGTCACAAATGGATAAAATCATTCAATATGACATTTTATTATGGTTTTTAATATCAATATCTGACGCTTTCAACCTAAAGATCAGTCTTGAAACACTAAGGAGAGCCAGTTGCCAATTCGCGAGCGAATAACCAACTGCCTACTGGTAGGCAGTTGGTTATTCGGCATTATTATACAGTCAGTGTTTTGATAGAACATGATAAAAAAATTTATTCTAACCCTTGTTTGTGTTGTTGTTTTATGTGTGAGTATTTATTTTTTTAAATGCATTCAACAGTCTCAAAATGCACAGGAGAGCCAGTTGCCAATTCGCGGATATGTTTCAGAAAAGCCGATTTTTCAGACACATATGCATAAATAATTCAATCTTACATATATTTGTTTCTTTCATATCAATATCCGACACTAACAACGTATAGATTAGTGTTGGAAGCACTCAGGAGAGCCAGATGCCAATTCGCGTGCGAATACCAGTAGGCAGTTGGTTATCCACATTTTACTGTCAGTCATTGTTTTGGTAGAACATGATAAAAATTCATTCTAACCCATGTTTTGTTGTTGTTTTAGTCAGTATTTATCTTTTAATGCATTCAACAGTCTCAAAAATACACCAGGAGAGCCAGTTGCCAATTCGCGATATGTTTTCAGAAAAGCCGATTTTTCAGACACATATGCATAAAATAATTCAATTTTACATATATTTTGTTCTTTCGTACCAATATCCGCACTTTCAACGTATAGGTCAGTCTTGGAAACACTCAGGAGAGCCAGTTGCCAATTCGCGTGCGAATAACCAACTGCCTACTGGTAGGCAGTTGGTTATTCGACATTTTATTGACAGTCATAGTTTTGGTCGAAGATGATAAAAAAGTAAATCTAGTCCTTGTTTCGTTCTTTAGTGTTAATATTTATTCCTTTCAATGCATTCAACAGTCTCAAATGCACAAGGAGAGCCAGTTGCCAATTCGCGATATGTTTCAGTAAGCCTTTTTGTCAGACACATATGATAAATAATTCAATTTTACAGATATTTTGTTCTTTCGTACCATATCCGACACTTTCAACGTATAGGTCAGTCTTGGAAACACTCAGGAGAGCCAGTTGCCAATTCGCGTGCGAATAACCAACTGCCTACTGGTAGGCAGTTGGTTATTCGGCATTTTACAGACAGTCATAGTTTTGGTCGAAAATGATAAAATATCAATCTAGCCCTTGTTTCATTCTTTAATGTTAATATTTATTCCTTTCAATGCATTCAACAGTCTCAAAATGCACCAGGAGAGCCAGTTGCCAATTCGCGATATGTTTCAGTAAAGCCTTTTTGTCAGACACATATGAATAAAATAATTCAATTTTACATATATTTTGTTCTTTTGTATCAATATCCGACACTTCCAACATATAGGTCAGTCTTGGAAACACTCAAGAGAGCCAGTTGCCAATTCGCGTGCGAATAACCAACTGCCTACTGGTAGGCAGTTGGTTATTCACATTTTATGACAGTCATAGATTTGGTCGAAAATGATAAAAAAAGTCAATCTAGTCCTTGTTTCGTTCTTTAGTGTTAATATTTATTCCTTTCAATGCATTCAACAGTCTCAAAATGCACCTGGAGAGCCAGTTGCCAATTCGCGATATGTTTCAGACAAGCCGATTTTTCAGACACATATGAATAAAATAATTCAATTTTACATATATTTTGTTCTTTCGTATCAATATCTGAGACTTTCAACGTATAGGTCAGTCTTGGAAACACTCAGGAGAGCCGGTTGCCAATTCGCGTGCGAATAACCAACTGCCTACTGGTAGGCAGTTGGTTATTCGACATTTTAATGGCAGTCATTGTTTGGGAGAACATGATAAAAAATCATTCTAACCCTTGTTTTGTTGTTGTTTTATGTTAGTATCTATTCTTTAAATGCATGCAACAGTCTCAAAATGCACCAGGAGAGCCAGTTGCCAATTGCCGATATGTTTCAGAAAAGCTTTTTTTTTCAGACACATATGAATAAATAATTCAATTTACATATATTTTGTTCTTTCGTATCAATATCCGCACTTCCAACATATAGGTCAGTCTTGGAAACACCCAGGAGAGCCAGTTGCCAATTCGCGTGCGAATAATCAACTGCCTACTGGTAGGCAGTTGGTTATTCGACATTTTAATGGCAGTCATTGTTTTGGGAGAACATGATAAAAAATTCATTCTAACCCTTGTTTTGTTGTTGTTTTATGTTAGTATTTATTCTTTAAATACATTCAACAGACTCAAGATGCACCAGGAGAGCCAGTTGCCAATTCGCGATATGTTTCAGTAAAGCTTTTTTTTCAGACACATATGAATAAAATAATTCAATTTTACATATATTTTGTTCTTTCCTATCAATATCCGACACTTCCAACATATAGGTCGTCTTAGAAACACCCAGGAGAGCCAGTTGCCAATTCGCATTCGAATAACCAACTGCCTACTGGTAGGCAGTCAGTTGGTTATTCGACATTTTACAGACAGTCATTGTTTTGGAAGGACATGATAAAAAATCATTCTAACCCTTGTTTCGTTCTTTTATGTTAGTATTTATTCTTTTAAATGCATTCAACAGTCTCAATATGCACCAGGAGAGCCATTTTCCAATTCGCGATATGTTTCAGAGAAGCCGATTTTTCAGACACATGTGCATAAAATATTCAATTTTACATAGATTTTGTTCTTTGTATCAATATCCGACACTTTTCAACGTATATGTCAGTCTTGGAAACAATCAAGAGAGCCAGTTGCCAATTCGCGTGCGAATAATCAACTGCCTACTGGTAGACAGTTGGTTATTCGACATTTTACATACAGTCAGTGTTTTGGTAGAACATGTTAAAAATTTCATTCTAACCCTTTTTTTTTTGTTCTTTAATGATATTATTGATTCTTTTAAATGCAATTAGCAGTCTCAAAATCGCCAGGAGAGCCAGTTGCCAATTCGCCGATATGTTTCAGAAAAACCTTTTTTCAGACACATATGCATAAAATAATTCAATTTTACATACATTTTGTTCTTTCATATCAATACCGACACTTTCAACGTATAGGTCAGTCCTGGAAATACTCAGGAAAGCCAGTTGCCAATTCGCGTGCGAATACCAACTGCCTACTGGTAGGCAGTTGGTTATTGAAACATTTTACAGACAGTCAGTGTTTAGGTCGGAAATGATAAATAATTCATTTAATCCTTGTTTTCTTCTTTAATGTTAATTTTTATTCTTTAAATGCATTCAAAACAAAAAAAAACAAAACAATTCTTTTTACGCCTAAAAAATGGCATCAACAATCTTACTGCTACATGTCGCGTCAACATTAAATCGCCCCTATTTAATATACGCACTATTGTGTGTTTTATATACTGACTAAAGGTTAGGGTTATGTTTAACATAGGGTTTACTAGTGTATATTCAATGTATGCGTAAACTCAATGCGTGAGATTTAATGCCGCCTACAAGGAGGTAGTTGTTTTTTTGCACGCAACAGGCTCTCCTGAATGTTTCCAAATGAAAGTGTCAGATATTGATGTGTAAGTACAAACTAAATGTTTAAATGGATATATCTATTAATATTGAATACTTCTATGACTTTCGACAGAAATAGTGAATTTTTGACAAATGTAATATAACCAGCTGCATACCATTAAATATATTCACATGGCAGCAAGTCACCAATTAAAATCCTCGGGAAAACAAAGCTGCAGGTCAAGTTCAATAACACCGTTCATGAGATCGAGTTTAAAGAAGTTTCAAGTCATAAATCAAGCTGGACGAGGAATCTTAGGTCATAATCGGTTGTGCTATGGGGATATTACGCATCGGAATTTAAGCAATGTGCAGAGTTCATCAGGGCTGAACATCTGACTGGGGTTAAAATGCCATTCAGGACAGGTTCAAAGGCATTGTAAAATTGAAAGATTATCAGTTTAAAGGCCGACCAAACCAGTTGCTCAACCCACGAAAAATTAACCTTCCAATTGGAAAAAAAATGTTGAAAACGAAAAAAGACAAAAAAAAAAGATAAATAAACAAAAAACTGGTCTTCCTGAAAAATGCCGAAAAACAAACTGTTAGTAGAATTTGTAGTCTCATATTGCTAATATCCGCAATATGTAGACTACAAAAGAGAAAGAGTTATATATAACTTATATATATTTTTCATTGATTATTAAAAGAATCAGTGCTTTTGTTGTATGTTATAGTATATTGTAAACAATCTGATATGCAACACTCATTTACCTTTCTGTTACGTTGTTCATTTTTAACCATAATTTAAATGTAATTTAATTCACAAGTTTTGGTTATTGCTTTGATATTTTCAATAATAAATAGTCGAGTTGAGGTGTTTCAAATTCATGATTTATATATAGTCTACTATATCATAATGAGCCGCGCCATGAGAAAACCAAACATAGTGGTCAGGATCCACGCTGTTCGCTAACGGTTTCTCTAATTGCAATAGACTTTGAAAGTGAACAGCTAGCTTGGATCCTGACCAGACTGTGCAGATGCGCAGACTGGTCTGGATCCATGCTGGTCGCAAACACACTATTTGGTTTTCTCATGGTGCAGCTCATATAACAATGTTTTTGTTTTACACATTCCTTCTAATTATTTCACACACTGTCCAGTGTAATTACAAAGTTGACCACTGCCGTAATCTATAGTCCCGCTGCTGAGTGTTAATGTCCATTTTATTGACTTGGGAGTAATATTAATGACATGCATCGTCTTAGCAATCTAGGACCTGATATATGATGTGGTAAATGCACTTCCGCATTTGACTTATTTATAACAAAGACATAACTACTCTATATAATGAACAATCCACTACGCATAATGACATAATGATTAATATTAACAAATATCCTCTTCATATAATTTAATAACGACTCTATTATACGGCAGCGCAAGCTTCGTATGAGGATTTGGGGACCGTTTTTTTCTTTTAAAAAGTATCCGCTTTATATAAAGAGTACTTACTTTATGTAATGGGTATTTGAACGAACTCCATGTAAAGAAATATGTATTATATATAAGGATGAAACCACTTATATAAAAAAGTTTGCACTTTAAATAATGCCAAATATGCAGCAGTTCTTTGTTGCATAATAAATTTCGTTGCTATTACTATTTTTCTTGTTTTTGTTGCTTCTATATAATAAAGTGAATAACGTGTTATTGATATTGTCAACCCAAAAACTGAATTTTCATCCGAGCCGATGCAGTGAGGGTGTCGTTGACATTTTATCATTTTAGACTAAAAATGGACTTCTTGAAAATGTCGATTTACTAACTTCTCTACCAGTAGGCATTTGGTAATTCACAACGAATTGGCAACAGACATACCATGGTGTTCCCTGGATCTATTTACTTGTTGAACATATTTGATACTGAAAGAACAAAATATATGAAATTATATGAATTATTTTATGCACATGTGTCTGAAAAATCGGCTTTTCTGAAATATCGCGAATTGGCAACTGGCTCTCCTGGTGAATTTTTCAGACTGTTGAATGCATTTTAAAAGAATAAATACTAACATAAAAGAACAAAGAAAGGGTTTGAATGATTTTTTTATATTTTATGTTCTACCAAAACAATGACTGTCAGTAAAATGTCGAATAACCAACTGCCTACCAGTAGGCAGTTGGTTATTCGCACGCGAATGGCAACTGGCTCTCCTGAGTGTTTCCAAGACTGACCTATACGTTGGAAGTGTCGGATATTGATACGAAAGAACAAAATATATGTAAAATTGAATTATTTTATTCATATGTGTTTGAAAAATCGGCTTTCCTGAAACATATCCCGAATTGGCAACTGGCTCTCCTGGTGCATTTTGAGACTTTTGAATGCATTGAAAGGAATAAAAATTAACATTAAAGAACAAAACAAGGATAAGAATGAATTATTTATCATTTTCGACCTACACACAGACTGTCTGTAAAATGTCGAATAACCAACTGCCTACCAGCAGGCAGTTGGTTATTCGCACGCGAATTGGCAACTGGCTCTCCTGAGTGTTTCCAAAACTGACCTATACGTTGACAGTGTCGGATATTGATACGAAAGAACAAATTATATGTAAAACTGAATTATTTTATGCATATGTGTCTGAAAAATCGGCTTTTCTGAAACATATCGCGAATTGGCAACTGGCTCTCCTGGTGCATTTGAGACTGTTGGATGCATTGAAGGAATAAATATCGACATTAAAGAACGAAACAAGGACTAGATTGATTTTTTTTATCATTTTCGACCAAAACTATGACGTTCTGTAAAATGTCGAATAACCAACTGCCTACCAGTAGGCAGTTGGTTATTCGCACGCGAATTGGCAACTGGCTCTTCTGAGTGTTTTCAAGACTGACCTTTACGTTGAAAGTGTCGGATATTGATACGAAAGAATAAAATAATATGTAAAATTGAAAAAATGATTATTTTATTCATATTTGTCTGAAAAATCGGCTTTTCTGAAACATATCGTGAATTGGCAACTGGCTCTCCTGGTGAATTTTGAGACTGTTGAATGCATTTAAAAGAATTAATACTAATATAAAAGAACAAACCAAGGTTAGAATGAATTTTTTTATCATGTTCTACCAAAACAATGACTGTCTGTATAATGTCGAATAACCAACTGCCTACCAGTAGGCAGTTGGTATCGCACGCGAATTGGCAACTGGCTCTCCTAAGTGTTTCCAAGAGTGACTTATACGTTGACAGTGTCGGATATTGATATGAAAGAACAAAATATATGTAAACTGAATTATTTTATGCATATGTGTCTGAAAAATCGGCTTTTCTGAAACATATCCCGAATTGGCAACTGGCTCAACTGGTGCATTTTGAGACTGTTGAATGCATTTAAAAGAATAAATACTAACATAAAATAACAAAACAAGGGTTAGAATGATTTTTTTATCATGTTTTACCAAAACAATGGCTTTCTGTAAAATGTCGAATAACCAACTGCCTACCAGTAGGCAGTTGGTTATTCGCACGCGAATTGGCAACTGCTCTACTGAGTGTTTCCAAGACTGACCTATACGTTGAAACTGTCGGATATTGATATGAAAGAAACAAAATATATGTAAAATTGAATTATTTAATCAGATGTGTCTGAAAAATCGGCTTTCCTGAAACATATCGCGAATTGGCAACTGGCTCTCCTGGTGCATTTGAGACTGTTGAATGCATTGAAGGAATAGATATTATAATTAAAGAACAAAACAAGGGTTAGAATGATTTTTATCATTTTCGACCAAATCTATGACTGTCTGTAAAATGACGAATAACCAACTGCCTACCAGTAGGCAGTTGGTTATTCACACGCGAAATTGGCACTGGCTCTCCTGAGTGTTTCCAAGACTGACCTATACGTTGAAAGGGTCGGATATTGATACGAAAGATCCAGATATATGTAAAATTGAATTATTTTATTCATATGTGTCTGAAAATTTGGCTTTTCTGAAACATATCGCGAATTGGCAACTGGCTCTCCTGGTGCATTTTGAGACTATTGAATGCATTTAAAGGATAAATATGAACATTAAAGAACGAAACAAGGACTAGATTGATACTTTTTATTATTTTCGACCTAAACAATGACTGTCTGTTAAATGCTGAATAGCCAACGGCCTACCAGTAGGCAGTTGGTTATTCGCACGCGAATTGGCAACTGGCTGTCCTGAGTGTTTTCCAAGACTGACCTATACGTTGAAAGTGTCAGATATTGATACGAAATAACAAATATATGTAAAATTGAATTATTTTATTCATTTGTGTCTGAAAAATCGGCTTTTCTGAAACATATCGCGAATTGGCAACTGGCTGTTCTGGTGCGTTTTGCGACTGTTTGAATGCATTTGAAAGAATAAATACTAACATAAAACAACAAAACAAGGGTAGAATGAATTTTTTATCATGTTCTACTTAAACTATGACTGTCAGTAAAATGTCGAACAACCATCTGCCTACCAGTAGGCAGTTGGTTATTCGCACGCGAATTGGCAACTGGCTCTGCTGAGTGTTTCAAAGACTGACCTATACGTTGGAAGTGTCTGATATTGATATGGAAGAATAAAATATCTGTAAAATTGAATATTTTTATTCATATGTGTCTGAAAATTTGGCTTTTCTGAAACATATCGCGAATTGGCAACTGGCTCTCCTGGTGCATTCTGAGACTGTTGAATGCATTTAAAGGAATAAATATTAACATTAAAGAACGAAACAAGGACTAGATTGATTTTTTTATTATTTTCGACCAAAACTTTGACTGTCTGTAAAATGTTGAATAACCAACTGCCTACCAGTATGCAGTTGGATATTCGCACGCGAATTGGCAACTGGCTCTCCTGATTGTTTCCAAGACGGACCTATACGTTGAAAGTGTCGGGAATTGATACAAAGGAACAAAATATATGTAAAATTGAATTATTTTATGCATATGTGTCTGAAAAATCGGCTTTTCTGAAACATATCGCGAATTATCAACTGGCTCTCCTGGCGCTTTTGAGACTGCTGAATGCATTTAAATGAATAAATATTATCATTAAAGAACAAAACAAGGGTTAGAATAAATGTTTTATAATGTTCTACCAAAACACTGACTGTATGTAAAATGTCGAATAACCAACTGCCTACCAGTAGGCAGTTGGTTATTCACACGCGAATTGGCAACTGGCTCTCCTTAGTGTTTCCAAGACTGATCTTTAGGTTGAAAGTGGTCAGATATTGATATGAAAGACCATATAAAATGTCATATGAATGATTTTAATCAATTTGTGACTGAAAAAAGAAGCTTTTCTGAAACATATCGCGAATTGGCAACTGGCTGTCAAGGTACTTTTTGAGACTGCTGAATGCATTTTAAGAAATGAAGATTAATATTAAAGAACAAAACATGGATAAGAATGATTTTTCATCAGTATGTTTTAAAAGGTAATCAGACTTGCTTATACATTTTGAATAACCAACTGGCAACTAGTACGTAGTTGATTATTCGGATGTTCAACTACCAACTACCAACTGCCTACCAACTTTACTGTCATCTTTTTATATAATTATACAGGAGCATTTTTGTATTTTACATGCCATGCCTTTTGTTTCCATTGCGTGTGTTAGAGATTCACCTGGCGGGGATTACTTTTATTTACACTGTATCGTGACTTTGGAACATGGTGGGGGTAAGAGTGAGGTTGGGTGCGCATCATAAACCGGTTTAAGCTCCCCAGTGGTGTTTTTGCCACTGACCGTTTCAAGGCGGTGTCCCACTGTGTTCCTTTATTTGTTTGTTTTGTCCTTATGTGTTTGCTTTGTATGCGAGTGTGGGTGTTGGAAGTGTGCATGTCTGTGTACTGTGGGTTTCGTTTTGAGGAGGCTGCGTTTTTGGAGCGTGGCATTCCCTGTTTGATATTTATCTTTGTTGTTTTTGATTATTTCAGAAAATTCAAAAACAATTCTGTTATGAATAGTATTTAGATGTTGTATCTAATAGCTCGTTAAGAAAAGAACTCCCGTGTTTAAGAATAAGTTCTCATAACTTAGAAATAGAATTTGGCAGATATTTAAATATTGAACGAATTGATCCAAGTGCAAATTAAGTACATATAACGCTGTTCAATCAGAATGCCGTTTTCTTCTCTGCTGTCCAAAATATGTAGATATAAGAACTAAGTATTTAGGATATAGCCCCTGCCTACTTTGCAACAGTTTGCAAATATATTGTCAACAAATAACAAAAAGCTTATGCTTTAGTGTGCTTACTATGTTAAGGCATTTAGAATGAGGCGACATTCTCTTGACCAAGTAACTGCTTCTTGATTGGTTTATTTGTATATTAGTTGCGATATTACCCTAAAAATTGAATTGTATATGTATTGAAACTTATGTAATAGTCATATGTTGATTGTCTTGGGCATATTTGTCAAATAATCTTGTAAATAGCCAAAGGTAATGTATTTTGCCGATTTGCCAATAAAATGAAATGACAAATATAATACAAAAGTTCTTATATTTATATTATGCCTTAGGCAAAGTATGTTTTGTATATGCTTTAATAACTCTTATTTTTGTTGGACAAACAGGTCGACCAGACAGAGCTCAGTATTTTATGATGAAGTTAAATCAGGTTATGACTTATTGTTAACCAAATATGAAATATTAACTTTATAGATAAGAAAAACAGAACAACCACTGGGGAACGAACACTGGATATAGTCCCAAAAAGTGATAAGCAAATATGCTTTTGAATTTTCTTCGTAAGGTAAGATTTTAATCATTACTGTGTTTTATAATGATATACCGGTATCTATACAAAAAAAAGCAAAGGGTTACAAATAATTTGATCTTATGCAATACTGGTAGTGTGACTGAAATTTTAAATAAATTAAAATTAAAGAAAAGTTTTATTTTAAGTCTTGAGGATAGAAGGGAGCAGGGTGGTCTTATTTTATTCTGCAAAGGTTTTAATAAATCTGTCTTGGTACATATTAACCATCTTGTTAGACTTATACGTGTTTCTCGGAACAAATACGCAGAAAATTTCAATATCATATATGCACGGACAGATGTTTTCACCCAATGCACTTGGAATTTACTTTCATGTGACTTAATCCAGTGCCACGTGTATTCTGAAGATCCAGTGAATGCATTCATTAGCCTTGTTAAAGTTGGTCAATCACATTTGAGCAAAATTTATGACATTTTACAGTTTTCATATATTCTGTAAGAGATTTATTTAAGGAACAAAAGAGCCATTACATAGAGTTAGATCCCTATTGGAAATGCATATTAAAATTTTATTACTTTTTATGAAAATTTGTAATTATCTCTCTTTAATATAAAAGTATTTAAAAAGCGATCTTCTTCTTTTGATTTCATATAATTTCTTGTTTAACATTTGCATTTTATCAGGAATAATGTATGTATTTATGTTCCCTGATTTGATAAATATTGAGAAATCAACTGCCAGAAACAAAAATTAGGTTTCAAAACAGTTTGTAGCTTCGAAATTCATGTATTTTCAATCAATCTTGGTTGCACAACTGAGAATAGAGAAAGGGAGGTGATGATAATTTTATATACATGTACTTGCATTTCTAATTAAATTTGCCAAAATATGTACTTGTCAATGCAAATCTTTGACAACTTTAATGCAATAGTTCTCATATTCATATTATTCTTTAAGCAAAATATGTTTATTTGATTTATATATGTATTAAAATAACGCAAAATTAAGTGTAAATGATCAACCGGTTATGTTTTGAACAAATCCATTAGTTGGCCAAAATCTGATTAACCGCCTTTAAGAAACTGGACTATTTCACAACACTTGAACCAAACTTCGTTTACTGTTTAACTCCCGTTTCGGATATTAGTAGCAGATGCGCAATCAGTGCAAGAGAAAGGTTTTCACAAAAGTATTGACAGTGAGATGTCAAGGTGAAAATGTGAGACTAGAAACAGTTAAAACTGTTAGATATAGAGACAAGAGTAGTAAAATCAGGTTAATAAAATCTGTTAAGAGATCCTTTGGAAGCACAGAATACAACCAAGCAAAATAATAGCAGATTCGGTTTGATTGAGCCTGTTCATGAGAGGTAATGAAATATGCAGCACCCATCACGCCCCCTAGCACCGGCTTAAGCAGAAATCTATTACAGTATAATTGAGTGTACTCCATGATCCCGAAGGACTAGAAAATATAACAACACTGAGTCCAAGTTAAACGCACTTTGCTACAACTAATTGTATGTATGTTGGCATACTGCCTGCTTGAAAGATTCAAACATAGGCAGGAGAACAATTTCAGATGAGAGGTTGTTCCATAAGACCTGAGTATCTGGAAAAGGGGAAACTTTGTAATAATTGGAAACTGTATGGATTTGTCTTTAGGCCAGGGTGTGTGTGTGTGACGAGTCGGTCTCCTTGGTCACTCATTCTCTTTCTTTCTTTCTTCCATTAATGACTTCGATCAAGACTGATCATTACGTCATGCAGGTGGCAATTTAAGCAGTCAGAAAAGTTGATAAAACATCTACCCATATATAATACAAATTATGAAAGAAGTAATTTTGAAGCCGAAATCGCTCTGTTAACCTAATTACATGTTTAAAAAGGGTAGCTGACACAAGCTGCTAAAACTAAACAATGGAGACAGTTGACTCAGACAGGCCATTCCAGACTGTGTGTGGAGAAGGTCTATCTATGGTATTGAACGGGGTGACTGTATCTGGTTCTGAGTGACCTGCTTGTAATCGGGGTCAAGTACCTATCATTGTCAATATAAACTAGATTATTATGTATTTTATAGAAAAAGGTTAGACTTGAGACCTCTATCCAAATCTAATTTAGTTAACATGTCACCCTCATGACTAGTCCTACGCCACCTCCTACATGCCCATCTTGCCGCAGTGCGTTGCACCTTTTCAAGCATCTGCACATTATATTTGGGGCTTGACTATCGTGTTGTATACCATAATTCTTGTCCCCTGTGGGGCAAAGGAAAGGTTACGACGTATGAAACCCAGTGTTGTGTTTGGACCAATCCAAAGTACTGGTGAAAGTTACACCAATATACTTAACGAGTCAACTGCCTCCAGGACTTGACCATGAAGCAAGTAATTATGTTGAATAAGGTTAACCTGCCTATGTCTGGAAATTAGCATAACCTCGCATTTGGCCACATTAAATTTCATCAACCAAGTTTGCTTCCACTGTTGCAGTTTGTTAAAATCTTCTTGTAGGATCAGACAATCTGATAAGGAACTGATATCACGATACAACACACAGTCGTCAGCAAAAAGACGCACTGTTGAAGTGATACCTTCAGGTAGATCGTTATAATAAATAAGAGAAATAGCACAGGTCCAGGAACTGAGCCCTGGGGAGCACCAGATACTAAGGGGTGGGGGGTGGGGGGGGGCTGGTTCAGACTCTGCCCCATCGAGGACTACCACCATGGACCTGTTGTTTAACCAAGATTCAATCCCTTTAAGGGTGGTACTCCGTATACCATAAAAGTTTAATTTTTGCAGGAGTCTCTTATGAGGCACCTTATCAAAGGCCTTGGCAAAATCCATGATGTCAGTTTGAACATGTTTCCTGGTTTTGCTACTATCCAAGTTACGGGCTAGATCATGGACAAATTGTAATAGTTGAGTCTCACAAGACCTTTTTTCACAGAAACCATGTTGGAAGTTTGACAAGATATTCGACATAGAAACGTGTTTCATTAAGCTGCTAACAATTATGTGCTCAAGGACCTTGTATGAAATACATGTGAGGGAGACCGGTCTGTAATTGATAAGGTTGTACTTATCGCCATTCTTAAAAATAGAAGCTACTGAGGCATTACGCCAGTCGGGTGCAGGTCAAAACGTACCCAAACCAAAATGTACCCCAAAATAAAAAGTCAAAATGTACCCGCATCAGGTCAAAATGTACACACTTGTGAAAGTCAAAATGTACCCATGTTTTTTTATAAGAAGTCAAAATGTACCAATGATTTTTATCAGAAGTCAAAATGTACCCCCTTTACTTAATATTAATTATCAAAATAATGCATTTTACAGGAAAAGACTATACATAACTGAATCTTCTTTCATTTTTTTGCTAATTTACACAAAATTAGTAAGCCAATCAAACATGCTACCTAACAGTAACATGTCCAGTTCAGTTTCCAGCCCTAGGTTAAGCCCTGTTTATATTGCTTATCTGTATATGTGTATAAAATGTTTTAAAGATATATTTTATTGGCCAGGATTTTTATAAAATAATGGCTGCATATGCATATTAATTAAACAACATTAGGAAGAAAATAAAACATTTAAAACAGACCTGTGCTATTGATTTTGTAACAACAAATAAATGATGGTACTGAACAATTATATTCAGTTTATATTAAAGTAAAGCAGAACTGACTTAGGATTTTAAAATCTTAAAGAAAGTCATCTTGATACTTAAAGACACTGATTCTGGTATGCCTGGTATGTGGCCTATGGGAATGATAAGGTCTGCGTATTGGTGGTAATGGCCAATACACAAGCCTGGACCTTTGATAGACTTGCTTCTGTTTATCATAATAAGCTACTGTATAGCTACTGTGCAGTACATAAATTACGGTGATATTTCTCACCTTCATAGCAAATCAGTTCTCACTTTTATAACGAGTTTGGAAAGCTTGATTGAATTAGGGCTTAATAAACAAAGTGATAAAATACAACAGTGTTTTTATCATATTTTTAATAAATCAAGTTTTCTAACAATTACATCTCATCATTGCTGTTTTTTATCAAAAATATAAAAAATGCATTCAGGCACATAGCTTTTAGAAATAATAAATTATGTGTATTTTGAACAATGATATATCTCTATTGCTGGATTTACTATACATAAAAGAAACATTATTTAGACAATACAAGGGGAATTATGCATTTTAATATATAAAATCCTTCTGTCCATATTCCTTTTTTATCTATTAAAAATGCAACTGAACGCTTCTTTAAATAATTTCTAACAAAATCCAGCAATTATATTATACTTTTATCTGGTTTTATTTTGTTACTTTTGATCAAAAGATCATAATCATTGAATAAACAATCTTGTAATTTCTCTTCAAATAAATATTAAGTTTTAAATAATTATTTTATTGTTGAGGAGTGAGAATTGCTTTGCTATAAGAGTTATAATTTAATTGGCCAGGAAATTATTCAACATGACTGAGCAATCAAAATTAGTATATTATCAATTAAAATGATTTTGTGTACATTCTGAAAAACAAAAACAACAGCACTTCAATCAATAAAATGCAAAACACAGGAAATAACAATTTTATCTGTAGGCAATAAAATTTATGATTCTCTGACAATAATTAGGCTACTTGTCAAGTCTACGGGGGTTTTATGGACCCTTATCAGGGTGGACCAGACAGGATCTTGTATATTGGGGATTAAAAAGTCTGGTATTTGGGGGGGGGGGGGTCACTTATATAGGAGATTTTCTTTGCCTTTAAATTAGGTGTCACTCCATGAACCGTTAAAAGAAAGGATTAATAACTTTCACAAAAAGTGTGAAAGTACTCTGCTCATTTCCTGAAGGTGTGAAAACTAATCAATGATTGTGTTAAAACCAAAGTTTTATAACTTCCAGAACACTGAATTAAAACTTATTACATATATATTAATACCTGGACTTTATGGGTACATTTGATATTTTAATAGTGGGTAGATTTTGACTTTTTTTTGGGTACATTTTGACTTAACCAAATGGGTACATTTTGATATTTTTGGGTACATTTTGACTTTACCATGAGGGTACATTTTGGTTTGGGTACGTCTTGACCATGTAATCCCGCCAGTCGCTGGGGGTTTGACCTGTTCGCAAGGAGTGCTGGGACAGGAATAGCTACTAGTGAATGGGCAGTTTTGTAAAACATTATTGATTTTGCATCACAAGATCGATAAGAGCTGTTTTAGAATGTAAGATTTAGAATGTAAAAATATAGAAAGTATGTGTTATGAATTATCTTTGAACAAGAGAATGTGGTGTATATTGGCCATGTATAAACCTCTAAATTTCAAAAATTGTACTTTTAATGATAATTGTATAACTCTGTCAGATAAACTATGTTGTAGCTATGACCATTTCCTTGTCATTGGAGATTTGAATTTTGATTTAAATAGACCTGAAAAATCAGAAACTTTACAGCAAATATGTGGCACTTACTACCTAACAAATGTGGTAAAGGGGTCTACATGTTTTACCTACTATAAATTTCAATAGTGGCGTAAGTGATTGTCACAGTCTAATTACAACTACTATTAAGGAATATTGTTCTAAAACTAAACCAAAATATGTGAAATTTAGATCATACAAAAACTTTGACCAAACGAAATTTAATGAGGATTTAAATACTGTACCGTTTCATGTAGCAAATATTTTTGATGATGTTAATGATATCTACTGGGCAAATGAATTTTTGTTAAAAGAAGTGATTGATATTCATGCTCCCTTGAAAGAAACCAAAATTAAAATACAAAAAGTACCTTTTATGAACGGAGAGTTGCGACGGGCTATATATAAGAAAAGACAATTAAGGAATAAATTTTTCAAAGTTAGAAATAAAATAAACTGGGAAAATTACAGAAAACAGAGAAATCTTGTCACTCATATAAAAAGGGAATCAATGAAAATTTACTTTACTGAGATGTGCGGTGGGGGTCCAAAATCAAAACATTTCTGGCCTACTGTAAAACCCTATCTCTCAAGTAAATCTGTATCTAAATCTGATGCAAAAATAATTCTAAATGAAGACAATACTCTAATTTCTGACCAGAGGGAAGTAGGTAATATATTGAATAATTTTTATGTAAATATTGCTAGGGATATTGGAATAAACAGCTCTGTACAAGTAAATGAACAACACCCGAGTATAATTAATATTACTCAAATCCATCCATCAGTTCCAAAATTTCATTTTCAACCAGTAAGTCATGAACAAACTTTTAAACTATTTAACAGTGTAAATGTAAATAAGGCCACTGGATTCAAGAGTTATCAAAGCAGGGGCAGAGGTACTGGCAGGCCCTATTACAACTGTAGTTAATAAATGTTTTGAAACCTCTAGTTTCCCTGATCAGCTCAAAATGGCACAGGTCACCCCAATATATAAAAAAGATGATCCCTTTCAGAAGAAAAATTATAGGCCTGTTAGCATACTTCCAACTCTATCTAAAAATTTTGAACAGTCAATTAGTTTACAACTAAATACCCATTTTGAAAATGTATTTCATAAATTTTTATCAGCTTTTAGAGCTAAATATGGATGTCAAACAACCCTTTTATGTCTGATTGAGGACTGGAAGAGTGCCCTGGACAGGCATGAGTATGTAGCTACTATACTCATGGACCTGTCAGGGCATTCGACTGCCTCCCTCATGATTTAATTGTTTTAAAACTTAAAGCTTATGGTTTAACTGAACAGCCAGCAAATCTTATGCTGGATTACCTATCCAATCGAAAACAACAAGTTAGACTTGGTGATTTCTATAGTGACTGGCAAGCTATAAATAAAGGTGTTCCTCAAGGGTCAATCCTAGGTCCCCTGATCTTCAATATTTTTTATCAATGATATCTTTTATTTTATCAAAAAGTCTTCTATTTACAATTATGCAGATGACAATACGCTTTCTTTTAACCATAACGATATTAATGTGCTTAAAACCACTCTTCAAGAAGACAGCATTAAGATGATAAACTGGTTTGAAAACAATCTTATGCAGGCCAACCCGGACAAGTTCCAGGAAATATGCATTGGAAGAAATACATCTGATAGTATTAAAAGTTTTCAAGTATCAGACACAAACATACCCTGTTTGTTTAAATAATACTATATCATGTCTTATTTTTATCCTGAATGGTAGCTTCTGATCACTTAACCTAAATCTGTTTATGAATTTTATTTCGCAAGTCCTGACTAAAATATTCTCTTTTTATAGAAGTATTTTAGACTCCTTTTGACCAGCAGATACTACACAGGTCTTAGCTTTTGTATAAATTTTATCTTCATTTTTCACTGCTATATAAACTTGTATCTTTTAGGAATTAAATTCTTAAGTAATTTATGTGCTTAAATTACCTCTATCAATATAATGTAATATATGTCTCTCAATTAAATTTTTAGGTTTGATACTCAGGTTTTAATCTGAAGAACTTATCTTAATATGTCTTAATGATGCTTTTATTTACAGTTTGTTTGTTTGTATGTTATAGGATACTATGTTTATGTCGGATACAAGCTTCAAGCTTATGTTGTAACTTTTATATATAACCGACGTTAAATAAATATTATCTTATCTTATCTTATCTGTCTGAGGTCACCAGACAACCCTCAAAATCCAGACTGGTCTTGAAATGTCTCGGTCTTGAAATGTCTCGATATTATTTGATACGAAATCATCCGGAGCGAATTATTTACGCACGAAATTTTCGATACTAATAACACAGAGCAAAGTGTCCGAAAACTGCAGAATGCAACAACAACCTCAAGGAAAGGTTGATCATGAAATCTTGGAGCACTACTACGAAAGACTAGAGAAAAATAACAGATTTCATTGTTTTGAGCGAAAAGATCCAGAAGGTAAACGTCATGTTTTCTGTCTAATCTCCAATTCACTTTTTGACATTGCAAATGACATAGTATACGGATATATATCTCCATCTACGGGGATTACTCACAACCATAACTGGGAGGTCGGGGCAGTTGTTAAAAACATGTTGCTATGTTACATGATATGCATGTAAGAGAGTAAAAGCAGTAATATATTCAGATTTGTTAAAAATAAAAACAGGATGATGACATTAGTAGGCCTACATATATCTACAAATCTAGGTCAGATGTGAAGCACTGAAGCAAAGAAGTATAAAATACACAGAATGGCAACTGGCTGTAATCTCACGTGATCTTGTGTCAGAGCGTGAATTGGCGTTATCTTAGTAAAAACAAACATTGGCGAGCATAGCGTTACAATTTGTACCTTTAAAACTACATTTAAAATACATTTTACCTTCTAAAACAACAATAGTTTAATGTAAAATAGTCTTAAGACACAAAGTACAAGTTTCTTACCATCAAAAGAAGTGTGGTCATACGGTGATAATTAATTTACCGATGAGTAATCGCTTTCGCATTCAAAATGGCGTGTGGAGAACGCGTCACTTCCGGTAAACGAGATCTCATTCAGTTGTCACGTTTTTTTGGTGAGATTTGCTCTATATGCCTTTCAAGTTTCCAATCTATTTATTTTTATAGCTCTTTGACTGAAGGTTCACACTGTCCTTGATGTTAGAAGGAAAGGCGTTCCAGTATCTGATTGTGTGGGGGAAAAAGGAGTTCATATGATATTGTGTTCTTGAAGATGGAGTGATAAAGTTTAAATTTCTAGTGACTGTTGGGTGGTTATGATCTACAGAAACGTGGTTGTGTGATATTTTGTACAACATTATTAGGGATGCATGTATTCTTCTCTGTTCTAATGTCTGCCATTTAAGAGTTTCAAGCATTGATGTTACATTGCTTTGGTATGAGTAATCATTCATAACATATCTGGCTGCAGCTCTTTGTACCTTTTCTATCTCAAATATAAGTTTTTCTGCCATGAATGCCATATGGTGTTACAGTATTCTAAAACTTTTTGTACCCCCTAATGAGTGGTGGGGGCATATAGATTTGATGAAACCTTGCATGAGTCTTTATCATGATATGAACTTGCGCACCTCCTATTTTTCATCTGGCTCCGCCCCCTATTTTTAGAGTTATGGCCCCTGAAATAGTAAAAAATGGACATTTTCACCTTGTGACACGCCTAGCTCAAAAAGTATTTGATATAGATTCATGAAACCTTGCGTGAGTCTTAATCATGATATGAACTTGCGCACCTCTTATTTTTCATCTGGGTCCGCCCCCTATTTTTAGAGTTATGGCCCCTGAAATAGTCAAAAATGCACATTTTCACCTTGTGACGCTCCTAACTCAAAAAGTATTTGATATAAATTGATAAAACCTTGCATGAGTCTTTACCATGATATGAACTTGCACACCTCCTATTTTTTTTTTGTCTGGCTTTGCCTCCTATTTTAGAGTTATAGCCCCTGAAATAGTCAAAAATGCACATTATCACCTTGTGACACGCCTAGCTCAAAAAGTATTTGATATAGATTCATGAAACCTTGCATGAGTCTTAATCATGATATGAACTTGCGCACCTCCTATTTTTCATCTGGGTCCGCCCCCTATTTCCAGAGTTATGGCCCCTGAAATAGTCAGAAATGCACATTTTCACCTTGTGACGCGCCTAACTCAAAAAGTATTCAATATAAATTGATGAAACCTTGCATGAGTCTTTATCATGATATGAACTTGCGCACCTCCTACTTTTTATCTGCCTCCGCCCCCTATTTTCAGAGTTATGGCCCCTGAAATAGTCAAAAATGCAGATTTCATTGTTTAAAAATCTTTGAAATAGTCAAAAATGCACATTTTTTACCTTGTGACTCATTTAGCTCAAAAAGTATATGATATAAAGGCATGAAAATTTACATGAGTCTTTATCATGATATTACCTTGCATACCTCTTATTTATTTGCTGGCTCCTCCCCCTATGTTTAAAGTTATGGCCCCTGAAATAGTAAAAAAATGCACATTTTCACCTAATTATGTGCCTAACTCAAAAAGTATTTAATGTAAATTCATGAAACCTTGCTTGAGTCTTTATCATAATGTGGCCTTGCACACTTGGCATCCTTCTTGAGAATCTTAGCATTTATTACAGAGTTATGGCCCTTGAAATAACCAAAATAGTGGATTTTTTTTTGTGATGCTCATAGCTCAAAAAGTATACGTGGTATAGAATAAAATTTTCATATTTTTTTTTTTTTGAGGCTATACCCCATTAAGACTGCAAACATTTGAATTTTTTCCCTTATTTGTGACAAATGTACCAGTGGGGAGGGGGGAGCACACCCTGTGTCCTACAGACACATTCTAGTTTGACTGACTTTGATGAGGTTCCTCAACTTCATCCGCAGGGGGACATCGTGTTGAGTGGAAGGGGTTAAAAACTGCAATGTGCTGTACAATTTGTGGGTGTCGGTTGTTCCCAAAACATGCTCTCACTTTAAAATCCAACTGTTAAATACACTGTACAATGTTCCATATTTTTATTTTCAATGGATGCCAGGTTGTTGGACGGCGATCTTGAAGCTATCCAACGTTGTTGATGTAACCACTGCAGTAGGAAGACTGTTCCATACAAGGACTGTCCTTGGGAAAAATGAATAACGATAAATGTTTAGGTTACAACAATACTTCAACAGTTTGAGTGGGTGACTATGCCTAGTTATTTGCACTGTTGCAGGTTGTGGATGATAATGTGGCGGTACTGCAACAAGGTTGTTCATCATTTTGTACATCAGTACTAAATCAGCTGTTTTTCTACGATGTGCTAGCGTTTGCCATTTCAATGTCTGTATCATGGATGTTACACTTCCAGGATTCTGGTAATTATAGGGTTTCCCCATCACAAATTTTGCAGCGTTCCTCTGGATTTGTTCTATTTGTTTTATTGGAGTTTGCTGGTGTGGATTCCATATCGTAGAACTATATTTCAATTTGGGTCGAACGAATGTTTGATATGCACGCTCCTTGACCTTCAAAGGACAGTGTTTAAGGTTCCTTTTAATAAATCCCAATACGCTAGAAGCTTTGTTTGTTACATTTTCAATGTGAAGATTATACTTCATATTTTCAGATAGTTCAACGCCTAAGTATGGGTGTTGTTCTACTGTTTGTAAGGTTTTTTCTTCCATTTGGTAGTTGAAATTACCTTTGTTATGTCTTGTGGAAAGTTTAATGATGGCACACTTGTCCACGTTAAATTCGATTTGCCACAGATCGCTCCATTCTACTAATTTATTTAGATCGTTTGCAGTATAGTATTATCTTCAGAGGATGTAACTGACCTGTATATTACACATTCGTCTGCAAATAATCTAATTGTGGAACTGATGTCATCAGCGATGTCGTTGATGTAAATCAAGAATAAAGTCGGACCCAGTATTGTCCCTTGTGGGACTCGATCCAGAGGTTACAACGGACAAACGGGAAGTTTCTCCGTCAATGACTACTTGTTGCACTCTCCCTCGGAGGAATTCATCTATCCAAAATAGGGTTTCATTCCGTATACCATAAAAATGTAACTTAGTTGATAGCCTACGATGTGAAACCTTATCAAAGGCTTTAGAGAAGTCCAGTATCGCCATATCCACCTGTTTCCCTTTATCCATGCTACTAGCTAGGTCCTCAGTTGTGATAAGGAGTTGCGATTCACATGAACAGTTTGATCTAAATCCATGTTGATTTTCATGCAGAATATGCTTATTGTTTAAATGTTTCATGACCTGCGACACAACTATGTGCTGCAACATTTTTGATACTATGGCTGTTAATGAAACCGGCCTATAGTTTGATGGTTTAGACCTATCACCTTTCTTGTAAACAGGTACTATATTTCCTTTTTCCAATCTGACGGAATCTCTGAAGTGTCCAAAGATTGTTCAAATAAACTAGTTAATACTGGCGTGATTTCTGTCTGTATTTCTTTTAAGACCGCAATGGGCATTTTTTCTGGCCCACTAGCTTTCTTTACATTAAGGTAGTTCTGCACGTTTGATAAACCGGAAGTGATGGCGTGACGCCATTTTTCTGGAAAACGTAGAATAAAGACTGGATTCGGCGTACGGAACAGAAAATCATTTTATGAATTAATTGCAACCTGTGAGTAAATTTATTACAATGGTACTGTTGTTATATTATAAAGTCAAAATATGATATTAAAACATATCACATGTTAAATAATTCAAAATAACGTCCTAAAATTAGCGTGAAATGTCCGGTTTACTTTAATCATGGTCAAATATCTCAAAAATAAGCACACGGACCTATATATTATATTTCATCAAATTATAGGCCATGTCTTTATTTACAACTGTGAGAAGTTTCATCAAAATCTACATTGTAGAAAAATTTCTATTCGCGAAAATGTTAAGAAATTTATGATTTTCCCATAGACTCTCATTATGAAATATTGCGTGAGGTCCCTATTTTTCAAATCAGTCTAGCAAAAAATCAAGCGCACAACCCTATCTTTTTTATTTGCTTAATTTTCTAGGTATATTCTGAAGTTTTGAAAAATCAGTGTTTAATCAAATTCTACATTGTAGAAATAATTTCGATCCAAACGTGCAGAACTACCTTAAGTCTTTTTATGCAGTTTAACACTCCTTATACATTAATTTTAGGCATGGAGGGATGTGGTGAGGAACCTTTAGATGGATTAAAGTCCAGGTTTTCCTTTGTAAATACCGAACAGAATTGATCGTTCAAAAGTTCAGATTTATCTTTTGCACTTTCTGCAATGATACCATTGGCTTCTAGAGTTCCAATACTAACACTGTTCTGTTTCCGTGATTTTATATATTTCCAAAAAAACTTGGGAACTCCTATCTTCTTCAGGATCCAATAGATTACTAATATGATTATAATAGGTGTGAAGTTTGTTCCGCACTAATTTCCGATAATCTTTAAACTGATTTCGGTCTTGCAACCTGCCTGATTTTTTGGCTTTACGATAAAGTCGGTATTTCTTTCTTATCATTCTCTTAGTCTCCCTGGTGAGCCAGGGTACATCTGGTTTGCTTTTCAGTGTTTTTGTTGGAATGTATTTATCCTTGGATGAAAACATTTCCTTCTTTGGAAAGTTCCAATTTTCTTCTAAAATGATTTTTCTTTTTCTTGTGTACGCTAATATTCTTTAATAAATTGCTTTTTTGCATATTTTTTTTTGCATATTTATGCAACTATGCACCTTATCTGTAGCTGTAATTACCATTAATAATTTACTGAATTCATGGTTGTATTTTTCTCAGTATGACCTTGACCAATGCCTTGACCTACTGACCTACTTTCTTGTTTTTTAAGATGCAGCCTTGAAATTTTGATGACATACATAGTTTGCACACCAATCGTAAAACTGAATTTCATTGACCATGAATGTGACCTACTGACTTTCTTAATTTTTTATCATCAGTTTGACATTTGAAACATGTAGCTCATATTACTCAGGTGAGCGATCCAGGGTCATCATGACCCTCTTGTTTTACAAATAGTGCCCCCTTTTGGGGACCATCAGATGTAAAAATAGAAATTCTTTTAAACAACTTCTTCACATTAAAGGCTTGATTGATTTTCATTAAACTTTGTCAACATAGCATTCTTATAATGTCCTGTAGTTTGTTAATGAAAATGGGCAATTGGATCTTATGAGGTGCTGTAAAACAACTTCTTCTCATTAACTACTTGATAGATTGTCATCAAACTTGGTTTGTAGCATCATTATAAGGTCCTCTCCCAGATTTGTTCAAATGGAGGCACTTGGTACCTTTAAGAATAAAAGCTGTCGGAGGACCGCAATGCTCGACTATTCAACAGCCTTGTCAATTGAATTAAATACAAAAGTCGAAAAAGGGGCATAATTGTGTGAAAATGGGAAAAAGGGTGATGGAACCTTCACAGTGCTTATCAGCTCAAAAAGTGAACAAGTGCGTGAATTTTCAATCCTTTCCCGTAGGTGGATACTGAAATACCAGCTTACATACAAAAACTTAACCAAAAACTGCTAAGTCGAAAAAGGGGCATAATTTTGAAAAAAAATGCAAAGTAGAGTTATGGGACCTACACACCTACACAGTGCATGTTAGATCATGACAGTGAACAAGTGTGTGAAGTTTCAATCCATTTTCATTAGTGGGTTCTGAGATAACAGCTTACATAACCTTAACCAAGAATTTCTAAGTCGAAAAAGGGGCATAATTTTGTAAATAAAAAAAATAGAGTTATGGAACCTGTGCAGTGTAGGTCAGTTTATCACAGTGAATAAGTGTGTGAAGTTTCAATCCATTCCCACAAATGGTTACTGAGATACTAGCTTACATACAAAACCTTAACCAAGAATTTCTAAGTTGAAAAAGGGGCATAATTTTGTAGAAAAGCAAAACAGAGTTATGGAACCTGTGCAGTATAGGTCAATTTATCACAGTGAATAAGTGTATGAAGTTTCAATCCATTCCCTACGAAAGACCCGTGGTGACATTTCAACTTCATTATTTCACGATTTCTGCTTCCTGATTTCACGATTTCAACTTCATGAATTCACGAATTCATGATTTCTGCTTCCTGATTTCACGATTTCCACTTCCTGAATTCACGATTTCCACTTCATGAATTCACGAATTCACGATTTCACGAAAAAACTTCACGATTTCTTGATTTCACGATTTCACGATTTCTTGATTTCACGATTTCCACTTCATGAATTTACGATTTCACGATTTCTGCTTCCTGAATTCACGATTTCCACTTCATGAATTCACGATTTCCACTTCACGAATTCACGATTTCTACTTCACGAATTCACGATTTCGCAATTTCCACTTCACGAATTCACGATTTCCACTTCACGAATTCTCGATTTCACGATTTCCACTTCACGAATTCACGATTTCACAATTTCCACTTCACGAATTCACGATTTCACCATTGTGAAATCGTGAATTCGTGAAGTGGAAATCGTGAAATCGTGAATTCATGAAATGGAAATCGTGAATTCGTGAAGTGAAAATCGTGAAGTGGAAATCGTGAAATCGTGAATTCATGAAATGGAAATCGTGAATTCGTGAAGTGAAAATCGTGAAATGGAAATCGTGAAATCGTGAATTCGTGAAGTGGAAATCGTGAATTCATGAAATGGAAATCGTGAATTCGTGAAGTGAAAATCGTGAAATCGTGAATTCGTGAAGTGGAAATCGTGAATTCGTGAAGTGGAAATCGTGAATTCGTGAAGTTGAAATCGTGAAGTGGAAATCGTGAAATCGTGAAGTAAAATAGTGAAGTTGAAATCGTGAATTCATGAAGTGGAATACGTGAATTCGTGAAGTGGAAATCGTGAAATCGTGAATTCGTGAAGTGGAAATCGTGAATTCGTGAAGTTGATATCGTGAATTCATGAAGTGGAAATCGTGAATTCAGGAAGCAGAAAACGTGAAATCGTGAATTCGTGAAGTGGAAATCGTGAATTCGTGAAGTGGAAATCGTGAATTCGTGAAGTGGAAATCGTAAAATCGTGAATTCATGAAGTGGAAATCGTGAATTCAGGAAGCAGAAATCGTGAAATCGTGAATTCATGAAGTGGAAATCGTGAAGTCAAGAAATCGTGAAATCATGAAATCGTGAAATCATGAAAACGTGAAGTTTTTTCGTGAAATCGTGAATTCGTGAAATCGTGAATTCATGAAGTGGAAATCGTGAAATCGTGAATTCATGAAGTGGAAATCGTGAAATCAGGAAGCAGAAATCGTGAAATAATGAAGTTGAAATGTCACCACGGGTCTTTCGTAATTCCCACAAGTGGTTACTGAGATACCAGCTTACATACAAAACCTTGACCAAATCGGGACGCCGACGCATGGGTGAGTCCAATAGCTCTACTATTCTTTAAATAGTCGAGCTAAAAATGTTTTAACAACTTCTCATGAATCACTTGATGGATCTTCATGAAACTTGGTCTTTAGCATCATTTTAAGTTCCTGTGTTCTCATGAACCACTTGATTGATATTCAAGGGGCCGGGCCTTTAAGGACGGCTAGAACTAAATAAGAATAAACCTCTAAGCAGTTTCTGCTCTTGAACCACTTGATGGATTTTTATCAAACTTGGTTTGTAGCATCATTGTAATGTTCTCTCTTAAATTTCTCTCAAATGGGGGCACGTTGCCCTTAAAGGGGACTCTTTAGCTTAAAAAATAGAAATACCATTTAAATGACTTTTGAGGCATATCTTCATTAAATTTGGTCTGTAGCATCCTTGTAAGAACCTCTCAAATTTGTTCAAATGGGGACACTAGATCTGTTCTATTTTTTCATACTTAATTCAGTTGTTACCACTAATGATTCAGTGTGTCATACATTTATTCAAGATCAAATAGTCAATTTCAGAGGAGCGAGTTAGGGCCACTCTGGCCCTATTGTTTCGATTCATTTTCACTCTATCTCTGTTAGGACAAAATTGATTTGACACAAATTAGTTGTTCCACTTCATCACCCACATTATATGACATAAGGGCCGTAACTGTTATACCAATATTTATGAATTGTTACCCTATTTTATCTAGAATTTCAGTTTCATTTTGATCCTTTTTCACCATATCTCTGTTTTAACTAAATGGATTTGATTGACACTTCAAACGATTGTTCAACATCATCACCAAATCATATGATTAAAGTCCAGAACCCTGGCAGCCATATTTGATGAATTATGCCCCTTTTTTGCCTGGAATTTCAGGTTGAAGTTGAGATGTACTTTTGCTCTATCACAGGTATTACTTTATGGCTTTTATTCAAACTTAAAGTAATTGTTCCATGTAACATGATATGACACAATGTTGCATAACTCTTGCAGAAATATTCAAAGAATTATGTCAATACTTTTACACTTAATTAATGTTTGACACTCACTCTATCTCTGTTATAACTCTATATGTTTAACTCAGACTTACCGGTTAACTATTGTCCAATATAGTCATTCACATTGTAGTCATTAAACACTCCAGCGATAGAGCTTCAGCTTACGTGCCCTGTTCCACTATCCAGCATGAAAAGAGTCGAGGGTGCAGACTCTTGTGACATCTCTTGAGGGTAAAACAACCAGACTGTATTATCTGTCACAGCCTCAGTTTAAACAATACTGTCAAATTATGTTATTCTTTGGGACTAATTTCTGTTGATTTCATGGTTACATCAGCTCACCAAATTAAATTCACCCACCTGACTCTAAAAAGAAAACTAGTCAAATTCCCATTCCTTTTATTTTGAAAAGTAAAAATACTCAAATTCATGTACTATAATTTACCTTGTAATATTTTAAGGTGATCTTTCTCATAATATTCTTGTGTATCATGAAATGTGTGTAATAAACAATTTAACTTACAGAAAATTGAAGTCTGACTCCTTACAGTTTTACCCCACCCCACACCCAACCCCCCAAAAAAGGAAACACTTAAAATGTGTCAAGGTCAATCAAAACAGTATGTTAAATTTTTCTACATGTATGAAGTGATTAAAGTTATCAGGATGTAATCAGAAAGTAATCAGGATTACATTTTTAGCTTGACTATTTGAAGAATAGTCTAGCTATTCTACTCTTCCTGGCATCGGCACCACTCCTTGGTTAAAGTTTTGCATGCAAGTACATATGCTTATCATTTAAAAGCATATAGCTTTGTAACTTATTTTTCTTTCTGTAGGTCAATTTCCAACCTCAGTGGGTCAAGTCCCATAACTCTGACATTCATTTTGGCCAAATTATGCCCCCTTTTGGACTTTAAGAAAATCCTGTTTAAAGTTTTGCATGCAAGTACATATAGCTATTACTTAAAGGCATATAGCTCTGAAACTTATTTTTTCTTTTCTAGGTCAATTACCAACCTCACTTAGTCAAGTCCCATAACTCTGACATGTATTTTGGGCAAATTAGGCCCCTTTTGGACTTAGTAACTTGCAAGCAAAGGATTTTCTATCTCCAATCAAATGCAGATATTAAATTGAAACTTCACATGTCTTTGGGGTTATAAAACTAGGTTGTAGCATTTAGTCCCATAACTCTGACATGATTTTGACCAAATTATGTCCCCTTTTGAACCTAATTTTCTGGTTAGAGTTTTGCACTCCAAAACTAATGCAGATACTGGATTGAAACTCTATAGATATTTTAACATTTAGGGTAATATTCCTGCTTCTGGGACAACAGTTCGAATAGTCGAGCATTGGCTGTCTTATGGACAGCTCTTGTATTACTGGAGAAAATGTAATTGATTACAACCAATTACTGTTACCTCAGACCCAAGTCTTACCTGCTCATCACTGCCCAACTTACTGCAAGTTGTTTGCTATATGTTAGTTTGACACTTTCTGCCTTGTAAGTACAAAATTAAAATGTGTCTGTTTGTTATTTCAGCTTGCCACCATCTTGGTAACTTCTTAGAAACAAAAAAGAAGAAATTCACTGAGGCATTTGAAGTGTACAAAGATAATTGCATGAAGAGAGAATATGGGGACAGTTGCTTCCAGTATGGACAGATGTTATACCATGGCACAGGAGGTATGATATATACAGCTTGGATGTTCTCCATTTGGAGTTTACAGATCACCAATACATTTCAGGATATTATTGGCTTTTATGCGCCAGGCAGGACTAAAATCCGTGTTTTCGCATCTCATTTACACTTAAGTAAGAATTGTTTGTTGCACGCATTTCGAAAAGTATTTGACCTAGTGTCATGATACACGATAGAAATGTTGTTCAGCATGACTGTGAAGTTGTACACTTGGGGTTTCGTTTTGGATACATGTAACGAAGGCCAGGAAGTTTAGTTACATGTCTCAAATAGGATTTGACTGCGAGTCCTGAAACTTGATACCATTGGTTAATTTCAAGACTGTGCATAGAGTTAACCAGTTAGAAGTTCAAGATTTGAGACTAGTGCCTTGTTATAATCCGTGGTTGAATGATTTGAAGCTGCCAGCTGTGGGGGTAGGTGGGTTATGTCCTTCACTGCTGCACTTTACCTTTCATTACTCATTGAAGCTTCAGGTTAAACTACACACAAGTGAAGTTTGTGTAATACTATCTTGTAATTAACTTAAGTACCTAATACTGAACTTATATAGAACAAGCTCACCTGAAGCAATGTTCCTTGGTGATTGGTACAGGTGGCTCATCTGGCTTCTGTCGTCCATCATATGTGATTCATTTTTTGTCAAGCCCGCTTGTTGATGTGAAGACATAGTTGTCCAAATGGCTGTTTGGTGTATGTGCATGCATCAGTGCGTGCATCCGTCCGGATTTGTTTGTCTGGATCATAACTGATATGCATGAAGCAATCTTGTTTTTATTTGGCATGAATGTTAACCTCAGTGAGACCGAGTGTCATGCCAAACCCCAGGTTCCTATATGAAAGGTCAAGGACACAGTTGGAGGTCAAAACTCATGTCGGATCTTGTCAGGCCCATAACTTTGACATGCATTGAGGAATCTTGTTTATATTTGGCATGAATGTTAACCTCAGTGAGGCGTAGAGTCATGCACAAACTCCAGGTTCCTGTTTCAAAGGTCAAGGTCATGGAGATCAAAGGTCATGTCAGATCTTATCCGGCCCATAACTTTGACATGCATTGAGGAATCTTGTTTATATTTTGCATGAATGTTTAACTCAATGAGACTGACTTATCTCAAAGGTCAAGGTCACAGTTATGGGTCAAAGGGCAGTCTCAGCATGTTGTCCGTGTGCATCTAGTTTAAAATAAAACATCTTCTCTGCTGGTCAGAAGTACTGGTCTGGAACTACTGGTTAGAAGTACTCCAAAACTGGTCTTTAGTATCCTTGCACGAATTTGTCTCAAGTCCCAATTGATTGCATTTATAGGATTTCAGATATGTCTTTAAACATCTTCTCATGACCTCTTTCTTGTCAAGGCTATGTCAGTTATATTTTGAAATGAAATATTTTTCATACTAAACTAGAATCTAGTACCAAACTCACTTGTTACCTTTCATGAAACATTGTGTTGTGACAGATATTCATGGCCAAAAGGTCAAGGTTTAAGGTGTGTGACTTATGTGCATTATTTGTTCACAAACATAATTTTGAGAAAATACAATTCCTCAGAAATCCAAGTTTATTGTTAAATTGACTTCTGAACTTGAATTCCATTCTATAATAAAATGCAGTTACATTAAATAAAACACGAAAATTCTGAAAGAAACAGTCATTTCTAGCTTGTCTGATTTTTTAAAGAAATCTAAACGAGGTATTATCGTCACTTGATTGTTAGTGTTGGCGTTGGTTAAAATTTTTGTTTATGTCCATCTTTTCTCAAAAACTGTAAGAGCTACAGCTTTGAAACTTTGCACACTTGTTTATAATCATTAGTTGATTATGTAGGCCAAGAACCATAACTCTGATATGCATTTTGTCAGAATTATGGCCCTTTTTGTACTTAGAAAATTTGATTTTCTTGGTTAAATTTTTTATTTGGTCCACCTTTTCTCAACAACTGGAAGAGCTACAGCTTTAAAACTTTGCACAATTGTTTATCATCATTAGAGGAATATGTACAGAACCACTCTTATTTGCATTTTGCCAGAATTATGGCCATTTTTGTACTTAGAAAATCAGTATTTCTTGTTGGTTTTTTTTGTTCAAGTTCACTATTCTTGCTATAGCTTTGTGTAAGAAGGCCATGAACTATAACTTTTTTTTTGTGCTGAACTATAAATTGAATTTTTTGCCATTTATCTAGAGTTGAGTACCAATTTAAATTTTTTGTTTTCAGCTGAGAAGAACATATTAGATGCATATAAAGCACATTTACAGGGATGTAAAGTGAAACGCTACAACGGTGGTTCCTGTGATACAGTGGCACTGCATTACATAGACGATAACATTCAACCGGAGATAAAAAAGATACGTGGTAAAAAAGATCCTAAAAAAGCACTTGAACTGTTCAAGAAAGGTTGTGATGGAGATGACGGCATGGCATGTCATCATGCAGCTGTTGCGTACAAGAATGGTATAGAGAATTATGTGAAGCCGGACCCCGAACTAATGTTTAAATATGCAGTAAAAGCCTGTGATTTCAGAAGTAAAGTCGGATGTAAGTTAGTGGCAGATGCATACAAGTCTGGCATTGGTACACAAAAAAATGACAGATTGTACGAGTATTATCAAAAGCAGTATGATTTAATGGCGGGAAGAGGTGTTGCAAGGCGAGTAGATAAAAACAGTCCAAGTAAATAACATATAATTTAAAAAATCTATAGTGATATTACAGTTTTATTTTGAAATAAATTAAAAATTAATTAGAAGTGTTATTTTTGCTATGTTAAACAAAACTTAGAGTAAAACCTGAAAGTAAAACCTGTTAAATATTCGAATGCTGTTGAATACACTGCATTAAAAATGTTATCAGGGTGCAGTGAAATGGGAATGAGAGGTACTTTTAGCCAGACTATTCGAAGAATAAGTAGAGCTATCCTACTCACCATGGCGTCGGCGTCACACCCTGGTTAAGTTTTTCGTACCAGTCCACATTTTGACAAAGTCTTTTGAGATAAAGCTTTGAAACTTTCAACACTTGTTTACCATCACCATGTCCAGTTGTAGGCAAGAGAACATAACTCCATCAAGCATTTTGGTTGAATTATGGCCCCTTTTTGACTAAGAAATCTTGGTTAAGTTTTTCGTACCAGTCTGCATTTTGACAAAGTCTTTTGAGGTAAAGCTTTGAAACTACAAACACTTGTTTACCATCACCATGTTTAGTTGTAGGCAAGAATACATAACTCCATCAAGCATTTTGGCTGAATTATGGCCCCTTTGACTTAGAAATCTTGGTTAAGTTTTTTCGTACCAGTTTATATTTTGTGTAAAGTGTTTGACATATGGCTTTGAAACTTTTATAACTTGTTCAGTATAATAGTCTCTATCAATAGGCAAGAGTACATAACTCTGTCATCTTTTTTGACTGAATTATGGCCCTTTTTGAACTTGGAAATTGGTTCTGTTTTGTATATGTCCATGTTTTGTCAAGACTATTTGACATATGGCTTTTAAACTTTAAACACTTGTTTATCATTATGATTTCCATCTGTAGGCAAGAGTACATAACTCTGACAACTATTTTGGCTGAATTATGGCCCTTTTTGGACTTTGAAATTTGTTCAGTTTTTCTTACAAGTCATGAGCATTTTGTCAAAACTATTTGCACTGTGGCTTTGAAACTTTTAACACTAGTTTATCAACATGATTTCCATGAGTACATAACTCTGTCAACTATTTTGACTGAAGTATGGCCCATTTTGGACTTGGAAATTAGTTAAATTTTTCATACAAGTACATATTTTGCCCAACATATTTGTCAACATGGTCACACATTACCATTTAGTCAAGACTAATCGAAATCCACAAATACAGGAACATTTTTTGTTTAATCCATTTTTTTCTTTTGTCTGAAAATCTATGGAAATATTTTGACCCCATTCTTCAATCAATTCTTCGAATACCGTAGATACCCATGTATAATGCGCACCCGTGTATAATGCGCACCCCCAGTTTTGGCCCAAAATCCTGGGAAAAAAATGTTTTTGGTCAATTTTGAGGTGGATGGAAAACGAAAGTAGAGTTTACATCGACACCGGTAATAAATCTTATTTCCGCGGCGGAGAGCAGCATCGGTCTCGCGGTACTATCGATTTTTGTTTTCTCGAAAATAAAACCAGTAAAATATTGTTTTATTTGTTGTTTTACCTTTTTAATTAACTATTTTGAATAAATAAACAGTAGCTGATTCAATATCTCGGAATGATATCTTTCAAAATGACATGAGCTTCTCAATTCAAACCAATAACAAAAGGTGTGATAGTCTTTTTGTCACGATCAAATAGCCAGTAATTACCGGCAATTAACGTGTCACCTCGTGTCAATTATGTTGTTCACAGTTTGATCTCGGTTAAAGATAATTCTCGATCTTTAATTAGTATCATAATTTTTGTGATTTATTAACATTTCTTTCGTGAAAATACTTTTAAATTTATATGAAATTAATTTTGTTTGAAAGAAAAATAAACCATTCGATCTTTTACGGAACAAAATAGCAATCTTAGATTTTAGCGATGACAGTAAGTGCGGGGAGTAGTTTCCCTTTACCAAAATGGCGAACATCGGTAACAAACTTGTTTTGAAGTTGGAAAATTGTCTATACCTGTGTATTATGCGCACCCACGATTCGGGGGTGGTCCCGGGGGTCAAAAAACTGCGCATTATACATGGGTATCTACGGTAGTCGAGCGCGCTGTCATCCGACAGCTCTTGTTAGTTAGGTGTAATCATTTAGTAGATCTATAATGTGAAATCATTTGATTTTGTCAGCACAAAAATTTCGTGGTTTTGGCCAAAATTATTGTTTCCTGGTGGTTTAAATTAATGGTATTTGCTGATAATGAGCATTTCCTTTCTTCATTGGGATTTACCGGTAATTTCGTGGTAAAACACAACTACAGTATTCTTGAAAATTATACCCTCTTGAATATTACTGATTTTACAGTATACAGTGAGAATGTTTGATGTTTGTTTTGTTTCTTTTACAGTAATAGATAAAAATATGAGAAGATGGAGTGTTTTGTTATTGTGACTGATAATCTAAAATCTGTATTAAGAAAAAACTTCCTGGAAACACTGTATTTTTGATGTTGTGTAAATTCTGAAAATATTTAAATTTGCATGCACACTCATCCTGTCATTACCAAATATAAGTCAAATGATAATCATGCTCTTTCATCATGCATTTTGTATGGAAAGAAAAAGCATTTATTTTTGTATAAACAGCATTTGGAAAGTTGGCCCTTAACACGAGATTGCATACACGACCAGACATCATTCACAAAAACATTAACAAAATGGCACCATTCAAAGAAATCTTCCAAAATTTGATGCCAAAATTTCAAAAAAGACATTTAATTATAGCTTAAACTGGTTGTTCAGATGGTGTTTTAAATAAAAATCAGGAACTGTATTTTCTTTGGACAGCAAATTACAATTTACATGTAGTCTACAGTTACCAACTGGATAAAAGATCCTGGTGGTTACTGTTAACTTGACTTTGACCTCAAAACAACTGGGGTCATTTACTGATCACTGGCACTGCCTTATGAAGTTTGATGACAGTAGCATTGTAGTAGGCAAGAAGTCAATAGGGGACAGGAGCATAAGTCCCAAGAGACACTGACGGTTGACTGCAATAGGAATTACCACTCGGCATGTCGAATCATCCTAAGAAGTTTCAACATTCTGGGCTTAGTGGTCTCAAGTTATGGACTAGAAATGGTTTTCCATGTTCTGGCCCCTGTGACCTTGACCTTTGATTGAGTGACCCCAAAAGCAATAGGGGTCATTTACTCTGCATGTCCAATCATCCTATGAAGTTTCAACATTCTGGGCAAAGTGGTTCACAAGTTATTGATCGGAAAGTGTTTTCCATGTTCAGGCCCCTGTGTCCTTGATCTTTGCTCAAGTAACCCCAAAATCAATAGGTGTCATCCACTCTGTAAATCCTATCATCCTATGAAGTTTGAAGGTTCTGGGTCAAATGGTTCTTAAGTTACTGATCAGAAATGGTTTTCCAATTTCTGGCCCCTTTGATCAAGTGACCCAAAAATCAATAGGGGTCATCTACTTTACATTTCCAATCATCCTATGAAGTTTCAACATTCTGGGTAAAGTGGTTCTTAAGTTATTGATCAGAAACAGTTTTCCATGTTCCGGCCTCTGTGTCCTTGACCTTTGATCTAGTAGCCCCAAAACTATTAGGGGCCATCTTCTTTGTAAGCCCTATACCCAATGAAGTTTCAAGGTTCTAGGTCAAATGGTTCTCCAGTTATTGATTAAAAATGAAGTGTGACAGGCAGATGGCCCCTTTGACCTTGACCTTTGATGGAGTGACCCCCAAAACAATAGGGGTAATCTGCTCTGTAAGTCCTATCACCCTATTAAGGTTGAAGGTTCTGGGTCAAATGGTTCTCAAGTTGATCGGAAATGGATTTCCATGTTCTGGTCCCTGTGACCTTTACATTTAATAGTGACCCCTTAATCAGTTGGGGTCATCTACATGTACTCTGCAAGTCCAATCATCCTATGAAGTTTCACCATTCTGGGTCAAGTGGTTCTTAAGTTATTGATCGGAAATGGTTTTCCATGATCAGGCCCCTGTGACCTTGACCTTTGATGGAGTGAACCCAAAAACAACAGTCTACTCCATAAGCCCTACCATCCTATGAACTTTGAAGGTTCTAGGTCAAATGGTTCTCCAGTTATTGATTTGAAATGAAGTGGGGGGTGGGGGGAGACATAATTATTTTAAAATTTAGCAAGAGGGTTTAGAGATTTTCAAAGTTTTCGATACAGTGCAATAGCGTTACCTACTTTTCGAATAGTCAACCTAAAAATGGCTACGTACAAAAAGGTACATTCTTTCATCAAAATGAAAGCAAAAAATATTTCAGTTAGTAAAGAAGTCTGAGTTTTCTATCCCCTGCCTTAGGCGGAGGTATATAGTTTTGGCATTGTCCATCCACCCACAGCACGTGAAAAGACATTTGTAACATAATGACAATAGGTACAAAATGTATCTAAATTCCATTCAGTACTGCTTATTGGGTACTTTCTGTCACTTGCTGGAAACTTTGTTAAAAAAAGAAATACCCAGTAAAAGGAAAGGATGTACAGTTGTTCAAGCTATCGAACAATTTACATTAAACGGGGATTTTGCTGCTACCTGACGATGAGTTCAAGCAAAGGGCAGTGTTTGAATTATCTGAGTTCAAGGGAACAAAGTTTGACTGTAGCCTTTCAAAGCAAACAAGAGGACGTTCGTTGGGTACTGAGGACAACAGGTAACCATTAATTTCTATTCATTCTGTACTGCTTATTGGGTTCTTTCTGTTGCTTGTTTAAGGAAATACCCAGTAAATGTCTGTTCGTTAAGATGGTCTCTTCTACAGCCAAGTCTAAAAATGATTGAGATAATGACAAATACAAAATTCATCTAGAAAATCATTCAGCTAGATTGATTTTGATCACGTTTTATGGCCCCTTTACAAAAAGATTAATTACACATGATTTATTTGGGATTTTTTGTCCATCCAGAGTTATCTCGGGCATGTTTGAATTATTCCATAACTTTGTGAAAATGTTACCATTAAAGGAAATGTGGCCCTGCAAGTTTCAGTCAGATTGCTTGAGGAAGACATGATTTATGCCCTTTATACTTGTATGGTTCTATGTATACAGTACTTATATAGCACTTTTATTAAATTTTCCATCTGTCGGGTTTTTAATAGCACCTGGTAGGAATGTTACCTGCTATAGGAAAATGGTCCAAGATTTTGATGAAGATCCATCAAGTGGTTCATAAGAAGTAATTTAAATGTATTTCTAGTATTAACGTGTAATTTTAATTGTGGCTATATTTATACTAAACTTAATAATAAGAGGATACAGCCTTTTACTTTAAATGCAAGACATGGTAAAATTGAACTTTATAAAGGGACAAAATGGACAATAGTTGATAGATGAAGCCTTTTGCTTGTGTAATGTAACAATCAAAAAGTGAAGTCAAACAGATGTTTTTTCATTCTATTTTCTAAAAAGAAATCCCATCTAGTCACAAGCATAAGATATACATATGATTCAAGAACTTAACCTTCTAAGCATCACAAACAATCGGTGAATATATTCATTAATCCACCAAATACATGTACCTCTAAAAACTTTCACCTGGCTTAACAGATACTGTGTTGGCATAAAATAGTTTTCAAAATTGCTTTGCTAAATTCTGTTATAAGTTGGCAGTCACCAGTTACTATTCTAAAGTATTTACAAACTGAAACTGGAGGTATAATGAAATGTAAACGAAAAAATCATAGAGCTGTACTACAAGTGATGCCATGAATGAAAAACAAAACTGCGCTGTGTAATGTAATATGGCATACAGAGACTTGTTCATTATTGTTGAAAATGAGTAACACAAAAACTATATCATGGATTTCAAGGTGGAGTCACAAAATTATATCCCTGAATTAACCAGTAAAATTCCCATTCATTTCACATTCAGAGGTGAAAATCCATAATTAATATTCTCATAAAACAGCCATTTTAGCCAAACAACAAAATTCTGTGTAAACAAAATTGACATACAACAGTAAAAAATTCTTTGCAACACTTCCAACAAATAAGTTAAAAGAGAAGAAAGCATATCCTGTTTACCATATATGGGCTTAACACAATTTGTAACTTTATTTGTTATGTAATGACACTCAGTAAATCAACAAAGTTTTCCACAAGTCTGCACCAGTAGAAACTTGAAACTGAAAACTTACCCTCTTTACCAAGTGGTGTTGTATTCAACACTATGTTATAAAGAAAATTACCTCATTTTGGGATTAAATATTTTAGTTTTGAGCTCAAATGACCCAGCAAATCAATGCCATTTTAACAGAAGAAGTATTCATGTCTCTGGACAACATCATTCAAAGTATCAGAACCAAGGGTGGTAAAAACATCTTAAACCAAGACATTAACAGACAACAATAAAGTGTATAAAAAGGAATAAAATGGGTAAAAACTTAGTAGTCAGCAGTGAACATTGGTGGACTAACAAATGGTTAAGTGCACTGCCTGGGTTACAAATTAATTTCCAAAAACAGGCTAAAACAGATGATCCTGTGGTTAATCTAATATTAAATGCTCATGGATGCAGGTAAATTAGCTTCTATATAGACAGTAACATGTCCGCTTTAAGCTTGTCAAATTTTTATATTTGTAGTATTGCACTTAAAAAATGTGTGTGTTCTGCTTATACTAATTGTTGTTACAATAACATACACTTTTATCAAACTGCTAATACTGATTTAAACAAAAGGTCATATGCAGAATATAATATCAGAATGCATGTATAGAAATAAATAACACTCAACAAAACATTAAGCAACATTTCCCTGTATGATATGACTTCTACAGTTCAACTGACATTCTCTAACAAAGTTCTTCATATACTTTCTGCTAGAAGTGTCGGGTGAACTGGAAAATATTTGTGACTATTTTGCTAACATTTACCAATACATTGTTATTCAAAGGGCACGAGTAATTTTGAATTTTTCATAATGACCTTGTAACAGAGGGTCGATGTAACTGCACAAAGATCTAGTAATGGGTAACTGTGAACTCAAAGACATGTTTATTAACAATTTTACTACATCATTAATTCTTAATTTAGAAATCTATTGTGTAATTAATTTCATTAATGGAACTTTCATTTTTTCAATTTACATTTTTTCCCCTTTAAACATGCTTTATGACAACACAAGAGATAATTAATGTCATTACACAGTCTGATAAAACAATGGAGTCAACACTGTGATAAAATAATATAAAGTTACACCACTTATACATCAAAGTATGTAAAAACTCTGTAACAAGATATGTGAATTAAACTACAGTTTTTAACAAATAAAAAACTAATTTGATATTCCAAAACTGTATTCATTCCAGTGAAGCAGAAATCCAACTTCTGGCAGAACGTATTATTTTTACTTTCTGCTTCAAATTGCTGCTAATATTGCGGTGTCATGAAATTAAAGTAGTTGGAGATCAAAAACCTCTTTACATTATGAGTCTCTTTGCCATTTATCTGAGATATCCATTATCTAAAACTATATGCCTCTAAAATCACTTATGTAATTTAAAAACCATACAATATATTTAAAATCCCCGCATGTGATGCAGATTATATAAATATAACAATTCCAAGCACTTCACAGTGTTAGATCGTCTAATACTTTCTTTACATCCCCAAACACCTGAAAAGAGATAATAAAATCTGTCTGAGAATGGGTAACATTGGGACATGATTCTTTTCTTCAAAGGACCTTAAATAAAGCATGTTTACTGTTAGATTAGCAAAATGAATGTTAAAAATTTGAACAAATGGAAATCTGAGGTAAATGGCTTGTCAAGTTTCAATCGTTTTACAAGGAATCTAGTATTCTAAATGGTGGATGGATGGAATGTTGCACATCTTTGTGGAACACTCAAGCTATGGACTTTGCAGATTTTGACTAGCTGTCGAATTATATTCTTTTTTTATTAGATACATGCACATTAAAGTTTCCACCTATGAGTAATGAACTAGAATCCTGTTTGTTTACTGTACCCCTAGATGGGTCTATATTAAAGTCACTTGTTTCCATCTGTTGGTTAATCAACCTAGGTCCAAGAACACAGTCACACTTGGAGGTCAAATAGCTTAACTTAAGCTATCATATCTTTTGAAACCTAAAGAGAATTTCATAAAACTAGCATTAAGTATTTATCAAATTAAGCTGACATACAGACTGCACAAGCCAGGTCACTAGGTCTGGAAATAAGGTCACACTTGGATGTCAAAGGTCAAATAGTTTAAACAAGTGCCCTATCCATATCTTCTAAACCACTAGAAATTAACTTTAAGTGTTTGTCTCATCCAGACAACATGCAGGGTACACAACTAAGGCTACTACGTCAACGGTCACAGACAGGAGGTAAAAGATCAATTAGCTCAAATTTGTGTAAACTCCACCGGAAGAATTTTATAAAAGTAGCATCAGCTGTTAAGGTAGTTCTGCACGTTTAATAAACTGGAAGTGATGGCGTAACGTCATTTATCCGGAAAACGTAGAATAAAGCCTGGATTCGGCGTACGGAAATGAAAATCATTTTATGAATTAATTGGAATCTGTGAGTAAATTTATTACAATGGCACTGCTGCTGTATTTCTAAAGTCAAAATATGACATTAAAACATATGACACGTTAAAATAATAAAAATTATGTCTTATGATTAGTGTGAAATGTCCGGTGCACTTTAATCATGGTCAAATATCTCAGAAATAAGCACACGGACCTATACATTTTATTTCACCAAATTATAGGCCATGTGTTTATTTACAAATGTGAAAAGTTTCATCAAAATCTACATTGTAGAAAAATTTCTGTTCGCGAAAATGTTATGAAAGTAATGATTTTTCCATAGACTCCCATTATGAAATATTGCGTAATGCCCAAACTTTTCAAATCTGTCTAGCAAAAAATCAAGCACACGACCTTATCTTTTTTATTTGCTGAAATTTCTAGGTTTATTCTGAAGTTTTGAAAAATCAGAGTTAATCAAATTCTACATTGTAGATTATATTTAGATCCAAACGTGCAGAACTACCTTAACCTACTCAAGATGACATGTACAATGCTCAACTGAAGTCATTCAGTCCAAGGTCAAGGACAAACTTGAAGGTCAAATGTCATGGCCACATGTAACTTTCCCTGAGTCAAGGTGTTTGAATTTATTAGCCTTCAGTGATGGTTCCAGTTTTTTTCTCACTTTTTAATTTTTTTTTTATACACGGCAATACAATTAATGTCATTATGGCAACTTCTAATAGTTGTGTAAAACCCAGAGTGCCATTTCGCATATTATTTAAGGCAGACAGGCACATAGGTAGCAGCTGAAGTATACAGCTGAGGACTTGAACTAGCACCAGTGAGGAACAAGTGATTAGAAGTTATATGATCTTCTCAACCATTCTGATGACTAAGCAGGCTTTTCAAACTAATTCAAAGTGGTTTCCAACTAAAATCATAATGACAAAGGGACAATTTTTTCTCATTTTCTCAACAGAGATCAAGTTCTTTCTTATCTTAAATTTGATGAAAAAGGAATTGGAAAGTAGACATTTTTATAAATGCTTACCTCATCTGGCGTTTGTTCTGCATGTAGCTCACTGACAAGATTAAGTTTTCGGTAATGTTCAATAATTGGCATGGTTGAAGTATTGTATGTATGGATTCTGAAATGAAAAACAAAACAGCACTACAATTAGATCAAAAAGTTGCAAAACTGCATTTTTTATACTTTAAACATGGTCAGTGATGTTAGAAATCAACTTACTGATGCTCTAAAGGCAAAACTCCCATATTTGTATTCATTTTTTTTATATAAAATAATTTCCAACAAGAATGTGTCTGTAGGACACAGGGTGTGCCCCCTACCACACCCCCCACCCCCTGCCGCTGGTACATTTGTCACAAATAAGGGGAAATAATTCAAATGTTTGCAATTTTAATTGGGCAAGGCTCAAAAAAAATTTATGAAAAGGATTCATTATTCTCTACCATATACTTTTTGAGCTATGACAAACAAAAAATCTACTATTTTGGCTATTTCAAGGGCCATAACTCTGTAATAAACGCTAAGATTCTCAAGAAGAATGCCAAGTGTGCAAGGTCACATTATGATACAGACTCCAGCAAGGTTTCATGAATTTACATTAAATACTTTTTGAGCTAGACACATATTAGGTGAAAATGTGCATTTTTTTGACTATATCAGGGGACATAACTTTAACAAGAGGACCATGATGGTCCTGAATCGCTCACCTCTTCCCACATGACCCAGTTTTGAGTATGACGTCGTTTTTTCTATTATTTGACATAGTGACCTAGTTTTTGAGCTCATGTGACCCAGTTTTGAACTTGACCTAGATATTATCAAGATAAAAATTCTAACCAATTTTCATGAAGATCCATTGAAAAATATGGTCTCTAGAGAGGTCACAAGGTTTTTCTATTATTTGACCTATTGACCTAGTTTTCGAAGGTACATGACCCTGTTTTGAACTTTACCTAGATATCATCAAGGTGAACATTCTCACTAATTTTCATGACGATCTCATGAAAAATATGGCCTCTAGAGAGGTCACAGGGTTTTTCTATTTTTATACCTTCTGGCCTAGTTTTGACCGCACGTGACCCAGTTTCGAAACTGAACTAGATATCATCAAGGTGAACATTCAGATCAATTTTCATGATGATCCATTGAAAAATATGGCCTCTAGAGAGGTCAAAAGATTTTAATAATTTTAGAACTACTGACCTAGTTTTTGACAGCACATGACCCTGTTTCGAACTTGACCTAGATATCATCAAGATGAACATTCAGACCAATTTTCAACAGATTCCCTGAAAAATATGGCCTTTAGATAGGTCACAAGGTTTTTCTATTATTTGACCTACTGATCTAGTTCTTGATGGCACGTGACCCACTTTCGAAATGGACCTAGATATCATCAAGATGAACAATCAGACCAACTTTCATACAGATCCCATGAAAAATATGGCCTCTAGAGAGGTCACAAAGTTTTTCTATTTTTAGACCTACTGACCGAGTTTGTGACCGCACGTGACCCAGTTTCGAACCTGACCTAGATATCATCAAGATGAACATTCAAACCAACTTTCATACAGATCCCATGAAAAATATGGCCTCTAGAGAGGTCACAAGGTTTTTCTATTATTTGACCTACTGACCTAGTTTTTGACGGCACGTGTCCCAATTTCGAACTTGACCTAGATATCATCAAGGTGAACATTCTGACCAATTTTCATGAAGATCTCACGAAATATATGGCCTCTAGAGAGGTCACAAGGTTTTTCTATTTTTAAACCTACTGACCTAGTTTTTGACCGTACGTGACCCAGTTTCAAACTTGACCTAGATATCATCAAGATGAACATTCAGACCAACTTTTATGAAGATCCATTCAAAAGTATGGCCTCTAAAGAGGTCACAAGGTTTTTCTATTTTTAGACCTATGACCTATTGACCTAGTTTTTGAAGGCACGTGACCCAGTTTCGAATCTGACCTAGATATCATCAAGGTGAACGTTCTGACCAATTTTCATGAAGATCTTGAGAAAAATATGGCCTCTAGAGGTCACAAGGTTTTTCTATTTTTAGACCTAATGACCTAGTTTTTGACGGCACGTGATCCAGTTTCGAACTTGACCTAGAAATCATTAAGATGAGCATTCTGACCAATTTTCATGAAGATCTTGTGAAATATATGGCCTCTAGAGAGGTCACAAGGTTTTTCTATTTTTAGACCTACTGACCTAGTTTTTGATGGCACGTGACCCAGTTTCGAACTCGACCTAGATATCATCAAGATGAACATTCTGACCAACTTTCATAAAGATCCCATGAAAAATGTGACCTCTAGAGGGGTCACAAGCAGAAGTTTACGGACGGACGCACGGACGGACGACGGACACCGCGCGATCACAAAAGCTCACCTTGTCACTTTGTGACAGGTGAGCTAAAAATAGGGGGAGGAGCCAGCAAAAATTAACAAGAGGACCATGATGGTCCTGAATCGCTCACCTGTTCCCATATGACCCAGTTTTGAGTATGATGTCGTTTTTTCTATTATTTGATATAGTGACCTAGTTTTTGAGCTCATGTGACCCAGTTTTGAATTTGATCTAGATATCATCAAGATAAAAATTCTGACCAATTTTCATGAAGATCCATTGAAAAATATGGCCTCTACAGAGGTCACAAGGTTTTTCTATTATTTGACGTATTGACCTAGTTTTCAAAGGTACGTGACCCTGTTTTGAACTTGACCTAGATATCATCAAGGTGAACATTCTCACTAATTTTCATGAAGATCTCATGAAAAATATGGCCTCTAGAGAGGTCACAAGGTTTTTCTATTTTTATATCTACTGGCCTAGTTTTTGACCGCATGTGACCCAGTTTCAAAACTGACTTAGATACCATCAAGTTGAACATTCAGACCAATTTTCATGAAGATCTATTGAAAAATAAGGCCTCTAGAGAGGTCAAAAGATTTTTCTAATTTTAGACCTACTGACCTAGTTTTTGACCACAGCTGACCAAGTTTCAAACTTGACCTATATATCATCAAGATGAATAGTCAGACCAACTTTCATACATATCCCATGAAAAATATGGCCTCTAGAGAGGGCACAAGGTTTTTTCATTATTTGACCTACTGACCTACTTTTTGAAGGCACGTGACCCAGTTTCAAATCTGACCTAGATATCATCAGGATGAACATTCTGACCAGTTTTTATGAAGATCCATTCAAAAGTATGGCCTCTAAAGAGGCCACAAGGTTTTTCTATTTTTAGACCTACTGACCTAGTTTTTGACCGCACGTGACCCAGTTTCAAACTTGACCTAGATATCATCAAGGTGAACATTCAGACCAACTTTCATACAGATCCCATGAAAAAATTGGCCTTTAGAGAGGTCACAAGGTTTTTCTATTATTTGACCTACTGACCTAGTTTTTGATGGCATGTGACCTAGATTCGAACTTGACCTAGATATCATCAAGGTGAACATTCTGACCAATTTTCATGAAGATCTTGTAAAATATATAGCCTCTAGAGAGGTCACAAGGTTTTTCTATTTTAAGACTTACTGACCTAGTTTTTGACCGCACGTAACCCAGTTTCGAACCTGACCTAGATATCATCAAGGTGAACATTCTGACCAATTTTCATAAGACCCCATGAAAAATTTGACCTCTAGAGTGATCACAAGGTTTTTCTATTATTTGACCTACTGACCTAGTTTTTAACGGCACGTAACCCAGTTTCGAACTTGACCTAGATATCATCAAGGTGAACATTCTGACCAATTTTCATGAAGATGTTGAGAAATATATGGCCTCTAGAGAGGTCACAAGGTTTTTCTATTTTTAGACCTACTGACCTAGTTTTTGACCGCACGTGACCCAGTTTCGAACTTGACCTAGATATCATCAAGGTAAACATTCCGACCCATTTTCATAAAGATCCGATGAAAAATGTGACCTCTAGAGTGGTCACAAGCAAAAGTTTACGCACGGACGACGGACGCTGCGCGATCACAAAAGCTCACCTTGTCACTTTGTGACAGGTGAGCTAAAAAAAAAGGTGTGCAAGTTCATATCATGATAAAGACTCATGTAAGTTTTCATCCATTTATATCATATACTTTTTGGGCTAGGTGCGTCACAAGGTGAAAATGTGCATTTTTGACTATTTCAGGGGCCATAACTCTGGAAATAGGGGGCGGAGGTAGACAAAAAATAGAAGGTGCACAAGTTCATATCATGATTAAGACTTGGGCAAGGTTTCCTGAATTTATATCAAATACTTTTTGAGCTAGGCGTGTCACAAGGTGAAAATGTACATTTTTGACTATTTCAGGGGCCATAACTCTGGAAATATGGGGCGTAGCCAGACGAAAAATAGGGGGTGCGCAAGTTCATATCATGATAAACACTAATGCAAGGTTTCATCAATATATATCAAATGCTTTTTGAGCTTGGCGTGTTATTATGCTACATACCAATTTTGATGAAGATCCATCAAGCAGTTCATGATAAGTTGTTTAAAGATATTTCTATTTTCCGCTCTAGTGGCCCCTTCAAGGGGCCAAGTGCCCCCATTTGAGCAAATTTGGAAGAGGACCATATAACAATGCTACAGACCAAGTCTGATGAAGATCCATCAAGCTGTTCATGAAAAGTAGTCGTTTCAAGGTATTTATATTTTTAGCCCTAACAGCCCCTAAAAGGGGCCAAGTGCCCCCATTTGAACAAAATTGAGAAAGGACCTTATAATGAAAGTTTGAAAAGCCATCCAACGGTTCATGAGAAGAAGTTGTTTAAAGGTATTTCTATTTTTAGCTCTAGTGGCCCCTAAAATGGGCCAAATGCCCCCATTTGAACAAATTTTGGAGAGGACCATATAATGATGCTACAGACCAAGTTTGATGAAGATAAATCAAGCAGTTCATGATAAGAAGTTGTTTAAACATACTTCTATTTTTAGCTGTAGTGACCCCTAAAAGGGGCCCAAGTGATCCTATTTGAACTACTTTGTGAGAGGATCTTATAATGATGCTACAGACAAAGTCTGATGAAGATCCCTTAAGCGGTTCATGAGAAGAAGTCGTTTAAAGGTTTTTCTATTTTTAGCTCTAGTGGCCCCTAAAAGAGGCCAAGTGCCCACCAGGATGCTACAGACCAAATTTGGTGTTATTCTGACCAGTAGTTTCAGAGAAGATGTTTAGGTAAAAATTTGGACAACGGACCATCCACCCTATACTAATTATAATAGCTCACCCTGAACCAGCTAAAAACATGGGAATTCCCACCTCATGGAAATACCAGCCAACCCTGAAATCTGACTTACCATAAGATCACCCCTATATACCTCCCTTCAAACTTTATTTACATAGCTCAGAAACAATTCAATGCTGCATGTTATATGAAACCTTACCTTTTTTTTAAGCTTTCTTCATTGTCATCTGACCTTCCACTTGTCTTTCCTCTATTAAGACATCTATCTACACATACCTGAAAGAACAGGAAGAAATATTATAAAAATATCATGAAAAATTCATACACCATATATTACCTAATCAGAGCCCCCAAAATAAATGGCCTATCATAAGAATTTTTATCATTTGAGAAATAATTCATAGCAAAATCATGTTTTAATACTATTTATACATGATAGGCAGTTATATGTTGGGCGTACTGACTGTGAAATTATTTTGTACAACGTATAACCATCCTAGTGTATAAATAGTTTCAAACACAGTTCTGCTATAAATTATTTCAATTCTAATATATTTTTAGTGTAAGATTTAGATAAAATATGATAGAACTGTTTACTGGCCCATGTATGGCGCCAAATGGTAGGTCGTCATGCTCTTTTTGTTTATACATGCCAGGTCCGGACATGGTAATACGTTGTGCAAAATAGTTCCAATAGGGCGCAAATGACGGTGAATTATTCTGCACAGCTGATAACCAACTCTCTGTGTGTGTAAATTTATTAAGAGAGTTCTGCCATGTGTCATTTTGTTTTAAACATATCTTAAAGTAAAATATTTGATCAAATTTGAAAGCGCTATTTCTCAATGTGTAAATGGCCCTAAATACCATGTTGATGTGACATCAACATAATATGGTTGTGATGATTAAAGCATTGTTAGTAATTGGAATTTATGTTCATTAACATTGTAAGTGAAAACAGGTGCTACGGTAGGGCTATAATTATTATAATCAATTCATTTGAAGTTGTATCTACTGTTTATATTTACTAAAAAGAGGCCCAAGGATGCAGGAGGACAGACATATGCCCGATCGAGGACAAACATATGCAGGATCTAGGACAGACATATGCCAGATTGTCCACCTATACAAATAGCTCATCATAAACCCTAAACTATAAGCAAGGTGTGATGCTGATGCCAGGGTGAGAAGAATAGCTCAGACTATTCTTTGAATAGTCGAGCTGAAAAGTATGTAGCTTTACTAGTTTAAAAACAAATATTATAAGTGGATTTATTGCAAATTTACTCACTTTTTCATCACAATCAAAAAACAAGACTCTTTTTACATCTGCCACTTCTTCCATAGCTTTATTCCAGCCTTCCAAATTATCCTTATTTCTAGGGAAACCATCAATCAGAAAATTCTTTCTGCCACTATTCTCCATTGCCTGAAAAAATAGGTTTTAACACAAATGTATTTATAATTATAACATATATCAGTCACCAAATTTCACAGCAAGAGTATGAATGAGAATGAGATTCTATGTCCTGAAGAATTGGGCAATACTGCAGTGCTGGTGTGAATGACAGGAAATACTGGGAAAAAACCTTACGATACATCCCAAAGAATTGGGCAATACTGCAGTGCTGGTGTGAACGACAGGAAATACTGGGAAAAAACCTTACGATATATCCCAAAGAATTGGGCCATACTGCAGTGCTGGTGTGAACGACAGGAAATACTGGGAAAAAACTTATGATATATCCCAAAGTATTGGACAATACTGCAGTGCTGGTGTGAACGACAGGAAATACTGGGAAAAAACCTTACGATATATCCCGAAGAATTGGGCAATACTGCAGAGCTGGTGTGAACGACAGGAAATACTGGGAAAAAACCCTACGACATATCCCGAAGAATTGGGCAATACTGCAGAGCTGGCATGAATGATAGGAAATACTGGGAAAAAACCCTACAATGTATCCTGAAGAATTGGGCAATAGTGCAGTGCTGGTGTGAACGACAGGAAATACTGGGAAAAAACCCTACGACATATCCCGAAGAATTGGGCAATACTGCAGAGCTGGCAAGAATGATAGGAAATACTGGGAAAAAACCCTACAATGTATCCTGAAGAATTGGGCAATACTGCAGTGCTGTCGTGAAAGATAGGAAATACTGAGAAAAAACAACTATAATGTATCCTGAAGAATTGGGCAATACTGCAGTGCTGGCATGAACGATAGGAAATACTGGGAAAAAACCCTACAATACTGGTACTGATGATAAACCCGGACAGATGATAAGGTCGACCACCTTGAAAATATTTGATTGCAATTGGTTATTTAAACAAGAGGGCCATGAAGGCCCTTTATCGCTCACCTGACCTATTGACCTAAAGATCATCAAGATCAACACTCTGACCAAGTTTCATTAAGATATGATCATAAATGTAGCCTCTAAAGTGTTAACTAGCTTTTCCTCTGATTTGACCCGGTGACCTAGTTTTTGCCCCCAGATTCAAACTTGACCTAAAGATCATTAAGATTAACATTCTGATTAAGTTTCATGAAGATACAGTCATAAATGTGGCCTCTAGAGTGTTAACAAGCTTTTCCTTTGATCTGACCTTGTGACCTAGTTTTTAAAACCACCTGACCCAGATTTAAACTCGATCTATAGATCATCCAGATTAACATTCTGACCAAGTTTCATTAAGATATGATCATAAATATGGCCACTACATTGTTAACAAGCTTTTCCTTTGATTTGACCTAGTGACCTAGTTTTGACCCCGGATGACCCAATATCAATCTCCTCCAAGATTTTATTGAGGGTAACATTCTGACCAAGTTTCATTAAGATTGGGCCAAAATTGTGACCTCTAGAGTGTTAACAAGCTTTTCCTTTGATTTGACCTGGTGACCTAGTTTTTGACCCAAGATGACCCAATATCAAATTCATCCAAGATTTCATAGACAGTAACATTCTGACCAAATTTCATTAAGATTGGGCCAAAAACTGTGCCCTCTAGAGTGTTAACAAGATTTTCCTTTGATCTGACCTGGTGACCTAGTTTTTGACCCCAGATGACCCAATATCAAAATCATCCAAGATTTTATTGAGGGTAACATTCTGACCAAGTTTCATTTAGACTGGGCCAAAATTGTGACCTCTAGAGTGTTACCAAGCTTTTCCTTTGATTTGACCTGGTGACCTAGTTTTTGACCCTAGATGACCCAATATCAAAATCGTCCAAGATTTTATTGAGGGTAACATTCTGACCAAGTTTCATTAAGATTGGGCCAAAATTGTGACCTCTAGAGTGTTAACAAGCTTTTCATTTGATTTGACCTGGTGACCTAGTTTTTGACCCCAGATGACCCAATATCGAACTCGTCCAAGATTTTACTGAGGTTAACATTCTGACCAAGTTTCATTAAGATTGGGCCAAAATTGTGACCTCTAGAGTGTTAACAGTCAAATTGTTGACGACGGACACAGGGCGATCACAAAAGCTCACCTTTGAGCACTTCATGCTCAGGTGAGCTAAAAATTGAACACACCATCTAATAGTTTTCACTTAAAACACCAATTGGTGTAAATAAAAACAAAATTGATAAATATTCTGTATAAATAAAAGACTTACATTTATCTGTATAAAAAATATTTATCCAAAATTACTGGGGAAGAGGGTGTTTTTTTGCGCACCCTCGCTGTTGCCACATGAAGGCCTGACATTGGGTCACTTTTCATTACTTGATCAGGAATGACTGTTCCAGCTTTTTCGGGGAAAGTTTCAATATAATACTACTAAGAAAATTTTGTAAATGACAAAGTGGTCCAATTTATCATCAGTCAACCTTCGAACAGTCCCAATTGTACAAACCCCTTTTAGGGCATCACTTCGTGTAAGTTTGCTAACTAAATATGAATTTCAATTTTGTAAAGTTTTCAGCAAATGTTAAGCTTTATTTTGATACCGACCATTGATTACAAATTGCAGAAATAAAAAAGTTACAGGTAAAAAGCCTCATTTTCTGTTCAGGTATCATCAGTACCCAGTATATCCTGAAGAATTGGGCAATACTGCAGTGCTGGCATAAACGATAGGAAATACTGGGGGAAAAAAACCCTACGATATATATCCTGAAGAATTGGGCAATACTGCAGTGCTGGCATAAACGATAGGAAATAATGGGGGGAAAAAAACCTACGATATATATCCTGAAGAACTGGGCAATACTGGGCAATTGAACTCTGGCCGGTGTATCCGAATATTTGACAAAATTATGTATTAGATGTACAATGCATTAAGTGCAATAATGAGGCAAATATCGCATTTATAATAATACCATGCCTAGCAATTTGCACTGAAATGGAAAAAAGAATTCAATTGCCATAATGGGTGAAAACATCTATCATTGTAATTTGTATTGTACATGTGGCTGTATATAGCACTACCCAGTCACATGATCCAATATTTAAAGTGAGCTTTCGTATCTAAATTGTATGGCTGTGACCTATTTTATGTCTATCTTTTTGTATGTGAAGTCCATACAAAGTATTTTAACAGTGCATAGACTTCAAATAAGAAATTAATGTCTATACAAGTTAAGAGTATCAGAGAGAAATATATTTGGTATTTTCACAAGAAAAATATCAAGTATATTTTTTACTAGTAAAATACAAATGTACTATAAAACGGATATAATTTAGTTAAAACAAGAAATAAAAAGAAACCTTGTGTTTTATATGTAACAATGTTACATCAAAATATCTTTCACTTGTGATTACCATATACACTGGGACCCCGTTATAACGCTGTCGTCGGGGTCCAAGGTTCGAGACCCGCGGATCTAGCGGGGTTAAATTTATAACGCGGGTTGATCCTATCAGCGGTATACGCAATACCCCACCCACCGGTAACGTATTTTGGACGCTGTTTTATGTTAATAAGAAATAAGAATCGTATAAACGGGACATTTATTTACCTTAAATGCTATTGAAAAATACATTAAAAGAACTATAACGCTGTGTCATCTCATTTTGTCGTGATTATAAAAGAAAATTGGATTTGTGTATCCCGGAAGTAAACATATTTAACGCTGTGTGAGGAGTGCGCGGTTGTGAGAATTACAATATGCAATGCAATTGCACTGGGGTTTATGTAACTAAAAGAGAAAAAACGCAGACAGTCTTAAAAAAATTAATTTCGAAGGAAATCGATAAATAAGATAGAAATTTTTTAAATCACTGTCGTTGATATACGATATTAAAAAGGGAGCATATTCTCAGTGAGGCTTTCAGTGCGTCGAATCTTCGTTATTTCCGATGAATTGAGTGTGATGATTACGAAAAACGGCTGCAATTTATTACAAAATTCGATTTTTTATTCACTCAAGTGATCATGTCATCTGCTTAATTGGTGCAAACTTAAACGGTTGACTGACCAATGTTTCACGCTTGTTATGCAAACAATCTAATTTTGACACGGTACTGATTGCCTAATTGTCACATGTCTACATGTATTGAATCTTTAACAAAGGCGATATGCAAACAAGTAGCTAGCAGACGATTATTGATTTTTTGTGACAGTTGTCATGGAAAGGTGTTAAAGTACCCAGGTACTTGTAGTTTTAATGCTAGTTATGATCAAATTAAGTAACATCCGCGGATTTTTTATTTTTTTATTTTTTTACCCTGTAAAATTTGGGCGCCAAGGCCATACAGCGTTATACAGAGGACCGCGGTATATCGAGTAGTGTTATAACGTGTTTCGAGTGTATATGAGAAGAGTTGTAAAGGCTGCATTACTCATTGGAGTAGTGTGCAAGTTACATCTATGCTGCATAAACTTACAGAGGTAAGTGTGGTACTGTCAAATGCATTAATCTTTAACTGTCGTGGTAAACCTGTGAATTGCATTAATGATGCGTTTTAAAAACTGGTACTGTGGTTATTAATTTCTTTTATTGCAATTAGTTTGTGCTTTATCAAAAATAATAATTAGAACTTTAAACTGTTAACTTTTATTATTAAATTTTATGACGTCATTGTTAAACATTGTTTAATTTAATGTTAATTAAAAAAGTTCCAATATATGTAACACCAAGTATGTGTCAATGTCTAAGGTGTCCAAATTCAGAAAGTTAAAATCTTGCACACTATCAAATAGCTCATATTCAAAATATACATGCAAATACAAACTGTTTTAAAGACAAGAGGACCATGATGGTCCTGAATCGCTCACCTATCCCCACATGACCCAGTGTTGAACTGAGTATGACGTCATTATTTCTATTATTTGACATAGTGACCTAGTTTTTGAGCACATGTGACCTAGATATCATCAAGATAAAAAATTTTGACCAATTTTCATGAAGATCCATTGAAAAATATGGCCTCTAGAGAGGTCACAAGGTTTTTCTAATATTTGACCTAATGGCCTAGTTTTTGAAGGCACGTGACCCACTTTTAAACTTGACCTAGATATCATCAAGGTGAACATTCTCACCAATTTTCATGAAGATCTCGTGAAAAATATGGCCTCTAGAGAGGTCACAAGGTTTTTCTATTTTTCGACCTACTGACCTAGTTTTTGACCGCACATGACCCAGTTACAAACCTGACCTAGATATCATCAAGCTGAACATTCTCACCAATTTTCATGAAGATCCGTTGAGAAATATGGTCTCTAGAGAGGTCACAAGGTTTTTTCTATTTTTAGACCTACTGACCTAGTTTTTAAACCCACGTGACCCAGTTTCGAACTTGACTTAGATATCATCAAGGTGAACATTCTGACCAATAATCATGAAGATCTCATGAAAAATATGGCCTCCAGGGCGTCAAGTGCTTTTGGGAGTCAAAAATATAGGTAGGATCCTGAAATATAGGTATTTGGGGGCCAGAAATATAGGATTATATAGGTTGCTTATAATGAAGAATACAAGTCAGACAAGTGTTTTATCCTCCTCCACTACCTACCAGCACTCTCTTTTATTAAACATAAAATACAAAGGAACAGAAAAAGTGGCTACTTTTATGATTTTAAATCTTTGGAATGGTCTTAGCATTTTTCTCTAGGTTTGAAACATATGCCTTGATACCTGACCACTGCCTTACAATTATTCCAAAGCTGGTCCAATGCTTAGCCAACGGACCTCAGTATACTTAATGAATAACTCCTCTGGAAGATCCAAGCTTATCTGAATGTCTCTGTAGACTTCTCTCCTGCCTGGTGAGATCTTGAACAAACCAAATAAGGCTATTGCAAGGTCTTCTGCTTCTTGACCATACTCTTCAATGCCCTTGCTAAATGCATTATGCATGGTATGAAGATTACATGTATCAACATTCAATAGTCCTTCCCACTGAGGTGAAGTTTCTTTAATTTGTTTAGACACTTCCCTAAAAATTGTTTTGTTGACATTTGGTCCATCACTGCCAAGTGCAATTAAATATTTAATTGGTACAGTGTCCCCAAAAAGAGTCTCTACCATTGCTGAATCAACAGTCTTTCCATCTGCATGAGCAAAGAACAAGGATTTGTAACACCTACACCAGACTTCATCATACGTTGGAGACCAATACCTTATTAAAAGGTCCATTTGCTTCTTCACTTGAGCCTGAGTAGTTTCATCATATTGAAGAGAAAAATAGTTACTTGACTGTCTCACATCATACAGGAACAGTTTGGTGAAGGTAGGTCCTAACCCATCAGACAAGAGGTATGACAATTTTGTTCGACTCATACTAAATCCATCTGCTATTGGACAATGAAACATAGCTTTGAATGTTTCTCCAATTCCGTCATTGGCTCTAAAGCTTATATTAGAATAGGCACATTTTGCTGCCCACAATACTTCAGCAGAAATAACATCATCTTTAGCATACGAATAGCTTATAATTTGCTTTTGCTTTGAGGTGGAAGCTGGTGATTCACTAATGCTACCATGGACTGTTCCTTCTGAAGTTGAACATAGGTTTTCATCAGCTGTTGGAGGTTTAAATTTCAGTTTAGCTTGTGTTGATGAGAAAGCAACTTTACTTAATTTCTTGTGTTGAGTGCCTTTTGCATGTTGAAGAATTTGTCTCAGTCCAGCATTATCACACTTTATGTCAGTTTTGCACAATGTACAGTGACCATAAGAGTCACTCTTCCCCTTGACACACCATAATTTCAGTTCATGTCCATTGCCATCTACTTCTGATAGCCACCTATCTCGAAACGGACTCTTATTAGCAGGCATTATGACGCTTAATTATGAAACATTAAGGCTTGTTTATTCTGAAAACAAAATAAAAACATGTGCATTTCATATTCACATTTTTATACATGAAAGCTTTAAGAAATGGAAAATATTCCAATTGAAAAAAGAACTTCCATTACTTAAAACTTTCCTAAAGCTGGGCTGGGTCGCTACACCTGAAAGGAATACAAATTTCAATGCCTAAAAGGTAACAGCATATTTATAAACTCAATTATCATAGAATTACTTCTTTTTTAATGGTCTGAATGACCTTTGTATTCCTTGCTTACCACAAAATTTCCAGATTATAGGTATTTATAGGTATTTTGGCAAAATATAGGATTTTATAGGTTATTATAGGTAGAGGGCTAAAATATAGGAAATTATAGGTAAATATAGGTAACTTGACGCCCTGGGCCTCTAGAGAGGTCACAAGGTTTTTCTATTTTTAGATCTACTGACCTAGTTTTTAACCCCACGTGACCCAGTTTTGAACCTGACCTAGATATCTTCAAGGTAAACACTCTGACCAATTTTCATGAATATCCATTGAAAAATATCGCCTCTAGAGAGGTCACAAGGTTTTCCTATTTTTAGACCTACTGACCTAGTTTTTGACCGCATGTGACCCAGTTTTGAACTTGACCTAGATATCATCAAGGTGAACATTCTGACCAATTTTCATGAAGATCCATTGAGAAATATGTCCTCTAGAGAGGTCACAAGGTTTTTCTATTTTTAGATCTACTGACCTAGTTTTTGACCCCACATGACCCAGTTTCGAACTTGACCTAGATATCATCAAGGTGAACATTCTGACCAATATTCATGAAGATCTCATGAAAAATATGGCCTCTAGAGAGGTCACAAGGTTTTTCTATTTTTAGATCTACTGACCTAGTTTTTAACCCCACGTGACCCAGTTTCAAACTTGACCTAGGTATCATCAAGGTGAACATTCTGACCAATTTTCATGAAGATCCATTGAGAAATATGGCCTCTAGAGAGGTCACAAGGTTTTTCTATTTTTAGACATAATGACCTAGTTTTTGACCCCACGTGACCCAGTTTCGAACTTGACCTAGATATCATCAAGATGAACATTCTGACCAATATTCATGAAGATCTCATGAAAAATATGGCCTCTAGAGAGGTCACAAGGTTTTTCTATTTTTAGACCTACTGACCTAGTTTTTGAACCCACGTGACCCAGTTTTGAACTTGACCTAGATATCATCAAGGTGAACATTCTGACCAATTTTCATGAAGATCTTATGAAATATATGGCCTCTAGAGAGGTCACAAGGTTTTTCTATTTTTAGACCTACTGACCTAGTTTTTGATGGCACGTGACCCAGTTTCGAACTTGACCTAGATATCATCAAGATGAACATTCTGACCAACTTTCATAAAGATCCCATCAAAAATGTGACCTCTAGAGTGGTCACAAGCAAAAGTTTACGGACGCACGGACAGACGAACACCGCACGATCACAAAAGCTCACCTTGTCACTTTGTGACAGGTGAGCTAATAAAAATGTAGATATCTGTGTAGCAAGTAACTATACTGAATTCACAACACTATGGGCAAGTGTGTTGTGATAAATGTTAGATCTTTTGCTTCTCTAGCAACTTCAAAAGTATGCAGCATTCGATCAATTCAAGTAGTGTGAATAAACAAATTGAACTGTTAAAATTACTGTAATAAATATATGAAGTTTGGTTTAGTAGTTTCCATTTAGGTATGAAACAGAAAGGCTGTTTCTGCCTTCACACACTTTTGACACACAAACATGGTTCATACCAAAAAGGAGCTAGTGTTCAACCTACCTTGCCCAAGTAACATTCACATACATATTTTCAAATATATATTAACTCTCAAGATATACAAGTTTACATATACTAAACTTTGTTCCAAAAATTATAAAACTGTTCTGGTTCATTCAATGACAAACAGTAACTGGCATTTTAATTCTTCATTAGAAAAACTACAATCAAATTTGTGGTTGCCCTTAGCAGTTGAACTTTCCCCTCTGTTAATTAAATTTCAAAGACAATGCTAAACCATGATGTAAAATCACACTTACACGTTGAAGCAGTGAGCATGTGATCTGTACAGGTACTATAGTTCCACTGCGTATATGTCCCTCAATCTCCTCGCCATACTGAGATCCCGGTCTTTGTCTTTCCTCACGTAACAAATCTCCTGCACTCAAATGTACAAAATCATAATCCTGGAGAAAACAAGGACATTTTAACATCTTTTCTCTTAATTATAACTTGTTTAAAACACAACCTTCAAATTTCAAACAACCAAATATGATTTTTAACAGCTTATTCATCAAACTGCTATCAAGACAATATTTTTTTTGACTGGTACGCTCGGAGTTACACATTACATAAATGAAATTTTATTTTTAACTTCTATTTTCAAATTCAAATATTATTCAGACATACAGATAGATAAATTTACTAATATAAAATCAGTAGAACACCCCACTGGCACCAGAACAGAAAGAAAATGTCTCTGTACATGTAATACCTTACCCCTAGGTATTCTATAAGAACCATGGTCATGAACAGGAAATTGCACTAACCAATTTCAATCGTACATTTCTCAACTTAAACGCGCAGTTCGGTGAATGGGTACCTAGTACATGTATATTGAACAAGCGATAATTTATCTTCCAACATTGTCTCAATATCCATATTGCTGAGATTATCAACAGATTTCATGCTTTCAACGTTACAGAAAAATCTTGCATGACCTTCCCTAATGAACATCCGGTCTAGAGGTCACGGCAGTGTGCACATGTTAGGCGAAACGTAAACAAACAAAAACAGAATTAAAAAAAAATCACAATTTACACTAAAACTTGAAATGATGAATGAAATTCATCTTGTATATGATTTTTAATTTGAAATCATGCATTGGTCTACATCTGTTCTGTTTATTTTATTCATTTTGCACATTTATGCTGCATTTTCACATATTAGCGAACACATGTAGTAAAATGACGATTGACATACACAACACAATTTTCACAACAGCCAAACAGAATGGTTTTGTAATCTAGAACGGAACTTCACCTGGGAAGGTCAAGCAAGTTTTTTGTGTAACATTGAAAAAAACTATAAACTACGCGTTGTTTTTGTAAGATAAGAAGTATTGAAGAAATGTGACCGGTACACAACGGAAGATAAATTACCACTTGTTTGATATCCATAGTACACATTTACCGAACTGCGTGCTTTAGATATGAAATGCGCGATTGAAACGGGTTAGTATATTTTCCCCTTCATGACCATGTTCTTATAGAATACCTAAGGGTAGGGTATAACATGTACAGAGGCATTTTCTTTCTGGTCTGGCGCCAGTGGGACACCCCATAATCCTGATCTCACTCATGTATGAGGTCAATTCCTAGCAGCAATTATCTCCCCTAGTGGTTGTCAGATCAGGGGTCACACTGTCGATCGCCACTTGAGCCATTTGCGACAAAAAATTAAATGTGGCTCCGAAATTTTCTAATTGGCGAAAATGGCCCGAAGCTATGTCTGTCTGCAAAACTACGAATATTGCCAGTTTTACGAACCAAAAGGTGTGAAAAATCGATAATCTGTGTAGACACAACATCCGTTATTGAAAGGGAGGGAGCCAATTGCAATTTTTTTACTTGATCAGGCAGTTAATTGGCAATAATTAGATTATTGAATAAGAAACTAGATAATTTTAATCAACATTTTGTGCACTTGATACAATTTTATGAGCAAACGGCCGTTTGACAAATTTTCTATAATTGCCGAGGGTTAGACAACAGATAAAAATGCTTTAGACAAGCAGAAATTGTAAGTATTGAATAGCTATGATGATAGAAAAGCAATAAAACATAGGTATTTTATCAAATATTTAATTCTAACTTACGTTTTCTGAATTTGTCGCCCGTTTTCGCGACCATGATTTTCGGATATTTCTGTCATTTCTGACGAGATTTTTTAGTGCAATCTTAACAAAAAGCCAATATAAAGTCTACATTTAAGAAAAATATGACAACTGTTACAAAAGGAGCTCTTATTTTGAAGTATTTTTCGAGAATACAACATGCGAAGGCATCGAACCCCACCCACTTATAGGCAATGTGCAAAATAAGACACTGTTTTTTTAAACATTTTTTTTTCTTTTTTGACATCTTTATTCTCAATGTGATTTTCAGAATTTTTTTATCAAATGGCAGAATGATGTTTATAAAAATGATAATTTTAGAAATTAACACAAATTTATTTTCTAAATAGCTTTTTAAAGGGCTACTAAGAAATATGTAATAACTACATTACTCTCTTGAGTAGTATGAGTACTTTGGTACATATAATGTAGTCCTACAAGAACGTCAATGCTATGCTTTCGCCGTTGTTGGCCTCATAATTTTATCTTCGGAAAAAGCAGTGGCTCAGAGAAAAAAAATCCCAGTGTGACCCCTGCAGATATACCATGTGACCATGAAAAATCACATGACCATAATATTAAATAAATTCGCTATTTTTTCATGTTCAATTTTATTTCTCATTTCATCATCCATATTAGCCTTAATTCTCTTAAAAATACTCAATAATCTGATTACTAAATCTTATAAAAAATAATAAAAAATGTTTGTGGCAGTATAGGTCTCTCTTACTGTAGGGGGAGACTGCTGCATACGAGACTGGTATTGAGGATCAATGATCTGTGACAAACCCACACCCTCCCCACCTACCATATAAACAAAGAATTTTACCCTGACAATGTAGTCACACTGTGTTCCTTTTCCAGCCCCTGGACCGCCAAGAACAAACAACACATTGTACTTCGCCATAATGTTTGAGGTATGTATGTTTTTCAAAAAAGTCCGCCCAACTGTTGAGGATGCCCTTAGCCCTCGTAAAACACAACTGACAAGTGAAACCAGTTTGACTGTGTATCAGCTGATGTTCCTAAAACAAATAAGAGATTGTATGTGTACTTAAATTAAGGTTATTTAAAGTTTACTGATTTAAATTCAAATGATAAATAAGGCAATGCACATGTTTTATATCTCTGACACTAAGTCTTGCAGATTCAATATATATCGGGGTATCTTTAAAGCATTACAACTAAATTCTAATTCCATCAAAATTTTTCCTGTCCTTTTAATAGAAATTTACATCTTCATTTTTTTGGAGGATCCTTGACACATCTATTGATATTACATATGGTAACTATATCATTATTATTATACCAGATTTATATAGCGCCCTTTACAATAGTTCAAATGCAGCCACACAGGGTGCATTATTCATCCTCTACTAGTACAGACACAGAGCGATCTGATCAGAGGGACAGAGTGAGACAAACCCCCCACAACAGAGAGATCAGAAATCAGATACAGGCTTGTCCGGCTAACTTAGCCTAGCTCGTTGCGAATAGACAGCCTGGTTCTTTAACGTGCCCAGTGCATAGCACTGATACACGCAAGGATTGCCTGGGTTCCTGACCAGTACACATCTAGTTGGGTGGGAAACACTGAAAAGCATTTCTGAAAATTCCCGAGTAGCTGCCGGTGATCGAACCCCCAACTTCAGGATTGGAAGGCCAGTGTGAAAACCACTGAGCTATCCGTCCACCATATTTAAAATGACATGATGATTATCATCTGTATTTCTGACATAAAACAGAAATTTCTGCACGAGAAACTGAAAGTGAGTCCACTGACCACTTTAAAATTGTTGACTGCAGAACAAACAAGAGCTGTCAGTGGACAGCGCGCTCGACTACTCTCAGTGCTTGATAGTATAATATAAGCAATGAGTAAAACTTTAACATTACAATAAGCATATTCTAAGTAGAAAAGGGGCCATAATTTTAGTCAAAATGCTTGATAGAGTTGTCTCCTCCTTGACTGGGGTCATGATGGTAAATAAGTATGCAAAATATGAAAGCAATATCTCAATGGACTTTGAAAATATTTGGGGTGGTACGCAAACTTTAACATTTATTCTAAGTCAAAAAGGGGCCATAATTCAGTCAAAATGCTTGATAGAGTTGCCTCCTCCTTTTTACAGACTGGGGTCATGATGGTAAATAAGTATGCAAAATATGAAAGCAATATCTCAATGGACTTTGAAAATATTTGGGGTGGTACGCAAACTTTAACATTTATTCTAAGTCAAAAAGGGGCCATAATTCAGTCAAAATGCTTGATAGAGTTGCCTCCTCCTTTTTACAGACTGGGGTCATTATGGTAAACAAGTATGCAAAATATGAAAGCAATATCTCAATGGACTTTGAAAATATTTGGAGTGGTACGCAAACTTTAACATTTGTGTGAAGTTCACGCTAAAGCCGGGGCGAGTAGGATAGCTCCCTTATTTTTCAAATAGTCGAGCTAATAAATCAATAAAATGCAAAGAAAACTTATGCCTGCATACCTTAATTCCGCCCAGTGATAGTTGACGATTGGGTGAAAGATGTATAGATGTAATTATTTCACCTTAGTGTTGTGTTTCTTACTTTTCAAATGTTTTAATAAATCATACATATGTTATTTCAGGGTTGGAGACTACCTGCCCGGGAAAACTCGGGTTTTCCCGGGTTAGGCAATACTCCTAAAAATGAATGAAGTGGGCAGTAAGAAGTTTTTCTAATTTTTTTGTTACCATAACAATTGAGTTTCTATGTTTTAAAATGTGAATTTATTCTTACATTAAGTTTTACTTACTTTGAAACCATTGGTGGAGTGATAGGTTACTGACAGAACAGTTCCATAAACAAAATTATGGTTTATTTTATACACAACAAAATATTTTTTATGTGAAAGTAAACACCTTTCAAGATTTATAGATAGATCTCACTAGGTTACAACTAGAATTTGCTTAACATATGATAGTCTACAAGTCTACTTCTAGAATAACTGTTATTCAACATAGTAATTTATATAGGCATTGTCATTGCATACTTACCAAATGGTTCATGTTAAAAATTGTTTACATTGGGACCTGAAAAGCTTGAGAAAACTTATGAAAAGTTTAACTAAATTTTACGTATAGTTCTACATGAAGTATGTTTAGTTGTATCGATAACAAAAATAATTCATTAATTGGCATGACTTGGAAAATTGGCATGACTTTCCAAGTCCATGCATGCTCATCATGTGAATAATGATAATAATCAGCACAACCATTGTGTGAATAACAACATAAATCAGCATAAGAAAATTATCAGCAATACCATCATGCAGTAGCTTCGGCCATGGAAAATGGCAGCGGCTACGATTACGGTACCATAATCCTAGCCTCCGATTCTAGGATTACAGAAGTACCGTATTCCTAGACACACCTATGAGGACAGGCTAGGATTACGAATGTACTTAAGAGGCATCAAATGTATGTTAGGACATGCATAAATGTTATTGTAAACTTACTTATTTCACTTAAAATAAGTGTTTTTTTCATGCCTGTCCTATTATTTCGTGTTATTGATCAGCCATTTCGGGTGAGTATAATCTTAAAGAAACAGGCGAAATCAACACCCGTATACATATGTTTTTCTTTCCAAAACCACACTAAATATAAAAAATGTATATATTGTTTTTAGAAAACTGGCAGACAAACGAAGAATGATAATAATTTATATATTTTCTTAATAACAGCTCAAAAATAATTTTTAAAAATATTCATTACTTAAAATTTTATGATTTGACTTTGCCTGTCACTTTAGATTTCCGCGCATATAGAATCAGGTGAAATCAACACCCGTATACGTTTTTTGTATTTCGTTTTCGCTATTTTAAGTGAAGAAAGTAAGTTTACAACATCATTTATGCATGTCTTAACATATATTTGATGCCTCTTAAATACTTCTGTAATCCTAGTCTATCCTCAGTCATAGGTGTGTCTAGGAATATGGAACTTCCGTAATCCTAGAATCGGAGACTAGGATTACGGTACCATAATCGTAGCCACTGCCATGGAAAATACTGGCATGTTAAGAGTGGAGATGATTGACAAACATGACCGACTGATTATCAGGGCCCACGCTGTCGTTCGCCACTTGAGCCATTCGGCGAATCTGCGATGAAAGTGGCGAAGAAAAATCGCGAGCGGCGAAAATAAAAAAATCTTTGTAATTCGGACCGCCATTTTGTTTTGGACGTTCTAAATCGTAACCTCCGAGAAATTATGTGGAAAAAAAAAAAAAAGAACAGTTGACTGGTTCCGATAATTTTACCTTATAAAGTCAACTTATTTCGGGATAGTACTACCAAGTCTGCGTTCACTTTACATTTAACAATGTGTAATAAACATCTTGACACGTGAGAAGATGCAATTTGCAATCAATTAGTAACTAATTATCGGGGAAGAATAATCTTTTTATTTTGTTGTCATTACGGCAGATTAAATGTTTGATGCCTTTCAATTTCCATGGATCAAATAATTAACAAACAAATCGGCGAAATAATGAACGGTTTGATGAATTTTTGAGCGCTGTCGCCACTGTCAGATCTTAGTAAGTAATTAGTAAAGGTGTTTGTCACGTTTGCGATATATATTTTTTTGAATGTCTTTAAAAGTTAGGAATGGATTTGAAATGTAATCCTGTATAATACGGGGAGTAGAAACTCCGTATAAATCAATACATTTATCTGTATTATACTGTCGTCCATACCTGTAAATATCGACCAGTTGTTAGCGATCGATATTTTGTTTTCGCCAATATCGATTAGCGTGTAATTAGCATATTACCTCATGTTAATCATGGAGCTATAACACTTACTGTTCAAAGGGTTTACCAGTCACATGTTAAGTGGCGATAATAAGATGATCAGAGATTGATCTAAAGGGATTCTGAAGCAAAAACAGCATGTGGTGATATGCTTAATTATTAATATGAATTAACTCGAGTTCACTTCCCTGAAGAAATATTTTACCACGTAACTTCAAACCTTTATCAAAGGTCGATTTTGTTGGATTTGAATAAAAAAATTGGAAATAACAGAAAGCTGACACTTTTCTTAATCTTGTAGAGCCATAATTATAATTATTGTTTATAATGTCTGATTTCTACATACAGAAACAACATTCTTCTTGAACGTAGGGAATGTTCAACGAAATTGTTGTTTAAACTCCAAAAATTAGTTTAATAAATTTAATCTTAAAACTGATGTGTGAAAAATACATGTATTTAAATTAGATAACAATTTTTTTTTAAAAAAGGCGACAACGAAGTTACATTTAGTATCCGAACTTTAGATAAAACTGCAGAAAATCATCTAGTTTTAACACGCATTTAAATGGTGAAGAAGAGAGCAATATTAATGTAGATATTTTCCATTTAAAAACAGATGCAGGCAATAATTTCATGGCAGAACTTTTGTTTTCAACAAAAAATTCAACAAACTCTTTCCCAGATTTTCACTGAAAGGACGAGTTAAACTGTAAGGCGTAAGTGTTTGAGTAATAGCAGAATAACCTATGGTATACGCTTCGATTGGACGACAGCATAAGATAAGATAAATGCCGCTTTCCAGTCCCCGTATCAGTTACCAACACTGGACTACATTTTAAAATACAAAACTTGCTTTAAAGGTAAACACACTTTCATTCAAAAGTCCCCCAATATAGCTAGAATATCGCCATTTGCTTATGAGAAGTGAACAAAATTTCAACACGCCGCGGGAAGGGAAAACCCTCCAGCACCCTCCCCACCGTTCCCGAGAAAAAAGTGGCTCCAACTTTTTTCAGCCCAGTGTGGGCCCTGATTATATAAATATAGAACAAAAACAAGCTATCATATGCTGCTGTACAATTTGAAGAAACAAGTACAGAACACTTAAACTTTATCTACAAAAATACACTTATCAAGTCTGATATTTCCTACAATTTGAAACTTTGAAGTGTCAACTTTATGAATAAAAAAAGATGACACTTCAAACAGAAATGGAAAATTCATAAGCGGTAAGCGGATTACAATTACATCAAACTAATTTAACTTAGATTGAAACAAATGCCATTGAGAATACACAATAAAATAGCTTATTACACTCACCTACTGGAGTATTGCGGTGAAATTCGCGAACGTGGACAACCCGGAAATGCAATTTATTTGTTTGGCTTTGTGTAATGTAATTACCATTTTATAGTGGAAATATTGTCGTCGTCTCTTTTACCAAAGGATAGACCGTGTTGGCCTAGACCCTCATACTGTTCATACTGCTGTAGAGGTCTAATATGAATTAAATCCATATAAACATAACGTTTCTGACGGCCCTTTTCTTTGTGTTTTCCCAAATTCTTTCGTAAGCAGCAACTTCCGTATACATGATGCATTCTTCACACACGTTTTATTCATATAAACTTATAGTCATCACAATGTCACAACATCATTGATAACAACTTGCCTTAAATTTTATGGAAAGACCCACCCAATGTTTATCCAAACGCGATTTAAATGCATTTACTGAGGGTGCTGACATTACATTATCAGGTAATTCATTCCAGGTATCGATTACACTCTGACTGAAAACACTTCTTCTCAGTTCAGAGTTAGATCTCTTATATAACTTATACATGTTACCCCTGGTTCTGTTCTGACCTACCAAGGAGAAAAACTTTTCGCTGTTAACTTTATCGTATCCATGGAGGACATTGAACACCTGTATCATGTCTCCCCTAAGCCTTCTGTATTCCAGAGTAGGTAAGCCCAACAGCCTCAATCTTTCGCAATATTCCATATTACCTAAATCTGCTATAAGCCTAGTTGCCCATTCTCTGGACATTCTTTATAGCAATCAAACCTTTCTTCAGTCTTGGATTCCATACTACAGACGCATATTCCAAATGTGGCCTTATTAGTGCCTTATACAGGGACAGAAACATATCTATATCCATATATGTAAAAGTCCTGAAAATGAGACCCAAATTCCTGTTTGCCTTATTCACCTTTTCATTGATATGAATAGAAAACTTCATATCTGCATCAAAAACAACTCCAAGATCTTTCTCACTATGTACTTGACTGATTTCAGTAATTTGATTGTTACTACTTTTCATATAAAAGGTGTCAGTAATTTCCCTTTTCCCAAAGTGCAAATGTTTGCACTTCTTACTGTTAAATACCATTTGCCATTTTGAGCCCATTCACATGCATTAAACACACTATCTTGAAGTATTAACTCTTGTGCAGAGTTAGAATATAGTTTTGTATCATCAGCAAATAATTTGGTCACACTTTTTATTACGTCTGGCAAATCATTTATGAAGATTAAGAATAATACAGGCCCTAAGACAATACCCTAGGGTACCCCACTTACAACTCTTTTTCCAGAACTCATTGGCCCATTTACCGTAACTCTTTGCTGTCTATTGCTAAGAAAATCTTTTATTCAAGCAAACACCTTCCCCCTTATACCATAACAACATATCCTTTTAAGAAGGCGTTTATGAGGCACCTTGACAAATACAGCCCTAAAATCCATATAAATAACATCAACATCTTCACCTTTATCTAATTTGTCTGACCAGTCCTCTATACATTCAAGAAGTTGGGTCACACAGGAGTAGCCCCGCCTGAAACCGTGTTGATCAGTCGAAATTAGATTGTTAGACTCCAGGTGCTTAACTATTGCCTCTCTTATTATTTTTTCCAAAAGCCTACAGACAAAATAGAAGTAACACTTATGGGTCTATAGTTTTCTGGTTTACTTCTTTTATCACTCTTATATAGTGCCGTCACATTGGCATCCTTCCATTCAATGGATAATTTATCTTCATTTAAGGTATTAGTAAATATTCTCCTCAGCAAAACAGATAACGGATCGATGCATTCTTTAATCACTCTAGGGTGAATCCCATCTGGTTCTACCGCTTTTTGGGGATTTAATTTTTGTATATGTTTTTTACTATCGTCCTCGCGTATGATGATTTCTTCTAAAATTATATGGTAGGGTCTATCCTCAAAATTTGGTATGTTATTCACATCTTCATCTGTAAAAACAGAACAAAATTGTTTATTCAGTATTCTGGCTCTCTCATCATCCTCCTGGACACATTTACCTCTCACAGTCTTAAAATAAATTTAACTCTTATTTGAAAAACAAAACATGCGCAGTGTAAAAGGCTGCACGTTGGCCACGTTGGCCCCGAAAGGGCTGGAGTTAGCATAGACAGTGGCGTAGCTCAGTTTACAAGACAGGACGCCTTGGTCAGAGGGTTAAGACGCTTTCCTATGGAGGTAAACTCACCGGATCCGATTCCTGGCTACTCACACTATGACAAAGCACTTTGTCACGGTTGCCAGCAATTGCTGGGGGTAAGGTATAATTGGTTTAACAGAGGTTATGTTCATATGGTAAGGTGTAAAAATGTTTGTTTCCGAAAATTAACTGACTGAATAGCGAACAGTAAGACAAGATGAGATAAGATAAATTTTAGTTTGAGTCAGCAAGATAAGTAACAGTACAAAAGCACCCCAGGTGCTTTTGAACCGACTATGTATTAACAAGTTCATAAGAAACAAAATTAAACAAGCTGTAAAAGAAAGACATGATTATAAGAACTATGAGCATTAAAACGTTTATTTTGTATGATTAACCTATAAACATTTCTAACACAAAACAGAGCATAAGATGACATAGCAACGACAGTGAGGTCTAGACTAACCGTTAGGCTAAAGACATTACTAGCACATAACAGGACATAAGATGACATGGCAACAACAATTTAAATGTAAAGACCATGATCGGAATCACTTACCGGCAGCAGGCTAAAGGTTAAGCTAGCTACCCGACAAATGTTATAAAGCAGTTATTTTCGTAAACTTTAACGGAATGTGCACATGACCTTGGTTAATCATCTACCTATTTTTTCAAGCGATAAGTACAATATATAAGAATGTTGTGTAATGACTCAAGATGAGAAAATACAGAGGAGTTCTCTTCAAGATACGCTTACTTTACTTTATTGTGATTTAGGCAAGTGAAAAATAAATGCATATGAAGTACATTAAATCTATCTATCTGCAGTTGACGTCAAACCCCTTGCGGGAACATAGACGTTATGCGCGCCAAAATCAAGAAAAGAAAGAATATAGTGATAAAAAACTTAAAGAAGAGTAATAACATAGAATCAATACGCCTTAAATCCAGTCGACGAAGGTTTAGGGAGTGTAGCATATCTGTTACACTGGAAATACGGCCGTAGTCGGTCTTGATCCAACGGGCGGCTCTCCTTTGGACGCTTTCAATTTGGTCAATTTGAGTTTGAGTGTGGGGCCAGGAAGGCAGTATTAAAGCATTCATTCCTATTTGCCCGTGTTTGACAGGCAGTGAAAAAGCATCCATTCCCATTTGCCCGTGCTAGACAGGCAGTGTGAAAGCATTCATTTCCATCTGCACGTGATTGACAGGCAGTGTTAAAGCATTCATTCCCACATGTCCGTTCATTCCCATTTTCTCGTGCTTGACAGTCAGACGGAAAGCATTCATTTCGTTTCCATTTGCCTGGGCTTGACAGTCTGCGTGAAAATATTCATTCCCATTTTCTCGTGCTTGACAATAAGACGGAAAGCATTCATTTCATTTCAATTTGCCTTTGCTTGGCAGTCAGCGTGAAAATATTCATTCCCATTTTTGTCGTGCTTGACAGTCAGACGGAAAGCATTCATTTCATTTCCATTTGCCTGGGCTTGACAGTCAGCGTAAAAAATTTATTTCCCATTTTCTCGCGCTTGGCAGTCAGACGAAAAGCATTCATTTCACTTCCATTTGCCTGGGCTTGACTTACCCATGCTTGACAGTCAGGGTGAAAGCATTTATTCCCACTTACCAATGCTTGGCAGTCAACGTAAAAGCATTCATTCCCATAGGGATGGGAACGAATACTGAAATCAATATTCGAATATTCGGTTTGCCATATTCGAATATATTCGAATATTCGGTTTGTTTTTATGGAAGCTTTAAAATCTTATTAAGTGATTGGCATATACACAACGTATTCATGTGTTTAAAGCGTGGATCATCGTACATCCTACCTAGCAAAACCCGCCGATCCTAGCGTTTTATTTCACGATTCTATCAGTATAATCATGAACAGATTTAACTAATTCTGTGTTTTAGCTTCAAAATGATACAAAAAATCAAAACGATTATGATTTAGACCGTCGCAATTTTATCTAAAAATAGCAGGTCGTCCCATTTAACACGTGACGCGCTGTTTTATTACCGCCGCCATTTTGAAAATTTTCAATCGGCGTGTAAAAATCATCGTGTAAAAAGCAAGTAATGCAGACTTAAACCTCCTTCAACATGAACTTATGCATCAATCATATGTTATTTCTTGATTTTACTATAAAGTACTTCAAAATTTAATTCGAATACGGCCGATGGTCTGATACGTCTTACAAAATATTGTGAAAAGATCGACCATATCTACAAATTTGGTATTGTTTTTGAAAAAAAAAATCTACAACTTGTTACATAAAACAGGCGCCAATAAAAATGAACAAAAGGTAAAAAGATATCACATTTACGCCTAATACAAACTGTTAATCCGTAGCGATGACCCCAGGTAATTATGCATTGCAATTTTCTTGTTAATTGGACATCTTTTGACATGCATCTGACACATTGACGCCTGTTGCAAACTGTTAATCCGTAACGATGGCCCCCTACCAATTATGCATTGCTATTTACATGTACTTGTTAATTGGACATCTTTTGATACCCGATAAACAAACATGACATGGTTTTATTCTGTAGAATTAGCATGCTCATATTGCCCAAAATCAATGATACTTATTTTGAAAAAAAAAAATACAATAATTTACGAATATTCGAATTTGATTTTCATATTCAAATATTCGACCGATTTTCGAATATTCGTTCCCATCCCTTTTGTCTGTACTTTGCTGTCAGCGTGAAAATATTCATTCCCATTGTCTGTACTTGGCAGCCGGCGTGAAAATATTTATTCCCATTTGTCTGTGCTTGGCAGTCAGCGTGAAAATATTCATTCCCATTGTCTGTATACTTGGCAGTCAGTGTGAAAGTATTCATTCCCATTGTCTGTACAATTTTCCGGTCTCGAGGGTAACTGTTTAGGCGGTTACGGGGCTCCAGCTTCAGGAACAAAGAGAAATAATAATTGATAATAAAAATAAAATCAATCGAACGGCTTTCTTTTTAGAACTATTACTTATAGCACAGGTGTCTGAAGCTCAATCAATAAAATATATATGCAGGTTAGATCTCTTGAAGTATATTAGATGTGTGGGGTATGGTAATGCATATATCTATTGATAGACAATGACTTATGCGTGACTGTGGTCTTTTGATCTTTGCACTTATTAGAAGAAGGCCGGGATGGAATAGGGAGGGCACAGTGGTGTATGATTAGAACGTTTGACTTCGTGGGTTCATTAGCCCACAAACTCATAACGACCATGTACTAAATGTATAAGTAATTTTCCCGAACAACAGGTGAAAATAAAAAGTTTAAACTAACGTGCAGGCAACTATTGTCAGTGTGTGATTTCCAATAGAAGTCACTTACTATTGAATATGTTCAAATACGTGTTTGGCCCGTTCTTGTTCTTGCTACATCGTTTGTTTGTTTGTTTGTGTGTATCTAAGCCTTTTTAGTTACCAGTTCGGTTGCCCGTATTGGCGACTCCTCCAGAGGAATGTTAATCACGTGAGGCTTCTTGAGTAAAGTGCAAGTTACAGTACTCTGGAGGAGTTGCTATTAAGGCTAAACCAAATTTTTTATATTGAGTTGAAGGGCGCATCAGGGAAATTAAAAAGAAATCCAATTTTCATAAACACTACGATTATGTATGAAGTTCTCAATGTCTATATATTAATTACACAGTATAATGCTGACGATGACAGTCATGATGGATGATTCACTGACTAAATTATCCTCATACAGTTGTCAAAAAGTCGGGGTTACATCAGGTTTATTCATTTATAAGGCAAATAGTAAAAATCTAAGATTTTCATGCACATGCGAATCGGAAGATCGTGCAAACAAAAAAGCAAAGAAAATGAACGCCCCACAAAATTAATAGCTGAATAGAACAAGAAATTTATGAATCAAAATGACCGAAATAACTCTTATCGTTTGTATTTACTAACTTCATCATTATCATTACCACCACCACATCTATCATCATCATCATCATCGTTATCGCCACCATTCGGCCAACACCAACACCACTACCATCAGAACCATCATTATGGTCATCATCACCATCATCGCGAACATCGTTGTGTTAGTGGTTTGTTACCATCATCAATATTAAAGAGGCCTTTAAAAATTATGAAACGCTCCTGAAAGTCTAACAATTAATTCAGCGTAGCCTTTTTTTGATGTGACAGTAGGCTGACGTTTACGTTGAATACGTTCAGTGCATACAGTACTGACTATTGTTCAGAATGAAGTGGATTTTAGGTTTTGTTTTAATGACTTTAATTTGGAATGTTGATGGTCAGAATCCTCGGCCGATTTATAAAACCACCCTGAAAGAAAGTAGGCCTACAGGTATGTTTTGTATTGTTTATGCGTATTTTCAAAAGTGTAACAAAACAGCAGTTTGGTATGAGAAAATAAAACAAAAACATTGTGTTAATAACAACGTAGACCTTTTGTGGGTCGAACCAAAGGTAAGCCTTCACAAGTACAAACAAAGCTGGTTTGGATTCATTTTTTCATTCAAAAGTGGATTTTTGAACCAAATAAACCAATATCTTCATATTTAATGTAAGGTCTAGGGTTCATTAAATAACTACATCGGTATTCTTAAAGACATGCAACCCGGCGGCTGTATATGCAGATTTATGAATAAATTTCTCCATGTTCATCTGAGCTTTCTAAACGCTTTGTTGTTTTCTTTCGTTATCTAGAAAATTAAAATATATGCAGAAATGCTTGTTCATTTTAAATTTTTCGATATGCATTGTATGCCTTAATAATTGGTTAGCAGAGCAAGGGGCATATTCTTGGAGACTTGTCTTTCGTTATAATCCTTTCCGCCAACTGTACTTGGTAATGTTAGTATACAAATATAATTATGTATATTGTCGGGAATAAATATGTTCAAACCAAGACTTAGAGGCATATTCAACATCCATGCCATTGGTTGTTAAAAGCTTGTTTGTTTTTAGGTCTGGTGCCATTTAACAACAGTATTTCGTCTATGTAATGGCGGACAGTTAACATAACTAGTGTTCCTATAGATTCTGTATCAGTACTAATATATTCTCCACTAATAGCTGCCAGCTTCGCCACATGAATCAGAGGTGGTGGACGAATGATTTCTGACACAATCTGTTTCACGGAGAACATATGCTTCGCCCAGGAATCGAACTCACAATCCCGCTATCCGTAGATTTGCTCTCCCTATACTGACCTAAGCGTATGGGCTATTGACATGTTTCATCTAAAATGTGCTGACGGAAATAAACTGCAAAATTCCGGAGTTCTTTTACTAGCTAGGGCAGTACGTTTCGGTTTGATTCACTTTGTTATGACACAAATTTTGAATTTGAATCATAAGTTTACTTCTTGTTTCAGATCCGACAAATGTAAAGCCGCAAGCAGGCAACAGAGTAATCGTGCATTATACGGGTAAGCTTTCCTTTAAATCCTTTGTACGTAATACTGGAATATCTCAGCTACTTTTCTTGATCAGAATAGAATATTCTTTGATTATGAAATAAATATATAGAATGTCACTGTCTTTTTTTTTAGGAAATTTGAAGTCAAATGGAAAAAAGTTTGATTCGTCACGTGACCGAAATGACCCATTCAGATTCACTCTCTTTGGAAATGAAGTTATCACCGGTTGGGACTATGCAGTGGCATCGGTGAGTTTTTTTTAAATTTTTTAAGTTAGGTAATATTTTTCAGAGTGACAGCAAGTAACAACCGTGACAAAGTGTAAGCCAAATGTTCGAACGTGATTGCGCGCTCTTGAAGATGTTTAATACTAGTGCCCAAATTTAAGAGTTACTTTTTCTTTTCAGATGAAAGTAGGCGAGCGGGCACGATTTGATATTCCACCAGAATATGCTTATGGTGCGAGGGGAGCTCCACCTGAATATCCTTTCCTTACTGCAAAATTATTTTCCAAACACTGTTACTTTACTTTTACTATCCAGATATTTCACCACGTGTTTTGCTCAAGCCGCCTAATGGCTACTGCCCTAAGTCAGTTATATTCTATGATCACAATGTATAGCTTATTTGAGCCGCGCCATGAGAAAACCAACATAGTGCGTTTGCGACCAGCATGGATCCAGATCAGCCTGCGCAACCGCTGGTCGCAAACGCACTATGTTGGTTTTCTCATGGCGCGGCTCATTTTATTTGCCTTCTCGGAAGACCGCGAGAGGACATCTTTTAACCGGTTCATTCGACCATCTTCTCTATCCAGATGTTCTGTTTCTGGAAGAGGCAAATCAGATGGTAGGAGCGGTCCAAATGAAATCATTGCCAACAACTCTGGGCTGATATGTCAAAAAGATAAACCGTGTAACTTATTTTGTAATTTTATATACCAAGGTTTCCAAATTACACCATGTTACTCATTTAGCTTTCGTTGTTAAACTGCCCGACACTTAAAATAAAACACGGTGAAGAGTTATCACTCTTTCTCTTCTAACATTCGAAGATGGCTAAATGAAACATTTAACTGGCAGATAATTCTTGATACAGATAATACCTTAATACTTGAGGAATTTAGGTTCTTCGTTATGAACTAACAGATGATTTGAGCCTTAACACCGTTCACTATTCCTCCAAACGCTGAATTGTTGTTTGATATTGAGTTGTTAGGAATAGAAACACCAACAGACCCACAAAGAGGAAGAAAACCTGGTCAGCAATAACGATTTAGAGATGCAGTCCAGTTAAACCGCACGCAGACGATATATGGTCTACAACAAGAATGTCTCCAGAGCTATTCTAAATGTTTGTAAACCTAATTCTGCTTGGAATAAATTCTTTAAACTGTACTGCGTTATTTATGTGAAAACGAGAATCTCTATAAGATACTGAGAAAAAGAACGTTCTGGGGCTATTAAGATATTCGTCAGTCACAAATACTAATTGTACTGAACATAACAGCTAACCCGCCATTAGTTCTTTTGCCAGTGATTAAAAAAACATACTGAATGTACAAGTTTGAAATTTATTCTACGCTAAGAACAATATAATTTTTATGTTATTGATAAGGTTTCACAATTTCAACAAATTCAAATTATGTTATCCTATTAATTCGCTCATTTTACTTCAACCCATTTTTGAAAAGTCACAAAAACACAGTAAAACATCTACAATGTAGTGAAAAATGTTGTTAGGGAAGACAATGACAACAAAAACAGAATTATGGCGTTGTCATGCCCTATCGTAAAAGAGCATTTTATATATGTGAAATTTAAACTTTTTCTAGTAAACTCCGCAAAATCTACACTACATGTACTTTATTTCTATACATTGTATAGCTCTTTGTATTCATTTGCTAAAACGCAACTTTCATGTGTATTTTTGTGGCTTTTTAAAAACGGGCTTTGGTAGTAAAATGACTAAAATTATATTTATCCGTAATCTAATACTACTGAAATTTTGATACGTTAATTATTAATATTAATTGATCGATCTAACTACCCAATTAATTTAAGAAATGTACCTCTAGTAATTTTTAAATTATTTGCAAAATAGCATAAATAACCAGATAATTTTCTCGGTATTTATCTAGCTGGCGCAAGTCTGTTCGCACCGTAACAGGTTATCTGACGGCAGAAATGTTCCACCATACCTTAGACCTGCTATGCCTGTACTGCTGTAAGTATACATACGAAGCAAAATTTGAGCCACCAATCAAACCCTCACACTGAGTAGTTTATACTTATTTATTTTAGGTCGATTGTGAAGCAGGTTCTACAACTTATATTAATCGCTGCCGACACCTCGTTCCTGATGGAATCCATCGCCACCAGGGTATGAGAGAAGTTTCCCTTTTAATGCTGAGCGCCAAGCAAGGAAGCTGTTGGTACAATTTTTCACGTCTTTGGTATGACGCGGCCGGGGATCGAACCCACGACCTCCCGCACTCGTAGCGGACTAGGCTATCGAGGCGGTATAATTTAATGGCTACTTGCGACCTGAAATTCTTTCTTTAACCAAGTTAAACAAAGAATATGTGCGATGTATGTAGCTGTGAGAATAAAAGTGCCAAAGTTAGTTCTTTGATGTCATTTACGCTTACCACAAACTCAACACATATCCCGAAAGGTGGCCGCTCACTTGTCCGAAGGCCAAACAGTTCGAATGTCAATATTGACCTAAGATCCATCCAGATATCTGTCTGGAGGCCTGTTAGTCCAATCTAAATTCATAGCACATCGACACAGTAGTCCAAAGTCCCGTTTATTCGAAAGGCAATACAGCATTCAGATTGAAATGTGACGCTACAGGAGTGGGTCATTCTTTCATTTCGGTACCTATTTGGTTAGTTCATTTTTTTACGGTCAGGCGAACCTTCGGACTTCAGGGCCTCCGGAACACCGAGCTTTAACCTCTCCCAACGCAACTTCTTTTTTTTTTATAATAAAGACTCGTGACTACAGGTGGCCTATACAAGAACGGGAAGATAACAAGTATGTTTGGTTGGCGGGCGAGTTACAAGAAAAGCCAGTAATAGGTAAGAACTAGGCTAAGCCTAAAAGAGCAAAAGAAGCAATGATTAGGGTCCATAGGATACTGGTGCTCCAACTTCCTGTTACTCTACGGTCATGTGCTACTTGTTGACAATGCAAGAATAAACTTTTATATTACCTTAGCTTTAGTGTGTGAGTCATTTGAAAGTGGGAACTATGAATACTAAAACATAGCAAGAAACACATAATACAAGAAACTGAAAGATAATTTATTTTGGAGGAGGGTCTGTGGGGTATAAGGAGATAAATCCCAAAACAATATCCCAGATGCATGCCTTCACAGGATAAATAACTTTCTATAAAGTTTTAATGACTCCAGTAAAACACCTTTTGAAATAGACTCGTATGGGACAAAGACTTTTATGTCCCTAATGCATATTTTTACAAAGTCAAGGGCCGTAACTATGATCTGACTTAGTGAAATCCAAAACAAAAATCCAGGTGCAAAACTTTTTATGCTGTTTAATGATCCTATCAGTTTTGATGACCCTAGGTCAAATAATTTTTGAATATGCATAACACAAACGGTTCTGACTGATGTACAAACAAGAGTAAATCAAAGTGCCCACCAAAAAGTAGGGGGAGGGTGTAGGGGCGGGGTTAGAAAACCCAATACATTTCTAACTGACGTAAATATTAGCCTTTCCATAATGCACTTTAAAGTTGTTGACGTAAGTATATGTCACAGTAACTTGACGTCACTTAGCGACGGCAGTAAAAGAGTGGAGGCGACATAGCCATTACGACGTGGGAATCTTACACTAGCCGGAATGGCTGAAAAACGTCGGCCTGGAGTAAAGTTGAAAGACGTTAAGCCTATCGCAGAAGATGGGAAAAATCTTTCTTCTCTCAAATGTAAAAGCGACAATGCCGTGGCAAATGACACCATAGCAGATCGTAACAAATCAAGATTGTTTCACGTCAAACCACGAGAAATATCAGAGCATGAGAGACAGCTTGCGGAAATTGACAGTTCATTCCGGGAAGTTGAACTGACATTTGTTCAGCATGTTAAAGATGTGTCAACAGCTAAAGAAGAAAGAGTACAAGGCACCAAGAATGAAGCTACCGAAGATCAGAAAAGGACACAGATAAGGAATGAAAGAACAAAGAAAAAGAAAAGAATAAAAAAGAACGCAGTATTACCTCTAGATGTTACGAAGTCGGGCTACTTAGATAGAGAAAACGACGAAGATCCAACGAAAGAATTAAATATCGGAGAACCGGACACCAGGAATGGCAAGAAATCGTCAAAGAAGAAGTCAGAAAAGAATAAGAAGGTACTGTACTACACATAGGGAATAACTTGGTGTGTCGTCTGTGGTAGCAGAAATACATTTTTATGATGTTGATCCACTGTTAGCATTACATCTATTATATTTGTGTTGATTCCATAATTATTCTAAGAAGGTAACAAATAATAACAACAACAACAATAATAATAATAATAATAAGAATAATAATGATAATAATAATAATAATCACTTTAGGCGGTCCAAATTTTATATACGCTGAAAAGTACAATAAGGACATTGCACGCCTTAGTTTTAAAAGCCTATAAACATACAATGTACTTATATAAGAAATAAGGATTTTTTGTGTGTTTGTTTATATCCTAAACATGCATTATAGCGCATTTATTTAACATGAAGATTTGACAATTTGCTAAAAAGCAATGAGTATAATAATCAATTCACCAATTCTTCTGCAAACATGTTTCAGTATTTAATTTAAAAAAGAAGAAATGTGCGTTATCCCTAGTTCCTTATTCACACGATATGCATTATGCAGGCTCATGTAATAAAATTTACATAGACACAAATGTGGCAATTATGTCTTTGAAAGAGACACTGTTATCTCGTGAAATTTTGCCTCGATGTCCACCCTATATTAGACCATATAAATACCAATTCGTTAAAAGTTCCGAAAAGTGCTTAACCTCAGTTTTATGTTTTACATATGAATTTGAATATGTTCTTCTGATAGTTTTTGACTTCCTCTTAACAATTCTGATTACATCTTACACTCAATGAGTTAAGCGCTTTCGTAAAACTGGATGTTTTTTATCAAAATGAAGAGTAGTTTAGTGTAATAAATTTAATGTATTGTTAGAAGAGAAATGTTAAAATTTCACATGTTTATAAGATATAATATTAAAGAACAACGTTAGTCTAAAATTGATTTAGTTCAGAAACATCTCTTCAGTGCGTGTCAAAAATAACATCAACACCAAATTCCCATTGTATTTCAAATTTTTCCTCGTTTTCGGTTAGAAGGAAGAAAAGAAAGAACCAGTTGCACAGACCACTGAAGCAAGTAGGGAACAACAGCAGGAAATTGTTGCGGCCCCACGTGAGAATGGCGAACATGCAGACGATAAAAGGAAAACAAGAAAGCTTCCCTCTTGTTTCGGCTTCATATCGACTCGGCTCGCAATAAGGAAGCAGAAAAGACGAGACAAGAAGAAGAAAGCCATTGCCAACAGATACAGCCCGCTAAAACTGGGTAAGATGTTATTTTTGTTCATTTGCGGAGAAAGTAAAAATAAAATTTCTAGGCATTCCGTGATTTGTTCGGAGTTATATCTTCATGTGCTACCATCTATAAATAAAGATGTCATTATTGTTATTACACGTTTTCTCGCTCAAAATAGGCAACAGTTACCAGTTTTAAAATACTCGACTGGTATAGTTACTCTCAGTATTTTTAATGTATTTCTTTTTTAAAAAAATAACTAAAACTGGGTGAATCTAGATCGACAAATAAAGTCGACTGAACAAGTAGAAGTATGTGGACTATATAATCTGTCACTGGCTGTAGATGTAAAGGGGAATGTCCAGTTTGATGGTATTTATATAGATCTATATATATTTTGCATTTTATGGATTTTTTATGCCGTTGTGAACGTTAGGGTTGTTGCACTTTCCATTAGCTCTCATGAACAGACTCGATCAAACCGATTTTGCTATTTTTTTTTTGCCTGATTGCATTCTATGCTTCTAAAGGATCTTCTTAAAGATTTTATTATCATTTGTATCGTACCGGTATACTTTTCCTTGTAAATTAACTTTTTTATGAATCGAGAATTGTATATGAAACAAAGAGCAGCTATCAAGGTATTTGATTTTTACTTAATCATTTTTATATCAGCACAGGTGCTTGAAGCTCTATCAATAGATATATGCATTACCATACCCCACCCACCTAATATACTATTCAAGAGATCTAACCTGCATATATATTTTATTGATTGAGTTTATGAGTAATAATTATATGATCAGTGCACGAATGTAGTTCGTTGCTTGTCATTAACTGCACGAGGGTCGCAATAAGGGTTTTGCCGACATGTGTAAAATCAACGAAAACGCAAGTCTTGCATGCAAGATCGAAGCACCAGTCCAGTGTGCAAGCGTTTTCCGGAACCAGGATTGGCAATATACAAGTTATAATGATAATTATAGTTACCTTATTTAAAGAAAGTAAAACAAAAAGACATATAACAGTTCTGAAAAAGCATTGTTATATCTTGTAGTCCAATATGAGCACAAGAAGGCACGAGGAGGCGAAGCTTTCGTCGTAGAGGTTGATTGCAGACCTATAAATATACAGAAACCGCTCCTGCCACCCATAAAACAGACTGCTGGACCTGTAAGTACAATGCCCTAACTCGATATGACCAACGTTATAAAATATATCTCGAATTTGAAAGGGTAAATATACTTCCGCTGAAATTAAACAAACGATGAAATGCTGAAAAAGTTCGTTTTTACACATATAAAACAACTAGAACGTTTTGTAATCCATTTAGATTCGCCGAGGAACTGACTTCCGGCTTCAAGCAGCCGAGGCAAGAAGAGCGATAGAGTTAGCAAAAAGACGGGAAAATGCAAGAAATTATGAAAGGAAAAAGTAAGTCTGCTTACCTTTAGTGATTCTAGTATGTACATAAAGTTGTAACTAATTCTTATTTTATTTCTTCTTCATTTTGTGAAGATGCTACCTATTTTGTTAGAATTTTGCATGGATAAGGAACGACAATACGTATATAGACCAGCAGTTTAGTTTCAATGACCAAGACATTTGTTTGAGTGTCATGTGATAGTGAACGTTCTTTCGTGTCTGTCTTTAGCAGGAACAAATTAGGTGACCCGAAACTTTTACAAACAGACAGGAATAAAACTGAAAGTAAAACTTTACCTGAAAGATTTTTTCTTAACAAATATCATGATTTCTAGGACTGAGTGTAAAGAAAGAAAGGCTAACGCAGACTATCATTTCCGGAAGAAAGCAGATCTAACCATAAGATATAAACAGGCCGACGCAGAAAGGAACCGCAATAACCTCAGCTGTCTCACAATAGCGACCAGGACTGCATCTATCCAGTCATCTTCCTGCGAATCTTTGATCATTGAAAGTGACCCAAACGCCTTTAAAGTCGATGAAAGTGATGCAGACGCATGGAAAATCGACGATTTCGACTGTATCTCCAATTAAATTTTTATACCGACCAGCAACATCCTACATACCTTTACTATATTTATGCTGGTTGCAGGCATGAAGTAGGCCTAATATCATAACGCAAAATATTCTTGAAATAAAGACTTTTATTACAAAATTATAAATTATAAATTCTTGGAATCTGTTTCGTATTATATCAAATATATACATCTACTTCACCCCATGCCACCGAAGTCTCCACTTCGTTTGAATTATTCCGGTCCCTCTCGTCGGAGCGGTAGTGCGATAGCATTTTTGCTTGGAAACAACGAAATAGTTCGGAACTTTCGAATGCTATAGAGGTTTTTTACCTCCATTTCTGTGCAGTTAGCTATTGGCAATCTGAGAACTACCTCTTATTAAGCGAGTCTGCTATTATATTGCTTACTTGTGTTCTATGCTTCAAAGGGATCTTCTTATAGATTTATTTTTAAGGTAGCAGGGTACGCTTCGAATTTTGGCCCCGTCAATATTTGTTATAATTAGAACTTCGTGATTTTGGATGTCTGTTAATTAAGGTGAGAGATAATGATTGTTAATTCTTTAGAAAATTTATACAGCCGACACATGCAAAATTCTGATGTCATTTGTAAAACTAACTGCTGGTAGCTTTGTATGAATCAATGAGGCACCTTTTCGCGGAAAATTCAAATTACGGAAGGGTTCTGTGCTTGTTGATTGATACTCGGGAACATTTTCGCTATTTTGTGAAAAAACGAGCTGGATGGACCCCCATTCCGTTTATATCCTGAAGTTCAGTAAGGACTATTAAATTGAGAAATGCAATAAAATTGGGCATTGTTCTTGCAGCGGGATCGTTGCAGGCTGTTCAGAAAATGCAAAATTGATGATTTTGGCATGCTATTTTTCATGGATGGTGTAAAACTTTCGTCTTGATAACTTTCTTTATTCTTGTATGAGAATCCTGATTTTGCCATTAATTAAAAGCACAAAACATGCACGCAATTCATAAAATGGCCACCCTGATTCTGCTCATAAGGGAAGTGCAATATTGCGACTCGCGACATGTAAGACTGTCCGTGCCGAAAATTTTCGAATCTAAGTGTACCCTGCTACCTTAAGTGTTAGTTAGCAGGGAAGCAGTTTCGAAATATGATTTTTTTTTTTTAATATTTAGGGTAGCATTGTTTTAAGTGTATTAATATTAATGTTTTAGTTATAGTAAGTTTATTCTTAAAGAAATCAATATGTACATTCATTTAGCTGTAAATAGCAGATGGGAATATTAGCGGCTACACCTAGATCCATAAATTTTGTGAGTCATTTTCTGGAGGCAGATTTGAACGAACCCGGTGTTTTCTACAGCAAAACGGACAGTTATTGTTTTTGACATGCTTTTTATTGTTTCAGTTGTTGACAGACACTTTGCTTAGCAGGGCTTTGCACCTTAAGGGTTGATTTATATGAAAACCTAGTCTAGTTGTATGAAAGTAAATAAACGAGTGTATGTCATCTGTTGGAAGTAAGTTTAACTTGCGCAGAATACTGTATATTATCATGAAGTGGGTGCTAATCTAAGGAATCTGGTGTCAGATGACATAAATTGTTTCATTAGCCGTCTATTTATTTTTCTCTTTACTAACCTGGAGAGAATCTAAAAAATACTTTTGGTTTCTGAATTGCCTCCCTTGTATCATATCATAGATGAGTGACTTTCATGGATGTTTCACTGCTTTAAACAGATATTGCAATCATTGTTTAAGTTGAATGAAAATTTGTAAGGTGCTCTGCAGTTTATTTTTTAAACAGAAACCTTTAGTCCAGTCGTTGAATGCGTTGTATGCTGAATCTGATCCTTGCTTTTAAATGAATAGGCAACATACCATTATCAAGTTAAATTAGATAAAAGACAATACCATTTGTAAAACATCAGTCAGAAAAGCTGCTGTTACTTCTCTTGACTGTAGTCACTATTTAAGAAATGAAATGATTTTTTCGGTGTTCATACGAAATGAACGAAAGAATAGGATCGGCAAATCCATGAATCGCGATTCATGTTTAATTTGCCGATCCTATTCTGTCGTTCATTTCGCATGAACACCGAAAAAAATAGTTTCATTTCTTATATTTATATTATATTTCCTTTCCATTTGTAAACTATATAATATAATGAATTGCATACAATTTGTAGCATTAAGCATTAAAATCAGCTTCCCGGCCATTCTGTTCACCAGACGGAACAACTGCGACGTCATCTAAGGAACGTTCTCACTGACTATCCGCGGACGTCGTCAAAACAACGGTCGGTTATCACTAAGCATCGATGACGTAACTTTAGCGTCTTTCCTTTTGCTGTTCAAACGAAATGAACGTCAAAAGTTTCAATGGAAAAAATAGGGCGAATGTAAATATTGTAAATTGTATATAAAACTAGACAAAATGCATTTTTCCTGCACACCGGACTGGCGTTTCCGCTGATTTTACCCATGCAGGCAAAACCCATCTGGCACCCCCTATGCCATATGACTCTCGTGCTGTTAATGACAACTAAGCGATTCATGCATTGATTATATATTGTTTATGTAAAAATATTTACATTCGCCCTATTCTTTTCCGTTGAAAATTATTACGTTCATTTCGTATGAACAGCAAAAGGAAAGGCGCGAAAGTTACGTCAACGTTGCTCGCTGTTTTGACGACATCCGCGTATAGTCAGGGAGAACGTTTCTTCGATGACGCCGCAGTTGTTCCGTCTGGAGAACAGAATGGCCGGGAATCTGATTTTAATGTTAAATGCAACAAAATGTGCCAAATCTGTAATTTTTTAATCTTGTTTACAAATTGAAAAGAAATATAATGTAGATATGAAAAATGAAACGTTTTTTCGGTGTTCATGCGAAATGAACGACAGAAAAGGATCGGCTAATTAGGGGTGTCCATATGGGTTTATGGAGGCATGGGTGTGCCCCCGATAATGTTGTAATAACTTCTCGCCCAATCCTTTTGCGTATGTGTGTTGTATGTGCGTGAATAGAATAAGTATATATATATATATACAATACAATCTGATTAAACTAATTAAACTATAAATAAGCGCGAGCACGTTCACACGCACGCACGCACGCACGCACGCACGCGGGTATTTCAGCATCAAAAAAGTGAGCATTATATTATATTATATCATTTTATGTTATAAATTATATTTATGAACATGTGGGCATATCTGTCATAGTTTCATAAGTATGTGCTTTAAATTTGAATATTTGAAAGATTTATAGAGAATATTAGGTTACTGTCTGATAAATTTAAATTTATTAGGCGAGTTGAAGAAAATATATTAAGCGAGGCTCTGCCGAGCCTTATATTTTTTCGTAGACGAGCCTAATAAATTTAAATTGTTCAGACAGTAATCTAATATTCTATTTATCCTATCTGTTCAGAAAATTGGGGGAAAGTCGTTGAAAGAGCAACAGCGTGCAGACTTGACGTCATATAATATGACGTTTGCTAGGTGTAATTCAGTTTGTGGAAAATTAAAAAAATGCAATAACTTTTTTGTTCCTGGATAAAAACTTTTGATTTTACCACTTATTTTCTTAGTTAGAACATTTCCAATACAATGATGACAGTTTCAATGAAAAATTCGGAAAAAAAATTGTTTTCAAAATTTCCGGCTGAAGTGCTGTAAAAGTGAAAAATAGCAATAACTTTTTTGTTTCAGAATAAACACCTTTGATTTGACCACTCATTTTCTAAGTTGAGACATTTCCAATACAATGGTGATGATTTAAATGCAAAATTTTCATAAAATAAGTGATTTCAAAAATTCCCGCAAAAGTGATATCTTGACACTGACTAGATAAAGCAAAGTTTATTAGGCAGGCCGATATTGTGCTATATCTTATATGAGGGTAGGATAAATTATATTTTACACAGTATGACAATTTGATAGTTTAACAACTGGTATATGCACCAAACTACCTCTGAAGTTTCCCGTGTAGGAAGGTCTAAAGTATCTGCAGCTTCCATGTAAGAAAGCATCAAACTGTCAAAATTTCACGAGGAAAAATGACAAATTGAGTTGCCGAATATATGAACAACCTGTTGATAAATCTGCGAAAGCGAAACTTCATGGACACTAAAAAATAGATTGCATTTATGTCAGAATGTCAGAATAAGAATGATCATGTTACCGTTACTGGAGTAAAACTTCAATTAAATAGAATAAGACGTGTTTTTTTTATTTTTGATGATTTTGGAGTGAGTTATTATGTTTTTTAGAGGGGTGTGGGGGCGGGAATAGCTATAGAAAAGACACCCCACCTTTATAAAGGGGTTGTGGTGGTGGGGGAGAGTGGGGTGGGGAAGGGGGGGGGGGGCGGAGATTGTAAATTTTATGGGGATGCATGGTTGTAATTTAATGAGAGGTATATAACGACAGTTCAGCTCATCGTACATCGGTGCGCATGGTCAGTCAGGTTGTATATCATAATCATACTAATATCAAAACCGGTAGGTACAGGATGGGGTGGGGGGGGGGGGGGGGGCTCTGGCCATGTTCCCAGTAAACACCTGACGTCGTACCGACGTTGGTTAGACGTTGGATTTTGGTCGCGACGTCGGCGACCTGAATCCAACGTCTAACCAACGTCATAACCACGACGTCTAATAGACGTCAGACTTAGACGTCTAGGAGACGTTGGAATGAGGTTGGATAGAAAGTCTGTTTAAATGTTTTCATTTATGAAATTAACTGGTGTAATTTTGCTAGTATAGTTTAAAGATAGTTATGCCTGAACATGCGCTTATAAATAATAGTTCATTAGCACATCAAACATTATCATTAATTATGTTACAAAATCGCATGAGATTGTCTATTTTCGGAAACGGATTTCTTTTTTACCAATTTAAAACTGTTCAGGAAAAAATTGCATTCTATACACATGTATAAATTATTCTAAATTCACCTAAGGATCTTCTTCTACACATGTTGTTTATTAGTCATGCCTTCGCGCGAGATAAGCCTGCATCTTCCGGTAATTTGATATTTGTGTGATAAGATAGCAAGTTTATAAATACTTTACACAAAGGGATCCGCAACGTGAGTAGCAGATTTTTGAAAGTTGTACTTAGTTTAATAGTTATTCTTTTTAATGTTACGTATTCTTTCAAAGATTGATGCATTATGTTTATTACTTTAAAAATCAATTGCGTTTAACATAAAACTTCATTACATTTTATGAGGTTATAGAGAATTCTTTTAGAATTTAAAATATAACATGTTTGTTCTGCACGTAGCAATTATGTTCTTTAGTAATAGCTCTAGCATACTTGTATAAGTTTTCAAATTTTATGAAATGATGAAACTGTCAAATTTTATACATTTCAGATGGGAATTTGAGCGGAGTTGAAGAATCATGCAGACATGACTAAACTTGAAAGTTTCAATTACTGGATTACCTTTTTTGGATTTATAATATTAGACTTATGTCGCTATCATGTGAAATAAAGATGATAAAATACATGTGTTGATTACTTGTTTGATTGCAAATTCTGTTGAAAATTTGGTCAGATTTTGGTTGGAAAGTGGTTAGATTTTGGTTGGAAAATGGTCGGATTGCGACGTCTAGCCAACGTCGGGATCCGACGTCTAAACGGTTTGCAAATCCAACCAAAATCCAACGTTAATCCGACGTCGGGGTCTGACGTCTATACGACGTCTAACCGACGTCAAATGCCTACTGGGTTAGGGTTTCGAGGGGTTGGGGATGGGGGTCCTCCCAAGAAAAATGTTTAAATATACAGGCATGATATGGCGGCCTGTGGGATTTCTTTCCTCTTGATAGGGACGGGGGGTCAGGGGGCTCTCCCCCTGGAAAGTTTTGAAATATAGTTATGAAATGGTGGGCTCTGGTGCGTTTCTGGGTCTAAACTTTGAGTAAATATTCCTTTGCCAAAATTGTAAGGTGCATCTTTGATGAGTAGGCCCCTACAGATCATTTCTCAGCCAACTGGGGGCGGGCACGGGCCCCCTCGGCCCGGCCCTGGATCCGGGCCTGAATGAGTATGTAATAAATGCCGCTACCGAAAGAAACGATACCTTAAAACAAATGATTTGTTTTACGTTTTTGTTGCTGGAAAATCCATTTTATTGCATATGCGGAAGTTCACAGCAACCAGGAAAACTGCTAACTTACTGAAATACTAAAAACACGGCGATTCGTGAAAATGTGTAATGTGTATGGTTTACCACTTGTCATTTTTATGAGTTTGAATTGCTGACTTTGATGTAGTAACATCGAAGTTATATTGAAATATTTCTTACTTAAACAAATGTACTGACTCAGACAAGTTTGTACCTTTCATGTAACCACAGTAAACGTTCAGCACGTTTATTTCGACTTTTCAAAAAAGTCTTTTAAAGGTATCTGCTTATTAGTTTTCGAATTTCACTAATCAAGGTCTATATGCGGACGTAAAACCAGAGACTACTGTTCCACACGAGGGACTTTGAATATAAGACAGTGCGATTCATACCCTAATAGAACATTGTAAAGAACCTCAAGTGCGGCAATGGGAACTTTTTAAATTTTCAGACATGAATTTATAGCTAGAAAATTTGTCCATTACACATTTGGAAATAAACACTTTTTTGGGCTATCGAACTGGCGTTTTAAATTTAAAAAAAAATCCACACTTTATGTAAGTTATATCTAAACCTCAGGAAAATCTTTTAAACTCAATTGGTTAAGAAAATATATTTTCATTGGATTTTGAAATTTAATTAAATATTTTGTCTTTAAGTTGAAACTGTTCTTAATTTAGTGGTCCTTTACCCCTTGGCTTTTATTTTAAATTAAGGAAATCAACGCTGTCGGTCTTGACTCGAACGGAACCAAGATAAAGTACACCGCTTTTATTTACCATTAAACCGATATTATTTTTTGCATTTTCTGAGACATAAAATATATTCAGCTCAAAGTCACATAATATTGTCTACATAGGGAACAATCAGTAATACGTCATAAAACGATTGTAAAAACAATATTTTACGAAATGTACACAACATAACGTCCATAGATCAATTATTAATTATCTTTGACAAGTCACATAGACTGTAAAAGTTTTGTGTTATGACTTGGTTGAAAAACGTGATAAATTACTTGTGTCTTGTTCGAGAAAAATGTAGGACGTCTTCACTTATGTATTGACAGTCGAAACAGCGTTACGTTACGTTTTCCCGTAATAAACGTTTTATGCGCCTTTAATGTAAAATCGTTTTATTGATTTTGGGACAGACGTTTTTAAAATGCGGACACTTTATGGAATTATTGCGGTATTTGTAAGCACAGCATTATACGCAGAAGCAGGAACAGTTTACAAAACTATCATCAAAAATGGAACAGGTAGGATTTAGTTATTGTTTTTATTAATGTATTTTCAAATCAACTATATTTTGTTGAAGATTGTCATTATTATTTTTTTGAATCTATTTTATCTTGGATATTTCACATATTTCATTAACTGTATACCTCTAATTATGCAACTACTTCTACTACTATAAAGTGCGGGTAATTTCATCTGAACTTTTATTAAAATATATCGTAAATGAGTGTGCTTGATTGCTGTTTTCATCGTTTACTTTTATTCCTAGCACATTGAATTCTCTAATTTCAGAACGTTAACACTGACTTCTCCTCTGTTTAAAAGGAACCTTTAATACATGTACATTTAATTAGTTATAACATCTTTTTCGTGCCTTTTAAACAAATCACTTAAAGTGAACGGTAAGGTAGTTGTGTAACCGCTTAAATTTTTTTTAAACATCTTGTTAAAAGTAACAACAGTTAATGACTTAAAGTTTTATTGTAAACTACACTTCCGTGTGTAGCCGACTTTATGGCTTTAGTTTAGAAGCAGTTTTCCGGAAAACGTTTCTTTCCCCATCTATGTGTCTTGATAATAAAACGGCAGGCCAAGTGGATATAAATTGTTGTTTGTTTTTAAATTCTTTTATTTGTTAAAATTTTAGTGACTTGCTTTTTTACTACAGATTTTTAAAAACACTTATATATTTTACGTATTAATATAACATTTTTTCACCCGACCCGCTGTTCTAAGACAGACTTCAGCGTTGTTGTCACTTCTTGCTTGGACTTATATATTCTTAAGAACGGCAAATATTTTATTTGCAAAGCAAATTTAAACTATCAGCTGTTGGTAGCTGCAACAGTTTCATTACTATATGTGTTAATGTAAAAATGAGAGGGCAAAAAGAAAGGATCTTCATAAAGTTTTATTGTTATTTCATTGTTGTCAACACGCTAGCATATTTTATTATAGATAAAAAGTGATCACATAACATAAATAGGTTGCCATATTTCCTTTTAACTTACTATACATCATCATTTTTTACAAGGCTAACATATTTCACTGTAAATCATATTAAGAACATAATATAATTATGTATAATGAGTGACACAAATTATTTCACGAAATGATAACTAAGTCTATAAAATAAAGACATACATTGACACAAATATTGACCAAGTATTTAGACAAAACTTTCATAGGTTGTTGACAGGTTGACAAATGGGGATCGTCGCCTTCCTAGACATTTATTCACTGTAGGTGATCAAGTAATTAGAAAGATATCCCTGGGGGCCCATATTTTGCTCACTTTTCAAAGATGTCGGATGACATTATTTCAATTTTAGAAAGATTGAAGACCAGGTAATATTTCAAAAAACATTTTATAGTCTTACAGACCTAAACATTTCCTTTCTTTGATATAACAGTTCAAAAAGTTAAAGATACTTTTCCATGAACGTTATCACTCTATTTTGTCATAACATTAAACATACAATCCTAAAATTATCCCCACAGACTACATATTTTAATCTTCCGAGTTCAATATAGTGTAACTCCTCCTCAATCTCATTTGTTCAGCAAATTTCACAAAGTCTTTTACTTCTTTCTAGTCGTCTTTGTCCAAATCTCCCAGTTTCAGTGCGCAGTTTATGTGCAGAAAGTCTTAACTTTGTAATCTGATGTCTAACCTTTTTGTTGTCACCGTACGAAGATATTCCTCGTATTCAAAGCATTGCAAGGAAGCATGTAAACAACTTTTCGAAGTACATTAAGAGATGTTACAAGGAAACATGTAAACAACTTTTTGAATTATGTTAAGGGACGTTACAAGGAAGTATGTAACAACTTTTTGAAAGACATTAAGAGATGTTTCAAGGAAACATATAAACAATTTTCTGAAGTACATTAAGGGATGTTACCAGGACGAATGTAAACAACTTTCTGATATACAGTTAGGGTTATTACTGGGAAGCATGTAAACAGAATTCTGAAGTTATATGCTGTTATAATAAAGCATGTAAATGATTTTCTAAACAAGAGCTGTCTCCACAGGATGACACATGCCCCTGATGGCACTTTGAATGAATGGTTATGGCGGATGTTAGAGTTTAGGACCTTTGACCTACGGACCTGGGTCTTGCGCGCGACACGTAGTCTTACTGTGCCACACATTCATGCGTAGTTATTTTAAAACCCATGCACTAATGACAAAGATATGGACCGGACATGCCCATCATTGCACTATCATGAAATATGACTTTTAACGTCTAAGTGTGACCTTGACTTTTGAGCGACGGACCTGGGTCTTGCGCGCGACACGTCGTCTTACTGTGGTACACATTCATGCCAAGTTATTTGAAAATCCATCCATGGATGAAAAAGATATGGACCGGACACGAATGCACTATCATGAAAAATGACCTTTAACGTCTAAGTGTGACCTTGACCTTTGAGCTACGGACCTGGGTCTTGCGCGCGACACGTCGTCTTACAGTGGTACACATTCATGCCAAGTTATTTGAAAATCCATCCATGGATGACAAAGATATGGACCGGACACGAATGCACTATCATGAAAAATGACTTTTAACGTCTAAGTGTGACCTTGACCTTTGAGCTACGGACCTGGATCTTGCGCGCGACACGTCGTCTTACTGTGGTACACATTCATGCCAAGTTATTTGAAAATCCATCCATGGATGACAAAGATATGGACCGGACACGAAAATTGCGGACAGACTGACAGACCGACAGACTGACAGACCGACAGACGGTTCAAAAACTATATGCCTCCCTTCGAGGGCATAAAATGCTGTTATAACAAAGCATGTTAACAATATTCTGAAGTAATAATTATGCTGGCATATCAAAGCATGTAAACAATTTTCTGAAGTATTATGCTGTTATAACGAAGCATGTAAACAATTTTCTGATTAATATGTTGTTATAACAAAGTATTTTGAAAATTTTCTGAAAAATGCTTATATAACAAAGCATGTAAACAGTTTTCTGAAGTAATATGCTGTTATAACAAAGCATGTAAACAGTTTTCTGAAGTAATATACTGTTATAACAAAGCATGTAAACAATTTTCTGAAGTAATATGTGTTATAACAAAGTATATGCGTACAAACGAATAGTTCGAAGCTATCAATGAAATCTGATTGTTATAACAAAGCATGTACAATTTCGAAGTTTGCTACGAGAACGCTGGTATATGCGCCTACACTGTCATATATAATCTGTACAAAGCATGTAAACATTCTGAAGTATATGCTGTATAAAAAGCTGTAAACAATTCTGAGTACATAGCTTTATAACAAGCATGTAAACAATTTTCGAAGTAATTGCTGTATAACAAAGCTGTAATAATGTTGAAAATCTGATACAAAAAGGATGTAACAATTTTCTGAAAAATATCTGTTATACAAGCTGTAACTTTTGAAGTAATATGCTGTTATAACAATGTATGTAAACAGTGTTCTGAAGTAATATGCTGCTATAACAAAACATGTAAACAATTTTCTAATGTAATGTGCTGTTACAAAGAAGCATGTAAACAATTTTCTGAAGTGATATGATGTTACAAGGAAGCATGTAAACACTTTTCTGAAGAAATATGCTGTTATAACAAAGCATGTAACCAAATTTTCCGAAGTAATATGCTGTTACAACAATGTATGTAAACAGTGTTCTGAAGTAATATGCTGCTATAACAAAACATGTAAACAATTTTCATATGTAATGTGCTGTTACAAAGAAGCATGTAAACAATTTTCTGAAGTGATATGATGTTACAAGGAAGCATGTAAACACTTTTCTGAAGAAATATGCTGTTATAACAAAGCATGTAACCAAATTTTCTGAAGTAATATGCTGTTATAACAATGTACGTAAACAGTGTTCTGAAGTAATATGCTGCTATAACAAAACATGTAAACAATTTTCTTATGTAATGTGCTGTTACAAAGAAGCATGTAAACAATTTTCTGAAGTAATATGATGTTACAAGGAAGCATGTAAACAATTTTCTGAAGAAATATGCTGTTATAACAAAGCATGTAAACAATTTTCTGAAGAAATATGCTGTTAGAAGGAAGCATGTAAACAATTTTCTGAAGTAATATGCTGTTACAAGGAAGCATGTAACCAAATTTTCTGAAGTAATATGAGGTTACAAGGAAGCATGTTAACAATTTTCTGAAGTAAATATGCTGTTATAACAAAGCATGTAAACAATTTTCTGAAGTAATATGCTGTTAAAGAAGCATATAAACAATTTCTGAAGTAATATGCTGTACAAGAAGCATGTAAACAATTTTCTGAGAAATATGCTGTTATACAAGCATGTAACCAATTTTCTGAAGTAATATGCTGTTATAACAATGTATGTAAACAGGTTCTGAAGTAATATGCTGCTATAACAAAACATGTAAACAAATTTCTAATGTAATGTGCTGTTACAAAGAAGCATGTAAACAATTTTCTGAAGTAATATGAGGTTACAAGGAAGCATGTAAACAATTTCCTGAAGAAATATGCTGTTATAACAAAGCATGTAAACAATTTTCTGAAGTAATATGCTGTTAGAAGGAAACATGTAAACAATTTTCTGAAGTAATATGATGTTACAAGGAAGCATGTAAACAATTTTTTGAAGAAATATGCTGTTATAACAAAGCATGTAAACAATTTTCTGAAGTAATATGCTGTTAGAAGGAAACATGTAAACAATTTTCTGAAGTAATATGATGTTACAAGGAAGCATGTAAACAATTTTCTGAAGAAATATGCTGTTAAAACAAAGCATGTAAACACTTTTCTGAAGTAATATGCTGGTATAACAAAGCTTGTAAACAATTTTCTGGAGTAATATGCTGTTATAACAAAGCATGTAAACAATTCTCTGAAGTAATATGCTGTAATAACAAAGCTTGTAAATAATGTTCTGAAAAATGCTGATACAACAAAGCATGTAAACAATTTTCTGAAAAAATATTCTGTTATAACAAAGCATGTAAACAATTTTCGGAAAGTAATATGCTGTTATAACAATGTATGTAAACAGTGTTCTGAAGTAATATGCTGCTATAACAAAACATGTAAACAATTTTCTAATGTAATGTGCTGTTACAAAGAAGCATGTAAACAGTTTTCTTAAGTAATATGCTGTTAGAAGGAAGCATGTAAACAGTTGTCTTAAGTAATACGCTGTTACAAGGAAGCATGTAAACAGTTTTCTTAAGTAATATGATGTTAGAAGGAAGCATGTAAACAGTTGTCTTAAGTAATATGATGTTACAAGGAAGCATGTGAATTAATTACATTGTGATATATTACAATAAAACTCATTTAAATATGTTTCTAAACAACAAGAAGAAATAATGATGTGGAAAAAGGTCATTCACTGATTAAATATTCTGAATATTAATTATATATACAGTATAAGTTTTTTTCTGTCAACTTCAAAAATGATTCAGCTAAACACGATCAAAACAAAACTTGAGGTTTTAACGTGTTTCATTTTGTGAATAATGAAATAAATTATGATCAATTAAGAATCGAAACATCACGATTGCAAAAACAGAGAAGCGGTTTATTAAAAAACACGACAAGCTGAAACTGTTTTGAATATTCATATAATTTATTGCCAGCTTACACACCGACATATGGTGGAGTTGATTAATACTCCGTTTTTGGTCTGAACGGCTTTCCTTATTGATTTCGGTGTCATGTCCGCCGAAATCACATTAAGGTCTATGATGGACTTTTGGGGTTCAGTCTTCTCTAAGTTTACCAAGTAAACCAGCCGTAGTTCGAGTCAGTGAAGTTTACAGTGCGAGCCATGTTCCTGTCCCCTTTTCTCTGTTACCGCATGCATGCCTGAGAAATATGTTCGGGATATACAGAAGAAAGAAGGCTTGCTATACACTAATGAATGGTCGATGGTTTTGACTACTGACCAACAAGTCATTCAATAAGTGTTTTATTACATGACATATGAAACAAATTTGCCTATTTTTCTTAAAGTTTTGACTTCAGTCCAATAACTTGAATAAGCAAATTCTAATGTTGAGCGGTAGGTTGTTAGCACAATGGACCGGCGTTTTATATAAGGATGTTTTATTGTGAGTCCTTATACAACAACTGCCATATTACTGGTCTAAGCAAATAAACATTTGTTTTTTTATCATGAAAAGTCCGCTTATAACACTGTGACTTCAATGCGTGTCTTTTCAATTTGGCAGTTACCTTCAAAATCCTTGCCTGGATTGAAAAACGAATTTGTTTGTCTTGTAATTAACTCTCTAGATAATGTATCATCCAAATATGCTTATTATCAACAGGGAGATGTTTACAGCCTGTCCATTAATAAAAACCCTATAATGCAAATCAGGAAAAAAATGTTTAAAATATACAATTCATGTGATTTTTTTTTATAATAATATTTGCATAAATTATGATACAGCAAAAAGGAATATTCACTCTACGAAAGTTTTTTTTTTTATGAAATATAACTCCATAAGATATATTCCTTATATTTTCCAGTAAGTTTTCAGCTATTGAGCTATCATTTCAAGGTATCTGATAAGGATAATCTACTACAATTTTTTTGGCTGTTTTACCATTAAAATATAAAAATGTAGATAAATTGTAAAAAGTCGAAATGTCTTTATTTTATCCATGTCCATTTAAACATATCAAATTATATTGAATACATTGTAAACGCATGCCTTCAGCTGGTACGAGTCCCCTCTAACAATACTGATCCTTTTTTATATGACGCCTTATATAAAGGGTCAGGCGAAAGTTTGTGCTCTTTATTTCAACACTAATTTGCTGGGCTATATTCAAAAACTGAAAAGGAAAAAGTTGAATTTTATTTCTGGTGACATGTAATATGACTACTACTAAATGACTTGCCGGACAATAGTCAAAATTATTAACCCGAGGCCTGTGTACAGTAGAACTAAGGATGTTACAGCTTTACGGACATTATATTATTGCATAATTGGTGGTTCAAGTTGTTCCCAGTTTTTTTTTCTGTAAAGCAATTTAGCTAAACTTCGTTGCAATATTTTTGCTGAAATCACATGACAGATTTATGGTGGATATTTGTAGAACTAGCAAGAACACGTTGCAATGTTACTCTTGGTGCATGTGCCTTCATGATCAGTAATCTGTCACGTGGTATCAGCAGAGCCAATGAGGAGCTTTAACAGCAAGCCCTGCTTATAGTATTACTCGTCAATCAATGTATTTTAATGTTTATAAAAATATATCCTGCTTGTAAATGATAATATATGATGCAATAACAATAGCGACCCTTTCACTTATACAAGAAATGACATGTGCGTACATTTTCGGTGATCATCTGATTATAAGGAACAATGTTTTCTGTCATGTAAACATGATTTTGTCGCAAGTGTTATTCATCATTTACGTGTTTGAAAATGAACAGTGCAAAAACATAAACAAACCTTTCGTGTTGACTACACGAGTCACTACAACATCGCCTTATGGCCAATGTAACAGCTGTCAAGTTAACACATGTACTGTAGTTTTTTTTACCATTACTGTAATAAACTGAGATGAACAATATATTGCTTTGATCACCATAATATAGAGTTACGTAAGTTTTCTAGAATGCCCAGTCACCTTCCTATATATCAGGTTTAGTTTGGTAATTTTTCTGTATCTACGAATTATTCCAGTACTGATTTAAAGATTTCCAACAAAAATGCAGTTCTATCCTTTAGAAAATTGTAACATAATACGTCTCAAAATTATACTTGGTGACAATTTATACCTCATTACATTGAAGCATTGTAAACGTACATTTATTTTTCAAAATTCACTCAGACTACCACGTTTTTAACAATATTGCATCTAAAATTCGTAGACAGAAAAATGTTGGCATCTTTACATCTTGTTATTCATGTTTTTGAATTAAAAATGCATTAGCCATTATATAAATATGAGAGTAATTTATCTATAACCATATCATGGAAGGGATTGTCGGTCAATAGTCAAAGGTATATCCTATCTTTAATATTAACAGACAAAACATTCAATAAGCATATACTAATAACTGAAATGCGTGGTTATTTTCATTTCAGGACCGGTTCCTCAACCAAACCAGACTGTTATCGTGCATTATACGGGTAAGTACTTTCGCTGTTCAAAATTGTGTATCGTGAAAACATTCGCCGTTTACACAAAATAATACACTTACCTTCTCCAACCCGTTTGAAATAAAACTAAAATTGCTTGACAAAATCGACATGATATACACAATTAAGACAACCAAATATTAAAAATTAATTTTCCTTTTTTCCAGGAAAACTACAAAGCGGAGAAGAGTTTGATTCATCTAGAACCCGCAATGAACCATTCAAATTCAAACTCGGCGCTGGAGAGGTCATACGGGGCTGGGACGCTGGAGTCTCATCAGTAAGTACTCGTTTCGGCAGCTTTCTCCTCTCTGACTTTGCACTGGCGACCAGTTGGCAGCTTTGTTCTCTCTGACTTTGCACTGGTGAACAGTTGGCAGCTTTCTCCTCTCTGACTTTGCACTGGTGAACAGTTGGCAGCTTTCTCCTCTCTCACTTTGCACTGGTGAACAGTTGGCAGCTTTGTTCTCTCTGACTTTGCACTGGGGAACAGTTGGCAGCTTTCTCCTCTCAGACTTTGCGCTGATTAACAGTTGGCAGCTTTCTCCTCTCTGACTTTGCACTGGTGAAGAGTTGGCAGCTTTCTTCTCTCTGACGTTGCACTGGTGAACAGTTGGCAGCTTTCTCCTCTCTGACTTTGCACCGGTGAACAGTTGGCAGCTTTCTCCTCTCTGACTTTGCACTGGTGAACAGTTGGCAGCTTTCTCCTTTCTGACTTTGCACTGGTGAAGTGTTGGCAGCTTTCTTCTCACTGACTTTGCACTGGTGAAGAGCAAAGTTATCCGGCTGCAGCTTAACCACTGGATAAAATGTTGTGCAATTCGGTCTTGGAGGTTTTCACACTTTCGTACTTTATAAGCGTTGTAAAACCAGTAATACTATTATGCATATTTCTATTATAGCGTGCCCTATACTTTGTTTATAAATATTTTGAAATAGAGTATACTGCAAGTATAATTTTCAAATTCTTTGAACTTGCCACGTGTTGTTTGTTTCAGATGCGCGTTGGCGAAAGAGCAGAGCTAGAAATCGCCCCAGAAGACGGATATGGAGCGGAAGGATACCCGCCAGTATATCCTTTTACAGCTATAATTTCTTTCGAAGAAATCCACAAATTATATGAATTAAGACAAATATACATCTATTTCTCAAGTTCATATATTGTATTGTTCGGTCAGTTTCTTAATTAAGGTGATTACGGTTGATTCGATTTTTCACAGGTTATCGAAGATAACAGTGAACAATTCAGATAACTTCAAAGATATTTAAATAGAATAATTCGGCAAGCTCGCACAAATAAATTAAGACCATAGCGCAACAGAAACCATTTTTCCAGAACGGAATTTTATCTTCCATAGTTTAATGACTCGAAAACCTTTAAAACACCCTGTTACTGTTCCAGTTCTCAAGATCATAAGACAAGCTCATATAATTTACCTCTATTTGTTTTTCAAGTGAAGGGTAAAATATAAAGAACTAATTAAGGTAATTCTGCACATTTGATAAACCTGAAGTGATGGCGTAACGTCATTTATCCGGAAAACGGAGAATAAAGCCTGGATTCGGCGTACGGAAATGAAAATAATTTTATGATTTAATCGAAACCTGTGAGTAAATTTATTACAATGGCACTGTTACTATATTTCTAAAGTCAAAATATGATATTAAAACATATGACACGTTAAAACACTTAAAAATGTGTTAAAATTAGCATGAAATGTCCGGTTTACTTTAATCTTGGTCAAATATCTCAAAACTAAACACACGGACCTATACATTTTATTTCACCAAATTATAGGCCATATGTTTATTTACAACTGTGGGAAGTTTCATTAAATACTACATTGTAGAAAAATTTCTATTCGCGAAAATGTTATGAAAGTTATGATTTTCCCATAGACTTCCGTTATGAAATATTGCGTGAGGTCCAAATTTTTCAAATCAGTCCAGCAAAAAATCAAGCACTCGACCCTATCTTTTTTATTTGCTGAATTTTCTAGGTATATTCTGAGGTTTTGAAAAATCAGTGTTTAATCAAATTCTACATTGTAGAAAAAATTTCAACCCAAACGTGCAGAACTACCTTAAATCATGTGTATTGTAAAATAGCTGAACAGAGATTTCCATTCAATAAATTCAGTAAAAAAAGACACCCATGTAAGATCCCCTATTTAAGGTAGTGGACCCGTAACGACAATCGGCAAATAACGTGGTCTCCGTCTGTGAGATCGGCATTCTCCGGTTTTACGGAAATGAGCGAGTTGAGAAATATTTACTTTCGAAGTGTGCCGAATTGCCTAACAAATACGTAATCAGACGGAAAATGCCGAGTGTCACTACAGGCCCTCTACCTTAATCGTACATGGCACGAAAACGCGCTAGAGCCTCACTTAGTACACGATAAAATAGTTTTGTATATAATCTTTCTTTAACTGTACTCACTATCCCACCATCAGCGAAGTTGTTGTTTGATATAGAGCTGCTGGCTATCGAGGGAGTAACACCAGTGCCACCTCTGCCTGCTTTCGGTGGTATGACAGATGTCGTCACTTCGTCGTCTGGATCTTTACAAACAGGAGGTGGACAATCAGCTGACTTAAACGGATTTGGTGCTTCAAACATGTTTGACAACCAAGGATTTAGCTCTGCAGGAATCAGTTTGGATGGGAATCAGGGTTTCGGCGGAATAGGTGGAGATAGTACCCAAAGTTTTACTCCACCTGATTTGTCAATGTCAGGTCCTGGGATGATAGCTGGTGATGGCGGAACACGTGGTACCTCATCAGTTTCTGGTTTTGGTTTAGATATGACAGAGACAAGCCGGCCGCGGGATTCAGTTCCGTCCCTGGCTGATGCGTTTTCCGCATCTATGTCCGGTAGAGGATCGGCAGGTTCTTTGCCTGAACAGAGGCCAGTCGCTTCGATGAATGGACCATTTGATTTCGGTAGAGGGGGTGCCGGGGATGCACTTTTTGGTTCACAGGGAGGCTCCCAAAGATCAATGTCGGATCCATTTTCAACTAGAGGAAC